>NC_133827.1:30382297-31027019 GCF_047830755.1 Zonotrichia albicollis | reverse complement strand
GATTTTGGTTGGATATTAGGAAAAGGTTCTGCCCCCAGAGGGTGGTTGGGCTGGAATAGGCTTGTCACCATGATATTTTCTGAAAAATCCCTATGCCAGGATTTCTTCTCCTCGGAAGTTGAGAGGCCTCAGAAAAGAATGAAAACAATAATTATCTCATTGCTTCAGAATGAGGTCTGGAGATGGTTTACCAACAGGTGCATCTTTGATTGGTCCCATGTGAATTGTTTTTAATTAATGACCAATCACCATCAGCTGTGTTGGACTCAGTGGAGTCAGTCACGAGCTTTCATTATCATTCTTGTTTATCCTTCTGATGTATTCTTCCTCTTTCTTTAGTATAGTTCTAGTATATAATTTCTTTTAATATAATATAATATAATATCATAAAACAATAAATCAGCCTTCTGAGGACATGGAGTCAAATTCTCATCTCTCAGCTCATCCTGGGGACCTCTCAACCCCACACAGGCTGCCAGGGAAGGGGTCACAGCCCCAGCCTGGCCGAGCACATGAAGAGTTTGGGCAATGCTCTCAGGACATGGTGTGACCCTTGGGGATGGTGCTGAGCAGGGACAGGAGCTGGACTTGATGATCCTTGTGGTCCCTTCCAACCCAGCAGATTCTGTGATTCTGTGATCAAGGCTAGAATCCAGCAAAGCTGTATCCAGCTGAATCTGTACAACTCAGTTAATGAGCTAATGCAATTTTGTGTATGATATTCTTTCACCTTTGTTTAATTACCAAAAGTACTTCTTAAAAAGGGAGGAAACCTCTTGAGAACAAGGACAAAGTTTATTTTGTAGCCATTGCCAATTAAATATTTTCATCATAATTAGATGCATGCTACCTTCAACTTGCACACAGAAGCTTTTTTTTTTTTTTTGAAAAAACCAATTACAAATTTTTTTCCAGTTTTCTCCTAATCTCTCAGAGTAACAGGAAGATTAACATTCTGAATGATAAAAACCATGAGCTAAAATTATAATAATTAACTCCAACATTGCATGTAATATCAAGAGAAAACTTTCTTATTATGTATGTTGTCTTTAATTATAATTTAAATGTTTGAAAAGGAGAAATTAATTATAGTTTTTACCCTGAGATTGGCAAAACTCAAAACATAAAGCTGATAGAGGATGCTCTGGAGAACATCTTACCCACCATTCAATTTAAATGTCATTTAAGAGCCCAGCCTCCTGATGAGTTGCTTAGATTTCCAAATCACGATATTCCCTTGTCATTAAAAGCACAGTGTGAGACCAATTTCCAAACCTTGTGCAAATGATAATATCCTTCAGTGACTGGAAATAGGAACGCTCAGGTCACCATACCTGGCACTTTGGGGTAACTATTCCAGGGGCTTTCACACATTGATTTGTCTTTTCAGCCTCTGAGTGTTACTGTGGAAGAGGACTCACAACAGAGTTTTGGACCTGATTTTCAGCTAATTTGTCATGAGCAGCCCAAAATCTTTGCAGAAGTGCAGCGTTACCCTTATTGCCACAATGCAGACCCTTTCAAGAGCTACAGCAGAACAAAAGAGAGCAGAAATGACAATGCCCACACTCATGAGAGACTTGCAGATCTAGCACTGTTTATAATGTATCTGCTGCTCTTCCTTCAGTAAACAGAAGCCACTTCTAATAATTATTTCTTATCAATAAGCTTAGATAGGTTTTACAAGTCATAATATCTATCACATGCCTAATTAAATTAATTAGGGTTTTTTTTTTTATTGCTGTTGCCAATTACAAGTGATCTTCAGAACATTCCTGAAGTCTCTAATTATAACTTATCTCTGTCTATTTGTATAATGGCTGAGTGTTGTGCCACTGAAGAGCAAACTCATATAATCAAATAACATGTCCTTTAACACTGTTGAATTAATAAGGGCTGTACAAGTCCAGGTTTACAATTAAATGAGTGCTGGGGAAGATCTATGAGGCCAGGAGAAATATGTTTTGGCTTGAAAAACATTTTAAAAAGTATTTATCCAGTGGGTTTTGCTTTATAAAACATGTATTTTTTTATAGTATGAAATAAATGTGTTTTGCAGCAGTTGAAGCTAAAATATGGGGATAGCACCTTTAGAGAAGTGTTTTGTAGGTCTTGGAAAGATGGATATTTATTCTCAAGTTGAGGGAAAATTATAATGCCATACTGTTTCAAGTGTTCTAATTTAGCACAGATAATTATTTAATTTAAGTGAACTTTAGAGATTAATTTTCAGGGTGATTTTATCTCAGCCTGATTCCTAGCAGGGAAGGGACCACATCACAAGAGCTTGCCTCTCCACTGGCAGCTTTTTGCGATACTGAGAAGCTTTATGTAGTCCCTCAGAGCATGATGGGTGCCTCTGGACCTCCAGGTTGCAAATATATCTTTGCCAGGGTGCATGATTCTTGCTGTAATCACAGGCATCCCATCATCCATCCAGGAAGGCAGGGATTTTGATTTTTTATATATATTTATATGTATGTGTATATATATGTTTATATATATATATATATATGTACACATAATATAAAAAGAAACAAAGAAGGAAAGAAAAAAAATACAAGAGGAATGCAGTGTCTCCAGCCATTAATAAACAAAAACTCTGCAAAGTTGTTCTGAGAAGCTGTGATCTGAGCTCAAGTCAAAAGTATCAAGTCAAATTTCAGCTGCATTTAAAAGTTTTTGAGGACTATCAGCAATGCTACATTGTGCATTTTTATGATTCTTTTTCTATATAAGTGGACATTTTGAGAGAGAGAAATGCCTGTTACCTTCTGTGTACTGTGTACCTTCTGCTCTTTCATCTGAACATACATCATTCAGCTCTATGCTTCCTTCCTTTGACTATTATTTCTCCAGTTTTAGTACAGGTTCAAAAAGTTTAAGTGCTGTCAAGTGATCCTTCTGTATCATCAGCTGTGGCTGAGCTGCCTCACAGGCAGGGCCAGTTTGTCCCAATAATACATTTTATCCTGGTTTCTATCAGCTGTTAGACAGGATTCATTTTTCCTAATGCATCCAGGTCCCTCCCTGTCACTGAGCCATGGGCTTCAGCAGGATTTTCATTGGAGATAAGAGAAGCAGTTTGTACATGTCTAAGCATGTGTACATGTATGTACATGTATATGTACATGTATAAGCAGTTCCACAGCAGGCCACAATTGAAAGAATTCAGAACTGATGATCCCAGCCAGGCAATCCAGGCAAAGGCTTGGCTTGGCTGGAGGTCAAGGAGCTCTGTCTGTTGTGTGTGAGCAGAGCCAAGCCAGGCACATTGGGATGCCAGGGATTGTGGAGCAGGTCTGGGAGCTGGAGCCCAACCACAGCCACCAACTGTTGGCCGGGGAGGTTTGAGCTCTGGTTTGCTGGGGAATCCGTGTTTGGGGATAACCAAGCACAGTCACAAAGAGTGGAGTACAGTCTGCGTTGCACTGGCGCTGTGAGGCAGAAGTTATTAACCCATGGAGCCTCATACATCACATAAATAACAAGGTAATACTAAATGCCTTGAAGCTGCCTCACAACCACTCAGAGAATCTCTGAGGATCTTCCATGTCATCGCAAGAGCAGGATGCATTTCAAGTGTCCTCTTCAGGTCCTCTGACTACCCAAAGGGATGGTGCTCAGACACTTATGACTGGGATAGCTGGGAGAAGTAATTACCTTAATTACACTTGTGTCTGTGTGCTGCAGTGCTAACGAGCCATTCTGCATTTGTTGTAGCTAAGAAAGCCAATGGAGATAAAGGCCAACGACAATTAGCAGCTCACAGGGCTGCTCCTGGAGCTGGTGTCGTTTATTCCTTTGGTTTGGCTACTCAGGTAAATTTTCCTGCTGGCAGCTCCAGCTGACACTCAGTGCATTGCCCTGCTGTTTCCTCCTTCTAAGCTGTGAATTAACTGAGTCCTGTGGCCATAGGTGAGGTAGAGTTCACTGATCTTTCATGCCTCTTGACAGGACCAGGCACATGAACATGCAGCTCCACTTCTTGGAGTGAAAGGCCGAATTTGTATTTCGCAAAGGAAAGGATTAAAATGCCATCAAAGGTGAAAGAATAAATTTTCAGGGTGAAAACTTCAATTTCAATGAAATTATAGCAGTAGACCTAGATAAATGTGAGGGTGGGTTGGCAGTGAGTTTGGAGGCAGTCCATTTGCTGATTAAATTTGATTTTGTACGTATAGCCATGCTAAACCCCAATTATCGTTATTCAGGAAAAGCACCTGGATTAATCAGACCTGCCACATCCATCTTTTTCTAATGCTTATTCCACTGGCTGTGACTCCTACAGAGGAAAATTTCACCAACTGATTACTTTTACAGCTCTTACATTTCTAAGCTGCAAGCAGGAAGAACCAATATCAGATGTCCCCACTTTCCTCCCTCCCTTCCCAAACAGCCTGGAAGAGTTATCTGCAGGGAAATTGGGAAAGCTGCCTTCCAGCAGGGCTCCTGGGAGCCTGGGGCCAGGGGTGCATGCCCGAGGTGTTTGGCAGTGCTGGGGTTTCTCCCTTGTTCCATAAGGAATGTCACACAAAGGGAGATGCCCCAATATTGCCATTCCTCCTGCAGGTGAGGAGCGTGACAGGATGCAGTGTGGGGGTGAAGGCAGGAGCTTGTTTTGAGGTGCAAGCCCCAGCAGCCAGTGCAACCAGAGACAGACAGACAGACAGACATGGTGTCAGGGCCACCTCTGGGGGTGTTGCAGAGGCAAGGATGTGATGGGAGGAGAAGGTGCTGGGAGTGCTCAGTGGGACTGAGCTGGGCTGTGTGCTGTGGGCAGCAGGAGTGGGGCAGCTGGGGACTGGCTCACTCCACTGATCTGAGCTCCATCAGTGCCCCCTCTGCACCAGGTCTGGGATGCCATCCTGCTCCCAGGATGCTCCCAGGCAGTGGGGGCCTCGTGCCAGTGAAGAGAGGATGCCTTTAATTCCTGTACCTCAGCAAGAGGCAGTTCTGGCTCTTCCCACCGTGGGAGCTGGGCTGTCTGAGGGATGCAGGATGCAGAATCTCCCAGCCAGGCTCTCTAATTGTTTCTGTCCACTGACTGACTGTAACAGCCCGTGGATTCTCAGGCTATTCCCTGCTAATTGAAATGACTGTGGAAGAACAGACTTTGCCACTACTCAGACGTCTCTTTTGAGCCAAAGGAAATCTATCCTTTATAGTTTCCTCCGGCAAGTGAGATGACATCAGCTCTGTGGGTGGACAAATGTATTGAAAACCTGTCAAAATTCATAGTATTTTCAGAGATGCAGATATGCTTGAGCTAGAAATGCTGTTATAATCAGCTAATGTCAGCTCCTTTCTATCACAAAGGTTGGAGAGTCTCACCCAGGCAGTTTCACAATTTCCAAATCTAGAAAAATTGAATCTAAAGTCAGAGCTGAACAGTTCAGCAAAAGGTCATTAATACTGAGACAGATGAGACAGAATAGATTCTCCATACCCTAATTTTTTCTTTTTCTTACAACTACATGACTTTCCTTCTGATAATCTGATACTAATGAGAATTATTTTACTGATCTAAAATATGCTGATATCTTGTGGTCTGTATCACACAGAAAATGTGAGTGCTTTGTTCTGCCTTTGGCATGCACAAATCTTCGGAGCGTGGCATGTCTGAGAAGTGGGTTTGTGGGCTGCATTTCAAGATGTGTGACAAACCTCCTTACTGGGAACCTACCAACATATTAAGGAAAGTCTGGATGCTTGTGTGCATTTTTTTGGCTGCAGGTTAAGTTTTGGCCATGAAACAACATGTCCTGAGGACATGCGTGGATGGGTTTCACAGCACCCAGTCTGCAGTATGAAGGGCAATTTGGAAAAGGCCAAAAAATTTGTTTTCTTCCCTTTTTTGATCTTCACATTCACTGTACCTTTCTCTTTACCTTCCCTCTGTGAGTAAAGAACATGGCTGTGTTCTTCCTTTATTAAATAGTTCCAACTTTCTTTTCTTCATATGAAGAATTACTGTAGCCCTCTTGCACTCTCTTATTTCCCAGAACATGTTTTCCTTTGGCTCTGATGGATCAGTTTGCACCAATGAAACTCAATGCTCTGAAACCTCACATGAATTTTATAGTCATGCAATAAAATTTTGAAAGTTAACAACACATTGTTATGGAGAAGAAAAGCACTTGAAGAAAAGCATGGGAAATTACAGATCAGAAGTTCTGAAAGATTTTGCAAGTTCATAAAGCCTTATAAATACCAAATGAGTTTCTCAGAGGGGCAGTGTGAGCACCTCCCAAAGGCAGGAAAATCATGGTGTAAATAGTCTGAGCACGGTGCGACGCTTTCTGCACACCTCCTGGCAATGCAAATGCTCTCAGCCCTTTCCTGACAGGTCCTGGCTTCATAAGCAGCCACCAGCACAGCTTGTCTCCTTGCTGGATTTCCCAGCCTATTTTTGAAGAGCTGCCTGACTTCTATTCCATGCACAGCTTTGCAGTTCCCTAAGTGTCAAATCTGGGATGGGATTTCCACCCCCACTCCTCCCCCCAGCCTTTTCTGCATCCCTGCCAGCTCCACAGAGTCTGATCTCTCCCCAAGCCAACCCTCCTCACTTCACAACTTCCCCCTTGCAGTTTGAGCTGGGTTCCCAGTGCAATCTCAGTCTGTTATTTCCTAGAAGACAAACAGCCAGCAAGGGGGAAGTATTTTAGGGCATATTCCTCCTTATTTTCTTTCTTCGCTTCAATCTGGTATCAAAACTCCTTTTAAAAACATCTCTCCTGCTCTGCACAAATATTCAGGATAATCTGACTTCTCCCCTGTGCTCTGGAAAGATTTTTCTTTTCTCTCTGTCATTCAGGCATAGGCAAAAATCTAATATTATTATTCCTACTGAACAGCTCTCGCCTGCTGTGATGGCTCTGCAAAGGACTTGGAGATAATGCGGCCACCAGGACTGAGGGCTTGGTGACAGTGGTGAACTCAGCCACAATTTTGTGCTCTGTGCCATTTTGCCCACATGCAAACCTGTGACTTCCTGGCAAAATCTGCTTTGGCTGTGACCAAAGCACAGACAAGACATGAGAGAATCTTGACTTATGGGGATGCAGGTACTAGAAAATCCCCATGAGCTAATTGGAATATGATGCGAAATGTCCAGGCCAGACCAGCAGACAAGGGTCTTTGGATCTTCCTGGTGAGCAGGCTGTGAATGCTAATGCTGCTAATTAGTTGAGGGAGATGCTGTTATAAATAGAAGAGCTGACTGAATCTTTTTTGTGGCAGATAAGCTTACAATGAGTTTAGTAATTTCCTGTGTAAGAGCATGGTGTTATTTGTAAAGCTATTTTTAATTGTTCATTACTGTTAATTACTTGGTTTTTTTAAAAAAAAGAGACAGCATTATGAAAGAACTGAACCATATTGGAAATTATCATCAATCAGAATGCCCCCTGCAAGCTGCCTGCCAGGGAACATTGTTGAGGTAGCAGACACATGTACTTTTAACCCACAGTGATTCTTCAGGCTGACATGAATTTTGAGCACTCACATTTTTGTTTTCATAGTGTTTTTATTGTAAACAGCTTCCTTTCCCTCTGTCCATGGGACAGGGGACTGCAGGCCTTTGCCTCAGACAGGGAGAAGAGATTCTGCAAAGCCCAGACTTTGTCTGAATTGCTGTTCTCACCAGAAGAGTGACCCACAACACATGAAATATATTCCTGTGTCAGAAAATCTCCCCATCTCTAACACATGAGGAGCTGCAGCAGAGTAACAGCTGATGCTTCATTGCTCCTGTCCAAATGTTGTTGCCCACATGCTTGACAGTGAATTAGCTGCTAATAATGGATCACCAGACTCTTGTGGAGTGAAACGTTTACAAGAAGCGACATGCTGCCAAGTTTAAAGTCTGGGAACACAAGGCAATTTCAAACCTGTCATTTCCTCACAGAAAGGAGATTATTGCTTTGCTATCAACAAAGATACTATGTTATGGAGCTTTCCTGCCCTTGAATTATTTAGGTCACATGGGATGGCCATGGGTTATATTGAGAATTGCATCTTTTGGGTCTGTTTATGTACTGGATGTGTGTCTATATAAACATCCAGTGTGGAATTCAGAGTGCAGGTGCACAGACCACATACATGCAAGTCTCTGTGCTCTCAGACATGCCAATTGCCTCAGACAGCCCCTGTAACAGAGATTTATTGCCAGCTGCCCCTGTTCCTGGCAGTCAGGGTGCCCCCTGTGACAGGTACAAGGAGTCAGTGCAGCACCTGAGGCACTGCCTGAAGGGAAAGTTGGCAGCACCCTGCTTCATCCTTGGTGCCACAAGCCTCTGGCTTATCTGGCTGAACTTCACTGCTCTGTCCAGTGAGAGATGCTCTGAGAGCCATCTCTGTATCACAGCTTTTCCATGGCTGTGCTCATTCCTGCTCATCAACACATAAAGAACCTGGTAGATGATAAAGTTGCCTGTTGGTGTGGAGTGAGGATTGTGCTGTTCCATCAAGAAGGCAGCAGCTGATCCCTCTTTCATTTTGGGTGAGTCATCTCGTTGTCCCTGCTGGGTTTTGCAGGAATTTCTGTGGATGCTGGTGCTCAGAGTGTACAGAGCTTCAAGTAATGCATTCACATGCCTGTACTGCAGAAAAGTGGGAGATGGATTGGACCTACTTTTTAAAACATTTGAAATCCTAAATCAGAAAATATATCTCAGCCATGTTCTGGCTTTCCAGAAAAACTGACTCTCCCTTTTACTAGTTAAAGGACAAGAGCTGTGGTAACAAATTCATAGTAAACTACTGGTTTGTAGAGAAAACATTCTACAATTTTTAGCTTTTCATTTTTGTTTCATTTTTGTTACAATATTGAAACATACAGTAATAACAAGACACACTAATATTTTGTTTGTATCTGGTAATTAACATTATAAATATTCTCAGGGTGCTCTCAAGTCTTTTCTTTTGCACATTCATTTCCTCTGCTTCACAGTCTTTAGTTAAACCTGCTTGAAAAATCACATTTTTCAGAATGTGCATGTTTCTTGAGGAACAGTTTTAACTGGAATAAAAGTTGATTTCTTGCAGCTCCTCAAAAGCTGAGAATTTATGCAGAGTGTTCAAGGCTAATTTCCTGTAGTTTTCCAACTGAGGCTGTCATCATGATCTACAGAAAACAGCACCCAGCCCTACATGAGATATAGCCATGATTCCATCTTTTTGTGTAGTGAAATAAATATGTATGTGTGATGTATCTACACATCTATAGTATATGCCCTGTACATATGTCTTTGGCACTTCACTTAAATATGTCAGTTAAAATAATGTGTTTGAATATTTAGACTATAAGCGAAACACTGGGAGATTATGAACTTTGAATAAATTCTGATAGTTAATATGCATATGCATTTACCTTTGCAGGGCAGTACCTGCCTTACAAAATGGTGTTGTACTGCAGAATTGCCTTTGATTTACAGCTCTACCAATGTGCTGATTGACTCAAAGGAATTGAGACAGCAGGTCGGGCTCTGGATTTAATGTATTTCTTTTAACTGTTTCTTTCCAAGTGCAAGGCAACTGCACCAGTAAAGAGGCAGTGGCATGTTTTAAAAGGGCATTTCCCTCACAAAAGCAGGTATAAGTCACAGAAAATTTAAATTTGTCACTGCATGAAATTCAGAGGGTAACAAGAGGTTGTTTAGAGGGCTCATTGTTTGAGAATTCCTTTTAGGAAGCTCTTAATCAGTAAATCTGTAGACATCATCATCGCTTCTTACTCTAAGCCAAGCAGGAAAAAAATTATGTTTTCCTGTCAATGCCTTGGATTAAAAATGACTAAACAAGCATTTGTGGCAGGTTAATTGCTCCTTGGGTACCTGCAAGCCCTGCACAGAGTGGGTGTGAATATTAACTCCAGCAGCAGCAGTTTCCACACGGGGAGGCCGTGTCAGCAGGCAGACACAGCCCCAGCAGCTCTGCCCTGCACAAGGTCAGCTCGACCTTCCTCCCCTCTCCCTTATTGTTTCAGCTGCTCCTTGTCTGAGCCAAGAAATCTGCTCCCAAAGCACAGCAGCAACAGTGAGATGGAGGGGAGGGCAAGGGGCTTGGAGTAAAACTGTTATTCTTGAATCCTACCTATAAAACTACAGCACAAAAATGTTTAGTCAATGGTTGAAACCTGCCTGTCTATCACACAGGCACACAAACACAGCTTCTCTTTTCTCCAAAGACCTGTGTTCATATTAAAGCAAATAAATGGTGCACTAACATTTGTAATCACCTCAGATTAGTTGGAGAAGCATGTACTTACACTTGGAGATTGTCAGGATTATACACAATCAAAGCAAGAATTGTGTTTTTATGACTGCATATAAAAATGTGCCCCAGGGCTTTGTTTCCTCTGGTATTTCATTCTGCTCAGATCTCCAGCTCTTTGAGTGTGTGCACCCCTTGAAATGTGGGGAAACACTGCAAGAGACGTGACAGCAGAGCCAAAGAGTGGCCAGGGCTGGTCTTTCCACTCAGGTTTTGAGATTATTCAGAGGAGGTTGCCTTGTCTGCTCTCCAGAGGCTGTCAGCATGAGTGGCACTAGGTAAATCTGGTTACTTGGCCTGATGAGGGATGTAACATTAGAAATCGAATGTGCAATAATCTTTCATATTTATCCAACATCTCATTGCTTTTGTGCCTAATACAACTGTAAATGCATTCATTCTTGCAATGCTGTCTTGGAGCGGGGTGGCTCTGTGATCCTTCTTTGGCAGGGGGGGAGCTGAAGTGCAGAATCACCTGGAGAAGGTCAGGCAGGAAAACTGAAGGCAGGAAAGGGAGCAGGAGAGCTTCCTTAAAACCTTAGAGACATTCCTGTCCTGGGGCTAATCCTGGGGGAATGAGGGCTGAGCAGGGCAGGCACACAGGTGTGGAGTGACTCAATTTTACTCTTCCAGTGCCCTGCACCTCCTCAGATGTGTGAGTGTCAGCAGCAGGTACTGTGGGACCAGCTGATTTCTTGGGATGTTTATTGGTGAGCCTTGGTGGTGAATTTGGGCATCCAGGATAAGGACAAAGCCTGCTTTGGGAAGGGGTCAGGGGGACAACCCCAAGCGGCATCTTATCAGCTGAGATTTTTTCAGTGATGCATTGTCATTGCTTTGGACCCTGTCATATGGTTCTTTCTTACACATAAATACCTGCTTTGCTTTGCTTTGCTTTCAGTTTTCTTTGCTGTCCCCAGAGATTAATGCAACTCATTGTGTGGATCCAGCTGGACATGGGGCACAGGAGGGAGGTCATGGCCTGACATTAAATTTTGATCTTCACCTCATTCCTAGTTTTAATTTTGTGACCAGAATGGAAATCAAGTATAAATGTATGGACTTTGAGTCTGTCTTAACTTTCTGACCTATCTTAATAGTGACATCCTTCTTGACACTGCAACACGAAGAATTCTGCACCAATTAATTTTGTATCTGGATGTAACTATGGCTTTTAGCTGGCTTTAGCTCCATGGACCAGACCCCATCTGCTTTTGTGGTGAAGGGAGATGCAGATGTCTCAAAAAGCAGCCAAGAGCAACGTTCTTTTGCAGTGGCTGGTCAATACTTGATGTGAATAGCTGACTGCAGTGACCCAGCAGCAGCGCCCAAGTTTATCTCAGCTGGCCCAGCTGCAGGGCACAAGGGCTACAGCCAGGGCTGTTTCCAAGGCCATCCTGCTGCCCTGCAGTTAATTTCAGTGTGCTACACTGCAAAGCTGGCAGAGCAGGTATGTGAGTGTGATAGCACCTACTGAAAGACATCAGTTGTATTCCTTTGCAGGCTTTTCTTTTTCCTTTTCTTCCTGTGCTATTTTTATTCCGGTTTGAACCAGTGTTTAATTTGCCTCTTTTCACTTCTTGCCTCTAATAACAACTCTCTCTCTCATCTTTCACTGCTTTGCCTCATCATCTTTCCTCCTTCTTTGTTAGATGTCTGGTTTCTCATATTCTCCTTTCTTCTCTCCCCCTGTCTTGCACACTCCTCCTCACACACATTCTCATGTACTGTTTATCTGCACAGCTCCCCATGTTCAGGAGGTGTCTCAGGAGCCAGGGGAGAGGGTCACAGCCCTGCCAGCTGCCTGGACATGTGCACACAGAGTCATTTCCACAAGGGAGGCAGGCTGATGTCTGGCAAGGAAAGACAGCTTTGGTAGCCCAGCAGTGCCAAGCAGGCAGTGCATGGAGCCTGCTGCCTCTTGGTGCAAAATGTGCCCCTTTAACCATTTCCTTGTCCCCTGTTTACCCTGTTGCTCTGCTTCCATTTCAGCAGTGTTCTGATGGCATTTTCTGAGAGGATTCTCTGGTGCAAGGCGCAGCTAGCACAGTGCATCCCTGTCAGTCAGAGCTAAAGGTGTGAGCTGGCAGGCTGGAGGAGGAGCAGGGTCCCTGCAAGCCCACCCAGCAGCTCCATGGCCATGTCAGGGTGTGGGTCTGGGTCACTGGGCTCACTGGAGCCCTGCTTTCCTCTGATCAAGCTGTTGCAGTGCTGCCACAGCTCATCCTCCACCTCACCCCTGAACCTGCCCCTTTGTAGGGGTTTTTTGAGACCTATAGAAAAGTGTAGAGCATTAGAAGTCCCTGCATGGCAGCTGGAATTCATGGGTGTAATTTCCTCTGGACTGGTTTGCCACAGCTGGCTGGCTGTGATCTCTAAGGGAAAAACTCTGCATTTTGATTGTTGTCTGTCCCAGTGTCCCATTTCTGACATCTCTGCAGTCCCTGCTTGAAGGACTTTTGTGGTCTCTCATACCCAGAGAGTTATTTTCAGGCTTATCTGCATGTCCTCTACTACTCAAACATACTTGATTATAGCATGGACTGGCTTCAACAAAATGGTGCAGGATTGCCAAAATTGTGTTTTCCTCATGAAAAGGGCAGCCAAGCTTGCTCAGGAGTGGTTTTCTGTCTTTCTGCCTCTTATCCCTCGGGCAACAAGCAGGCTCCCACCCAATGTTAATGTAATTAAACATTGAGGGGACATTCAGTGAGCTGTGCTTGGTACCTGCCAGCCCTGATTAGCTCCTGATGGCAGCAGGGTCCTTCACACATGTGTGGGGCTCTAGGACCATCCCCAGGCAGTTCCCCTGTTTTCTGGGGCTCCTCTCAACCCACTGCAAGGCTCCAAGGCAACAGAATTCAGTGGAGGGGAGAAGTAAGAGTACAAACAAGGATATTGCTGGGTGACTCTGCGTACAGCTGGGATTTATCTCCCATCTAGCAACTCATGCATGCACGCATGTATTTTGGTTTTTCAAAGAGTGGGAGTAGTCTGGTCAAGTTTTCCTTTTGCATTTTCAGTTTCCTTCTCTCCACCCCCAACAAACATCACTCTCTGGCAGAAAAGACCAGGGGAGTAGTGTACC
Source organism: Zonotrichia albicollis (assembly GCF_047830755.1). Classification (NCBI taxonomy): domain Eukaryota; kingdom Metazoa; phylum Chordata; class Aves; order Passeriformes; family Passerellidae; genus Zonotrichia; species Zonotrichia albicollis. The sequence continues at coordinate 31,013,656 of NC_133827.1, read as the reverse complement.
TAAGATCTGCCAGGTGAGTGACCACCTGCTGATCAAAAACCCTGAAAATAATCATAGGCTAAAAATAGGGTAAAAATAATCTGTTAAGTTATTCTTGCATTGTTAAAAAGAGCTGAGAGTCTGTCTCAGCAGCAGTGATTTAAGTGCTCCTTCAACCCTAAATGCTGCCAGAGCCACCCTGAAGGAGCTTTCCCTGCCATTCCAATGGTGCTGGGCCAGCCTTCAGTGACTCTGTGTGCTCTGTCACACAGGATGGGGCAGGACAAGTCTCACAGCACCACAGCCTCCTGTGGAGCCAGTGAGGTTCCATCACCAGCCAGGGGCTCTGTACAAATCACAGACGGGATGGGGCTGCTGTAGAATGCGCCTCGAGCTGTTTTATTTTTCAGCATCACTCTCATTACGTGGTTATGACAATGGGAAGATGCCAGCAGCTCACATCCCAGGCAGCAGACCAAGAACTTAATGGTACAACTTACTTTATAAGTTTTTTGACCTATCACACAAAGCAAAAGCACATTGACAGTAGTTCTATCCAACCACTATAAGCACAGGTACCTTTGGTTAAAACAATGCTTGCTTATTTTGAATACAATACCTGCTTGTAGGCCTTAAAACACAATGCACAGAGCTCCATTATTAAGCTTCAATCTTCCTAATATCTTGCTAGATAAACTTTTCTGTAGCTTAGAGAGTTATTCTAGACAAGCGTTAATACACAGACCAATGTTCTATTTGTCCTTGCTTTTCTATTTTTTAAATAATTTTTCTGCTGACCTATCTCATGGCTGCTGCTTAGCTCTAATCACAGTTCTGCTGCCTCTGAGACCTGCCTTTTGCAGCTTTTTCAAACCCCTCTAATTTTGTAGATTGCCACAAGGTTCCATAACCTGTGGATGGAGGTGGCTGCTGCCACCACTGATGGGAAGATTGGAGTCTGACAGCCAGGAGCTGAAGCAGACACAATAGTTGTCTAGATGGTTGAGTAAGTCTGTTTGTTCCCATTTCTGTGGGAGTTCTGAAGAATCTGTAAACTGTTTTCTTGCTTGCTGTTTTGGAACAGAAATTAAAATCTCAGATGGTTGATGGTAGAAGTCTGGATAACCTCAATATTTCATCTTTGATTTTGACTTCCTAACATTTTATGTACTTCTTCAGAAGCCAAGAAATCAGTTAACATGCAAAAGTGTTTATTAATAACAGAAAGGAAGAAAAGTTTTTCCATGTTCTATTTCTCACAAAAGGTCTAAATGTACAGCAAGGAAACATTAAAAAAATATAAAAGAAAGAAAGAAGCTGATGGGTGAGAGGAATAATTGATGACTGAAGGGTGTATAGGGAATGGGCTCTTTGTGTATCTGCTCTATCATGAGCCAAAGCTAAGAGTCAAACTGAAAGACAGCAGATTAGTTAACAACCTCTCCCTTTAAGTACATTCCAAAAAGTCAAATTACAGCAGGAAGAATCTGGGCTCACCTCCGTCTCTGCCCCAAAACATCATTGTTCATTCTCACAGCCTGGCCAGAGGCCAGCTGCTGCCAGGCTTTTAGCCACAGCGTGTATTTAAAAACCATTCTGCGGTCCTATTTTCCTGTCAGTCCAAGTGAAACCACTGTAAACAACCACTTTCAAGGGTACCCATGTCCAACAGAGGCTGCTGCTGGGCTCTCTGGGGTTGGTGGGGCAGGGGGCAGAAAGGATGAGGAGCTCCAGAGCAGAGCACTCCGTCCTCTCCTTCTCCTGCAAACATCGGCTCAAGCCTGGAAGGGGTTTTTCCAGCCAGGATCAGGCTCTTCAACAAACCATGGGGTTGGTTTGAGCTCTGCACATAACACCAGTGGAAATCTGGTCACTGGACTCCTTGATGGTGGCAGTCCATCACAGCCTGCTATGGGCTGGATGAAACCCCAAGGGAAAGACAAACATATTGCACAGAACTGTCAAAAGCCCCAAAGAAAACAGGTGAGGGAGGCAAAATTCCAAGGAAAGCCTCCAACTGAGAGTGTGTTTGGCCATTGTTTTTCCTGTGGATCTAGGCATGGATTTTGTGAGCTCCCCAGCCAGCCTGACTGCTGTAAGACAACACAGGACCAGTGAAGTCCTCTCTTATTTATTTTAAATTACCCCTGCAAGAGAATTAATAAAAATAAACAAACCCCTTCCTCCCCACCCCCGCCCCCGTTTCAATTGCACAGTGGGAACAGGGAGTAGTTGTTTGGGTTTGGGGGTTTTCTACATTTTCTCTGGAAATGGACATTTTCCTTTGAAAATAAGTGAAGAAAGCAAGCAAGCAGTGAAAGCCAGCTCTGATTAAACCCCAAGCCTCTCAGCTGTTGCATTCATTTATTTTGCTCTGCTTGCCTTCTTTACAGTCTAAAGAAAGCTTCTGCCCTGTGCAGGGCCCTTTTGCCAGGGCTGAGGAGTGGGCTGGCAGTGGTGCTAACGATTGGTGTGAAGGCCCCTGCCCTGCTCCACTCCAGTGCCTGCCCCACTTACCATCATTTTTGTGGCACCCCTGGGGAGCTGGCACTGCCACATCCACTGGTGTATTTCACCGGGGGAAAGCAGATCCTGCATCCCTGTTCTGGTTTTGTGGCAATTCTCCTGAGCTAGGAATGGAGGATCACATAGATCATCCCAGTCAGACCCTGCTTTATTCCCTGCAGGCCTTGCTGTGCCCTGCAGAGTTTGTGTGCTCAGTGCCTGGCTGCCCCCGCAGGCAGAGGACCTGCTCCCAGAACAGAAGCATCCCCAGGCTTATTTCTGTCCCCTCATGTGAGAGCTAGGGGCTGGTTTGATCATGTCTCAGCGCTCAGAGATATAAATATCGTTGGTAGGATGTCTCCCTCTCTGCCTGGGACTCTGTTTGCTCACACACATGCACTCGCACAAACTGTAGGTGGCACTTGGAGAATTAGCAAAGATGCTGCTGTGTCCTGTGCCGGGCCATGGCTCTGTGCACCAGCCAGGAGCAGAAAAATGGATCAGTTTGTAGGGAGAAAGGCAGAGAGGGAGCAGAGCCTCCCCTGGAACAAAACCCCGCTCGTTCCTTGCCTTCACTGGGATGCGGCATTCAGCTGCTTCCAGCCTGTGGGAGAGACGTGCCAATACCCTGCACTTTTCTCTACAGTATGTTTTATTTATCTGCCTCAGAGGAGGAGGTTTGCTGTAGTTATCACCCCAGGAGTTCAGCTGGATACAAATGTTAACCAACTGGAGGGGAAGCAGCTTGCTCCGAAGGTTTTATCGTTGTTTAGCACACAGCAGCGAGTGCCAGGCACAGATTATGCATTTGCAGAGCTCCTGGCCCTCTCCTGCCTGGATTGTCAGCACGGGAATTCAAACCACACGGATCAATTTGCTGTCTGTCAGCAGCTGGGCACTGAAGGGCAGCCCTGGATCGATCCGTTCTTGGAGCACTGTCCTCATTTCAGGGATTACACGGTTTCCTCTGTGCTGTGTTAACACTTTAGCTGCTGGGTGTTAGTGAGCTCTGCGTGTGGTTATCACTTTGGGATGGTATCTTAGAGAAGTTTGTGTGTTCAGGATATGAATCTTGCACAAAGCTTGCTCTGTGGATATTCAGTGTTGCTCTATATGAGGTGGAGGCTGGCCTCTGATTGTGTACCAGAGGGACAGGGAATCCCTTCTTTCAGTCAGCATAAACCTACATTCTGGAAATTATTCTGTGCTTTTCATGCAGCTCTGAATGCCTCTGGAATGCACATCCCTGGTATAATACTAAAGATGAAAATGGAGAGAAGTTTGCTGCAGTTCACATGCTGAGAAGCCCAGGAATGCTTCTCAGCCTGCTGAAGTGCCACCACATGAAAACTTGCAAAGTTTCTGGCCTTTCTGGCATTGGGAGAGGATATGTGAATGTCATCATTCATTTTTACAAACAACTAAGCAGCTTAGCTGTCTGTAGGAGTGGGGCCATGTGTGAAGAGTTTCAATCCTTTGTGGTTTGGAAATTGTTGCTCAGTGCTTGGAGCTGACCTCAGGATCCCCTTTTAGCATTCCTCACTCCAGAGCTGCTCTCAGCTGATGGGATGTGGAGCCTGGCAGCACCTGAAAAGCCAGCCATGGCAGGGAAGGGCCATTCTATGGGCCTCTGGGTATTCTCAGTTGCTTGCAGCAAAACTTAGCAGCCAAAAGGGTAGAATGGACTGGGACCATACCCTGTAAGCCACTGGCAGGGGCTCCCAGAGCTCTGCCTGGTTGGATAAGCAAGGCCTGGGGAAGAGATCAGCTGCAGGTCCTGCCTAACCTGTGCTTGTTTTCACCATTCAGGCACTGGGTTAGGATCCAGTATCAGTCCCAAGTGTTATTGGCAAATTATTTCCATTCTTCTTTCCTCCTTGAGCACCTTTGTGCTCTGATTGCTGCAAGTTTGGATGGAGCTGGGTGAGCAAATGCATTTCTTTTTGCCAAAGGCCACGCCCCTTGTTTATCATCCACCCTGGTGCTGGTGAGTCTGGAGTTCTCTGCTTAGGGAAATGGGCTGGAAGTGTGTGTAATGTGAGCTCTACTGCAGTATTTTCTTTCTTATTCTTTCCATTTTGTTTCAGGTGGATGCATTGATGATGCCACTGTGTTAATCATGGTGTTAAAGCAGAAGAATGCATCTTGCCTGTGTCAGCACAAGTGATTGGCTTGGCAAGACTATACAGGACCTTGTATGAGCACAGCTGCAGGTAAATCTGCATTGGCAGTCCAAGGTATACCTAGAAATATTCGTCTAAGAAGTCTGCATTTCAGGAAGATATCAAAACCAATAAACCCCAAGAATCACAGTATAATCCCACCCTATCAATACTTTGCTGAAGTTTCCTAATGATAAAAACAGCCATGCAAAATCCACACCTTTTTAGTTTTATCCCCCCTCTCCCCTGCCAAACCCTCTCAAGTATGACATCAGCCTGAGCCCTGCTCGTTTGGATCCTTAGCCTTCAGTGCCAGATGACAGCAGAGCCACTGAGGCTTTGTTAGCTTTAATCGTGCTCAGTGTGGTGGAGCACAGCAGCTGGAATGATTGGGAATATCTCCCAGCTCGTGTGGGGGCATTGGTGCTGAAGGAGAGGGAGACAGGGGCAGTGAAGGAGAGCTGGCAGCACAGGAGCAGCAGTGCTGCAGTCCAGGGGCATTTCAGCAGCTTTCAGCAGCTCTCTGGGCTGTTGATGCCTGCTGGGTCTGGTGCATCATCACAGGCTGGGTTTGCCTGAGACTCATTTATCCCTGTCTAACATGGGATTGTTATATACAATATAAACATTGTTGTTATAAACACTGGGTTTGGCTGTTGGTGAGGCACAACTCACTGCAGTGCAAATGTGCTGGTCACTCCTTACACTGGATATTCACAAAGTCCCTTGGAAACAAATTCTGCCCCAAGTCTTGTTCACAGAGTTAATGGAGGGTCACAGTGCTGGCAGCTGTGAGCAGCCACTCCTTGAAGCTGGCAGAAAAGCCACTCCTGAAAGCACAGTGAGATCCCCTGTGCACACAGGGACCTGCAGGAGCGGCCTTCTTAAGGACTTGCACTGCTTTATCTTAATCAAAAACATTTATCTGAGTTTGGAAAAAGTTGAAGCCTGCCCAGGTTTACTCTGCGTTAGATGCAAAGACTCTTTGTAAAATCAGCCAAAAACCATGGATCCTCCTCTTAGCTTAAGCTTGCAGTGCATGCATTCCTTCCAGGATCAAACATGTGTGAGGCTATTTTGAGATTTACAGGGTAGAAAGCAGTAAATTAAAATGTCATAACCATAGTGGTTGCAAAGTCTTGGAAATCAGAGGTGATACGTATTTTCCAGCTAGGTGTTATCCCAGCTTTCAATTCTACCTAACCTGGAATTAGGATTTTCTGAAGGTAACTAGCCTGTTTGCAGCAGTTATATCCCATTTTCAGCATTTGTCATCAACCCCTAAAGCAATCTTTTTGATTTGCTTTGATCTTTTGGATTTTGTCTGTTTGATCTTTATAGGTCTCTGCCAAACCAAATTGTGATTTTGCTTTTCGTCCCCATCATTCTGCTGTCCTTTCTTTCTCTACCACAGGTGATACACCTATTTCTGCAGGTATCTACAGTTCCAAACCAGACTTGGGACTTCAGGTAACTCTCAGGTAATCACATGTGCTTAAAGCAAAACCAACAATCTTAAAAGTAAGCTCAGGAGGCTGTTTTGGATGCTACATGTATATAGCTGTGTAACAAAAACCCTAACATGCCATAGTAAACTTTACTTAACAGATTGCTTAATCTCTACAAATGTTAACCTCCAGGTTTTTATTTACTGAGCTGGTGTTTAATGATGCCATTGTCTAATTGAAATGTGTTCATTCCTTCTCCAAGTGCCACTGCTAAGCAATTTACTGATATATTGCAGGAGGACTGGATGGGATTTTCTTTGTTTCAGAGTAAACTTGGGAGACAGATGGTGTGCAGACAGTACAGATGTGACAGCTTCCATTGCTTTCTTTATGGAGTCTTTCTTGCCAACTAAGCACTTTTGTGCTCAAATGGCAAAACTGTAATTTTCAGAGGCACCATAGAGAATGGGCAGGAGTACAGGAGGAAGGAGATTTAGATTTGTGCCTCTTCATCAATGTGGAAATTCACTTCCAAACCCAGAGCTGGAGGTTGCTGGAGCCCAGTTCCCAGCAGCTCTTGAGCTCAGGCCATTGCACAGACGGAGCAGCTTGGAGACTCCCAGTACTTCTCTTTTTCCTACTGAAGCTTCCAAAAACAAACCTATGGCTCACTCTTTTGCTACAGAGAGAGAGACCAGACCCTGGTCTGGTGCCAAGACCAGCCCAGATCACCCCTCAAGGCTGGGTGGGAGCAGAGAGCAAGGGCAGGCAGACCTGGTGCTGCTGGTGGGAGCAGACTCCCAGAGCCAGGTGGCATTTTCATTCCAACATCAAACACCTGTAGATGGGGACATTCAGAAAAACACATTTGTTGACAATGTGGGTTTATTTCCCCTTGGTGCATGAGGCAGCAGCAGAATTGACATTGGACATCCTCAGCAGGGTGATGTTCACCACAGGGACAGAGAGCCATGGTGGCTGGCACACAGGGAGGATCACCAGCTCTTTTCAAATGCACTCCCCTGGATTATCACAAAGGTAAAGAGCTCAGCAGAAGAGGTGTAGTTCCATTCCCTCCCTGTAAAGGATCTTGTGGGCAGCCTGGCTGCAGCGTTGTTGTGCTGCTCAGCCGGGAGATGATGGGCTGGAGCTTTTGTCTCTGACAGTCCTGGGGACTCTGCTGTTACTGTGGGTTCTTTTCACCACCAGCTGCCTGCCTGCTATTCACACTAAAACACCAGGAGCCAGTGATAAGGAAGGCCAGGTGTGGCCCTAGCCCATTTCTTAGAAGTTGTTCGCCTTTTGTAAGCCAGTGCTTTCAGCAGTGTGTGTTAGAGAATGAAATCTGAGCTGCTCTGAAGCCCATGGGACTTGTGCCAACTGGGCTGGAGTTTCAGCCTGGAACAAAAGACCAGAGCTCTCTGAAATACTGCAAAATGTGAAATTCTGGCCACAAGCCTCTCTCACTTTTGAATTAAGAGCTTTATTTATTTATTTATTTATTTATTTATTTATTTATTTATTTTTGCAAGGGGCTCTAGAAGCCAATTTTCCTCTCTGTGAGGACAGCTGAGTCTGTGCTGCCTGCCCTGGATATTCAGGGCCACTCCCTGGACAGAATTTCCTCCCTGCTCTGGCACCACCCTGGCAGGACAGATGTGGTTGGAACAAGATCCCTGGTGAGCCCAGAACGGAGCTGGGCACAGCTGGCAGTTTATGCTCTGAAATTCAGGCAGCTGAGGGCCAGGCAGGCTGTCAGCAGCTGCTGCCATGCAGTTCTGTCTGCACACTGCCTGTGGACACGTGGCCAGGGGATCTTGGGGTCTGCCATGCATTTCTGTCTGCACATTGCCTATGGACACATGGCTGGCACAGCTCGGACACTCCTGGCTCCCCCTAATAGGATTAGTCAGCAACAGTGCTAGAAATACTCAGAGCAGCCATCTGTGGAGAGATGACCCTGTCTCTGTGTGTTTGTAGCAGCTGTATGGCTTTAATGTGCTCCTGTTCATGGGCTGTTGTTAATTTTCATTAATGTCATACCATTCAATGCAGAAAGGAAAGTCTCTGGCTCAGAGCAAAAGCCACCCTAGGACTGTGGGACTCTCATTCATCTGACAGTGGAGGAAAATCGCCCACAGGATCCTGGGAGAGGGATGCTGCTGCTGTGTCTGCACTGAGGCCATGGCCTGGCCCTGTGGCTGAGGTGTGGAAGGGCTCTGCTCCCACAGATGAAGGGATGAGCTGCCTGCAGGAAATCGCCTGGTTTAGCTTCTTCTCCCTGATGGTGCCACCTCTATTGCAAATTACTTTGCTGTTAGAGGGCTATGGTTTCAGTTCATGCAGCTTCTAACATATTTTGTTTTTTATCAAGTTTATGCAAGGAGCCCATTGCTGTGCTGTCTGACTCCAGAGTGCCCATGTGAGGGCTGACAACCCCAAAAGTGCAGTGCCCACATTCCCAGGGCCAATTCCCTCTGCCTCACATAGGCAGGCAGTGTCAAACCAGGTAAGGGGGGAAATATTAGAAATTTAGCAACTTAGCACATGTGCAAACGTGCCAACAGGCAGGAGTCCTCAGAGCAATAAGATAAAACATTTCAAGTTACAGAACAAAATATTTTTTCTGGGGTACTGAAATACATGTCTTTAATGTGCTGTTACTGAGGTTTAGTGGCAAACCAGAAGGCTGTTTAAAAAATCCTTGCTTCATGTTGCTGTAGTCCACATCATTGCCCAACATATCATGAAAGACAATATTATCCAGCTTTTGAATTGGTTCAATACCAATTACTTTTCTGCTTCAAATATCAAGAAGCATTTTTCAAAAAAATTGGTTTTGCTTAGATGTTACAGAAAATAAAATTAGCAAACATCAGAACTCTGTCTTGGGAAATTTGCTGCAAAGCAGGTACAAGCCTAACAAAAGTAATTATAAGTGAGTGCTGATAATTTATTTACTGGGATAATGCCATTGTTAGAGATGTCAAAATCCTTGTTTATCTGTTTCTTTTTTATCTGCACAAGTTGTTTTTAGAATGGGTTTCCATGCTTCCAGCAGTAGGAGACTCCAAGTTTCTAATGAGGCTGTAAGAAGTACAAGGACTTTTCCATGGGAGCAGGGAACTGGAGTCACATTGGATTTTGGAGTGGAGCAGTCCCCATTTGAGTTTGGCCAGAGGATCTGTGTCAGACTGGGCTCCTGAGTGAACATTTATCCCTTTTCTGGGCTGCACCACATTGGGGTGGCCATGGAAGGGTTGGTTCATTAAGTGACTCTTGGAAAAACCTCTTGTGCAGGAGACAAGGGAAATGCAGCAGATCTGACGTTCAGTCAAGGACAGGTTCCTCTTTAGGGTGCCATCATGGAGCTCATATGGAGCTGCTGCCTCTGGAGAGCTCTAATTCCAGCAGGGAGCTGTGCTGCATCCCAAAGCAACAAAGTACATGTGCACTTAACAAACCCAAGCTCAGCTCCTTTTGCAAACCAAAATAAATTGTTTCCATGCCTGCCTGGATTCTAAATTAGCAGAACAAACAGTCATTTAAAATGAATGATTTCAAGTCAGAGGAATACAAATCAGAGGCTGTGTTTTCTCTCGTTGGAAAAATACTGTTCCAACAAAAAAAATATTACATAGGTTTTTAATCTTCTACAGATGGGATAGAAGATAATAAAGTGGTCAAGAGACAATATAACACATCTGGCTCCACATCTGACAATTCCAGATATTGACAAATCATTCTTTTTGGTGCTTTTACACATAGCAAGGGTTATCAAAGACCACATTTTTATTTGGCTTATGTGACCCTGCACCCAGAAAGATTTTACCCCAGAATCCACCAATATGGGCAGTTTCTGTGGTCTGTTGTGCTCTGCAGGAACCCCAGAAGCTCTGACAAAAGACATCCTTCAGGTTTTGCTGGAGAAGAGTGGTGGTGCAGGAGAAAAGGAGGAAGGAGTGCCTGTGGTGCCCTGGTTTGAAGGGGAAATAAAATAGAGGGATCAGGCAACACTAGCTGAGGCTTCACACAGAGCTGTTTGGAGTCCTTTCTACAGCTCTGCCTCAGCTGCTCCTGAGCTTTGGCTCTGTCTCTCTGCCATCCTCACAGCCACGCTTTCCTTCATCTTGCCAATAAATCATTTCTGCAGGAAGGAGGTCAGTGGGTGATCCGAGTTCAGAGGTCTTCTGAGGAAGTGTCAGTCCAGGCAGCAAAGCTGTTTGGAGCAAGTTATGAGAGGTTACCCTCGGGCAAGCAGAGATGTGTGATGAGCACATTACTCCAAAGGGAGCTCATCATTTGATACAGACCTCTGGAAGCAACCAAATTCCAATTGTGCATATTAAAACTCTGAATGCTTCAGGTCTGATTTAGGCTGCTGCAAAGTCAACAGGAGTCTCTCACTGCCTCCAGTGGGCTTTTAATGTGATCCTTATTGAATAAATAATCAAGAAGTAAACCTGCATAGAATCTGATTACCTGGTCTTCAGCCTCTGAATGAACTCTCTGCTGCATTATGGAATTACAGCACTGGCATGTGAGATCCCAGTGAACTAAGAGCAGAATTTCCATTGCCCAGCTGAGTACCTCTGGTCAGGCTAATGTCTGACTTCTGCTCTGAAATCACCAGTCTGTGTTACACAAGAGGTCAGACTCTCTGATTTACAACTGTCCTTTCTGCCTTTAATAATCTGTGATGAAATCTTTTATACATGAACTCTAAGTGGCTGCCAGTGCCTGCACCAGCTGCAAACCTGCCCCACGACCACTGACCCTTTCTGCAAGTCACTGGGGCTCCAAGGCTGCTAAGATGGAGCTCTGAGATGATCCAAAAGATCTCGTTTATTTAGCAGCACAGCTGTTTGTTATTCTGTCCAGGAGCAGCAAAGCTATCAATTGCACAGAAGGAAAACATTTTAAAGCACACTAAACAGCAAATAATCCTTTGCTCAGGATATTAAAATATCCCAAACCACAAATTTCTCAGTGTTATTATTTTGTAGCAGACACCTGGCACACCAGCCTATAGAGCAAGGAGGTGATGTGCTCATATCAAGTCTGGATTTAAAGGGGTTGTCCAGACAGCCTTGTGCAGTCTGCTTCCAGTCAGGAACTGCTTCTGGAGACCCTTTATCTCCCATCCATTGTCTTACAGTCACTGCCACATTGGAATGGCATGTTCTGTTCCCATGATGAGGCTGGATGTGTGGCCAGCATGCCTGACACAGACCACCTTGGGAGGGAGAGGGTGTCTGAAGCCAGTCCTTTACTCATTTATTGACTCACCTACCATTTTTGGGACTTGCAAAAATTGCTCTGATTGCTTGCTCCCGTGAGGTCTTTGCCCTTAGATTCTCAAAAGCCGTTTTTGAGGTGCTGACCAAGTCAAGATCTAAAGCAGGCTGACTACAAGATGTTCTGCTGTCATCAGAGGCTCCTGCAGGGCCAGACCCCCCCAGATATCACAGGTGCTGGCACAGAGGGGATTACTGAGGAGGGAAGAGGGCCTATAGGCATAGACAGGCCTATAGGCATGGACAGACAGACAGACAGACCCACTTCCCCTACAAAACCAAAAACTTACAGTTTGGTTTTTTAGTCCTTCAGCCAGCAGAAATATGCTGGTCACACTGTTGCATAAAACCTACTGATGTGGAAAAGAGTTAAGTTAAGACAGAGGATGAGTGGTGTCATCTGGCATGAAGTGTGAGATTTTGGAGACAAAGGAGGACAGATTCCTGCAGTGTACTGTGGAAGGATACTGGACATGACTTTGGGGGACATTGTCTGGATGTTAACAAGAGTCTTCATCTTATTTCCTGTGATCCTCTGACACTGTGCAATCATTTTCTAGCCCTGAAAATGATGGTCAAGGTTTGATAAAAGGTATAACTCATCAGTATGTGCAGAAGCCTCTGCAAAACCCAGATGGGAAAATGACCTTGATTCCTGCAGTTAAAGAGAAAATGAGGCTTGGGCCAGTTTAATTCCCAAGGTTGCACATTGATTTCATTGGAGGTGCCCTGGGGGTGAGTTTGATTCTCAACTCTTCCAAGTTTTCAAAACAAAGCAGAATCCAGGTGGGCGGCAGTATGGAACTAATAGGGGTTTTTTGTTTGGATTTTGGGGTTGGCTTTTTTTTGGTCAGTTGTTTTAGTACAAGCTACACATGATGTACAATAATTCCTGCAAATCTGTAGGAGCAGGCAGCTATTTTACAAAGAAAAAATAAAACTTTCACCTGGAACCAGCTCAGGTTTAGAGAGATTTCCTTTTATTGATGAACATGTCTTTCTGTTTAAAGTACCCCCAGCTTTGACTCTCAGGACTGCAGCCATTCTGTCTCTCTGCAGCCACCACCTGCTGATGTGTTTGCTTGTCCAGAAGAACATATCTCTGAAAGAAAACTGGTTTTACTGAATTAATATAAAGTGGGATCAAACTGCAGCAGTTCAAGTTAAATTTCTACATGGATATGGACTCCACAGTTTGGGTATGTCTACAGCTAGATTATTGTATTCCTTGGCCATTAAATATTTTCAATACTGAGTGTTTTTCCGATTTTAAATGCTACCAATTTATACAAGCCCTATTCAATCTGACAGATGGAATAAAATTCTGAAATAGTCTAGTGTTTGAATTTGGAGATTCAAGAATACAGAGGTGAGCATAGAATTTGGAACTTGAATTTGGTTTTACAGGTACAAAAATGAAAGTGGAATCCAAAGATGATAATTTGAACTGGACCCTTTTCCATGGCAAATTTAGGTCTCTCTGTACCCACAGGGAGTTTTTCCTGGGAAGTTCTGGTTCCACACCCTGAATGCACAATTTGAATTCAGATTCAGGTCCTACCTGGCAGCCCATTGACCTTGCTGGGAGAATCATATGAACTTGCCAGTGAAGGACAAGTCTCACAGTGCCCTGGCTGGGACCTTGTGAAAATTGATTACATTCTCATGTGAAAACTCCTCATCTGAAGCCCAAAGGAACTGAGCTGGGCGTCACCAGAGTATCCCATCTGTTTGTGAGATAACGTTTTCTGCTCCCACAGCAGAAGTCAGTTTTTCCTATTAGTTCTGCTTTCTGTGCTGTCTGATAGCAGGAAGAACAAAACCCAGTGAAAATTAAAAAATGAAGATAATGCAAAGTTAAACACACCTCTTTTTGATCTTCAAATTGAGTTGATGTCAAGTAAAGCTTTTTCCCTGTGCACTGTCTTGCTTCTTTGTTTAATGGTGAATTGAGTGAGACTATTTGATTTGCCAGCTTGTGCAGTAAGTTGGAAAATAAAATTAATAAGTGGCAGTGTCAGAGTCACAGCGTGTCAGTGACCCCCGTGAGGCACAGTTGAATCAGAAGCTCCTCACCTTTGCAGTGTCCTGTTATCCTGTGATCAGATCACAAGCTTTGTGACCCCAGAACCCCAGCCCAGGCTGGGCACAGCACAGCACAGCAGGGAGGGACATCTGTGCCTCTCAGATTTTGGGGTTCTTGCTATGGGCTCTGCACAAATCAGGGTCCAGGGAAGCAGAATTGCTCAGGACAATGAGCTCTGCTTTCCTGTCTTTCCTGGCATGTTTGGAGAGGCAGGAGGTGCCCTGGGGAGGTCTCTGTGAGGAGCTGAAGCCTGAGCAGGACACTCAGCTTGGGTTCCCACTGCTCTGCCCTCCTTGGTCAGGGACTGAGTGAGGAGAATCCCACAGGGAAACTCAGAGCTCTGGGAGATGAAAGGAGGCATCACTGTGGGTAGGAGACAGTACAGGAGCTGGATACAGAGGCTTAAATGTCACCAAAGTCCTTGCTGAGAGGCTGGCACTAACATGGACCCACTGGTTGCTTTTCTCCCTGCAATTTTTTTAGAGCTCAAGGAATTAAAATTCACCAAAGCCTGAATTTCTGAAAGTTATTAAGTCTGACATAATTTTTCTTTCACAATGTCCTTTAATTGGACTGACCAACATGTTCATCCTCCCCAGTGGAGGAACATTCTTTATTCCCCTTTATTCTTGTATCAAGCTATGAGAAAGAAGGGTTGTAACCAGCTCCCTAAGATGCAGATTGCACACAAGGGTAGCACAGCAGAGCCATCCTGCTTTCTTTACCGGCTCTGCTCAGTATTTAAACAGAGTTATTTGGTTCCCACGGGAGAATTGTGCTAGAATAAAGAAAGGCACAGCACGCAGCTATTATTGGGGCAGTGATTGTAATGAGCATGGAAAATGGAACAATATATAACCTATTCTTAATAGACTCTTGGGAGGGTTATCCTCTGCTATTCCTCTGATCCCACATCCAGAATTTTTATTTTTTCTAATAATTGATAATGCCTTGTTTTTTTCCATTTGTATTGCTCAGTAAACATTAACGGCATTTTCCACAGATGGATTATCCCTTTGCCTGCACCAGATTATTTTAAACAAAGCAAACTCCCTTGTTTCTTTTCAAGCAATTATTTGATGAGAGAGCCTGTCCTTTCCAAAAAGGACACTTGACCATGGAAGGTGAAATTTTTCTGCACTGAAACTACAGTTGTGGCAGCGGGGAATGCCCTGGAGTCTGTGTGAGCTCCCTGTGTCATCACCACAATTCCTGGTGAATGCTATGGTGAGATGGAGCCATGCTGGCCTAGACCTCCCCTACCATGGAGAAGGTGCCTGAACTCCAAGAGGGAGGCAGGCTGGGAAGATGTCCAACTTTCTGTGCATGCAGGACTTCATTATGCAACTCTCATGAATAGAAATCCTCTGTCCTGGAATGGAAGTTATTAAGCTTTAACTTTGTGGCCACAAATGTATCAGCAGTTTTGAGATCTTCAGGTTCTTAAATATGGTGCTTAAAATGTACCAGCCTGGCTATGGAATTTTTGGGGGATTTTTTTTTCCCTTAATAAAGGTGTGTAAGAAGAACCTGGGGAAATTGAAGGGGGCCATGGCTGTAGCTCAGCAGCTGAAGCAGAGCAGTCAAGCTTAACTCAGTGCAGGTGAGGAGGATGTGAGCCTTAATGCCTTCTGCTCCATGGAAACAGCCTCCCATCCACTTCAAGGCTGAAGCATTGCTGGTGGGAGAGGGAAAACAGGAATGCCATGGAAACATCTCTGCTTCACTAAGGAAGTGCAGTGCTGTCTCTTTTGGTTTTACTCCTAGGTGTGTGCTGTGGGTCATCCCACAGCGGCAACTAAACATTTTGTTTCAGTTTTGGGAGAGGAATCTCTCCCTGACACTCACTTGTGTCTTTTCTTGGTTTTTATTTCCTTGATGCAGTGACATGCAAACTGATCCTTGCCATCTAGGACCAGGGCTACACTATGCCCCAATTAATAGAGTTTTAGTGCTGGACATGTTTTGGGGCCAACATCTCCCCTATATTAAAAGTAATGTATTTTATTGCACACCCATTAGAAAAGGTTGAGTTTGTGTGCTTTAACTGATGAGAATTCTATGCCTTCTTTGTTGTAGGAAGTGTCATCCTCAAGATGTTTCTCATGCCTATCATGCACGCAGGCTGCAGCCTGGCTAGCGTGGAACCAGCAGGACGGCACTCCTTGGTTCCTGCTGGTCCTGCTCAGCCTCGGGTGCTCGCACCATCACTTTGCTCAGGGTGTGGCAATGACACCTTGCTGGGCAGGAGCTCTCCTGGTGCACAACCGGTGCAGTTTGAGACACAGAGGTGTAAAGTGAAGCCCGTGACAGCTTGAGGGATTGCGTGGGCCTTTATCAGCCAGAACCTCTCTGAGCGCAAACACAGAAATGTTGTTGACAGACAACTTTCATAAATTGCTTTGTTGAGTGTCAGCTTCACTTCACAGCACATTGTCACATGCCAGTGCTGACACTTGTGGCAGAACTTGCTGGCCCAGTATGGCATGCTCGTCTGTAGCTTTTTCTGCATTTTCTTCCTAAGAAAATCCTTATGGTCCAAACTGGAGCCATTTTATCAGGTTTTGTCCTTGATGCATGGGTGAGAGGGGATGTTTTGCACAGTGTGTGCAGCCAGAACCATGCCTACATCACAATTAAAAATGGGGTGAAACAAAATGAATGCTTTTAGTGTACTCATATTTCTGTGCTGTATTTTCTTCTGCTGGATTTCTAATGCTCAAAATCTTTTATAGGAGCATCTATTACTCAGAGAGCAAAGGTTTGCTGCCGCCTTAGCAAAGTTAACAGTAGTTATGGGCCAGATTAGAAGAAAACATCCTTCTTTTTTATCATTTACTTTTCTGAGGCGTTTGCCCAAAGCCATGCCATCATGGCAAGGAAATTTGTCCTGCTAGTATCACATAGAGCCAGACAAGGGTTGAGGTCACTATGATGTTAAACTGAGTCACAAAACTTCCTAAATGGTTGCTGTATGTGTGGCTAAAGAAAGGAAAAAAAGAAACATCACTCATCAAGACTTTAACACCAAGTAAGAAGAGCGAGAAGCAATGAAGAGACTGTAGGAACTTCAAAGTACACAAAAAAATTCTCTGTGGATTCCCCTTTTCCCTGAAAATCGGGAAGCAGCAGATGGATAATCAAGAAAACTCACATCACCTCCTTGAGATAAGGCCTGGGGACAGAGCTTGCAAGGCACTTGAGTAAAAAAAACATGCAGGAAGCTGTAGATGGTATCTGCAAGCTGTGGATCCCCTGGATTTTCCCAGGCACCTGGAGGGTGTTGGGTTACCTGGAGTCAGCAGCTGGTGCAGGTGCTCACTGTGCAGCTGGGCTGTGCAGCCTCACTGTGTTTGGGTTATCCTGATGATGGGTTATCAGGAGTCCCTGCATTACACCACAAGCTGACTTTTGCAGCTTCCTAGAGGTCAGGAAAAAACCCCAGTATTTCCTCAGGGTTTTTGTCATGGTTTATGCCATAGGATGGGGCTCATGGTTAAGAAGGGAGCAAGGAGAGCCAGCACTTAATTTCAACACATGGCAGAAGACCTGCTCTGAGGTGGTGCAGACACTGGGTGAGAGCAGGAGCAGTTGGCTCTCCCTGTGGGCAAACTCAGTGAGTGTCATGGGAAAGTGATTAGCTCAAATACCTTGGAACAAAGGAGCAGATTATTTTGATATTTAGGCCTGAATATGGCATTTGTTGTTATGATTTGGCCAAAGAGTATTAATAAGGCAAAAGCCCAGTGGGGGAAGTGGTAAGTGAGTCCCACAATGGAAAAATTAGCACATGGTAGGACTGGGTCTCCTGTTGCCCACAGCTTTTTGGGGCTTAGGCAAAGGGTACCCTGCACATAAGGCCACAGTAATTTTCAGTCTCATGATGGAACTGCTCTAGATGATGTCAATGCCCTTGGCTAGCTGCCATGGCAGGGTGCAGAAGAGGCTGTGGTATCAAGGTGTGTTGGGGGTGTTCCATTCTGTGCTGGTGCTGGGCTTTCCCTCCACTAGGGCAGCAGGAAAACCTGTGGCTCAGTGCCTAAACAATGGTCTGATGTTTGGTGACTCGCACAGCTCAGGATCCTGCTAGCTCAACATGTTCGCCTTGAGGCTCCATTTCTTTGAGTGCACAGGTCTCCAGTGATCCTTTAATTTGGGATGCTCTCTAGTTTGTGAGGGAGATGAAATATAGGCAGTGAATTACATCATATGGGGCTGGGTGTGTGCTCCCAAGCTGAACATGTGTCAGTGGCCTTGCTGCAGTGCTGTGGGGCTGGAGGGCAGCAGGAACCCACTCTGACCCGATGTGTAGCACAGGGGGATTGCCCGCTCTAGGTGCAGCATTGGGCAGCAGAGCTGGGGGAAGAGGCTTTTATTTCAAGGTTTTAGCTTTTCCAAAATACAAAAGGACGTGCTTGAAATTCATTCCTTCACACTGATCCTGGGAATCCTCCATAACCTTGAGCTCTGGCTGTCTCTTTGCTCACCGAGCCCTGACGCGCCCCAGCATCGCCTCGTGTGTGGGGAGGGAGTGAGGGAGGCTCTGGGGCAGAAGTGACTTTGCAGGAGCACCGTGGCCAGCCCTGGCACAGCCCTGGCACTGCCCTCTCCCTGGCACTGCCAGCAGCAGCTCTGCCTGTGTGGCTGCCAGCCAGCTGAGGCACTGGCTGGGACGGCACAGGTGCCTCCACAATTAAGGTGGTATTTGAAATTTCACAGGTGCCCGTTATGAGTGATGCAAACACCCACTCAGTGTGTAACTGCAAGGCTTTAGGCTGGTTCCCTGTGTATAAAGAACTGTTCTGTTCCCTCTCCAGGCCCTTGAGTGATTGCTTTTTTCCTTTTGTTTTCACCTCTCGCAGGGCCTGTGCCCATGGCTGAGCAGCAAAGGCTTCCCAGGCCCCTCACCCAGGGCAGTGCCTGTTTTTGTCACAGCAGCTCCAGCACTGCTGCTGCTGCTCGTGCCCAAAGTGGCCAGAGATGAAGCAATGTGTGTGATCTGTAACAGGGCACCCACTGCCCACCCTGCCCTGCTTCAGTCCCACCCAGCAGCGAGGGTTCACTGCTGACCCCCCACCCACAGGGAGAGAAAGCACCAGACAAGGAGAGCCTTGCCAGTCCCCACTAAAGCCCTGGTTGCTGTAGATGGGCTCAGCACGGGGCATCCCTCACCCCACTGCCCTCCTGCTGGCCTTTTCCCACTTGGGAACTCGTTACCTCTGAAGTGCTGCTGCAGCATCTGCAGCCCTGGCACTGGCAGGACTCGTGCCCACACCCAAATCCAGGCTGCTGCAGCACCTCAGGGCCTCAGACCATCACAGTGGTAAGGCTGGGGACTGGAGGGGTTTGCAGCCTCTGCTTTGAACATGTGTGGTATGTGTGGAGCCAGAACATTTAGGGAGACCCCAGCTGCTAGAAGGAAATGTCCTCACCCTGGCACAACTGGACAGGCACAACCACCCATGTTCCTCTACACCTGCTCCCTCCTAGGCACACCCACCCCCACATCCCTCTTTCCATTGCTCAAGTCCTGTTACCCTCTCATACAGCACATGCCTTACTATTTCCATCTGACAGCAAGGATTTCAGCAGCATTTCTTGATCTGTTTCATATTTTAAAGCAAGCAGCTATCCCTCCTGCCCTTTATGTCCTAACTCTACCCTAATAAATATGATTGCTTCATCCTGTGAGACCTGAAAACCCATTTCTGAAATTCCCCTGGCAACTAATACAGTAAAACAAGCATATAAATAATTATGATAGAAAGGCATAAAATGCCAGACTTGGGTCAAATATACTCATGGAGTGACATTAGCAACAAATAACTACGCAGGGTTTGAATGTAGATGGAAAAGGCTGAATAAAGAGTAGCTACTTCATTGCCCATAACTGCCAGGCTCCTAATTTGGGCAGGCCATATTTTACTGATAGCAGAGCAAACACAGTCATAATGTACCCCTACCTTTCCTGCTTTGTGAAAAATCCCATCCATCCCCAGGGAAGCAAGGATGTAAAAAATAGCGGTGTGAACGTGAGGTGAAAGGATAAGACAGAAAGCACAGTCACAGGATGCAATTCCCATGTGTTTGTTGCACATCATATGCTAAGTTCAATTTTCCAAAAGCTTTGTTTTATTTTTAAAGGTAACATCTTTATTATTATTATTATATTTATTAGTTATTATTATTATTATTATGCAGAGATGAGATTTTTCCCCCTTTGATCACAGAGCAAACAGTTTGCTTTTGAAAATGTTAATGGAGTCCTGATTTAAAACATTTTTTCTTCACTTTTTTTTTTGTTGTTGTTGTTTTTTAAAACGTTGCAACAGGCAGGATCTGGGTTTCGATTTTCTCGTCCTACACAAAGAAAGATTCTGGAGTTCACACTCCAAGCCACTACCGGTAGGTCCTGCCTTGCCCAGTTGTCATCATCTCAGTGTGGTTTCGCCAGGTGGGGTGGGTAGGTGGGTGGGAGGGGAGGAGTTGGAAGAAGGGAGGGTATTTGTCAGCTATGTCGAGTCTTGGTTAACAACTTTGCCTCCATTCATGGTTGGTGTCCCTGAACTTTTCCTTGAGCGTCCTTGTTTTTCTCCAATTTCATGCAGCGATGGCTCTCTGTACATGCACACTGCAAACACAAGAGACTCCCATTAACAGCCCTGAAGTCACACACAGTCATGACCATAACAAATTATTTCTTTGTACATGATGTTAGGTTCCAGCCCCATTGCAAACACACACCCACACACACCCACACTTACAAAACCCCAACTGACCCAGCAGCAGATCGTGTTACCAAGCAGGAACTGTTTACTTGCCCTTGCTGCCATTTGCTTCTGTCTCTGTATTCTTTCAAAGGCAGAGAGAAACAGCAGATTGACTGCTCACAGATAAATCTTTCTAGTTTTTATGTGCTTTATAGCTTTTTCATGTTATATTCATATAGATAAAATAACCATTTTAGCTCACAGAGCCATGTACTGCCTTGAGATGCTGATTACTATCTAACAACAGGTTCAGGAATGACCCGGTTCCAGCCCTTGACCTGCCATCAAAGCCCTTGAGAGACCTGAATCAAAACTACACCTGCAGCTGAGCCACGAAGGCTTTCTGGGTGTTGAGCTGTGGATCTGAAGTGGTGACTCAAGCCCATTTGGCTCCATCAGCCAAGAGCCAAGGTCTGCTCTCAGCACTTCCTATTTATTCCTCAGTAAATCAAGCCAGCCAGCCAAGGTCAGGGCTGTGAGCAGACACATGGGATGAGTTCAGTGACAGCAAGTCAGGAGCTGTCCCAGCTTTCTGTGGTTGTCTGGCAGCACCTGAGAGCAGGGTGCTGGAGGGCACCTTCTCTCCAGACCCTGGCTATGCAGTGTGTGTCCTATAAAAATGAGCTCGCTGGAGCCCAGACAGCCGGAGGAGGCAACGTCTGCCCAAGGCATGGCTCATCCCCACGTCCTGGGCAGGACAAAGCATTTATCCAGCTCACCATGTGGACTAAGTCCTCATGGCTGTCCTCGTGCCATGTGAGGTGTGCCAGAGCAGGGGCACGAGCTGTTCACACCAGGGAGAGCATCTCTGATGAGCTCACTGCAAATGTGGCAGGGTGCAAATGAGATTGAAAGAGTAAGGCATCTCAAGGGCAGGCACAGTGGAGTTGAGAACATAAGGCAGGTCCAGACTGCAAATGTCATGTCCAGATCTTTGCAAAAATTAGGAAATGAAGAAATGATTATGTACTGCTTCACTTTGTGGTTATCACATCACAAACAATGGCACAGAGCTCCAACACAGGGGAGAGCCTATCAGGGTTTGGTTCTGGGTAATCAACAAGAATAAAACTTTAAAAATTATCTGAAGAAATGGAAAAAACCAGCCCATGTACAAAAAGGCAATGTAAGCATTTGCATCTATAATCTCCCTTGATTTGCAAATAAATCCCAGCAATTAGAGGCAGGCTGAAAATGACATTATTGCTCGGTGCTTTTACTCCTGACTAGATAAACAGTTACAGCACTGTGCAACAATACAGGACAAAGATAAAGTGCAGTCAACTGTGTATTAATAGGAGGGATATTGAATTGAATATATGAGCAGTGAAAAAATATTACTTTTCACATAGCATATTTTTCATGCAAAGCTTTCAAAGCAGTTTAGACACACAAACACACACACACACAGGTCCTCCCAGCAAGCCTGAAAGGAAGTACTGCTCTGCAAACTGTTACTGCAACTGGAGCCATTTTTTCATGAAATTTAGAAGGAAAAAAGAGAAAATGAAGGAGTTGTCCCATGGGTTTGGGCCAGGGTGAGCTGTGTCAGGACTGCCCATCAGGTCCAGACAATGGATGCTGTCTGCATGCTGCAAGAACAATGTGTAACATGGCAGCAACAGATGGAAAAGGGCTCTCACATCCCCTTTCAGTCCTGAGCTGCCCCTCACACCTTGGGGAGGATCACTCAACAACGTGGTGATGGTGAATTTGCCTGTTGGGGTGAAGTACCCAATAAAATCCTAAAGGAAGTATGAAATGGTTAACAACAGAGGAAAACCCATGCCCTTGTGATTTCTTAGCCTGAGCTGCAGAGTCTTTGGATAGCACTGAGGGTGTGCTTCACTGCTGTGACTCACCTTATTCTCGGCTGTGATGTTTGCCCAGCAGAATTATGTATTTGTGCCAGTGTTGTCCCAGTGCCCCTGACGTTCCATACACATAGTTTTGTCTCAAGTGCACTGTTGCCTTCATCCTGACCTCCCTCATCCCAAGCTGGAGCTGGAGGGACCTCCATGAGTTCTTCCCCCAGAACCAAGCTCATCTCACTCACACCCATCCCCAGTAACCCATCAGGCTGGGTCAGATGAACCACAAGGACTGAGCCCAGGTGAATGATGCAGCAGCACCATGGCATGCAGCCTTTCCTCAACTCCCTGCCTCTCACCACGGCCTTTGGCAAAAACCTTGAGCTGCCAACAAGGCCCACAGAGTAAAGAATATAAACCAGGCTACTGAAGTAAACATTTGCAGCTACAAATGAAGGAAACCCTGAACCTGACAAATAGGGCAGGAATTATAAGTTTTATCTTCCAGTCTAGTGCAGGACACAAATACTGCTGTGGGGCATCGTGTGAAGACTGCTCACACTGAGTTTTTCAGACAAAGCTGTCAAAGCCTCTGTACCAGACAGGCTGTGCCAACAGCCCATGCCAGAAAATCGGTAGCAGTATAGGACAAGCATATTTTCAGTATTTAGACACACCTATAGGATCAGTGCATGCAGTACTTACGTGGCATCATGCCTGGACATTCTCCTACTCAAGAGGCTTTGCACATGTGCTGAGCAGTGGCCATGGCTGTAAACCCCTGCACTGTGGCACACAGATGTGCACACCTGCATCATCTGCACAGGCACAGGGCTTCAAGGCCAGCCCAGCACGTTGTGCAACACAGGCTCCTGGACTGCAGTTTGCTCCTCTTTGCACTGAGGAATTCTGAGCGTGACTCACGCAGGGAGATGTTAGTCATGGATGGGGAGGGGGTGTTTGCAAACGGACCCGTGTGAGTGCCCAGATCCTCACAGCTTTCAAAGTACATCGCTGGGCTCCAGGACTTGCAGCACTCACTGCCAGGTCTCTTTGGGATCCCTCTGTGTGTATGTGTGTGTAGACACACTTCTCTGTCACCTGCACTGAGGTAAAGCAGCAGCAGTGTGACAGTCATGCCCGGACACCTGGGAGGTCTGCTGGAGCACACAGCACAAGGAGCTTTGGAAGGATGAGCAATTCAGCTAGAACAAGAGCTCCCTCCCTGCTTTGCCTTGCTTCTCCCACCCACCCACACCCACACACCTAGCCAAATACAGCCCTTAATGTCTAGAAACCAAGCTATTGCTTTGGAGTTTCAATCAGATAATCAGCTCCTATGCCCCAGATTCTAATCAACACATCCATATTCATGCTTTATTTGGAAAGTGCTGTTAGCTTGATCTGCTGAAGACCTGCAAGTATTAATGGAAGGGGGTGAACGCAGTGGAGCTGTGCCCATGTCTGGTTCTTGTGGCTTTTGATTCCCTGCTCTCCTGTGAAGCAGCAGTGCCTGCCACTCACAGGCACAAGGGAAAAATCTGCACAAAGATCAGATCAAAATTAGGAAGGAGACTGAGGGTACAAGTGAGGAGGACGGGGGTGGCAGGGACCATACTTCCTGAAGGCAAAGGCGTGGAAGGGGCTGCCTGTCACCCAGAACAGCTCAAACTCTTGCCTACATGCTGGCACAGGATCACACTCTCATTTCTGTTTCCCAGACACGGCACTGGCACATCACCCACATGATGACACTGAAATCACCCTGGGCATCAGGGACTGCCTGAGTTTGGGAAGCATCGTTTTGCATCCTGACCCCACCATTTCTCACTTGGCATCACTGCAAGTTGAGGAGGTTCAGGGGATGCAACAAACTCCCTTTCCTTTCTCTAGAATATGGCAAAAAGCTTATTAAGCACATTAGACATTTTCCATCTATCCATCTTCACTCTGTGTCTTCCCTTGTCTCAGACCTTTGCGAGTCAGGAGGAACCAAAACTCTTCTAAGCTGCTGTTCAGCAGGTGGGCAGCCCTGCAGGATCACCGTGTGCCCAATGGTGCCAGAATGGGCAGGACTGGAAGCACATCCTCTGGTAGCAGCCCTGCAGGCTCCTTGCCTGCCTGCACAGATACCACAGCTCTGGGTGTTGGTATCTGCCCGAGTGGCTGTATTTGCCAATGCTTTGGTGCAGGGAATTAACTGCCTGAGCAGCAGCACTCAGGGACACCAGGGAGTGAGTGATTAGGCATCCTCCTTTTCTGCCTCTAATTACTGTGTTCTAAATCCCAGCTGATGCATTTCAGAGGCATGTGAGCTCATGTCTATCTGGTGTGAAGACAGACACGTAAAATGTGAAGGATGTTGCCTGGTGGAATCACACTTTGTTCAGATAAGAAAGACAGCACAGGATGGCAAAAAGCCAAGCAAAATCATGGTTAAAATACAGCACATTTGCCATCTAATAAGATGATTGAGAGTCTGATAGATGAACAAGTGAGTTAGTGTGGCATAAAAAACATACCAAAGCCTGCCCACCTGGAAGACAGACCCAAGACAGGAGCTGTGTTAGCAAAGACTTATAGAGTGTGGAGATGTTAAGGTTTGATTTTTTATGAATACTTTTTAGGATGTTGGGAAAGTAATGCTGTACTACGAGCAGGTAGTAACAGGACAAGGGAGAACAATTTTAAATTAAAAAAGGAGAGATTTAGGATGGACATTAGGAAGAAATTCTTCTCTGTGAGGGCAGTGAGGCACTCCCACAAGTTCCCTAGAGAAGTTGTTGATGCCCCATTCCTGGAAGTGTCCAAGGCAAGGCTGGATGAGGTCCTGAACAGCCTGATCTGGGGAAGGTGGCATCTGTCCCCACAGCAGGGGATTTGGACTAGATGTTGTTTAAGGTCCCTTCCAACCCAAGATTTCCTGTGACTCTATGCTTTATGTATTAAGATGATACCTTTGAAGTCTTTTCACAAGGCCTACTGCATTTTTCTAGTCAACAGTCTTGTACTTTAAAACATCTGAGGACTGCCTTAGCAAAATTTGGATGTTATTTCCCTGAGGAATGACACTGGGAAGAATCTGGCTGCTTGGATACTCATCAGTGGTAATAAATGGATCCACACTAGTCGTTAACAGGTCACCTTTGTATCTGAGACATGCTCACATCATGAGGGCTGAGGTGCCATAAATTCAGAGTTAGGGACTGCTCTGCTGACTTGGAGGAAGTTTTCTGCTTCTGTGGCCAGATTTGCCACCCTAAATGTTTTCTAGTTTGGGCCAGGAGAGAGAGGAAATGTAACTCTTTGGGACAGTTACGTTTGGAAATTATGTCTTCAAGAAGAAAGAAATATGAGTAACAGAGCACATCCACAGTATGCATCTGATAATATTCCTACTTAAATGACTGGAAACTTCTCACATTGAGATGGATTTGGATATTGAGAAGAACAAAAGGCACTATGGATGGTAGGATTGTTCCAGCACTAATCATTACAGACACTTAAAGAGACTGAAATTTCTCTAAAAGATTGCTTGTTGTCCAAATGACAATTATACTCAAGCTCATTTCTTGTGCAGTCTAGTTCAATCTTGATGTCTTCCTTTTAGGGTTCATTTAGCTTGAATAATCAGGGATCAGAAATAAAAATATCAAAAGAAATGTGTTGCGTATGTGTGTTTTGAAGCAAAACTGGCACCACACAGTACATCAACTGCTGCCTACCAGGCTGTTTGCCTTGGCTGTGCCTGTGCACAGATGGGAGAAGAACTTAACGTCTCCCCTGTTATTACTTAGTAAGTTTTTTGTGCTTTTATATTGATTAAGCTTAATCTTATTTCCAAAAACAAACAAATCCTACCTACACTAAACTAAAAAAAACTCCTACCGACCAAAACCCAAAACTTTTCCAGTTGTATCTGTTGAATTTTGTACAAAATACCTCCAGCCTCCTGCCAATCTACGTGAGTCAAAACACTGTGAGTGTTTAGCACAGCAGAAAGCTGTAGCTGCTAAAAGCCATAGATAACACACATCCATACATAGATGCCACTGCGTATATATGCATATGTGCTCCCATGAGTATTTAGAAATAATCTGTGAGGCTATTTCTTATTTATGTATAAGTTTTCTGTCCATTTGCAATTTCAAGGAGACTTCTGAATTCAGAGAGCAGGATGAAGCAATGGGAATCAAATGAGCTTAGGGAGCAATCTGGGCTTTTTTCTCTTTCCCTTCCCTGTGAACCCTTTCTTCACTAAACTGCTGCATAGTGTTTCTGTATATCAGAAACAGCTGGGAAGTTTCATCTCAGATATAACTGCTATTGAGTGGTAGGTGAAGTGATTCCTAGCAATGGATGTGGCACTTCTCCTTCCCAGGGGGAGCAGATTCCTCCTTGCACACATTCCTGTGTCAGCCATCACGGGACAGGGCTAATGCTGGTGGTGGTATCCAGCAGCAGGAAACCTGGGGGTGTGACTGTGGATGGAAGCTGTGTCCTGAATAAGCAGCAAAGCCCACACACTGGGGCAAGCCACAGCATTCTGCTGAACTGACATGCAAATACAACAGGAGAGTGCTTTGAGTATTTCCTTGGAGTCATAACAAAGAGAAAGAAGCTGGGTAGGAATTGTCCCTTTTCTGTAACATCTCTGCTTGCAAGCTCTGCTCCTGGGGACTTTGATGGACGTGGTGCAGAGAAGTCACGTGGAAATGAGCAGGTTTTACTCCAACCCTCCCCGCAAGCCTCTGCTACCTACAATGAATCTCAGGCTTGGGAACAGAGTCCTCCGTCTGGAGTCCCAGTCCCAGACAGCTTTGGGAAGCTGACACGTGCCTTGGCTTGGGAGACTGCCAGCTCTTTGATGCAGCAGCGCTCACAAAGCCTGACTGCAAAGCGTGTGGAGGAGGGAAGGAGTGGAGGAGCCCTTAATTTGGCTGCCAAGTTCCAAAGCTCTCGCTGCTCAGAGGTTATGTGACAGCTGTGATTGAGGCAAGTGTGGGAGGATGCAACTGCGGGAAAGGGAAGCTCTCGGGCTGGGCTGGGTTATTCAAAATGAAAGCCAGAGCGGCATTTGTTGAAATGAGATCTCTGCTGTGGGTCAGGCAGCTCTGTTAAAGCAAGGCTTTCCATGAGGAGAGCCACAGGAATGGCCTAGTTTAATGAATGCAGAAGGAAACTGTTGAGCTGTTCAGCAGACACTGTGCATGCTAGATTAAAAAAGAAGCCTGGATTCAAAGGACCCCACTGATCAATGCCAACACCCAGCCAGGCAGAGAAGAAATACCATAGGAGGTGGAACCCCAGCTGTGAGAGCTGGTGCTTGTAAAAGACTGTCCTCGTGGTCAAGGCAAGAGAGAAGCTGGTGACCAACCCCATGCCTGAAGCAGGCCCTGTTCCGTAGCAACACACCAGGGCTTAGGGTACCAATCCCACTAATGCCTCTGATAAACAACAAAGGGCTCCTGGATGCAGAGAAGCTGTTGAAACCAAGCACAGGACAAGCAGCTCCAGGCCATTCTCTGCTCTTTCAACATTTCCATTTCCTGTGCAAAGCCCACAGATACTCTGGGAATGCTTCACTGAATTTCTCTAATGCTTTGCTTCAGATGGTCTTTTCCTTACACAGAACTTCTCACCCCTGAGCTGGGAAGCTTTTAAAAAGGCCACTGCTGTGTGGAGAGAGCTCTGGCCTCCACCACTTGTGAGTGGCACCTGTTAGGGGAGCATCAGTTCAAACCTTCTCCCACAGCCAGCATGGAGTAGTGAGAGGGAGCACAGAGCTGTGCAGCCAAGGCCAGCTCCAGGCTACTGTGTCCCTCACGGAGACAAATGCCAGGAAAAAGATGGGGTCAGAAAAGATATCTAGCTTGAGGATCAAAAA
Organism: Zonotrichia albicollis; assembly: GCF_047830755.1. Classification (NCBI taxonomy): domain Eukaryota; kingdom Metazoa; phylum Chordata; class Aves; order Passeriformes; family Passerellidae; genus Zonotrichia; species Zonotrichia albicollis. Next base: position 30,985,711 of record NC_133827.1, on the reverse strand, counting down.
GTAGTGCTTTTCCCAAGAAAGAGATAAAAATGCTGTTTCCAGAATCAAGTTAGTACCTATTAAGTACTGGGCTTACCACACTATCTCTCCATTTATTAGGGGCCAGCCCACAAAAAGCAAAATGTCCTGGCAGGAGCCTGAGGCGCACTTCAGAGAGGGTACAGGCATCTGCAGGAGGGCAGAACTTCAACTCCATGACTTTCACTGAAACCTCACACTGTGACCAAGACATATAGCATGACAGCATCCCATCTAACTTTGGACAACAACTCTACCCCACAGTGACTAACTAGGATGTCTTTACAGATGAGGGAAACAGATTTAATCTCAGGGTAGACATAAAAAGAACATCCACAGCTGTGCTGGTAGGACCCATTTTTCTTCTGTTACTATGAATGGAGTGCCAAAGTCTAAAATCAGGTAAGATGAATCCTGTCTCTACTGACTCTATATGGGACTGGAAATCTACTGAAATACACTGGCAAAATCCTCTGAGAAGAAAACATTATGATCACTGCTACATCACATTCCTTTGGAACTGCTAGCTGCTTTTCTTTACCAGTAATTTCTTGGGCTGCTGGGCTTTTAAATTCATCCTTTAGCACCCCAAAGCTAAGAAACCCCTTTGAGGCTAGAAGGAAAGCAGAGGAAATGCTAACAATGCAGCCCAGCACTTACCTGAAGTGCTACAAACATTTCTTCTTGCTTTCTGGTCTCAAAGCCCAACACCCCCACCAGGAAACCCCAACTCTGAAGTTGTTACTTTCCCCTACCCAAACTCCACTGAGGGAGAAAGGGGGTAGATTCCATACCTTCAATGGGTTTGGGTACAAAATGTGATGAGGGTTTGGTTTTTTTCACTCGGTTTCCCTTCATAATTTGACCTTCTTTATTGAGTCCCAGGAACCACGCTCGTCCCGATTCCTGCTGCCGGTACAGCGTGGAAGAATAAATAACGTAGTAGTTTTCAAAGACAGATTCTTTAAATTTGCACTCTGGTGTGAAAACATCCTGCAGTAAGAGAGAGAGAGAGAGAAGAAGAAAAAGCAATGGAAGAATTAATAATCACGGATTTTCTAAATTAGGCATCACTGAGTGATACACAACAGTCACGCATTGCAGTTAGCAACAGAAAACAACAGGCATCAGCAATGCCGGCTCCAGCACTAACACCCATGTAGACAACTCCCAGCTGAAAGGAAAGGCTGTCCTTCCCTGGCAGAGCTGGGCTTTGCAAAACAGCCCACAGTGAACAGGCATGAAAAATGTGCAGGAAAAGTCAAAAATTTACCAGGATTTAGACTTTACTACTAAGCAAAAGAAAGAAAAAGAGAGTTGAGAAGCAGAGACAGCCTTGCTCTTCCTTATGCCTTCCCCTGGCTTTGCTCATACCTTCTCTGATGGGCAAATGTACAATGCTTGTTGTCTAAAATATTGAGGTTGCTTCAAATTCTTAGAGGCAAAAGGCAGTTTATTGAACCATTTAAGAGGATTCACAGAAATGAGAGTACAAAAGCAAGGAAACCATTTAATTTCAAAAGCGGTATGAGGAAATGCTGGCACAAAGCCTGGAAATCTTTCAATAAAGAGAAAGAAGTAATTTTCAAGATTTCTGGCATAAGTATTTCTGCAGATACCGAGAAGCATTTCCACACCTGCCCTGGAGCAGAGCACATATGGATCTGTCCAGGACATCCCCTATGCCTGTGATGGCTGTGGGAGAGGCTGTGCCATTGCCACTTGCCCTGGCTTTGCATGAAGTCTCCAGGACAAAACTACACTCAGCTATGGACTGGTACTTGTTATGTCCCAGTGCTCAAGATTTTCAGAACAGAGAAACATTAAACCTCTTTTAAAAGATCTGGCTGGCCAGGGGATTCTGTAAGAGTGGGTTCCCCAACCTTCAGTGAGTTATATGTGATTGTTAGTGAGTTGGGTTTTGTTCCCAGACTTTGAGATCGAGCAGAAAACCTATCCTAGCCAAACAAATTCTCCCACTAATTTTCTAAAAAACAATCTTGCAAAATAAGTTCAAGCCACAATGAAAATTCATTTTCTGAATCAAAAATGTTTCAGCAAAAAAATCCCTTCTTACAGGTCCCAGACAAGGCATTTCTGAGGCCTTGAGTGAGTGAAGGCAGGTGCTTCTACAGGCAAGTGATGCTCCGTCCCAAACCTCAGCCATTCCCAAGTCTTTGGGATTTTCTCCAGCCTTGCCAATGCAAAACCCATGACCAACATTGAGCACAGCATCTGGAGTAATGCCACGTGTTCACTGCAGACCTTGTTTAAGAGCAAACATTCTGAACACTCAGCAAACCTCAGGAACGTGTTCCCAAGTGATCTGGGGGTTATATAAAGTGTTGCTGGTGTGACAATAAATCCAGTGTGCAACAGACCCGCAGAGACTGGCAGGCTCGAAGCTACAGAAGATAAAGCACAGCAGAAAGCACAGAGCTGTGCTGCACACGTGAATTCTGCATCAATCATTAGCACCACACAGGTAAAAATACCATCAGCAAAATGGGCCATTTTGCCTTATCTGAGGGAGTCCTTTGTGCCAGAGAAATAAATATTTTTAAAAGAGCATGAAACAAGTTAAGAGAGATCTAGATGACTTAGAGCACTATAAAATGGTGTTTGAAGTACCTTCCCAAAAGAACAGTGTTTAAGTGTTCCTTAATCTGCCCTTTATCTCCGGGCTTTGGCTTGCCTGGGAAGGCACAGCTCACCTGGGAGCTGGGTTTGCAGGAGCTGCCTCTGAACTGCTGGCTCGGGGGCACTCCCTGGCACCAGCCCAGCCAGGCAGCAGCTCTCAAACCAAACTGGACAACTCAATCCCCTTTGCCATGCCTTCATTACCCCATCACTAAAAGCTGATCAGGAAAATTCCCTTTAGGGGGACTAAAAAGTTGGTGGGCTGTGAAAGATAGCTCCCAACTTGACTTAAAACGTGGAATTAAGACTATTTTCAATGAAGAAGAAATATCAAAGCTAATGCATTTCAAAAATGTAGTTTCACAAAGAAAAGAAAAAAGATATTTTAATTAGAAGTTATTGCAAGTTAAGTTTTCCGCTCAATATCTATTTTAAAATTACTGCAGTGTAATATTTTATGACATGCAGTAGTAGTTCATAAAAGCAGATGCTGTATTGTATACTCACTTGTACCAATTACCTCACAAAATTCTTATATTATTTTAAAGCAAATGCATGTAAAGACATCAAAGTAATGAAGATTTTAAGAAAATAAAGAAAAATCTATTGATTTCCTTTAAATGTTTGCGCTCCTCCACATGCAAACAAAAGCATCCCATTTGTTTTGTGAGCTGGCTGGTTGATTCCTCATCTCCCATAAGTCAGTGGAAACAGCACTTCAGGATTTGAACCATGGCAACACTACTATGAAACACCCCAGCTCTGTCCATTCAGCAGCCTAGAAACCCCACAGATCTGAAGCTAAGTTCTTGTTAAATAATACTGGGTTTATCCACTATTACCCTTCTTATGGACATCATGTCACCTGCAACAACTGTGCCATGTGCAGACACACACCCATGGGACACTGCTCATCCTGCCACCAAACTGACCCATCCCAGGGTCCTCACAGGTCTGAGCAGCAGGAATCTCTGTGGGCACTGCCATGGACTTGACACAAAGAGCAGGAGGATGAAGAACCAGATGACTGGAGAGGAGACAGGGCAGAGGAGCAGGACTCAGGCCACTCTCCCAAGAACTGCCTCAGGATTTTTAGAGTGTCTTCTAGATCTCATTAACATGCAAACCTTATGTTTTTCTTCACTGGAGTCTTCTTGGTGCTCCATGGCCAGCCTTCAGCTACACTGCACCATTTAGTTTCATCACTTGCCTTTTGCTGTCAGCTTTGGGGCTACCAATAACAAAAGGCTATTGGGATATTAATGGCGGAACATCTCCACAAGCTTCACTGTCAAAATTAATTGTGCAATTATGCTGAATCAGGTGGGAACTACTGTTTCAGTTGTCTTAGGCTGAGATAAGCTGGAAAGAAAGACAGAAGTGGGCACAACAGACTGCACAATAACAAAGCAGTTTGTAGCAGCCACTTCTGTAGACAGAAATCTGAGATAACAAAAGGTATTTTTAAAAAATCACTGATCTATTCACCAGATCTCTGGGCCATGCATGATTTAGGGTTTTTAAATTTGTTTGGTTTTGTTTATAATATAAATGCTAAATGAGCAGACCTGGAGTCAATACTTTCTCTTCATCTCAGATAAGGAGTGGGTAAACACAACAAAGGGATCCTCAGGCTGTGCCCCCCACGTGCTTCTGACAGGACATAAGGACATCCTGCCCCAGAGGTAATGCTATGGTAAAGCCCTGGGCATGAGCACCACCTCACTTCCTCACTTGCTGCAGGGACCCTTGGAAACAGGGTTATAACCAGTCCCACTCAATTATTTTTCCAACTCTCTCCTTGATTGAAAAAGCATGACCACGTATAAGACAGTGAGAGGACATATGGCTTCTATATTTTAATCACCAGTCATTTTCAGTCTTTAAACAAAGAAATAAACAGTGACTCCATTTTCTGCACAAAGTCCACAGAGGTCCCCTGTCAGGACTGTCATCAACTCAGCTCATTCAGAAAGCCCATCAGTTCTTCTCATTAAAGAGTATGCTTGTGATTTGTAGAAAAAAAAGATTTTCTCAATTTAATTGAATATGAAATAGGTCTTTGACTGAATTATTTTTGCATACAAAGTAAATAAATACATTTATTTTTTTACCAGCTGGAGATTTAGAGCCTGAGGTATTTTGTTAAGTGTCTACAGATATTACTGAAAGTGGCTTGGAAAAGCAGTTGTTTTTTAAGTTATTAAATTAAAACTTGTATGAAATATTTGCAAAAAAAACCTCATTAGTTATTTACATGCAAAATTATTAGCATCTGCTTGCAACTTGTATTTTGCATCTCAATCCAGTCCCTTTGAAGAAAAGGCAATTGTACTAGAAAGAGTAATTAGATTTGCTTTGAAAAAACAAACATAGGTCTAGTTTGTGCTAACTGTAGTTTTACTGGAAATTTCAGTCGAAAAAAACAACCCCAACACAGTAGCTATCACACAGAAAAAAGGGAGATCACATTCAATGGCAGCTGGAACCAAGAGGAGCTAAATGGATGCATCTGCCATTGGGGGGGATTCAGCGTGCCAGACGTGCTCAGGGAGGGTCTGAGGTACCACGGACTGACCCAGAAGTTATTTCTGGATTAGAAAACCAACATGTTTCATTTATCCCAGTAGTGTCTCCTGCCATCTGTAGATGGAAATACAGATGTGACTTCCAAGCACAAGCCAATCTCTGCATCACTTGAGCTGGTTTGGTTCTGCTGGGAGATGTTGGGAATGTCTGGGCTCACCTATCCTCACCACAGCACAGACTGGTGGTGGCTTCTGAGAGGGCATTTTTTTTCTAATCCACCTCAGCTTTCATCTGTCCTGGTCAGGTAGATCTAGCCCAAACTCTTTGAACACAGGAAGTTTGACTGGACCCTCCTCTGCATTTCTGTAAAGCTGGAGAAATTCCATAGACATCAGTGCAGAAGAACTGCTGTCAGACCTGTGGGCATGAAGCTGCAGGGCATTCAGCAATGCAATGACAGCCTCAGAGATCTCAGCTTCCTCAAAAAATGCTAACCCAACAGTGCTGTAGCCCTGGTGCAATCACAGTACTGCCAGGGCAATGGATAGCTCTGGTGCTGCTCAAGCAAACAGTGCCAGCCCCTGGCATACCAGCCTGGGAGCATCCCTGCCACTGAGCATCCTCAGCCAGGAGGGGCAAAAAAAAGGGTCCCCAGTAAGCAACAGCATGGTGCATCTGGGTTCTGATCACAAGAGCCAGCATCTGCTCCCCAGAAGCCCCTGGTGTCCCCAGATCATGGCAGAAATGGTGACAGGTTTCCACATGCAGTGCTCAGGGAAAGCCAGCAGGAAACTGTCACAGGCTGCTGTTGTATTCAAACCCAGCTGCTCACTCAGCGTCCCCCCAGACTGGGCAGCTTTGTTCGTATTGCTCACCATTTCCCTACAAACATTCCCAAAATTGCCAGATAAATAAAGATATCTTTTTTTTTTTTTGTTAAGATCTCCTTTTATTATAACCCAAAGGAGAACAGCAAATACACACATCCACAAGCAAACCTAATGGCTTAATAAATTTAGTCACTGAAACTAGCAGCAATAAAAGAAAAACCCATTCTGCAAGTAGTTTGTGCCACAGTTTAGGAAAGGGATGTTAATTATGAGTGTTGAAATATCTAACTAACACACTCCCAGAGTAACAGTTTTCCTTTGTTTACAGCACTTACGGGTTTCTCTTTTACATTCTGCACAATTACTGAGCCAGACCTTCAGATGGGATAAAAGCACTAAACTGCACCATAGTCTATGGCATGGCAAAGGCTTCCCTCCCAGACAATCTGGCTCAGGATACTTACTGATGTTAGTGTTAATACTTAAGAGGTCATCAGCTCATTTAAAACATATTAAAGTAGGAATCATAAATATCAGCACAGCTATCAGCAGTGGCACTTCACTGTTGCTGCGGAGGCAGAGCATGGAATGATTGGACTGTGTTCACTTGTCTGTGTAAGCACTGTTCCATCCCAGGGAAAAGGATGGCACTAGAGAAGAGCATCTATTTTATGGTGCTCTTTACCCAGTAAAGCCCATTCTATATCCCCCACTGGCCTCAGTTAAGGCAGGGTTTCATCAACATTCCTCTGATGCTAACAGCACTGAGAAATTCAGCATTGAAATCAATATGGATGTGCAAGGCACCAGATTCTTGAAGACATTTGGGCTTCCAGATGAAATGCAAATGCCCAACTCCCATTTAAACTCCTGAAAGCTCAGAGACTATATTTTTGAATACTGGGGAATTTGTGACCACAAACCTCATGTGACAGCACTTGATCCTGGCATGCTCTGATTGCCAGGACAGGTCTGTAACCACAGAGGTTCCATTTGCAGGATGAGCCCTGCGCAGACCCCAGCAGCACTGCCACAAGCAGAGATGCTTTGCACAGAGTCCAATGCAGTTCAGTGCCCCCCTGCCTCTGTGTAGCTTCTCCCCTGACCTAGGGTTGCATCTGTCTGGAAATGCTTTAAAATAATTGTAGCTGAGCTCTCTCCTGGCATGTGATCAAGAACCACAAATGTGCATCCAAACTTTACATCTCATCACATCTTTGTCCAGATGGCAGGTGATATTCTACTCTTCACACTCCACTCTTCCTCCCCCTTCTAGCTCTGTAAGAGATTGGTGACAAGTCTTCTTGGTGGCCTTTTAGAAGTAGGAGAGAGCAGATACATTTTAAAATAACAAGCTGCTACATGGGAGTGTACAGTGAGGCAATATGGTATCTGAAAGCATTCTGACTCGGCCTGGACCATCTGTGGGCTGGAGGGAACACATTTTCAAATAAATCATCATCTATGCAGGTCTGGTCTCCAGCTCTTGGAGCTGGGAAGCAGCATTAGCAAGTCACCTAACTTACTGCCTCTGAAAATTTAACTAGAGGGCTATCTGCCCTTACTTTTGTGGCAACTCTGTGCTCAAGGTAAATAATTGTTCAGCTGACTTCCCTTTAAAACACCCACACAAGAAGTCGAGTGCAGATCTACTAAGTCTTGTGAGCTGAACCAATATTCCTAGACAGGCAGAAAAACCCAAGTGCAGGACAAGCCTCTGTAATTAGGCTGCTGGTCTTTATATGCAGACAAAGGTTGTCCTCAAGCACCTTTGAATGTTCAAGGACTGATTAAATGATTCACGTCACCACCACTGAGGAATGCTGGAGACAAAGGTGTGATTGCAGCATGGACATGGCCAAGGTGTCCTGCAGCAGCAAGGACATCTGCCCACAGAGCAGAGCACACAGCAGAGCATTGACCACACCCCGTGGTAGGTTCTGCCGGACACAGAGCTCTGTTTCACCCCAGATAAACCAGTTACCTCGACCAGTGAGCATACACAGACCCACACAAGCCACGGTCTCCCCTTGGCTACAAAGCAAGTGAGTTTTGGGCATCCTAATCCATACCTGTCCATCCCACCACAGCTCAGTATTGTATTCTTTTGCTTTCAGCTCCTGGTCTGCCCATTGTGCAGGCACACTTTCACCAAATACCTCATAAAGTGCCCAAATTCACTGCATGGGCCTTTGGTGAGCTGCTCACGCAATCCTCACAGGAACACAGCTTTCAGCTTAACGATTGCTGACAAGAACATAACTGGGGATGACTCCTCCAGCCAGGCTGCTCCCTCCATGTTTCCCTGCAGAGCCCAGCGGGGCTGGATGAGAGAACAGGCTCTGTCAGCCAGCTATGGGTACCAGTGAGTGCCCAGCTCCATGGGCAGTGTGACCCGCAGAAGGCAGCACATCGAGCTGCTCACCCCTGTGGCAACCGAGCAAGGCACATATTCTGCCCTTTGCTTCACTTTTTCTTAATGATGGACCACAAATTCAAATTCATGGTTGGACAGAGTAAATTTTCATCCCTTCTTTTTAAAATATAAGGTATATTTGGAATTTACTTGATTGATTTGTTTTTTAATTTTGGATCTTATTTCAAGCTGGAATTTTAAAGCCTCTGAAAGTTTGGACTGTTATGAACTGGAGCAGCGATCACAGCACAGCTCACTCGTGTGGCACTTGGCCCATCCAGAGCAGCCCTGCTCTTCCAGGAAAGCAACTGCTTCCCACAAAAGGGGTGTTTCCTAACACCACTGTCCCTGGAATTGCATTCCTGGCAGCCTGGGGATCTGGTGACACCCCAGGATAATTTCTAACCGGGGAATCCCAACTCATCTATTGTCTTCTCTACATTCTGTTTTCCTGACAAAGTGTCTGAAATTGCTAACAATGTTATCAACTCTGCTTACTCCAAAACACCATCCAGAAATACATTTTTGCTTTCAGACATAATGATCATGAGACAAGATGGCACTAGATGAAGATATGTTAGTTGCATACAAGAAGAACAGATTTCCTAAATTAGCATCATACTGCCTCATCTGCTACAGCCTGAAATAACTATAAAGAAAAATAATAATGTAAGAACCCTAGAAACACAGCCAGATGGGATGCTCTGAACCTATGAGCTCTGTTTCTTGGCATCCATCTGAGTCTGAGCACAGGGCAGAATAAATTGATTTATTGCCTTTGGTTATGTTTGTGATCCTCCTATTTTTATTACTGTTGATAATAATTACAATGGATAAACTAAAGTATTGGTTATGCATTTATAAACATGAGATTATTTTCTTCTGATAGTCAAAGGAAACCTTTTAGTGGAAAATAAGCAGTCAATATTGGGTTTATCATGTTATTATTGATATGAAAAACATCCTCAAGGGTTCATAACAGAGTATAAATGCCCTCACAATGACAGGAGGACAGGGCAGACCTCATCATTCCTACATTTTTGTGCTGAAGTCCTGAGCACTGAAAGACCAGACAGCTGGCTACGTGGTCTGCAAACAGGAGGTGTCAGTGAGTGGAGAAACAAATTTCAACCAAGTTCCAGTTCAGTTTCTTAGGCAAACACCTTCTCTTCCTGACATAAATGAAATAACGCAATTATAACAATGTCAGCTAGAAAGGGACTCAGAATGAGCCCCAGCCTTGTAAAGAATAGTCTTAGAAATATTTTATGTTTTTTAAAACACAGACAAAACTGCCCTGCTCTCACCCCATGGTACAGCCTGCACAGAGTGCAGGTCTGAGGGAATAAAATGGCCTCAACCCAATTTTCTGTGTATCTCATTCTTTCTGTGTAATTCATCGTCATGTGGGCAGAAGATAAGAGGACTTGCCAAGGAGCTCACCAGGCCTATTACAGCCCTGGGATGCTGATGTGCTGAGATAGCCTCTCTGCTTTGACTCCTAAATTCAAACTGTGAGACTTGCTGGAAACACACTCTATCTCTTAATGCTGGAAAGATCTCTCCTGCATTAAACCAGTTTCAGAGCTGTCATGACCAGGGCTGGAAATTAAATTTCTTTGCTGTTGAAATATCCATTTTGAAAATGAGTGGTGCTAGATTATTAATATTTTGACAGCTTACTGACAGATTGGCTACAACTGGGCAATTAATAGAAAGTCCTGCAGTCTAAAGCATCAACTGAGGTTGGGGTGAGCTGGTGTTGGACCAGCAGGTTCTCACAACCGAGAAGAAATGTTACCAAGTGTGACAATTCATGTGGCTTTTCCCACCCCCTGTACCCACTGCAGTGCCTACACAGGGAGAAGGAAAAGTTCACAGAATATTCTTGGGAGGAGGCCAGCTCTGCTGCCCACTGGGAGAGCCAAAGGGAACCCTCTGACATCTGTGCCTCAAAGCCTGGGCCCCAGCAATATTTCTGTTGACAAAGCCAGCAAAAAAGGTCCATGGTTCTCCCTTAATATCTGCCAGGGTGACACTCAGATGACACATCACACCCCTCTGCTCATCATCCCAACCCCTGTGAAGGTAGGTAGGTAGGTAGGTGCTATAAAGGAAGACTGTGGAGGGTGTGCAGGCACATTTCTGTAGCTTTTAGACATTTATTCACTGGTTTTCTGAGAATTAAAAAAATCAACCAACTCTGCTGTGACAGAATTTCCATCCACATATTGACCACAGTATCTGCACAGCTTGAATGAGCGGACAAATCTCACAGCCCAAAGCAACTTCACAGACAATGCTGGGCTTATTAGTACCTTGAATGGATTTCCATGGTATGTATGTGCTGAGAACCTGACTTGTTCTTTTTCTGTTAGTTTCCTTTTGATGTGAAATAACCCGTGGACAATGCACAAACATTTTGAATGGACCCACACTATGGCACAGCTCAGATTTGACTGTTCCAGTGCATGCAGCCAGCTGACCCATCGTGGCTGATGCTCTGCTTCCCAGGAATCAGACAGATGGAAGTATATCATAAGGGATTTTGCAGCAGTGGCTATAGTGAAATTTTTCACTCTGTTGCACACTTTGCTAGAGAACAGAGATTAGCTTTGGCATCTGATCCTGTTCAGAAGCCAACTAATGACTTCAACTTCCAAACTAAGATAATATAGTCACTCTAGAGAGAGTAATATAACACACTAACTCAATTTGGCACAATGCACAGTAAAGCAGGAGACCATTTTATTGTGGGACTAGTATACAGAAGACTGTGCAAATGTCTTTAAATTATATGACTCAAAATCAACAGAGCAATCCAGAGTTAAAAATTACTGCTTTTTTCTTTGTAGCTACTTATTGCAGCATACAGGCTCAGTGAGATTCAGGTTTTACACTTAGATCTGAAGGCATTTGATTATGTTTTACATAGACTGTGTTTGCACTGCAGGACCAAATGCAGAGAGTGAAACTGTTGGTGCCAAGGGCTGGATGCTGGTGCTGTAGACATTTTAGGATGGGTTCAGTCTGGTCTAGCTGCCACCTGGTCCCATGATCTGACTATCTAGTATTTTAGGGACACTCCCAAAGAGAACCCTTCAGTTTAGCTTCACCTAGAAGGGAAGCTAGTTTAGTTTACCTTCACCTAGAAGGGGAGTTAGTTTGCACAGCCTGAACCACTCTGCAGTAAAAACCAAAGAGCTGCATGTGAAGGTGACTGGAGGGATTTTTCCCAAGTGCAATTCTGGTCTAACTAAAGCACTAATCCCAGAGATAGCTGGGATAGTTGGCTTACTGCAGTAGGGTATAATAAAGTAGGCATGTGATGATGTGAAATGTCAGTGTTCCTAAAAGGGGCTGAGGGCCCTGTATGGCCCCTGGAAAAGAGAGATGTGAGCAGCCTGCTGTAACCCGGGTGGGGGCTGTACACAAGGTCCTCTCCTGCCATGTGGAGTTTGCATTTCAGATGCCTCCTTTATGATCTCAAATGCCTCAGCCACACTGGATGTAGTAACACAAAGCCTTCCAAACATCGACAAACAGCTACACTGGCCACAGTCCCAACAAAGCAGTTGCTAAGCCTGCTTATCTGAAATCAGTACCTGGCTTGCAGAAAGCCTGGAGTTTATTACACGTCACAGCTGGACTCTTCCAAGGTGTGAAAATATTTTCCTTAGCATAATAAATTTTAAAGAAATCTTATTTATATGTTTCAGCAAACATGCTGAAGGGGAAGGAAATCTCAGAGTTGTTCTGACTACATCACTAGAGAAGAAACGTTATTCCTGTTTTCTTCTGTGCTCTTACAGAACTGGGGGAGGGAAAAAGGCCCCACTGAACCAAAAAAGCCCCACAAAAGAGAAACCATTTGCTCATAGGCATAACAGTCCTTTCTTACCATTTGCAATATTTCTTAGTTTCCATCTGTTTTCATCAGTACTAAGTCTTGAATCATTAGTACAGCAACATGAGCACAACTGGATCCTCTAAGAATCACTAAAGCTGGACTAAATATTCTGTTCTAGGAATTCGTACTGATTCATGAATGTTTGTATTAAAATTGAGATGATTACTTCCATAACAACAGAGATGAAGGCGAAGATGAGAAGTCCTGTGGAAAAATAACTTCTGGTGCTGGCAGAAACCCACAAAGATAACTTGTGTTAAGTGTCTGATTTAACTCAGCCAAAGGCAGGGACTTCATGCAAGCAGAATGACCTGGCAAAACAATGACAATCTGTTCATACTAATGGACCTGAACAGTCACTTCTGCCCACACAATCTATGGCACTTGTGGTCAACAACAGCCAAGGTGTTCCAGCCTGTCCTGTCACAAACAGGGTAGCCATGAACAACCATCACCATCGAGCACAACAAGAAAGGATCTGGAAGGTGAAAACATGTGAAGCAAAAATTCCATCAGGCAAGTGGCAGAATGCTTATCAAATCACTGGGTTTTATTTACTAGTCCCACACTACTGCATCTCAACTGACCTGAGCAAAGCATATTAGCAAACTGCTAATTCATAAATACATGCAACTGCACTTAGAGGAACACACAGAAAGAAGAGCACCATGGGGATCATTTTACTTAGAAGAGTGCCGTAAAAAATATGAGGCAACTAAGGCACAAAAGAAAAATAATGAGAGTTACGAGATTTTGCTTTTTAAGCTGGTCATTAAAAAAATAAACTTTCAACTGACAAAGATGCTTTAAAAAGTCTGCATTCTAAATTTAACTTCAATATTGAAAAGTCTTGGGTTTTGTTCTTTTGTTTTTTTCGTTAGCATACATTTGATAAAAAACCAAGGCGTGATAATCCTGGCGCTACACATTTTCAAAAGCAATTCTTTAGCTGCAGCCTCTTCAGAGGGTGCAGATAACATTTGCATGGATACAAAGCCTTTGCAGAAAGAATGTTCCTTAAGGGCAGAACTGGCTGTAGGGTTTAATATTGTAAGAACAGAGACTCAAAATCAGCAGCATTCACATTAATAGCCATTAAATTATTTATTCATATCAGGCTCTGGAAGGCAGTAGATAGACTAGGTTGTTCTGAAGGGCTCAACTCCCATAAACTTTGTTGCATGACTTGCTTACCTTTTTAAGGAACATAAATTCATTATTACAAGTTTTGGCACACATTAATGTCTTTGGCTCATTCCTTCCATGATTTTGTGAATGGGGAGGAAAGTCTGTGCACCAAGTAATGTCCATGGCCAGGAAGCAGATGCCATAGTGCAGCACAATCCATGCTCCAATGCAGCAGGATACAGAGGGTGCAGTGTGGAAGAGGCTTCCTGAATTTTTTTCTCTCCTTATTATAAAACAACAGCTCTCAACAAAGCTCCATCTATGACCTCCCTATTTCTTTCCCTCACAAACTGTGTGATCCAAAAAATACTACAAAGCTGTTTTGAAATACACCTGCTTCAATAGTTGTCACTTTCTGTTTTCCAGCCAAATCCAGCCCAAAGTCGCTATGGACACAGGTCATCAGGTTCAGGGGTCAGGGGTCTCGAGGGACTCCTGTGGAAAAGCTCTGCCAGGAAGGCAAGGGGGCTCTTCAAACGATCCAAGTGCCTGCAGCCCTCCAGCCAGCCACAACCTCACTGCTGGCTACCTCACAACCATGGAAAAGCCATCTGAAAAGTGTCACATACATCTTTGAGGACAGAGGGACAAGCAGCAGGGCCACAAAAACACTGCCCTGAGCTGCTGAAGTTGCCAACAAGGTGGTACTCTGCACTAAAGAAGTTCTTGGCCTTTTTTCACCCCCACTTATGTCCTGAGCCCTACTGCTGACCTTGATCCATTTAATTACATCTATAACCAAATTACACTGTAGCAGAATGTAATTATGCAATCAAGTAATGAGCTATGGTTTCACTCTTGGTCTTGTATGCAAAGCCACCTTTGAAGAGGGCGATGAAAGAAGAGATTATTGTTAAAGGACAGCACAGCCCCATGTATTAATTACTGGTCATGATGCAGGGGACAATGTCTGCTGGCAACACTGATCCATCAGCTGCTTGTAATGGGCAGCTGAAACCCTCCCCTGTGCTGCAGCCTCACAGCCAGAGCCATGGGTTTCATCCCAACACCAGACACGCTCACGACAGGCACGCTGTGTGACAGCCCTCCACACCTCTGCAGCCAGCAGCCTCCTTCAAACGCACTTATTAAAACTGATTAAAGAACTGCTGCACTGCTGGCCACTGACAGATTGGCAGTCTGGCAGTGGCCAGCAACAGCACCAAGGGAAAGGTGTTAGAACAGGGAAAATGCAGTGAAAGCTCCTTCTTGCTCTTGGCAGTGGGGAGCTTGTGCCTGCTGGGTCCAGCAAGGGTGTCCTGGTGCTTAGGCAAAGCACCCAGCCTCCTGTGGGACTGCAGAAGTGTGGCAGGCACTCTGTGCAGAGCTGGGTGTGGGAGCTGATGTAGATCGCCAAGGAGAGACAAGGAGGGCCTGAGCCAGGAGAGGCTTCAGTGAAACATTACAGGATGGAGGATTCCTGGTGGGGCTCAGCTTGGAAGAGCAGCTCCAGGATTGCACTCTGCCGCCCAGCTCAGTGCCTGTCAGTCTCAGCCCATGGAGAATTCAACATTGTTGACATTTCAAGGTGTTTGGGAGGAACTGGCAAAAGAAAACCTGATATTTTAGGGAGATCAGAAACTGCCCAAACCAATTCTGACCCTCACAGTTGTCTGTGTCATGCCATACTCATATTTACACAGGCCGGTCACAGAAGAAGGATCAAATCCATAATGCTACAAGCAAGGGTGGAGGTCTACCCCTGTAGGTAAACAAAGGGTGCCTACCAGCAGAGCAACTGAGTATTTCCATTTATCCCCCTCACTCAAGGATCCAACAAGAAAGTCCCACTGTGGTGAGGAGGTACTGGACTAAGAGAAATGAGGTCAGTTGCATAAGATCCTTGAAAAGGCTGTGTCAGAGTCAGGATCCGAATTTTCTGAATCCTAGCCTTCACTGTGAGAGCTTTCCTCTACTGCATTCAGACAGAATGAGGAGATACTGGTGTGCCAGACAGAGCAGGATCCACTACCCAAAAGCTGCACTCCACATCACCTTCTCAGCCCAAGATCGCTGGCACAGAGGCACTAGATTGCTGTGCCCCATCTTTTCTCTCTCTCTAGCAGGAGCAGCACAACGTTTGGGAAAGTGAAAGTCACTCAGCAGTGATGCCGAGCACACGCACATCAAAAAGCCCCAAAAGGTCTCTGGAAATGAATTCACATCAAAAAGCCCCAAAAGGTCTCTGGAAATGAATTCCGTATCAGCAGCAGCAGCAGCAGCTTCTCCCTTTGCAGAGATAAATAGCTTTTTATGCATGCAGTATATGTGCTAGCATGTACTCTCCAGCTGACAATGTTCAGCCTCCAGTGTAACTTGTCAAAGCCTGATCTGCTTTCGCTTTATCACTGTGGCAAACTCCTGAACACCGTGTGCTCCAAGCAGTGGGCTGCTGTCCCTGCAGGCAACACAATGAAGCACACTGCCATGCCTGCTGCTGCACTCTGACACATGCTTCTCCTGGTGATCAAAAGCCAAAACAGAGCCAGATGCAGCTCACACCTCCACCAGCACAATCCCTCTAACCTGTGGATCGTCAAAAGGCTCTGAGATGGGGTGTTGTGACATGCACTGACTTCATGTGAACAAACCAGAAAAAGTGATGACAGGTGGGGTGGCCACGGTGCTTCAGGGGCCTCTTCCAGTTAAGAGTTCTAACTGTGCAATTTCTCATTGTTCATTTTGAATGGAATAGGATCATCATGCAGGGCCATCCCAGCATGAATTATTCATGAAGCAAATTCTCCCAGTACTAAACTGCTTGCCACCCCTTTGCACTGCTCGGACAAAGGTCAAATGTGTGCAGATAGTGACTAGAATACTGCAGGATTAGGAAAATTTGTGGCCAGATACTCAGAAATTGCTGAAAGCAAAGAATTGATGCAAATCTGATGACCAGGGAGAAGCTGGGGATTCCTGAAATGTATCAGGCAATCCCTCAGCTCCAGAAGCCATTTGAAAGCTGAAGGTGTGCACTCAGGGACAGAGCACTGGGGAGATGTGTTGGCATTCACAGGTCACGCAGAACAACTGCACTGACTGCACTTTTGGGAGAAATATGCTGGGGACAGCAGGGAAGCACAGGGATTTCATCTTCATCATATCTGACAACAGCCCTTTCAGGAATGACCCTGCAGAGTGTTTCTTAGGGCAGTGTGGAATGAGAAAGGGATGTGCTCTCTCCCATGCTTTTCAGGATACCAGTTTACTCTAAAATCCCCAAACAACTTGTCTCCTTTAGTCTCACAATATGGGCAATGCCACGTCATACCTACTTCTTCCCTTTCTTTTAATTCATAACTTAAAATATTTTTCTTCCTCTTCCCATTCCTCCTCCTTTATTCTCCAATGTTTTATTTCACCACAGTAAGCTTTTATTTCTGAGACAGTTTGCTATAACTGAGGTAATCTAGAAATCCAGCTACTCTGATGGGTCCTTCAGGCACAAGGCACAGGCACTATGCCCTATAAACATATGATCCCCCTCCATTTCCTCTTCGATTGACTGAAAGAAGCAACTTCTATTTGGCCACTTCCAACATTCAGAAAGGTGAGATAGGAAAAGGGCTTTTCAAACATAATGAGAAAGAGACATATTGTTCTCCCATGGGAATATTGCTGGCATGACAGAGCAAGAACACAACAGCACCAAGGCCTCTGTCAGCATCTCAACCAGCACAGAGAGCCTGAGCCCAGCAGTCAGCAAGCCATCTTGAGGTACTGCACACTTGAAATTCAAGTCCCATGCAACTGATTTCAGCACATGGACTGCCCTCTCTCTGCTGCAGTCCTGAATCATGGCACAGAGCAATGGCAGATAAAGGCCCCTTGGCTGGCAGCCTAATCCCACACCACAACACTAGAACTAGAGCTGTGAATTGCACCTGTCTGGGCTAACAGGGCATTTTGTGCCCACCATGGGATGGCACAGAGGTCTCCCATCCCTCCCTTGCTCTCACTTGTGTATTCATGGTATATAAATAGACCTTATCACCACATCTTACCATGAAATTATTTATGATAATAGCAGAAATTTGGGAAAGAGCCTCTGCAGAAACAGATACTCAGGCACTGCTCAAGGCACCTTGAGAGCCAGCAGGGATCCTCCTGGGGATCCTCCACAGCCCTGATCCCCCTGCTGGCGAGCAGGGTGGCCCTGCAGCGATGCCATCCCGGCTGCCCTGCGGGATGTGGGAGTGCTTGTCACACTGTGCTAAGGCTCAGCCACTCCTGTCACTCCCCCACGGGAAACAGGAACACACACAGCAGGCACAGACACTCAGCATGTCCCAGTGCATCAGTACTGTACAGGTGCTGCAGAAAAAGGCTTGGTGAGTTCAACACATGCTGTATTGTAAATATTCTAAGCTGATTTGTATATACTGTGCTGCCTACACAAGTGCAGCTGCTGCTTGCATGGGATTTCTGCTACCCTGGATGAAACCTCAGCATTGGTCAAGCCTCTCTCCTTCTGCCTGGGAGAAATTTTAGTGCAGAAAAGGAGTGTCTGGTCCTGCTGCCTCACTTCTGCATCCAAGAACCTCTGGGTCCACCCCTCAACTTTTCCAAACCTCCTGTATGCAACCCTGGCAGCAGCTGGGAAGTGGTGCAGAGATGTGGCTCTTGTCCAAACACATGACAGTTTATTGCTGTTGCTGTCAACTCACTCTTGAAAATAATCCAAACAGCAACAGCAAGCAACCTTGGCCAAACAGGTTAATTTCCATGAAAAAGCTGTTTCCAAGGAAGAAGTAGAGGCAGCATGCAGTGACTGATTGCTGGGAGCAGCCATAGGCAGAAATTCATCCCCCGAATGTGTCACCAGGACTGGAAGGGGTTTGCACAGCACTGCCCCAGTGCAAGAAGCCATCCCTGCTATGAGGAGAAAAGAAAAGAGGAGGGGAGCAGAGCTCACATGCTGTGGCCTGGCTGCTCTCCTTTGCAGCGTGCCCTGATGGCAGTCCCGGAGCTGGGAGAGCACTGTGGGCAGTCTCATGCTCACAAAGAGAAGACAATCAGAAACTGAAACGCAAACAAACCTCAAGCCTTCCTTCTGCTAGAAAATAATCCCTCTGCTTTGGCCATGTGGAATTGCATACACAGCCCCACAGCAATTGTACGCAGGGAGCAGCAAAAGCATTTTTTTCTCTTAGTAGGAAACTGCTGTCATATAATCACTCCCTCAGCTACTGGGTTTATGATGTCTTTAGCCTAAAAATGCAAGAACAGATACATGAAGTGTGCTTGAAACACTCTAGGCAGCAGAGGTATCTCCTCCCTTCTGTTTATCTCTCCTATTTAAGAGCAGGTCGCCAGGGAATTTCAGTAACTTCTGCTCATCAATCCCTACCTTATCCAAACAGCAGTCTTCCCAAGACAGCCACACTGAAACTACACCTTGGCCTCAGCAACAGCAACATTACCACTGTTGAGAGAAAGGAAGAGAGAAAAAACCCCTAACAGAGTTTGGGGTCCAGCAAAGGCATTCACATTCTTGTTTGACATCTGTCCTCTCTATTAAAACAGATATAGCCATATAGTGGGAAAAAAAATCTGGGGAGGGCCTGGAATACACAACAGAGGAAGGAGCTTGGCTGGTAGAGAGAGCCTCGTGTCACAGCGGGCTGGGTCTGTGACAAAACAGGGGCCCTGACAGCTCAGGAAGAAAGGCATATTTTTAAAAGAGACTATCTGCACAGACAGCAATTTGGTATCAGTGGGTAACATGGTTTGTGCTTTCTAGGTTTGAGTTTGTCCAAATCCATATACTCATTGAGAGGACCAAAGTGGTGCTGTGCTGCAGCTTGTTCTGCCTGTGAGATTTCATTGCAGTGTGCTTGGCTCCTCGTCACTTGGAGGCACAGCAACCAGGAGCAGACTCTCCAGGAATTTACAATGTCAGCCATCCCTCCTGCACATGAGGCACTATTTAGGACAATGATCCAGGGCCTGAATATTTTATTCACATTATGCAAAAAACGTTGATGTGAATTGGAAGGGCCATCAGGGACCACACGGATTTGGAATGTTCACCTTGGTCTGATGATGCCTATGTAAAGTTGCAGTCTCTGGTGTTGGATGACGACAGCAGAGGTTTTTCTTGGAAGGCTTTTATTTCTACCAGGGAGAGGACTGGTTGTGTCTAGCAGCAGGATTTCCCTGCTGTTCTGTCAATACAGATATAATATTAATTGCAAACTTCTGTGTCTTCAAAGAAGACAAATACACCACCCACAGATTGCTAAAACTTTTCTGATCTCTTCTGACCTTTAAGATCCCTTGATGAAACTTTGCTCTGTATTTTAAATGCTGCTTTTATATTGATGAACCTTTCCCTTCCACCTAGTGAAAATCCTTTAGGCATTCAGAGGATTGAAGATTGGATGTTTGGACAGGTGACAAGTCCATTTCTCCTAAGCCAATATTTTTCAAATCGAGAGTCACCAAGCAATGGCAGTGAGAGTGAAACAAGATGAGAGCTGGAGATATCAGCCTGGCTCCCAGCTGATTTCCTGAGTGTCCTGCCAGCCCAAATGTGCTCTGGTGCTTGATTAATTTAAATTGAGAGTTTCTGAAAACAAAAGGTGTCGCACTCAGCTTCTAATCAGAGCGCAAAGGTCCCACGACTGCTCAGCAGGCAGTGAACGCCCAGCTGCACTGCAAGATTTTCATTCCTCCAGGATCTTCTGCCAGCAACAATATTTTCATTGTGTGGCTCTTTAAACTGAGAAAAATAACCTCAACAGCAGGGCAAAAATCCTCTCCCAACTGTGGCTCTGAAGTAATTACTCCAGGGACCTCTGTGCTGTGACAGCCCTGCTCAGGCACAGCCCTTGCAGCTGGTTTCTCCTGAGGGATGGAGCCTGGCCCTGCCTGTCTGAGTATCCTGCTGCTCCTTCCAGCTACTTTCAGGGTATCTCTACCCTGTCTGAGTTTCATCTGGATTTGGGAAGATGAACTTTTCTTTATCCTGCATGTTCCTGGCTCCAGGCTATCCAGCTACCATGAAAACACAAACCAGTGGCTAACAGAAATAGTTATTACTAAAAGGTTTCTTGCTACATTACTTTTTCTACAGACTCTCATTTTACATCCAGGCAGCCACCTTTCCCACGCATGCATGCACACTCAGTAAGCTATGAAAGTACAACTTTATTACCACGGATTTACCTCAAAGGGCAAAACTGAGCCAAAAATCAATTCAGATTTGCTGACAAAAAGCAAAATGCTAATACTGGTGTTAGGAAATCAAAATGTCATTCCTTAGCACCTGCATGAATATTAATAATTTTATTTTTGACGTAACATTTTTGTTTCTTTTGATTCACAGCTACTTTGCAGAGCAACTTAAACCTTTCTAAGATTGGCCTCAAACCAATGAATGCCCTTTTCTGTGCCAGATGTGCTTTCAGGTTTGAGGGTCAGAGGCCTTTTGCATTAAAATTAATTGATTTTGAGTGGCTCTTTTAATTTTGTGATCAGTAATAACCCTGAGGTTCAATGGCTTCAGATCTGTATGTGTTGTATCACAGTGGACAGTCACAAGTGGAAACTTGGCCCTGCATTTTTAAATCTAAAATCATCTGTCTTTTGTACTTTAATTACTGTCACAGCCAGGCTGTACCAGAGCACAGTACATGCTTGGATGCCCATCTCCCAAAGTAGATATTTAGCAGTTTCAAACATGCAGTTCACTCACTTGCTCAGGAGATCAAACAGCTCTGGCACCTTAGCTCCAGCTGAGCATCAAAAGGGAATTAGGCACCTAAGTCATTTAAGCATGTCTGTAAATCCTACAAAGCTTCTGTAAGTATCTTTCCCCATCCAAATACTATTGGAAATCTGTGTTGTAATGTAGATGCAAAGTAGAGGATGCATAAAGATCTATAAGTACTCTTAACTATTAGTGCTATTAAGACTTTAAGACTTACAAGTGGCTATGCTGTTCTATACGCAGGACTCATTAAAAATAACAGAATGTGGGATGAGGGTTGAGCTCTAATGCAACAAAAAGCATACAGCAAACAAATTTCTGTGTGCAAAACTGGACTGTAATTATTATCCTGGCCCAAACCATAGGAAAATCTTCAGCCTCATCTGAGAAACCAGTGAGACTCCAGGAGAGCCAGCTCACAGAAGCACTAAATATTTGCAGCTCTCTTTTTGCCTGGTCCTGATGGCCCTGCAGTAAGAGCTGGGAGCACATCATCTCTGCAGTGGAGACATTAAACTTGGCTGTGCTCACTCTCACCATTTGAACTCTTTCAAGGGGAAATGTGCGGCTGTGATTAACTGGGGTTATTAACAGTGCTCAATGACTTGTAATGCCATTGGTAATCAAACAGGTCTCAAAAAGTGGAAGAAGAGGAATTGAGCAGAATTAAAATACACAGAGTGCCTACAGCCTGCCATCCCAGGTCAGTGACGTGCCTGCGCCTACAGCCTGCTATGTATATATAGAAATTAATTCACTGACTGCAGATGCACAAGATGAGGATGGAATACCATTCCAAATGTCTTTGCTTAGAAGACACTCAAGCAGTCAAGCATCATTTTAATGTGGAAATACTGCTGTCATATAAATCACTGACTTCAGGGCCAGGAGTATCTCTAGAGATCTCAAATCTCTTGATCTGCTCTGAGGTAGCAGCATCCATACCAAACCCAACACTTACAGATACTTGCCTGACATGGTCTTGATGCCTCTGTGCCACACGTAACCTTCTCTCTTCTACAAAAAAATCAAAGTAAATGCACTCCATCCTTCCCAGTATTTAATATTTTTTGCCTCTAAACAATATTATTTTCCTTCTAGCCTTCTTTTCTTTTTTTTTTTTTCAAGCTTTCCTTTCATTTTTCCAAGTACAGTACCCAGAACTGGCTCCAGTCTTTCACATGAGAAGCAGAATAACAATGACATCCATTCAGAGCCAGACCGAAAAGCACTTTTTTATAAAAAGATTCCCAAGCAATCTTGACTCATGTTCAATTTGCTGTAAGTTCCTGTTTCTTTCCTGCAGTGTTGCTGCCTTCCATATTTTTCATGCTTTATCTGTGCACTCAAGTCTTCTTTCTAGACTCCTAACTAACTCCTAACTCCTAAGAAACTCCTCTTTACTGAATTTTGCTCTATTGATTTTGAGTACTTCTCCAATATATCAAGATGATATTTTAATTCAGGTTATATCCTTCAAAGTGAATCCCAATTTGGCACAAACCACATATTTTTTCTAGGAGTACGGTCTCCTATCGCATACACCATTAATGAAAATGTTGGCTTAAATCAAACTCAACACAAACTGCTCAAGACTCCTCAGAGTCTGTCCCCCATTTAACTGCAACACACTTCTGTGCAGAGCAACTTCTTTGATTATGTGCCTACCCACCTTATGTTAAGTTAATCTAGCCCCCCTTCATCCAGGGGTGGGAGTTCCTTGTGGAGAATTCTCTCAAGGTTCACTGATCCCACAGGTCATGGCATCCCCATTCCTTCACTCTGGCCTGTAGGTCAGACAGCTGCTCTGGCTCAGAAGGCAGGTTTGAAATGAAATGCTGCAGCATCTCCCATGCTTTACTAATGCAAGACCACAGTCCTGGAAGAAGCATCATCACCCTGCACCCTGACAGCAGTCACTGCATAGATGCAGTGGGTCCAAGAGAGCCTAAGGCCACATTTTCCCCACTTACATGCTTTTCAGATATATAACTCCCTTCTGTTCAGAAATACAGGTTTAGGCAGTTAATAATGCTAACCAGAATGTGGAAAAATCAGAGTAAGTCTATAGAAATTGGATAGACTTTCATGCAGCTAATTCTTTATACAGTGCTTTTTTTCCTCTGCTCTTCAGCTGCTGCTATTTCCCTTTGGAATAGACCCTTTGTATCCTTGCTTTCTCTTATTTTTTTCTAACCCACCTTCAGTTAAATCTTCCCAATTCAGCTCTCCTTTGAGAGAAGGTTTGAAAGCTGCCTAGCTAAGTGATTTGCTCAAAGTGCTCTGTTTGACAGAGGTGAGCTATGAGAGCTGGGAGGAAGGGCAAGCCCCGAGGGGAAGCAGCAAGCAGGTCGTTGGAACAAGTTCAGATTTTGTTAATGAGCCTGGCAGGTAAATGGAAGGAGCCAAAAGCTTATTTGGCTTATCAGCAAGGACCCTTTCTCACCTCTACTTAATTAGCTTCTATTGATTTTCAGGATAAGAAAAATTTCTGTGAGATTCTGAGCAATTTTAGGGGACATGCTAGACTGATGAGAAATTTGGATTCTTCCCCATTCATCACCTAAGATTCCTCTATATGCATTTTGTTTCTCTCCTTGGCTCAAGTTTCACATTTTTCCAGGGCTGAAGGCACAGGTGGCAAGCAGAATGACTGGAGACAGCAGAGACAGACCTTGCTCTTGAGAGCTGTGTAAGAGGAGTCTGGGCGAGTTTCGAGCCCATGCAACAGGCAGGATGCTCCTGTGCCCATCCATCCAGGTCTGTAGATGGACCCGTGTCCAAATTGCTGTAGCAAAGTCAGGATGCTGAGCCTGCAGAGCCCCTGGCCCCCTCTCCTGGGCTGTGAAAGGTGCTCCTGTGGCTCTGTCACACCGTCACAATTAGCTGTGTGTTTCTTCAGGTCACAGTCCTTGAAATAACCTGAGTGTCACGGTGAAGCCCGGGGGGGATGGCTGTAGAGCACAGGATCAAGCACTGCCTGCCCTGGGTTAGAGATCAGGGATTTAAGAGGATACAAGGCCTGCCAGGATAGTTTTGGAGGACTGCACAAGGATTGAAAGAAACCACACCTGTCTTGCTCTCTCCTCTGTTCTGCCTCCTGGAGAGCTGTCACTACCCCAACAACCTCACTGGAATCAGATTGTTGACTCCAGAAAATAGCCTGGCAGTAAACAACCAGGCATCCAGTGCAAACAGCTGAGGAAACTGGGACAGGGAATGCCACAGAGAGCAAAATTCAACAACACACAAAAGGGAAGGGTCAGCAATTACCTCAATCCTATCTGCTGGAGAGTATTTTTTTGTCTCCTCTGAATGGACAAGCTACGGGATGAGATGCGAATACTGGGAGTTGACCCAGTCTGGTAGTTGCTGTGCTTTGGTTTTTTACTAACACAAGAAAGCTGATTCTGGCTGCGTTTGCCATACTAATGATGAGAGAGGCACCACAAATGACTGAGTTTTGTGAACTCCAAAGCAAAGACTGATATACAGTAACAAAAAATAAAAAGACAAAAGAGGAAGCTGACAAGACAAGCTCTGTTCATTTACTTGCCACGAGTAGTTTGGTTTTTAATTATGCATGCCACTGCCTCACAGGGTGCTGGGGATCATTTCACCACAGCTTATTCTGGAAAGTAATTTAATTCTCAGTAACAGGAATCCTCACTGCTTCTCTGCTACGGCTGCTAAATCCTCATTTTGAGACTGCAACAGGAACTATGCCTGGCATGCAAGTGGACAGGCTCTGTGGAAGTCAAGGAAACACATACAGGGGCTACATGGTGCTCACACAGTGAGCTACCTATTAGCCACAAAGGCTGTAAATCCAATTAATTGATCAAAACAACTTCAGCCACTAAAATTTTCCCTTTTTAAATGTGCTAAAACATGTATTTGCACAGGCAAACACATATTACAATGGCTCTGTTCAAAAGAAGTCTTGCAGACTTAAGCAGTAGATGAATTATACCAATAAACCTAAGATGGCAGTGCTGCAAGCTGAGGGCCCTGCAGTCAGAGAGAAGAGCAGGGATTCTGCTCCTCACCTTCCTCCAACCTGAGGCTTCAGCTGGGCCAGCAGTGCCTGGTGCCAGGCACTGGCTGTCTGGGCAGAACAGAAGGAAAAGCATGCTCTTTGAGCTTTTGATGGTTTTTATCATTATCTGCAACTAATATTTGGGTTCTGTTGAGATCAAGAGGATATTGATTACTGAATCAAGGGCATGGGAGAAAGGGAAAAACAATTTCAAAAATCTAGTGACATGATCATTTCAAATCACTTCCACTGGGAGCTGTGCTAATGAAAGATGGTGCAACCAGTCGTGCAGAGCTCAGCTCAGTATTGATCCTGACAGATCAGAAAATCCTTTTCATGTCTAAAAGGGCACAAACTGTCAAAACCATCAAGGACTTCTTCAGACTGTATTTCCCCATTTTTATTTGCCAACAGGGATTCCCAGTTAATATCTGTACTGGATATAGACAAGTCCAGATACAGGTTATTTTTTGCATGCAAGTTCTTTTACTATACATTACTGAGTTGCCACATCAGATATGACCAAGGGGGTTTCCAATAAAACCTCCCCTCTCAGAGCAGCACAAGCTGCTTCAGAGAGTGTGCAAGTGCTCCCACCAAGGCATTAAAGGTGTAACTTGCCTCAATGAAAATTACCTCTGTACCCTCAAAATTTAAAGATTGGATTAAATAAAAAGTCACGGAATCAATTCACCTCCTGGGGAAGCCAAATCCACAGCCGTAGCATTTTTGAACCTCCATGTCCTACCACAATGCAGTTCATTGCAGAAAAGGAGATTGAACCGATGCATAAAAAGGTAATAGACTTTTAAGTAATAGAAGGGAAGATAATGTGGCCTATAAAGGGCCATCATAAAAAATGTCACACACTGATCAAGGATGGAAAATGACACTGGCACGTCTGCCCTGACATGTTGCAGCTGCAAGGACAAAAAAACAACAAAAAAGGGAAGAAATGTTACCACTCCATCAGACCCTGCCATTTGTGTCCACAGGACTGTGACATGGCTCCATGTGGATATCGCCCCTGCAAGGCAGCCCTGATCCATGAGGCTGTGTCTGGGAGGTTCTCCCGAGCAGGAGTGGGACGGCTGGATTAACCTCGAGCAGCACGTTTGATGTGCATGGAAACCCTGCCAAGGCAGCCTGTCACTTATTAAGAACATTTGTCAAGGTTGTTAAACAACCTTGACAACAAACCCAGAGGCAGCAGCAGCAGAAGGGGGCCTGCAACACTCCCTGAATCTGCTTTATTAAATATAGTTTCATTTGATTCTAACATCAAATGAACTGGCTGTGATCTCTCCCATCTGAAGGCTAATAGGAAGGGTTTCAGAATCACAGCCTACACAGGTGGCTGGATGTCTCCCATGAGAAATCTTCCAAAATCCTCCCTGGAAAACACCTACACATACTAGCAGGGCACTGTGTTTATTCACAGTGCCTTCAACTCTCCCCCTCTGGCCTTCCCTGAGTCGCACAGGGGCTGTGCAAGGAAGGTTCTCCATTCCTCTGCAGCCTTTCCACCAGCACTTGAGGACAGGCCAAGGGCAGGTCCCCAGATGTGCTCTCCAGGTTGGAAGCAGCCAGGATGGATTAACTTGCCAAGTAGGGAGGTTATACCTGGGAAGGCCTGAAGTGCATTCTCTGTGACTGACACCCGCTCTCCTGTCCCCATCCTGGCTACAGCCAGCCCTGCCTGAGAAAGGAGGATTTGTGTCTGACTTGGGGACCTCCACAGTACATTCACACCTCATGTTCTCAAACAGTTCCTTGGTGAATCTAAAGAATTACAAGTAAGCAAAGCGTAGCATAACCTAAAAAATTTCTAAAGCTTTAAAGGAACTTCTACCATTGAGAAGTGCTTCATGAAAATAAAAATATCTGTGCATTGTGCAGGGTTCTGATGGGATGTCTGTGGTGTGGGTCTGGGGCTCCATGCTCTCCCAGGTTTGTGTTCTGCAGCAGAGACTGGCCACCCCAATCTCATCAGCTGTCCCCAAACTCTCATGTTTATGTGACACCAAGAGCTCCACGGACCAGAATGATTTTCCTGCCGCCCCTTATCACATTGCAATTTGAAGTCTGGAAATCAGCTCCACGAGACAGGCAGGACAACCCCACACAGGGAGGGGACCATGGAGATGCTCTGGGCAAAAACCTAATCTGACCTACTGCCTGGAAGATGGGGAAAGAAACACAGGAGATAAAAACGGTCCTGACCATGAGAGTAACTGGAAATCAGTCCCAAAGGATTGTCCTAATGTATCACACAGCTCCTTCTCAGCACAGACTGTTAATTGATATTATATTTTTGGTTACTTTTCCTTATTTTTTTTCCACTTAGCAAACAGCTGCTGGCAGTACCTATTAAGAGGCTTTTCCCAGCTTTACTTACCCTTTCATGTTCTATTACAAACCTGTCACCAGCAAATAAGGAATGGTTACCTACCCACTGACACTCAGAAGACCAGGACTCAAAACATATGTGATATAGAATAGATGAAGTAATCATTTCCCTTCAGCAATATAGGGTAGGTTGAGAGTTAATTAATTCACAATTCATAAAAATGTTTGCAGTGTCTGGATACATTCCACTATATTTTATTAGGGATTAATAAATATGGTAACAACAGGAGGCTGTCATTGGTTTAATTACGAAAACTCTTGGTATTGTGTTAGTCCACATACACATAGTTGAGCTGCACTTCTACAAAATTCTGGGTGTTAGTGTGGATTATGGCTTGCTTTATGAACTCAGTTCTGTTCACTTGCATATGCCTGTCCTTGTTTCTCCTCTCAAATACAGCCTGAATGGAACCATTTTCATCAACACAGACAAGGAAATCAATGTAATATAGAACGCATGTGAATGGTGACTGAGAAATTGTGTATTTTATGAACAGAAGAGGCGGATGTATTTTTCTAGATAAAGGATCTGTCTGTGTTTGGAACATCCTGTTTGGGAAAGAACAAGAACCACTAAATAATATTCAGTCAGAATGTTCTGAGCTTTGGTTTGCATTTATATAAAAATATTGTTTCTTTATGCAAAGTTTGAACGTGATGTCTCATTTCTATCCTCTGTAGTCATAAAATTAACACTGTTATTGAGGCTTTTGGCATCTTCTATTATGTCCTTTAAGTTTCATCTTTTACAGAAACATTTTGTAATACTCTAAGCGGATATTCTGTATTTAATAAAAGTCAATGACATAGTTATTTGTAATCTTGAAAAGCAGACATGAAGAATATGATGTGTACCCTAACCCACCATTTGTTTCTGGGACACTTCTGCCTCATTAGAGGTGAGATCAAAGCACATTATGTCTGCATTCCTCACTCTGAGACACACTTCTTACTCATTTCTGCCCAGTTAAACCACTGTGGTGGGTAATCCACAGCCTCCATCCACCACAGGTCAGATGGCAAGGGGAACCAGCTGGCTTTTCTTAGATTTGTGGCTATCATTCTTGAAGACTTCACTCACGCCAAGTTTCGCCCTGGCAGGGAACACCAACACCTGTATGCAGATAGGTGTAGATCCACCACAGAGCAGAAAGGCCTCTAGGAGAAATGGGACAGAAATCATGACCTTCAACCAAGCTTAACAGGCAGCCTGGTACAGAAAAACCTGCAGGACCCTTCTGACAATGCACACAGGGCTAAAAATAAGAGAGATTATGGACTTCTGAGGGCTTTTCCATCCCCAGTCACTCTGAAGATCAAAGGCTGAGCTATCTCCTCCCTGGGCAGGAAGAGGAACAATGTTCATGTCAGTGATGAATCAGCCATGAAAAGAGATACTGTTCTGTTTTGCTGACCTTTATTATGTATGAGGGGAAAATGCAGGATGAAAAATTATTTTTCTTGACATACAATTAAATAAATATCTTTATATTTAAAAAGTTTTTGGTTTTTTTATGCCTTTAAGCTTGGACAATTTAAAACTAGCCAGAGTGTATTACAACTGGAAGATGTTCCTGCAATGTGTGATGAATCTAAAACAACATTGTGTATATCAAATTGCCAGAATTTTAGGGATGGCTTCAAGAGAGACCTACAAAAACAGGTGCTACACACCTGGGCCAAAATGCTGCAGAAATCTCAGGGTTCAGTGTATGGGGAGTCCACATTCACATACTACAAAGAAGAACTGTACAAATTCTGTATAGCAACACCTCTGCAGAATCAAAGCATCTATCCCAGTTAACACTTGATCACTATCACTATAATGGAACAGCAACTCTTTAAACAGCCTTTACATTCTCCAAGAACTCACGTTTCACTCCTGTCTCCTCACTTCCCCTTACATTTCAAATCCAGGAGCATGAGCTAAGTACAGATGGATGTGTGCAAGCCAGCTGCTCCAGTTTTGGGGGGTGTTGAAGGATGACCCTGTGAAATGTGAATTTCCATCTCTCAGAAGTGCAAGTGGAGCTCACACCGAAGGGAGAAGCAGAAGGGCCCTTCCCATCTGACCCAAGTGCAAAAGCCACAGTGGTTCCACAGGAGGTCCCACTGACTGTGCTGGGGGACAGAGGTGGGGTGAAGGGCAAGTGGAGTCAGGTACAGCACAGAGCAGAGACACAACCAGGACAGGTAGCGGGTCCCTACTAAGATCATTTGGGGTAAGATTTTCCCACATACTAAGTAAAACAAGCTCTTCACACCTCTTCATCCAAAAGTCCATAGCAGTCTGATACACTCCTTGTGCTCTGAATGTCTCCTTTAACAAGGAGACTCTAAATCCAAAGACTGGATCAAGCCTCAGGACGAGAACTGAATCGCTGATGATCCAAACTTCTTTTACCCATCTGAGGTCATCAAACCTTTTTTCTCTTCCATTTTGTCCATTCACTTGAATGTTTTATATAACTCTCATTTTCACCAAGTGGGAGTTCTAGGCTCTTTATGACTTCTATTTAATCTTGTATTTTAAATAGGAAAGTAGTTTTAATGGAGAACTGGGATTCTAGGCTAGCAGTGGATGAGAAGGAATAGAGCACCCAGAGGGGCTGCTAAGATGGCAATGCAGGGAGCAAGTACAAGTCCCATCCCAAAGGAGCAATCACTGGCACTAATTCTGGGGACATCAGGAGTAGTAAAATGTCTCCTGAGACCTTTATGAAAATTACAGGAAATCTGCTGTTATTTGGGCAGTGGCATTAACATGTATGGCATTATACACATGTACAAAGAGACTCAGGACCCAACCTACAGTTTATCCTGCCCCAAGGCAGGGAGGAGAGCTGGCTGCCCTTCAGGCTAAGCAAGAGGGACTGGTGGGGTGGTGGAGACCCTTGCCAACAGTTGCTGTGTGCCAAAGGCATGGCCAGCCCACCACCTCAGGACCTGGCAAGTGTCCTGCTGCTGGGACAGCACTTCACTCTGCCACTTGGTTTAACCTTGGAGGGAGAGGGAGCCCCATGTTAAAGAGAGAAAAGTCTATTGCAACAGCTTCTGCAGTAAAGAAAGGCAATTTCAAATAATAAATAACATCTAGAAATTGTGTGCCACTTCAGTGATGCTCTGCTTGGTAATTTACACCAGGTACTGCTCACAGGGAGATGAAAGATTAACAGCTCGAGTTTATTGAGGCCAGACTTCAGGATGTGTCTATTTGCCTCTCCAGGCACCAGTAGTGGCCATAACTAGGGAAGATGACATTGTTCCTCCAGAACAGTCAACATGTTTTTGTTTTTCTGTGTTTCTATCTCAGCCTTGACTTTAGAGTCTCAGTGCACAACACTGTCCCTTCCTAATACCATCTGACAACTGGATCTGCAGATACAACTGGCTATCTTTTTGCCACAAGTACAATGAAAATATAGGATGTTCTCTTTATTCTCCAGTTTTCATGGGGGGAAAAAAAAAGTCTTGAAATAGCCAAGGATGAAGAGGAAAGAAGAAGAGGGAAGTAGAGGAAAGTAATCCCAAAGAGCATTCCAAACTGCATTGTTTAAACTTTACATTTCCTTGACATGAAAACCCAGAAAAAACCCACTGAGCTAGTTTTCTTTACTGACAGCCTAAAATTGATTTTAGACTAATTCTCTATATGTAAATGAAGTAATTAAAATCTCCTTAGTCTTTTATTGTATTTTTCTAATAAGCCAAGTCTTTGAGTCCAGCAAGAGGAAGAGGTGATGGATAGAAAAGATGAAGGAGTTTTATGCTTCAAATGCTTCACTAAAGTATCTCAAACAAACGGAGGTACAATGAGATCCAACTATAAATCCTCAGCCACATCTCAAAACAGTATGATCTAAATTAGTTTAGAAGCTCTTTTCCATCCAAAAATTTTGCTTCTACCTTTCTTTCACCTTTCTCTTCAGCCTTAAGAAATATAAAATGTTGCACAAGATTTAGTTGCAGTAATTCTTTGGATCCAAAGAGACGGTGAATGCTAAACTATCAAGACACAAGACAATGGGACTGAACCAACTGCCTTGCTAGGAAAAGTTTCTTCTTCTGGAAATGACTGGAATGTTCTCAGTTCAAAGCAGGGTGAGATATTGATGTATTAAGCAGTCAAAAAGAAATCAGGAAGGGGAGAAATGAAAGTGGAATCTGTCATAGCAGAAAGGACATTTTCAATCAAATCATAATGTTATGACATATCAATGTCAAAATGAAAACTTTGTTTCACTTCATCTAATTGAAATATTGTAACATCTCATCAATTTGTCATTCTCCCTTTGAAAAAATCTGGTTCTGTGAAACTCAGATTTGGCAACTAGAAAATGTATTAGATAAAAGTGTTGAAGTAGCTGCCTGCACCACTCCTCAGACCTGTGGCTTGCCCTGAGCACAGCTTCCACAGCACTGGTGCCTGTAATCTTCAGCTTGTTTCACTTCTCATGGGCCTGCTTAAACTGAGAGCTTGAAACAGGCTCTTGCACTTTTGCAGCATCTTTTGTCCCAACATTCCTCATAAAGTACACACTGAAATGCATCCCTGCTGGATGGAACATGACAGGAACACATACTTTCATCTATGGTGTGGTCACTCAGGCCATTTGCAGTTGAAGTGCCAGCTGAGCAGAAGCATGTTGAACATTTATGCAAGCTGGGACAACAGGGCATCTGTTTTCATCATAACCAGCATAACAGAATTATATTCTGTGAATATGCTGTATTCTGTTTGTGTCCCTTACTAAACCCAAGGCTGCCTGTAAAACGAATGGAGCCTGTGTTAATATTGTATGACACAGAACATTAACGACAGAGAGAACAATTTCAGTGTATCCTATACAGAATGATTCGGAGATAAAGTTCTCAAAAGCCAGTCTGGCAAATACAACATCCTTTTAGTGTGTATTGTAAAAGGGCAATAAATTACAAACATCAATATGGATAGTAGAAATCGGAGCCTGTGGGGCAATCTTGTACTGAATTAAAACAAATATCTCCTTGACTACAGCTGAGGGAAACAGCAGTGGCATCATATTTCATTTTAATAGACTGCAGAGAGGTTTGCCTGGGGAGAAATCAAAGTGACTTGATTATCCCACCGTGTTAACTAACATCTTATCACACTCAGGCTCTGTCCCTAAACCAATTTAAAACCCTGCCATAAGAGGCTTTCAAAACGGAGATCTGGGCTAAAAAGCATTCAGAATAACCCCTCTGCTTTCACCCTTCATCCCATGTGTTACAAACAGAGTCCAGGTAGCTTTAGGTTCTGTGGGAGAAAGGGGGCAGAGAAAAGGCAGTAAAACAAAGTATATTAATGCAGGCCCTGATGCTGGCAGCCTGAATTCAATAAAATTCTGTGGCTCGGGATCCTGTGAGGACCTGGCTGCAGAGTTTGACCAAAGTTCTGTCCAGAACCCTGCAACATCTTTGATTAAAGCTCTCCACCACCTCCTACCAATGTTTATCTTTTGTGTCTTCTGACTTCCCTTGCCCTCTAGGCCAATTGCAAACCCAGAGCAGAAAATGGACTTAGGCAAAATCTGCTGCTCACCTGCCTGCTGCACAGATAAACCACTCTGCCTTGTAGCTCTCAGTGTGACTGAGATTCACAAGGCAGTGCAGCTGCACAGGCTGGGCTGGTTTCTCCAGGGGCCCGATGGACCCTTGCATCAGGAGCAAAGGAAGAATTCTGCTTCCCCTCTGTGCTCAGCTGGCCATCAGAAGCAGACATCCATAGAGGAATAGCTCACTGTTCTTCAGTGGAACTTGCCATGCCATTCAGTTTTGATGCATTTGTACAGCAAGACCCAATGAAGAGTTTTGTGATGATGAGAAGCAGTAAAAAAGATATTGCTAAAAAAAATTAGCCTTTGACAATCAGTTTTAGAGGATGAAAGACAGTGTTATAGGTTGATATTTCCCTTGGGTTGATATTTCCCTTCAAGAGGGAAAAAAGAAATAAGGAGAGAGAAAGCTTGACACTCTCAGACACTGAGATTTTTCATACCCTGTAATCTAAAACTCAAGAAATGAGCTTCTTCTCACAAATTAACATCTTCACTTGTCTATTTTTTTCCCCCAGAAAAACTTCACTTTGCCTTTTTCAGACAGCTTGGCTCCTTTTGCCACCTGCAGCAGGGAAGGCCAAATGCATGGCTGGTCCTGACTCTGAGGGAGCAGGAGGGAGCCAGGGCACAGGTGGTTCCTCCATGCCACATCCTGTCAGCTCACGTACAGAAAAGACAGGATATGTGCCAGCTTCCATCACCATCTTTCTATACATCTATTTTGGTTCCTATGCAGCACTCATAACCATGACAACTGCCTGCCCAAACTATCAGACATATGCAGAAGCTGTCTGGTTGTCTTGGCAGCGATGTTCCCAAAGTGGAGACCAAGAAGGAAGGAGAGCCCAGGCTGAGCTCCCCAAAATGCCCTGCACACCTCAGACCATTTAATGAGCAAAGTGAGTGGAAACAGCTCTGCTTTTCCCACTGATGTTACCCCACTGCAACACTAGGTCTCTGTGGCAAGAAGCAAGTCATGAGCTACTGTCACAGCAAAGCACTTCCAACACTTTTGTGCAGCCTTAGTTCAGCTTATCACCATGACCAGGATGACTCATGGAATCTCATTCTTGCAGAAAGTTTTGGAAAATATGGGAGCAGGCCAGGACCAAGGTCTCTTGACAGTAATTGGAAATGGGGAAACACCCTATATTAGGTCTCATCCTGATCTCTAGCAGTTACTGAATGCCTTAAAACTCAAATCATTTTCATAGTATCTTGTGATAGGGAGTCCATAGCTCTTTCTTACTCCAGCTTGTAAGCTGAAGATGGATTTGCGGAAGAGCCTGAAACATTCTCCCTACAGCCTTAGACTGCTCCTAAGCGCTGAAAACTCACAGTCGCTTCTTTTTGCTACAGCCTTGCCCTTCTTCCACTGTCACATTTTCACACAGATCCTATTGGAACACCAAAACTCATATTAAGTCATTATTTCCTATATCAAGGCAGAACAAAGGCAACTTAATAAACTGTCAAGAAACTGAGCAAGGAAGGTTGCACATGACTAGGAGGGATAAACTTGTTTTGTCCCACACTTTCTCTTTCATCTATTGACCAAGGATAGGCTAAACTGACATATGGACTCCAGGACTGATTGGGTCACTACACTTGAGAAGAGGACACAGGTGTGCAGGAGGATACCTGCTGGGGATGGATTTCTTTTATTCCTGGCACCATCACTGTGAGAAAGTGAGAAATTCTATCTTACAAGCCTTAGATGG
This sequence comes from Zonotrichia albicollis, assembly GCF_047830755.1. Classification (NCBI taxonomy): domain Eukaryota; kingdom Metazoa; phylum Chordata; class Aves; order Passeriformes; family Passerellidae; genus Zonotrichia; species Zonotrichia albicollis. The sequence goes on along the minus strand of NC_133827.1, from coordinate 30,950,718 downwards.
ACTTGATAAATGGCCTGAAGTTGCTATCCTGGATGTGCTCAGTTAGATTTGCTGGCACAGCCTATGCTGTCAGGGAGGACATTTTAGAAAATGGGATGGTGATCCATCAGTTTGGCACTGCCACAAATTTTGCTCAAATCCGAGCTGGGAGGTGGAAGAGTGGGCCAGGCGACGAGGCTGAGGTGTGACAGTGCTGGGACTACCCGCACACAGCACGGGTTTTGCTGCACACACATCCTGGGAGCTGCTTTCCACTCTGTGATTACCTTCAGACACCTCTGAATACAGAGCAGACCCAGGGCATTAAGTACCAGGGTACTCCTGGTGTTCTGCACTCTCTTAGGTCCCATTTATCTAATGGTGCTCATCCGTGCAGTGCTGATGCCTCAGAATTACATTGCATTACTGAATTTTGCTGTTGTCGGTGAAACTATTATTAAGGTTGTCTGACAAATCCCGTGATAACACTGTTTTCACATGCTTCTAACTTTGCCAAGTTTTAACCATTAAACTGATAATTTCAACTATTTCAAGATGAATTCACCTGGAAACTTTCAGTGATGACAGCTCAGACATTTATGGGAAAAATATAAGAAAAATATGTTAATTCTGGTGAAGTTTTCCTGCAGAAACATTCCTCATTCTTCAGAGTAAAGAATATTCACCCAAGCTTTAGCTAAGCTGATGATCTGTGAAAATGAGCAGTTCACACATGAGTACAGGGGAGATGTGCTATAGTTCAAGAGCTGTTATTTCCTACTGATTCTGTCCAAACTGAATGCATTCCAGTGAACAAATTCCTGGCAATTTCAACTCTGGATGGTTACAGGCTGTGCCAGGACTGCTTTGAATTGACAGCAGAGAGATTTCTTTTCATCTATCTTCTCTGCTGGATCCTGACAAAATGGATGAGTTGGCCAATTTGAATACAAATGAGAGAAAGTTGGACCACCAACCAGAGAGACAAAGGAAATGTGAGAAAAGGAAGAAGGCAGGAGGCAATCTGGGACTGAATGGGCACTGATCAATAAAAGGAGACTAAGATTAATCAATTTCAGAGAGTAAACTGAAGGAAGAATTAGTACAGACTCCTAAGGACAAGACATCAGACCAGTGGGCAGCCAGGGCTGTGCTGGAAGGAAATACCACTGTCTCCCTTACTCCATGGACCACTGATGCTTTCCGTGAATTTGAGCACTTTCCCCAGGAGACACCCAAACAACCCCATCCCAATACACCCTTCTTTCTGCCTGGTGGTCCTGGGGACTTGTTCCAACTCACGATCCACTGGATATTTATTTACATAAAGTGGAAGCATGCAACCTAAGTACCAGGTCCCAAACTCTGCTGTTTCACAGGATCTGCTTGGAGATGCAAGTCTGGATGCTCTCAGTAAACAAGGATCTACCCTATCCTGATGAGCAACCCAGCAAGTAGGGGAACACTCTCATATGCTTCTCCTCAAGATTTTGGTTTTAATCTAGCCTTGTAAAATCTTTTTCCATGTCAGGTAAAATAAGAAATGCAGTGTGAATTCTCATCAATTCACAGAACAGCAACAGATATCGAAGACGAGAGTGGCATACCTTTAAAATTAATATCTATTCACCTTCAAGAATGACAGTGAGCCCTTACACAAGCTTCTGGGGAGGAATTCCAAAATCCAGACATTGTTTGCCCACCCATAAAAGCAAGCCAGGACAGAGCCCATCACTCCTGCTCACAATTCAGGACCTTACCTAGGGATCAAATCACAGCAAATTCTGCCATCCAACCCCTTACACACTCATAACATGGCAATGAACTGCAGAATACTCCCAGCTGAGCTCGACATCATGTTTTCTGCATTTTCTGTCTTCCCTGGCTCTTTTCCTACACAATTAACTCACCAGGTGGATATATTAGCAAGAGGAAGAAAAACAAACCAAGCTGACTTAAGTACAGTAAGTAGAGCAGGAAATCGGTACCCATAAGCTCAGCAACTTGCAGAATATTAATCACCAAGCCACAAGTGAGACAAAAACATCATAAACATCTGCATTTCTCAGCAAAGAGTGAGGGAGCCACAGAAGATGCAAAGAGATGAGCAGGTGATTAACTACCTTTAGCTTTGGGGAAAATGAAGGACTGCTCTTGGCAAAGGTGTGCCATGGGCACAAAGGGCACTCACTGGGCACCCAGGTGTGTCCAGGACACAGCCAGGGCATGGCTGGAGAAAGCCCCTTAATGAGAAATGTGTTTAACCACAGGAAAACAACTTCAGCCATTTACAGAGGCTTCCACTGCAGTGGCTTTTGGTAGCACCATGATCCATGGTTTATAATTTCCTTGCTTTTGCCTGTTCTAATTCACAGGCAGCATCCTACAGAGGCACATTTATAAACACTTCTGCAATTTTCCAAGGGAATACTTACAGGGTTTTGGTCATTTATAATTTGCTTCTCTCAATGTCATTAATAAATTACTTCCATTTAAAAACCAATCTCACCATAACTGGACTTTTGGCAATAAAAAATGACTGTTCTAAGACAGAGGTAAATTACTAGAGGGAAAGTACCCTCCAAATTCACCACTGCCCTGTTCCTGGCAATATCTCATCATTTCTTTCACAAGTTCATCAAGTTTCACTTTTAAATGAGTTATTGGATTGGATTCACTGCCAGGCAGTGACCATTTGTTCTTGTGCCAGCTCTGGCCTTCAGCATAAACACTGCTGGTATTTACCCCCTCGTGGTAATTTATACAGTAATTATAATGCATTTTCATCTTGCATTTTGCTGGGGACTAAACAAATAAGTTGAAAGCAGATCAAATGAAAAGACTCTCTGAGCTTGCTCTGCTCAACTTTTTTTTAATAAAACTAATTCACACACAAATAAGACAGCGTCTGTGGTGATTCTTTTAGCATTTCAGTATGTGTTCAACTCTCTATGGCTGATCCGTGCCTGTTACAACTTGTGTGGTTATTTGGCATTTTCTGCGTTGCATTCCCTTAGTGGTTCACAGTTTTACAGCAAACTTAAGACTGCAAATTCTTATTACTAGGCCAAATTCTTTAATATTTATATAACACAACAGCTTCTTGTGTCACTGATGCTTCACCAACTCCAGCCCCTCAGAATTACTCCAGTGTTTCCTACACAATGCTCCAGCTGCCCACTGCATGACAGCATCTCCCAGACCTGGCTTTCCACGTGCTTCCCTTGGTCAAACTCCAGCAGCTTTGCAGCCAGGACAGGCTCACCCTGCAGCACAACCGGTTGTCAGCTCCACTGCAGGGATCCTCCCTCCCTCCCTTTGCACTCCTCTCTTCTGCTAATCCTGCCCTTCCCAACTGCACCAGTAACATGTGTGGCATGACAGAAAATGCTCACTGAAATCCAGACAAATCAGATTTACTGCATTCCCCGTCTAGGAGACCAGTAGCAGAATAATCTGCACAATCTACCTTTATTACACTCAGGTTACATTGTATCTCATTATCTCCATCGTTTGAAACGATTCTTCCCTTTCTAGATTACACTGGAGCCAAAAGAATGAATCTCTTCATGTCCACAATGTTTATTTTGCTCATTTTTAAAGAAAATTTCCCATATTCCCCAGTATGAAGGATTTTTCCACATAGCCTTCATAAAATGAGCAGATGTCTGTGTGTCAACAGACTCATGATTTAGGATGTCACATCCTTCAGCAGTCTGGGGCACCATTTCCTACTAAGATGCAATTGCTTCATTCTGCTTCCTAAACACTCACTGTCTCCATCCTCTCTGGCAACAGATTAAGTGATGAAGAGCACCATTCCTTCTCTTTATATACTAGTGGCTAAACAGCATTCTACTAATTGTTTTCCTTTCTTTGCTCTTTTTTATCTCACTTTTTTTTTTGATGGTCATCTCACTCCTCTCCACATTGGTAATTCTCATTTCTCCCCTATGCTTTCTGATCAAAGAGCAATACCTTTCCTCACTGAATCACATTTTGCATTTTTATAGACTTCCTGCCTGCAAATATTTCATTTTTTATCTTTGTGGGTTTTTCTGGGTTGTTTTATATTATTATTATCATTGCTACTATTATGGGCTGTTGATTTTTTTAAAAAATCTCTTAGACTAAATACCTTCCCCAGCAGACTTTTCCTAGGTCTAGTATATTAATTATACAGCTTTTTACCTCTTTCACAAAGAAAAAAAAAATCCAGGCCACTTTTGTATTCAAGCCCAGAGTTTTACAGCCTAGTTTGCCTTTAAAACCAGTTTTCTTCACTTTTATAAAATAATAAATCTTAGTTACAGTTGAATCTTTAGCCTTCCATCTAATTTAAATTGAAACAACTCACGGTCTCTCAGCTGAAGGTCACTTTCTATGTCTAAGACTTCTATAATAATCTCAATAGTTTGCAAATCTGCACTGCTTTTTCTTAGTTCAATAACTATTTGGGAAAGAAATCCATGAATTATCACATCCTGGTAAATCTTTGCCCAGCATTATGAGCAGTATTTGTTCTCCAACATCTATTCAGAAAATGAAAATCTTTCAAAATGACATAATTTCTGATAGTTTTTATCTCACCAATAATGGAACTGAGATTTGTGGGTCTCAAATATGCCGTAATACAATGAAACACTTTTTTTGTGTGTGATTGAGTTTAACCTAGAATAATTTCATCACAAAATTACAGCCAAATCTCATTAAAGCAGGCTGACTACATATCTCTGCACCTCTGCCTTCAGCAGAGCTCATTTGAAAAAATTCTGACAGGCTGTATCCTGCTTATTCCTGCTGAAAGGGGGAATTATTTTCCCAGTTAATTCCAATTAAAAAAATTAAATCACGCAAGCTGTTATGCCCTAGCAAAGTTCTGTATGCAGAAGTGTTTCTGGTACCTTTGGCTGCTAAAACTGGGAATGGAACAGCATTGCCAGGAGCAGAGGGAGAGGTGCCCACCCCAGGACAGACCAAAACCAAAGCCCGTGTGCTCCTGCTGCTGGAAAGCTGCTCTGAGGCTCAGGGTGAGGATTCCAGCTCCATGGCAGGGCACTGGTGCTGGAGCAAAGCAATCCAGCATCCCCTTCTCCCCCATGTTCTGCACAGCCCACTCCCATCACGCCACAGAGATTCAGACTGCCTCACCCAGAGCCGCAGTGAGTAATTCTCACTTCTCCCTGGTGAAAACAGAGCTGGGCTTGTCCGTTCTGCCTTCCCAGGGAGATGAAGGAAGGAGGTGCTGAGGCATCAGCCTGAAACACACTGCTGCATCTGTGCTGATGGGCTGCTGACAGGCTGGGACAAGTCCTTGTGCACATCCCTGCTGCTTTTTTCAGGCTCCCTTGAGCCCTAAACAGAGAAGCCCTGTCCCCCAAAGAGGAGCAGGGGGTATTAACAGAGCAGTCACTGCTGCCTCAAGCATCATGATGCTCTCCCAAGAAAAGTGGCACAGGAGGCAAGTAACAGACAGCAACTGAGGGGGAGAGTTAAAAACCCTAATAAAGGGAGGGCACAGAGCCTGCACACAGAGCAGGCACAAGGAGATGCTCTCGACCTCCAGCCACAAACACAGCAAAAGGAAAACAACCACATTCCCCTCCCTCCCACAATGAAGTCCAAGTGTCAAAAGTCAGGAGTGCAGCACATGCTGTTCCTTTAATGAACTGGGAAAACATAAACATGGCTCATCTACAGGCTCCTTTATCTAGTAGATTTTAAGATCAGATGCACCTGTCTTAGACATCTACAATTAATCCAAAATCCAGCAGACTAGAATACATGCAGCACAAAGCAGAGACAGTGCTTCCAGGAAAAGCCAACAGGTAAAAAAGCTGGGTTAAAAGAATACTGTCATTGCTGAAATGAAAAGCTGCCAAGAGATCAGAGAATGGAGCTAGGATGGAAATGCTGCCAGCATCCTTCTTGCAGGATTGCTGCAGGCTCTCATCAGATCTGTGACTGGACTTTACAGCAAATCCCAACATCTTTTTCCAGAGAAGATGCTTTAGAAGCTTCAGGGCATTTCACTTAAGCACCTTCTACTAATAGTTAATTTGTGAGATGGACAGTTAATTAACACACACTGGGTGGATAATAAAAGCTTTCTCCAGCTTCCAAATTACTTGTTCTTTGCAAATGAGAGGGCTTTTTCTTCTGTCACAGCAAAAATGTCTTTTTTACAGGGGTACCAAAAGAGAGGGTACTACTAAGCCCTGTCTTCCCACCTTGGTTATAGGCCAGGTCAGAGGGACACATCCCTAGCAGTGCAAGGACAGTGATTTCCACCACCTACCTGTATTTACATTCACTACACACCTGGGAAGCTCCATTTTCCAGCTAAAGTCCCTGAACCAGTGCAATTCCATCACCAGGGTGGAACTTCCTATGTAATCTGCAGCGTTTTGCAGGTTTCCTGAAAACATCCCCCTTCTTAGCCAATACAGCATATTACATGCTCAATTTTCTCCCTTAACAAATGCCAACACCTTTTCCTCTCTTAACATATCCCCTCTAACTCAATCCCCAGCCCCAGAACTGTTTCTGTTGCCCTTCTCTGAATTCCTTCCAATTCCTGAGTCATAAAGGAGGATTTATTGGACAAAAGATCCACTTTTAATAATGCCTTCTGCTGTATAATTTCACTGCTGAAGCTAACTCAGGCACCTTCTGTCCTGTTGGATTGTGGCTTGGAACAATCCATGACAGCACGTCTGGAGGAATTCTGCTGAAAAAATTCACAGTTGCAAAAATGTCAGATACAAAATGAGAGGCAACAGCCATACAGAGAACTTGGGTGACTGGGGGAACCTGTCAGAGGAAAAGCAGGGAGACAGCACTACTGCATTTAATAAATTTTGCTCTGTATGTGGTCACAGGTCTATACATAGAAGTTAAACAATTGCAAACCCTCAGCCTGTGACCCCTGCTCCCCTCCAAGTATGGGAACAAGTGGGAACAAACCTCAAATTGTAACAAAAACTCACAGATGGTTTCTGGAAACCTTTTAATTAACACTGCAGTTTCCAAATGAACAAGACAATCTCTCTCCCTTCTCACTGAGAAAGATCAAGAAATGAACTCCCTTTAAAGGCAGATCATCGGGAATGTTATCACCTCCTTCTGAAACAAGAGTGCAAATTAAGTGGCAACACTTTTATTATCCATGATTGCAAGATCATCTCAGAGCTTCTGGAGTGCCTGGGAGGAGGGCTGGTGCACACCAAGGGAAGCAATGCACAAAGGGACATGTTACTCATTAAAACAGTGAGTATTGTCCAAGAAATGGGAATTCTGCATGGACTGTGCTGGGCAGCAGGAGCTGTACCAACTCCCAGACCAACCCTTGGCAGCAAACATTTCCTAGCACAAAGAAACTGGTTTCTCTGCCATTCAGTCTGTTCAGACTGAGTTCCTATCCTGGCAATAATGACTAATAGTCCTTGTCAGCAGTGACTGATAACATGTCCTGGATGCAGACATCAGCCAAGAGGTGGAGATTTATTAGGGTGGTATTGAGTTGGACAGAGAGGAATCTGGACGTGGAGGTGATAGGTTTTGCATGACATAATGAATCTCTTCCACAACCCACTTTCTCATGCCCAAGTCTTCTCTGTCCTTCCTGTCACTTTCCTCGTACTTCTCACAAAGGAAACTATTAACACAAATGCAAGCATGCAAAATTTTCGGGGACAGGAGATTTTTTTATTGTTGTTTTTTAATGGCAACCAGATTGTTCCTTCAAAACAACCAGAAATTCGAGCAAGTTAATAGCTCCAGTCTATATCTGAGTGTTTTTTTAAAATCGCTGTGCCTCCCTCTTTTTTCCACCTAAAGGCTGATACTGCAATACAAAAGACATTCATGTAGCATAATGCGGAAAGAGGCCCGTATGCTCCTGAGACACTGAGCACTGATTATTAACTCTCTTTTTGATTTCTGGCTTCCCTGCTAAGTTTTAGTAGTCTTTGCAGATGGCTCTGAACCTTTCTGCTGGAATATTTATGCACTAGCTTATTGTAGCAGGTTGCTCTGCTGCTGCACTTCTTTCCCCAGGTCTGATCTCGGCAACACATTTGCATTTGCACTTTAAAGACATCTGAAGACTTTGGATGGCTTTATTCTACTCCATGGTCCCCTACCTTCCAGAGCCAGGAAGCCACTTCAGCTGAGTCTTCCAAACCATCTCCAGAGACATCTGGAGAGACCACTAATATATACCAGGGATGCCAGGAATAAAAAAGGGAGGAAATCCCTCCAAGGAGGGAAACTCCACAACCTCCCTGAGCAGCCTGTGCCTGTGTTCAGCCACACTCTCAGTGAAATAACATTTTCTGGTGTTCAGACAGAATCTCCTGTGTTTAATTTTGTGCCCACTGCCTCCAGATCTAGAGCCAGCTGAAAAATCCAGCTATGCCCATAAAGTTTGCCCCATTGTTTCCTAGGCCACTGGGCTAATGCCCCCAGGACATGTGCCATTGAGAGAAAAATCTGTATGAAACATGATGAGGTAGGAAAGAAGTTCAATAGCTAAAGCAGGAGAGCAATGACTTTTCACCATGATTCAAAGTAAATTCTCAGGTCTTCCAAAGACCTTTTCTACCCCACTGCTCCTAGACCCTCTTGCACATAGGTTTCCTTCTGCCAGGGGCCCACCTAGATGAGTATTTTGTTGCTGGTAGAGATCAGTACTGGCTATACTGCTGCAAAGTTTAAGAACACTGCTGGCAGCCCTGAATCTCCAGCAATCTGTGGTATCCTTTACAGCCGTCACATATTATGTGAAGAATATATTTTTTCTCTGTTTTAAACTTTCTAATACTCTCCTGGAAAATGTCAGAGAATCTCAGACAGTGAGGTTCACCCTCCACTAAGACTTTTCAGTGAGGCTGTGCATCCAAGGACTCACCTTGATGCTTGAGCTCATCTCCTTTTCTCTCTTGTCTGCACACAACCTTTATGACACTTTCACTGTCTCCAGGACCTGCTTTGCCCCACTATGTGCCTACACCTCATTAGTTCCCTGTTTGCTCTGCTCTGTCACATCACATGAAACTTTGCAGGTCCCTTCCAAACTGCCGTGAGAGGACAAGCAGTCACTCAGAATACACCATCCTCCTACAGGATGGATGAAAACCCTCCAGTCCTGGCTCAATCGCTTCATTAAAATACTGCTCTAGGTAAAAATGACTCAACCAGTTTTGACAGGGGCCTCACAGCTTGTTTTCTACAGAACAGGAGGGTTCAGTCACACTTTCCATCTTGTAACTGCTTTCTCAAACACATCTGCAGGTATTCCAACACTAAAGGTGATGGGATATCCTCAGCAGAAAAGGGACAGACTGACAAAGCTACGGAGGTGCCATTTGTCTGGGCAATGAAGGTGATCTTAAAAAAAAAACAAAAAAGAAAAAAGATGAAAACATGAAAATAATTGAATGTCAGAACTTCATTAGGAGTGTATATTTCATTTAGCTGAGGTTGAAAAGGGCATGGTCATTGAATTGCTGAAGGCTGAAAACATCCAGAAATGCATTTCCCCTTCTCATTTATTCACTGTAATCTACAAACCAGGTTAAATAAGTCCTCTTTTGCAATTTGGACAGTTACTTTCTGCTGATTCTGCTGTCACACACTAAAGAACTATTCATTGGCTTTTATTACAGAAAAAACAGCAAAGAAACACAAAAAAACCCCAAACCCATGAAAATGACTAGTAGGAAATTTTAAAAAGGTATCTAATCAGGAAATAGCATCATTTCAGATGCTTTCAAACCATAAAAGACTGTAGAAGGGGAAGCAAAAACCGCAATTTTTATTGGATTTGTGATTAATCCCCCTATTTATTGAAAAGAATTGCTTTTAAATCTTTATTTTTCTCTGAATATGAATATTTGAGAAGTCAAGGCTATTGTGTCCGTCATGTATTAAGCTAATACATTAATACATTACTGATTTATCTGAATGGGCAAGAGTCATATGTAAGCCCACTTCTTCAAATATGTAAATCTGGTTTTTGCCCTCAACATTTTTGTTATGACAGCTCAGAGTTACAATTTACCTACCAAACATGCACACTGCACTTGCTATGCAATTACACAGTCTGAGTGTGGAAATTGTCTTTGTCCTACTCAATGTGGATTTAGCTTTGTTCAGATGACAATGTAGTTCTCTGAGCTATTTTTCCTTCTTTCCTCCAAACATTTTGGAAGGGAAATGTGGTCAATATTTGCATTGGAACCACAAGACTAGGGTCATCTGTGATGGCAGTTTTAAAAATTACACTGCAGATTTGAGTGGTGGAACGAAAGCAGGGAAGCAGCTGTAGGCAGGCTGCACAGAGCTCACCACGCCCCAGCAATCATTGCATCATTGGCTCCATCACTCGAGGACTCTATTTGGATGGTCAAACTCTTAAGCACAGCCATCCGTTAGCCCTGGGAAGATTAGACAGACAGATGGCTCCTACAGAGAGATGAGTTAGAAAGATGCAGGGAGGGATATTTTCACCACATGGATGCTGCCAAGTTTTGCAGAGCACAAGAGGTGCCCTGAGGTCTAGATCAAAAGCTAGTCTCCCAGGATCTTCTGAAGAAAAACACTTCCTCAGTTCAGCCAAGAACTTGACCAGAGGAGTAACCACAGATACAAGATTTCCTGTTGAATTGAGGATATGCTTATGTCCCTTATGACTTAGTTACTGTATAAGCCCCAGAGATAACCAGCTTGCACGAGATGAATGTGAACAGCTCCTGGCTCCCAGTGGTACCAATGCATGGAAATACAGCAACAGCCACTGCAGCCTTCTCTTAGGAGCATTTTCAGTAAAAAACCCAAAGAATAAAAGTGAACGGAGAATCTACACAAGGCCACCAACTTTAAAACGCTCAGAATGCCTGTTAGCTTATGCTCACTTCATGCAGGTTCCAATGACTCAAGATTCAAGAGTTGCAGGAGGGAAAGTCCATCATTGATAGTTACATCGATGTTCACAGAAACTGCGAAACTGTTAACCATAAAGTATTTTACAATTTGAAGGGACACAACTGTGAGCAGATTATACCCAAGTATTTGAAGATATGATTGATGACTGCAGGCACAAAGAAAGGGGACACTGTGAAAGTGAAGATAAATAAAAGGACATAATGACCTAAGAAGTGCATGCTGCAGACTCTCTTGTGGGGTCTTTGGAAAGATGTACAGGCTCCTTTGAGGACTGTGTGGCTGAAGCTTTTGTTGCAGAGCACACAACCTCCTCCTGCTGCCCTCAACACACCCACCACCCCTGCTGAGCATGGCAGTCCTCTGCTGGAGAGGATAATGGTTTGATCTTTCCCAGGGAAGACCCTAGGATGGAGATGAGCTCATATCCTGCCACAGATTTCAGTGGGGTCTTACAGATTGACTATCTTGGTCTCTTATGTTCTAGAGACTTCCAGTACTCAGTACCTTCAGAGAAAACCTTGAAAACATCTCCTGGCTATAGAAAATTTCTTTTGGGCAGTCTCCAAACAAACGACAAGAAAGAGAGTCCTACATGATGAGCACAAAACTGAGCTTTTGAAGTCTTTTAATAAAAGGGGAAAGAACTGCAGGGCTGGTGATTACTTTGAAATCCCACTGAAACCACAGGGAGCTGCAAGTATATACAGCACCACTGGTAATGAAGTAACTAGGTGTCAGAACAGTGATTTAGCTGAAAAAGATGGTATCTAGCTTCTGGGTTCATTCTTTCAGGTGGTGTCAGGACAATTTATTCCATTTTGAAGTCAGACAGTGATTTCCCTATTTCCCTGCATCATTCCAACTTGACAAACATGAAAATCAAGTGATTCTTTTTGCCATTTCTTTTAATGAACAACAGAGCTATCTCAAATAGAAGCTGCCTCCAAACACTGCTGAGGTATTGGAACACTTCTTTAGTTGAGCAATGTGGAGAAAAGAGGTCAAATAGGGACAGGATGGCTGAACTCAGAGAGAAACCTAGCTAGGTTTGGAGCAATGTCAATGCAAGCTTCAGGTGTGAGAGACTCATGTGAGCTCATCTCTTTCAGAGCACTAACAACCTGATAGGAAAAGGACACGTGAAGGAGAAAATCTTCTGAGGTAAAGAACAATGTGAAAAAACCTCATGCTGTCATGTAGTCACTGTCTTATCTACTCAAGCTCTTGCACAGTGCCCTTACCACAGCATCCAGTGCCTGTCAATCACCAGCATGCTTATCTCCTCTCTGTCTCCGTGGGAGCAAGAAAGGAATCTTATCTCCACCACAGAGAGGAGCAGCTGAGGCACAGAGATTAAGGGCTCGATATGGTTACCTCAGCACAGGCTTCCAGTGCCATCTAAGATGTCCTGGGCCATGCAAGATATGCACATGGCTGGCAGGTAGGACACGGGTCCCAAGGGAGATCCGTGGTCTTGTAGAAGGCAAGCAGGGGATGCTGGCACATTGCAGAGAGAGGAATGTCCAGGTTTAGACAACTGAACTGAATCATCAAGTCAAGGCAAGGCATTTCTGTGAGAGTGGGGAGCTGAACCCTACAAATTGTCCTAAGGGCACCCTTAAGTACAAAACTCCCATCTGCAAAGAGGGACACAACATTTTTTAAAAAATGTTGACTGCAGGCTTGTTTTATTACTAAATAATACTACCCAGCTTTGTGTGCTTGGGACTTCAAAAAAACCCTACTGCTGTCAGGAGCCTGTAAATTGTCTTCTGGGCTGAGTATGAACATCCACCCACACCTTTTAGCCACTATCAAGAAGGTTCCTATAGATCTATGGAATATGGAGTTATTCTTTATCAAACTCAATAAGAACACAGATTGTCATACAAGGGGCCAGAATCACTATCAGAGTGGCCTTTGTCCACCAAGCCCACAAGCCCAGACCTCATGCTGAGAGGTGAACATCCTTCATTGTGGCAGTATTTACAGAAAGACACTTTCATTTTAGCTCATGGCAAATCCCTGATGACAATTTAGGAGCTCATAATGAGCTTTTTGAGGAAGAATGAAAGGATGCTCAAGGTCGCAGCACCCATAGGAGTGCTATCAGTCTTGACATGAACAGCAAATAGGGTTTCCAAACAGCAGCCAAATCAGAAATAAGCTGCATGCAGAGAAGTTGTGCTGGCCTTGCTACAGGCTGGCATTTTGGTGCATTAGGCTGAGGACAGACTTGCAAAACCACCCCAGCAATTTGGACCCTGGGCTCCCCTTGCAGCAGCTCAGTGCACGAGGTGGTGGCAAAGCTCAGCCTGGCAGCCCTGCTTGCTGGAGCAGCTTCCTGCAGCCCCACAGGCATCCCTCCTCTGACATTTGTCCCCTTTGGGTTGGACTGTGGCCGTGTGCCCTGCAGGTCCACATCCCAGCTGACACCTGAAACACAGGTTTAACCAAGTAACCCCCAGGGACGAGTCTGATTTCAGTCCTTCCTTCTGGGCTTCCCTCTGAAGATAAAAAAACGCATCAGACACAATCCCCAGCCACAACAGGTACCCTCCATGGTATTCACAGCTTCAACAGTGAGCAGAATCTGATCAATGTCTTAATTTACTTAAGCCTCACAAAGACTTGAAAGAGGAGAATTATTTTTATATTATTATTTTTTTGTATGTGAAATCTGATTAGAATAATCCTGGCAAGGCAGAGTGATAAGCAAATGGAGTAGTGAAAAAATGCAGTTTTGAAGAAGGAAATTGATTTCCTTCCATCCTTCCAAATTTGAATAATAAACTTTTACAAAGACCTTCTTTGCACAAAACTCCTGGAGATGCAAGAAACTATAAAATACTCTGCTAAACCTGTAATAAATTGTCTCTCAGAGCTCCTTACAAAACCAGAGATTGTTGGACAGTGGAAGTTTGAGACATTCACACTCGGAATCCAGAGGGAAAGGCTTCTATGGGGATGCAGAAATATTTTACAAACTACTTGAAATTGGTCTGTGTCATGCAAGAAGCTGAGGCTATGGGAGCCTGGGTGCTTTGCCACTAAGGAGTTACAAACCAAAGATAAGAGTGGCCAACAGGCACCCTTCCCTTTTCTACACCTCTCCTTTCTTGTGCAAAAGGTGGATAATTCTCTCCTGTTTCTAGCAATCACTTTGAGCTTTCTGATAGACAGGCATTGGCCTTGCTATCACATCCCAGAAAGACATGATAATTTCCAGTTTCCAAGCCAGGCGCTATTTCTAATAAATTACCTTTTTTTCACCAAAATCATCAATCACTATTAACAAAGAATATTCACAGAAAATTCATACTCCAGCACCTCCAAAAGGAGTTGGTCTTCCACACATGCAGTGACCTGAGCATGCACCCATCCACTGGACATTACCCAAAGACTGAGCAGGAGCCTCAGGGATGCTGGAATAAATACACTCATCTTAGTTAACTAATGAATACCATGAATACCAGTTGGCTTGCTTCAGGTATGACCCAGTGGTAGTGACAGAAGACACTAAAATACATCCTTCAATACCACAGAAATTGTACTTATCCTTTCACTATTGATTGCCTTGATATGTGATGCTTTACAGCCATGCTTTCACCACTCAAAAAACCCTATGGAATACAATTTTCTGTTGGGTGCCACCCAGTCCAGCTCCAAGCAAAACCACCAGTTTAGAGCTGCCCCACAGCTCTCATTAAATCTCTGGTCATGCCTGGATGGCACGAGATGCCCTGGAGAGGGGATGACACAGTGCATGGCACTATACCAGCACTGTAAAGCACTGCTGAAGCTCTGTGAATTCCAGACAGACTGCCCAGCAATCCACCTGGATTGTATTTAGAACTCAACCTAGCTCTGAAAAACCAAGTTTTCCTGTACAGTCCAAGATGTTTTCTCAGTGGTCAGATAGCTCACTCTGCTGCTGTTTCTGTTACTGGTTTCTTCCAGCTGTCACTGTGAGTGGCACTTACTGGAGGTGGACACTGAGTTTAATGCACCCACAAGGGCCACCCTTACCTTCATCTCAGTGAGAGCAAGGGCATGCACTGGGTGCTCAATACCTCTGAAAGCAGGGCTTGAAGCTATCTGAAAACCCATGCCTGTTTTTGTTACTGCAAACACTTGTCTTGCAAGACCCAGCTGTTCAGCTCCTGGGGGCACCAGCAATTACTAAGTGCTTCTTTTCAGAGCACTGCTGCAATCCTGAGCTTCTCAGGAGCAGTTTCCAATTCTCCACCTGCCATCTTGTGAAGCTGACACTGTAAACAGCCCCAGCTCCTCGGGTGGCTGAAAAAGAGATATCTGCGGAGCCCTGAGCAACTGCACTTGACATATGGTATTAAGATGTGCAAGGGAAGATGGCTGGCAAAGCACGACTCTCCTGTGGTTCTTTTGCCTGCTCCCATTATCCTCAATGATGATTGCTAGGGACATAAATGCTGAGGAGCCAGAAAAGAAATGCAATGGGAAGACAGAGGGAAAAGCAATCCCAGCCTACACAGTGCACAGCTTTGAAAGCAAACTGATTTTCTCAGACACGAGATACTACACAAACAAGTTGTGCTGCTGTCGATGCACCGGTTCCGTAAATGATCACAGTGATACAAAAGAAAGCTTGTGATTAAGGCAAAGTACTAGGATCAGGGAAAACAGAAGGCCTAATCCAGTCTCCACACATGACCTTGGGCTTAACACATCACTCCTCTACACTCAGTTTCCTTAGCTACATGATGAAGTTTCCCAGTTTGAGTGGGAAATTATCAGAGAGCATGGGAGAGCCCACAAGAAACCAACAGGACATCCACAGACATTTCCTGTGGACAAGATTGTGGTGAGCCTCTATGAAGACAGATAAGCAGGAGGTAAAAAAAGACACAGGGTCTCTCTAAGGACAGCATAGCCACAGCTTCTGCAGCATGTCAGGAGAATCAAGAAGTACTTTGTCCAGCCAAAATGCCCAGAGCAGTAGGAAGAGGTGCAAGAAGACAGAAGTTGCTTTGGACAAGCCAGATAGCTTCAAGCAGAGAGCAGCTGGGAGTCTGTAAGGTGTGCATGCAGCTTCCAAGGGCTGTTATCAATAATGCATTTGATGCACAGCCTTCAGCAGCTGACCAAGGAAGTGTCGTACAAAGAGAAGGAAATCCTTTGGTCTTCTCAGGAGGAAAGTGGTGAGGAAACAAAGACTTACCATCATTGTGCCATGTCTAATTTATGTCAAGAGGTTGTTCATGTTTCAGAAAGCTTTTAGCATGGGGCTGGTGCATAGGTATGTATTTGGAGGATCAGGGAGCACACTGTGAATACCAAAATACTTTCAGCTTTCTGCAGTCCCCTAACTTAGAGGGAAGAGCTGCATGAAAGGCTACCACTGCTCCAAAAGCACAGCTCCTCTGCACCTCAGATACCATCAGTATGTTGGGAGGTGGCAGGGCACCCTCATAGTCTCCTTACTGCCTTCTCAGTGGCTGAGACCTTTAAACACCACATTAACCTGTGACTTATGCGTGTGTGTGAGGGATTTATTGATTTCACAGAGGAATGATTAATTTAATATCATTTAAACATTTCAGGGCTTGTCAGGGTTTTCCACAGAAGAGTAGAAACCTCCACACAACAAAGTATGCAATCCTTAGTTCATCAGCAGTGATGAAGGTTCCTTTTGTCAATCAAGCAAAAGCTGTGGAGAAGGCCACAAGCTTAAGAGTACATAGTTTGCATCTGCTAAGATAAATCTGCTGGTTTGGGTACGTTGTCCAAAACACAGTAATGTGAGAGTAAGAAGTGGTAAAGGAACAGGAAAGAGGATGACAGAACTAAGGTGAGCAGCAGAAGCTGCTGGGAAGTGTAACTAAAGAACAGCAAAACTGCTGCAAGCAAATGAAATTAGTCACGAAAGATTAAGCATGTAACCTAATTGCAGGCAGAAAGGTGATGATACACCATAAAGGGCCTAATGGGTACCAGTCCAACTATGATTACTTGGTTCTCCAGTTCTGCAAGCAGCCTAAAAACAACTGCTGGTGCAGCAGAGAGTGTTTCATTTCAGTTTGGTAAAGAAGGACCAAGCTGCAAGTCCACACTCTGCTCTGAATCATGATGTCTGGGCTCAGCCTCCAGTGAAGTGAGGATTTTCTCCTCCTATTCATGATGCAGAAGAGGCCATGACTTTAGTACTGGAATTCTCAAAATCCCAAATTTCTCATAATCCTGCATCTGTATGATTACATCCTCTGCTCCCTCCTGCACTGCACCACTGTGTGGGGCTGGTGGCCATCAGCCATGGTCACTGGGTCACCAGACACTTCTCTGAAGGGGTCCTGAGCCCACAGGCTGATGAGAACTCCTGACAGCACAGACAGCAATGGGCAAGCACATGCAGTTCCCTGCTCAATACCCTGCACTGTCACAACGTCCAGGGCAGGACAAGGACCAGCAGGTGGAATGAAGGAGCTTTGTGTGTGTTTGAGCTCACATTAAAGTTAATGTGTGAAACAATCTGCTCTGCAGAATGTTGGTTAAACTAACTGGCTGCAGCAGGTTTGGAGTGATTGCTAAACTGACTTGCTCTGTAGAAGGCCCAGGGTGAAGCAAAGCCTCTATTGTAATAATTTTGTTTTGTGTCATCTTTCTGCCCTGAAGAACCAAGGATCTGTGAATGTGCCTGTCCCCATGGTGTTGGACAGCATAATCTCAAAACTATGTGGGTCCCAACCTAGAACCATTCCAGAGGCAAAAAAAAACCACTATGGAAAAACCCCCAAGTGTTACAGCAGATATGAATTCATTCAAAATTTACAAGTTGACTAATACAATTAAATGCCCTAGAAATAAACAACCAGCAGATCTGACACACTCAGCCATTTCCCCTTGAGGCTGACATTTTTAGTCTCCCAGGAGGGTTGGGCATATTTTTTACAGAAGTCAGTCCCTGTGGCAGTGGCTGTGAAGGGTGAGCAGGACAGGCTCTGCCTCTGCTGCAGGCTGTGCCCTCCAAGCCCTGTCCCAGGGCCAGCATGCACAGGACACAGCCTTGCAGTGCTGCCCTGGCACACCTCAGAGCCATGAGACCAGATGCAGGGAGCAGGCGAGGCTCAGGAGGCCCTGGAGCAGACACAGAGCTGTGTGTGTCCTGCCTGCCTGCTCTGCTGCCAGGCTGCCTCTGGGCAATGCTGCTGGCAAGGTGCCCCTGAGCTCCTCCCTGCCTGCACACAGCTCACAGCTCCTGGCACAGCCCCGCTGGCCATCCTGTGCCTCTGCAGAGCCCAGCACACTGTCAACACACAGCACCTTACAATACCTGGCAGCAGGGACAGCAGCACACACAGACCCCTCCCAGCCCATGCATCCCTTCCAAGGATGCATGCACTGCAAGAGAAGATGGGTAGATATGGAGTTTTCGTGCAGCATGGAGTGTCTCATTCAGAAAGATGCCAGAAGAAGCATTTGGAGGAGGCTGGTGTTCCCCACAGCCTGTGTCTCTGCCACAGGGGTGACCAGGGAGCACAGATTCACAAAAGCACCAAGGGGCAATTCTAGCACTTCACTGAATTGCACACACACGTTTCAGACCAGGTCCCTAACTCCTGCTGTGCACGTCTACTTCAACAACCTCAGGAGGTTCCTGTGCCAGAAGCCAGCCCTGTATCTTGGGATCCATGGGAACAGAAGTCTCTAGTACCTGAACTGAGTTCCAGTGATCCAGAGACCTCAAAAACTATTTTTGTTTTGCAGCTGCTTAGTCAGGACATTGCCCTTTGACAGCAAAGCAGGGATAGTTCAGGTTCCCATCCAGGCCTTTCTGCTACAGTACCCTACATTCCCCACTGTTTCAGCCAGTCTGTCTTGAAATAGTCCAGGGACTTAGTCTCTCTTCCTTTTCCTTGGAAAACACCATTTCAATTCAATGTTCCCCATTTCTGAAGTTTTCTGTCACTTGGGTCACTGTTATAATTACATGCACACACTTAGTAAAGTTTTTCCTTGGATTTTTTAGCCTCTCTTCTGCTTTCACCTCCAGAACTGTTAGTCATTGTTTGGAAAAGGCACACCATTTCCTAGTTTCATCCATTCTGTATTTGACTTTGGTATTATTAGAAAGGAGATCCAAATCATTTCATTAACACACACCTGACCTCAGTCAAACACATCCTCACTCAAAACTTTCCTTGCTTCTTTTCATATCAGTGTCCTGGGCTCGGGAAGGACAATATTTGTCCTCCCTCCACTACAAAATAAAATGTTAATGATAGTCTTACTGTAACCCAGGATATCCTGGAGTTTTGTCTAGGTTTCACTTCTGGAAAACAGATAATAGACAAATTATTTGATAATAATTTATTGTCAAAATAGACACCGGATAAATGGCATTAAAAACAAGCAAAGCAGGCCAGAGAGTTTTAGGAAAAGCCAAATATTAGCCAGGTAGTGGAGGAAGGAGCTCAGTTACCAGCCAGTCCTGCATCCCCCAGCTAGCAAAAGAACGCCAACAAAAGGGACTTCTGCTGTAAATACCTCTCCAGAAGGACATTTTGACAGTGGTCTTTTGGTTTTTGCCTGCTGGGATAAGTGCTCCATCTGCACATAATTTCTGCTAAACAGGGGCTTCACTGCATACTGTCCTATCCTCAGTCTAGACATGTGTTAGAGTTTCCTTCCAAAATCCAACTCAGACATTGCATTGCCATTGGCTGCTCTGTTTTAACCTCATCATTTCCCCTACAGTGATTAACTGATCACACACAACACACAGGACAAAAACAGGTAAGCTCTATGCAACACTACTGCTGCTCTGCACCTGCTCCAAAGGCTTTGCCTGTCTGGCCTCAAGGAAATCAGCAAAACAAACACTGTGCAAGAGATGCCAGCCTCCAGTGGTTCATCTCTGGTTTCTACTCTTGCCTTCCCTTCAATTTGCAGCAACCCCTCCCTGATGGTGTTTTACCCTCCCTCTACATTTCAAGGGAATCATGTGGGATCAAAATGCTCCACCAAAATCTAAACACTGTGTTCTGATTTTATTAGGAATGATAAGGCAATATAAACCACTCTAAAGTTCTTTCAAAATGGGAATCTGTAATGTTTCTTTGGGGAAGTATCAAAATTATATGAGTCAGCACCTCTGGAGCATTTCCCCCTAGTCTTCTTCCAAAATGAAATTTCAACAAAAAGACCATAATTCATTCCAACACTGACAGACCACTGCTCACAAGGGGAATGGCCCATCCCTGCTCCTCAGCTGGTGTTAGGTAGACCATTGCATTTTCCTAAATATCCTGTGCAACTAAGGCTAAGAGATGAATATTTTTACTGAAGTAATAATTTGTATTACTATCGTATAAGACAGGGCAACAGCAGCTAGGAAAGCAGGATTAGGCCCTGCAGTTACTTATTTTTTCCTCTGAGGGTCTCTTGCTTGAACAGCAAAGTCTGATCTAACTCATTCCAGACGTGAATTCAAGGTGCAAAGCCCCATTTCTCCCTTTGGGAGCTGTACCACAGCGCTGTGCTGGGAAGTTCAGGCAAGACAGCCACTCAGCAGGATGTCAGATGAGAAACCTGCCCCCAAAGAGCCACAGAGATGCACCATGCTGCTCTCTTCCAACTGACAAGCTGAACAACATTGATGGCAGCATCTCACCAGGGGAAAAGGGCCCACTTTATTAATGAGAGCTGTGTTTACAAGTTTCCATGCTACAAGGATGGCATGGCCAGGGTGCCTGCCAGGAGCTGTATTTTAGGAACATTTGATGCAGGGCAGGAATCTGTTCCCAGGGGCTGGCTCTTCTCAGGACTGCTGCTTCTTTGAATATTCACTTTGTTCCCGTATTTATGAAAAATTCAGGGGACAGGAGGAGCTTTTTATCTCCCAGTTAATGCTGTCATTCAGTGAGCCCCTTTAAACAGCCAGTGAAGAAGAGTGGGTACTCTGGAGAGAAATTAAAGGCACATTACATTGGTCTCATGATGTGCCTTGGCTTTGAGACATTTCTCTCCCCTCCCCCACTGACCTGGCTTCCTAATGAGGCCTGTAAACTAGGGAATGCCCCCAACAAGTGTGCTTTCTTACAAGGTTTGTGAAAATGTCCAGGATACCTGCCTGCCCTCTCTGTCCTTCTGACCAAATCAACTAGCACCACTGGAGATCAAACAGGAATTAAAGAAATGGCATTGGCAGGAGTAGGTTTAACACCCCAAGTCTATTAGGGGAGAGAATGCAGTATTATTGATTCCAGCCCCTGACCTTGGAGTGATGTAAACAGGAGTGCAGCAACCCTAGAGGAGTTGTAGCAAAATAGTTACAGCATTGCAAGCAGATTAAAAATACAGTTAATATACATACTTCCCCAGATGCTTGTTCATTATTATTCAAGACATGTTTATTATGCAAAATGATAAAGCAGAAAAAAAGGAGAGGAAAAGAAAATGCAAAGACACATTGAGCTTTTAGCATGACTGGGGTTTTCTCAATGCTGCTTAGAGGTTTTTTTTTATTGTGCATAATCATTCCCTTATTAGCAGGAATCTTTGAAGTGATTCAGGCTCTAATTTCAGCATTTCAAACTCATAGGTTTATACTGAAAAACCACAGTGAGCTCCTGTAAGTGACCCATTTTTTTTCCTCTGTATTCTCTATCTCTGCTAGGGTTTTCTATGTCTTCCCAATAAATTATGTATCACAATTTGCCATTTCAAAAATAATTAAAACTCCAAGTTAAACAAAAAGGAATATCTGAGAGCAATACATTTTAGTAGAGAAGTGTTCTGCACTTGGGGCAAAACCAATCCCAGCTGCAATGCCACTGAATTATAGATATCATCATATTGAGAGATGCACTTCCAGTGTACTTGGAGTGATTGGGTGGACCTGTGGAGACTCTACAGCCCCATGGTGAAGATCTGCTCCAGGAAAACCAGGTTTGCCTCCCAGGCAAAATACTTCACAAGCACTCCCTCTCCCATGCCCCTGTGTAGGGAATAACAGAGGGAAATCTGGGAACCAAGGGGAGAAACTTCACAAAGTTACACAGGAGTGGAAATTAATTTTGTGGTGAAACTATTAACTCCAGACAGACAGGGGAGCATGTTTTGAGTCTTCTCCTGTCAGGATTATTCTGTAAACTCACAGGAGCAGGACAGATCTCTTTATTCCATGTTTCTGAATCCTGTACAACATTCAGCCCCTGGTCTCAGATTCTTCCCAAGTGCTGAGGCACTGTAAATTATACCCACTGCCCTTCATTCATTCTGTGCAATTTTTCTTTGGCTTCAAATGCTAACAGTGGTTCTTCAGGAGAGTCAAGCTCCTCCCCAGAACAGGTGCTGATTGAAACCTTTGTGCACCCTCAGGGAATTTACAGCTGCTGTACATTCCAGGAAATCCAAACTGAACACACCAATGACTCCCCAAGCTTGCTATGCAGACACTGGTTTGCATCCTATTTTCTGCAAATCAGGATACCTCCAACTAAAGCATGATTTTCTTGTCTGCTTATCACCTAATTCCCATGTCGACCTCAGAGATAGCAACAACCTCATCTGGGGGAAACTAAATCAGGTATCAGTGTGAGTAAGCAATGCACAAGTCCCAAACAGCTGCTTCCCAAACAAAGAAGGTTTAGCATCCAATAAATTTAGGCCTCTAAAGCTGGCTAGGAGTATATGGTTGGCTTCAACCCAGCCTGACACTATCCCTGCCTGAACAGATGAGGCAGGGATGAGGAAACTCAGTGCTGAAGGCAGCGATGTGGCCAAGCCATCAGAAGGTCTTGCAAGTTTCTAGGAAATGCTGTCTCACCACATTTGGCTTTAGAGGACTCTGCTCAGCCCTACTTTTGTGCTAATCAACACAAGGAAGACTTTTTCCAGGAGCTGGTTATTCTAAGCCCATTCATTCAAGAGCCCATTGGCCTAAACTCAGAAGGAGCTGGCACAAGCCATCCTTAAGACCAGGCTGATAACAGCCTCTGGTTGGATCTGGGGCAGAGGATGCCAGCCAAGACCTCAGCTGTCACACAGAGATTAAACATCACTAAAAACCCCACAAAACAAAACCAAAACAAACCCACAGTGATTATGTGTTCAGTTGCAGCATCAGTCTGGGTTCAAGAGGAGTGAAAAGACTCCAACCCAAACCAAAACCAAACAAGCAAGCAGAAAAAAAACATTACCCTGGACAATTTTATTTGAAACTAGTCTTGGACTTGAGGGTGTTCTAAGAAGTCCTTACAGAGCTTCCACGCAGCATGGAAGGCAGCCAAGCAATTCATTTCTCAATTGGCTCATGTGAGTGAACAGTATCTGTGGGGAATGTTGACCCATTTTTTTCAGAAATCCCCCAAAAAAGGCTAGTGAAAAAAACAAGATACACACACAGAGAGAACAAAGCTGTAGTTTAGGGTCTGCTAAGCAAAGACCAGGGACAAAGTGTCCCCTTGGTGTGGTCAGCAATGAGGTCCAGGCAGCATGGCCTGGGGATCCTCACCCCACAAGGAAACCTGGAGCATCCCAAAGAGACTGCCTAAACAGGTTGAGCTGTTTTCAGACATATCTTCTTTCATGGCATCCTGATCTCATCCCTTGTCCTTTACAATGAGCTTGACCCATACTCCCTGCTCCTAACACACTTTATCCCCAAATTTTCTATTTTCTTGCTTTGGGGTTTGCTCCCTAGCACAGTGAATTAATTGATTTACTGCTGTAAGACAAAGACAGAGCCACCAGTCATCACAAGGAAATTATCCAAAAAGGTCCATCACCCTGGAGTAGAGCATCACACATTTACTGCAAACAGAAACATTGGATCACATTGATAAAATGAACAGTTTCACTCTTATTAGCTCAGACAGAGCTCAATGCCATCAAGCTGTGGCATGTAATGAGGTTCACTTCATTAACCACCGGCCATCACAGTGCATCCTTCCCCATCAGCCTTCCCTGATTAACCTTCCTGCTCAAGACAGGCACACTTGTTGGAAATAAGCAGGCCCATTAAATCTCCCTCATTTGAATACATGTGTGATCTGGTGCCTTTTAGGATACTTGAAATGACTAACAGATGTGTTTCCTGGACAGCATGGTCCTCCTGCTGTCTACCACCTCTTGGTGTGTCCCTCCCACCCTTTATATCGTGTCTGACTATTACTAGAGAGAGAAGATTTTTCTCTGCATCTTCTCTAGTCTCTCAGCTGTCAAACATCATTTTTTTAACTCTCTATTTCCTTTTCCCAAGACCCACAGCTTTCCCTCCCCTGCACTACTTATTCAGAAAACGATGACCACTCATTGGCCCAAGAGGACCCTGTTGGCTGGCTGTGGTGCTGTGGCCCTGTGACACACTCTGATTTCCTGCAATCCTCATTTACAGGGTACTGATGGTACAAAGAGTCTCAGCACTGGGCCAGAACTGTGTTCTGCACAGCAAAAACAGGGCAAAGCATCAGTCCTGAGCCACTGACAATGTGCCCAGAAGGACACACACGCAATAATGCAGTACCACACTGTGCTCGGTATTACCTTTAGGACTCTGATAGCTTTACAGAGAGAGGAAGTTTTCATTGTTAGTAAACCAATTTAATTTATTTAGAAGCAGTCAATTATGTTTACTGGGCTATGAAAGAACAGGAAGCGTCTGGCATGCACAGAGATCCAGACTGATCTCTCTGTCTCTTCTTGACAAGCAGCCAGTTTTGAGACCTACCTTGCCAGGCATACTAACACCTCCTCTGCTTCCTATCCTGAGCTGCTGGGGAGACAGAGCCTTGTCACAGCCCAAGGGAAAAGGGGAAATCTCAATCATGTGACCAGTATAAAACTGACCAAAGATGGAAGGTAAAAGTTAGGAAAAATTGCATAGAGCAACCCAAACTTCTGTCCTTTCAGTGGTCCCATCGTCACATTCAACACTTCTGAAGCAAAAGTGCCCAGACAAGAGCAGAATCACTGCACTGTAAATTTACACAAAGGCAGATGAGATTAGAATCTGGCTATGCACTGTAAAGCTATCATAACTACAGAAATGAGAAGTGTATTATTAACTATCCCTTTTTACTATGTAGAACTAGAACAAAGTTATTTGAAGCATAAAAATTCTGGCAAAGGGTTGCCATATTTAATAAATCACCGAATCAGTTATTCACTGTGAAAATCAATTACTTACTTTAAATGAGAATCTTACGAATAACCTCATGCCCTTTCATGCCATCTAAGAAAGTTGTAAGGGAATTAGTCGGCAAACATTGCCGCACTTATCTTTTATGTGCATTAAAAAGACCACACAAATACAGGGAATTTCTGCCAACAGAACAGTCCAGAACCCTTTTAAGAGAGTTAGGGTATTGCTGTGGATTTACACTGCAGTCAAAAGCAGAGTATGACCCATTGGGGTACCACCTATGATCAGTTATCTGCGTGCAATTCAGAAGCAATCCCAGTGAGTCCATGCCATTTCACAAATGAGAAATCAGAATATGACCAGCCAACTCTATACAAACGCCTCAACAACGTGACCTACATTAAGTACATACTTAAAGGAACTGAAAATGTATCTTCACAGGTCAGGAAATACTGCCATGAATCTCCATGGAGACACTATTAAGTGAATATTGCATGGCCTTGCAGCAGCTCCCCCCACTGCTGCTTTTAAAGGTTTGCTGATACGTGACTGTTTTCAGCAAAAGCTGAAGTCCCAGAGCAGTCTGCTTCCTCCCACCTACAAAACTCCAGGAGCCCAACAGTGCAAAGTACTCACTGAGCTGTAGAGATATCCCTCAGCGTTCATGGCAACGTACAGACCTGCCTTCACCCCTTGGATTGCCACCACGCGAAGACCCACAGGAATTAGATTGAA
Organism: Zonotrichia albicollis; assembly: GCF_047830755.1. Lineage (NCBI taxonomy): Eukaryota > Metazoa > Chordata > Aves > Passeriformes > Passerellidae > Zonotrichia > Zonotrichia albicollis. The sequence continues at coordinate 30,924,935 of NC_133827.1, read as the reverse complement.
AAGGGCTGTGGAAGGAAAAGAAAAACAAACGTTATGGACATGTCACCCTACATGGCCACTGCTGATTTTGCCCCAGGGCCAGCCCACCCTACTCCTTCCTCTTCACAAAAGTGACTGCACTAGGATCAAGCATCCTGCTTCCAGCTACAGGGAAGGACTGCAGCCATGGAGCTGATGGTGAAAGGAAATTTTTAAAAGTACTGAGTTTGGCTGCCTCCCAAATGCCTTAACACGCCCATCAGTCTGTCTGATCACTGCCTTTGCAATGCCAAGGGCTCATCCGTGCTCCCAAGCAAGAGCATCACGATGGCTTTCTGAGGGCCAGCTGAGCCAGGGCAACTGCACATAGACAGACTTTGCCTGCGGCAAATGCAACACCACAACTCAGTTTAGCTCCCCCTGAAACACATTTAAGCCTAGTCACACTTTCCTGCATTTGCCATATGCTAAAAGAGTATACAGACAGCCACTATGGCCAGAAGAATGCAAATTAACTTGACTGTGTGCTTGCCCATGTGTTCCTGGGCTGTCAAGGCAATGAACAAACTCAAGAAGAGATAGTGCTTCACTCTGGGACATCAGCACTGCTCCCCATTCAGGACCAGCACTGGAGAGGACAGAAGAGGACCAGATCTTCCATTATTCAGTTTTACTGCAGTCTTATTGATTAAAGCATTGCAACCACTTCCTCTCAGTTAATTACTTTATTGCTCGATTCCCACCCAGCAGACCCTGTATCTCATTGAAAGACTCTCCCCATGAGTATATACATTAATGTGCTGTCAGGCTTTTGCTGCATTTCTAACAGCATGGGCTCAAAGAGGAGACTATTATCAGCACTGATAGACTGAGCACTGAAGCATTAGCATGGCTTTGTTTCTAGTGAGCTTTATAGGACAAGAGTATTTAGATGTTGCAGGATTCCTTGTGCTTCAGCTTACAAAGAGCTAATTAGAACTCATCCCAGGAAGCTGAAGATAGGGAAAGATGGGCACAGGGTCAGGCAGAAAAATAAGCACAAACACAGTGGAAATACTTCACTCAAGGTCTCTTCCTACACAACAGTCCTGAAACAAGAATATGCAATGCCACTTTGCTCAGGACATCTATCAGGTTTCTTGGCTGTGCTGGTTTCAGGGTTGCCTCCAAAAGAGGATCAATAAATTCCAGTGCACATGAATACGATTTTTTCTTCACTTAATTGCCAAGGAAGACTGGATGACTCCCTTCAATGAACTGCCTAAAATGGAGACACCTCAAGTCTAGTGAAAAACCCCTCATCTCAGTCTCTTGTTGAGCTTTTATGCACCATATTCCATAAAACATCAAAGCATGCGTTGAAGTTTTACCAAATCCAGTGTCTGTATGTGTGTTTTTGGGGGAGAATGTCAATAGATGTATATGGAAAATGCAGTCCAGGCTGGGTATTGGTCTGTGAATAACTGGAGTCAAGCACAGCGCTACTTTGGTACTGTCCACAGAAAAGGCAAACACATCCCAGAGTAACTACTCAGCATTAAAAGTGTTGCCTATCCCCTTCTCCCTACCATGAAGGTCTAAAACCTTGTGCAATTAACAAGTCTATAAGCAATTCCCCTTCCCTATTTCTTCCTCTTACTGAAAAATGGAGCATATTACTGCTAATAATGAAACAAAATGGGCATCATCATTCATTTCCTACAGCCAATTTGTCTTGCATAGGAAACTTGTGACAGACCATTCAAAGCATTCATTAGGCAGCAAGGTGATAACACCCAGAATTAGTGGTTGAGAAGTTCCACTTGGAAGCACCCACGTGTTTCCAAACCTCTTTCCACCTCTACATGCAGAGGAACAACCCTATTGTGCTGTGCTACAGCAGGAGGACCATGGCCAGTTCCCAAAGCCCCTGGGACCCTGCTGCACCCATGGCAGAGCATCTCCTCCTCTAATGCAGGGGAACAAGTGGGCAGGCAAGCATAAGGCCACAACACTGACAGAGGAAACTGGCAGCCAAAAGAAGTTTCAGGAAGCAATTATCTTCCTCTATTTAAAAAAACCCCAGTAGTTTGGGTAAATTCCCAGAGCAATGTCTGCACTCAAATCTAGAAACACCTTTGCAGAAGTTGATGCCTTTTACTATCATGCTTCCAAATAATATTTCATATTTTGAACAGATTTAAAAGCATATAAGCTTAAAAGTAAGAATGCAAAAATGGATGGAAACCCCTCAATCAACCTCAAAAGCAAGATGCCTCATTTTTTGTCTCAAAAAAAAAAATTGATTTGAAACAGCAGATTTGAAAATGGGAAAAAGGACTAGCTATGGTAGAATAGAACTGCACACTGGGTGTGTTGATGTGAGAAACAGAAAATTTAAAAAATGCTTTTAAAACTGTTTCTCTTCTGCAAATGGCACATATTCTTTGCCATCTGTAGCTTCATGGAAGGAATGTGCTCTTTTACTTCATGGTCTAAAGGGAAAAAACTTGAAAATGTTGAATATTCGTTCCCCTTTTTTTCATTATATCTTACCATCTTCAACCAGTGGTATTTACATCTGACCCTAGTACTTCCAGCACACTCCAGTCCTAAATACATGAGTATATTGTCACTATTATGTTATGGTAATTTATAAGCTAAATTCTGAATGCATTATTCCCTATGGGTCTAAGTTGTCTACAGAAGTGGAAGAGTGAGGCAAGACCTGCCATACACAAGGTGTGCTCCCTATGCTCAGCTTTAAACAGCAGAAAGTCAGAGGAGCTAAAGTAATTTATAACAGGTGATTTGCTCTTGAGCAAGACATTTGTTCTGCAGTGAATAACAAAGAACTGATGGAGGATGCAATGGGCCAGAGCAGCCTCAGTGCATGAGGTGGTGAGGATTAAGGTCCTGAGGGGAGTGAGGAAGGATGCTGAGATGATCAAGAGGCTCTGGTGCAACACATAATGAAAGAAGAAACAGAGTGAACTGCATTTTCTTAACTCAAAGAAGGCAAGGATTCTTCTCAGAGGAACACTATGAAAGGACAAGAGGCACTAGACAAAAGCCTCAAATAGAAATGAAGACTGGATATGAAGAAAATCCTCTCTACAAGGAAGACAGTGCAGCACTGGAATTTGAGAGGTTATGAGAGGTTATGGACTACCTCATTGCTAGAACTTTTTGAAAGAACTCAGCAAGGCACTGTACAGCTGAAGATAACCCAAGTGGGATGCTGGAATAAAAGCCTCTTTAACCTTTTGGTATTTCTGGATGGAAAGCCCCAAAAAATATCCTAGATATGCTGGGCTGTTCCCACCTGGTCAGTCCAGTTCACCTGTCCTTTCTCTACTATCCATTTGCCAAAACATTTCAGATGTTCAGCAGGATTGTGTGGGCAGACAGGGAAGTCCACTTGCTCTTATGAAGGGGCATTTTCCTGCTCAGCCCAGGAAGATCAGTAACAATGCAAGCACTGACAGCAGCAGTGAGCCCTGAAAGGCCATTTGAGATCACTGGAGCTGGAAGGAAAAGGTACTGCCCCAAAATGGGGCTCATACATCACAGGAGGAGCACAAACAGGGGCCATCCACCATGAAAATGCACTCCAGTGGGAAGAGAACTCTTCACATATGCCAATGGCAGTAGCCAGGGAATGTGCCCCCTTGCTTACACTGAGATGGCATGTCTCTAACAGCATGGCAGAAGGAACAGATGTCCCAAGTGCTGGCTCCTGGGAAGCTGGCTGGCTGCCCATTCAAATGCCATTAGAATTTGGCTTCTGGTTTTTTTTTCTTTAAGTGAGAGGAGGTGGAAAATAAATGCCATCAGCTTCAAGAACATACATTAAATGGGCAACAGATAATTAATTTTAAAATTGCTTAAATATTAGCAGTTCCTCTAGCATAAATAACAGGGTTTTTATTAGAACTTTTAATTCCATCAGATGTATCTGAGGGACATGGCGTGTCTCATTTTAAACATTTATTTTGTCAGAGTAAACCAACCTAATGTATTCCATGAAAATTATGCATTCTTTCACAATGCTAATTTGAATAATCAGTGTGGGGATACAGAACACAAAGCAATGTATGGAACACTGTGTTCACCATCTGTTTAACTGTGCTAAGATGACTTCTGTGTGGAGAATAGATGGTCATCTAGGGTGGGAAGGATCCTCCTGTGGCCCTGTAGAGTGCCCTTCCCTGCCGTGGATGCAAGTTAACCAACTGCTCTTCAGGGATGGGAAAATATTGTTTATCTAGTCTTGGATGAGTTCTGCTCTTGCACACACTTCTGACTGGCTGGTCAGGAATCTTCTGCAGAAGCACTTCAAAACAGAAAACTGCAGTGAAGCAAATCTGTAAGCTGTTCACTTAGACAAGTAACTTTCGACATTCTTCTGGTCAAAATTGGAGATTTTTTTGGAGGAAGAGAAAAGAAAAAAGGAAATCAGTTTTATTTTGGCACTTCCAAAGTGCAAAATGTGATTTCGTTTTGAAGCTGTAACTGGAAGCTTTATATATTCTAAGATGTTCATTCACACTGAGGATTTATTGATGAGACCATGTGGCAAAATGCTATGTAAAATTGAATAAAGCACAGTCCTAATTTCATTTTCAGAAGCCAAATATTATCAGTTTGGGTTCTTTCCCTCTTTTGAGATCCCCTGAGATCAGAAGATGGGGAATTCTTTGGCTTTGATCTTCTCTCAAAAACTTGCCTAAACTTTCCAGCACAGTCCCTGACTTGGAGCCAGTGGCTTGGCACACTTCAGTGAGATGCCTCCTGTCCCACCAAGCTGCCGAGGCAGGGCTGCCATCTCACCAGATAAATTTACACTCTAGAACTGTACTCAGCCCATCTATTTCCAGTTAAGAACACTGGGTGGAAGCAGCTCTCAAGTACTCAGCACCTGGCCAAACTCCTCTCTGACATTTCTGGGGGGATAAATAAATCACAGCTCTTTGGGCAATGGGGGCCCAACCTCAGCCACAGGAACTCAGGGGGTTCCCCTGCAACCACTGAGAGTGCAGCAGCTTCCCTCATCTCCCCTGTCACTCTGAAATATTGCAGAACTGCTCTTACATTTCTCTGCTGTTTACCTTAATTCATCCCTGCTCCCATTTAAGCCCATTACTTTGTTGTTCAGTCCTCCATGATAGATGAGGGCAATGAATCTCTGTCATCTCTAGCATATCTTCCCGTATTTTTGACAAATAGGCCCCCAGTGGGATTTTCTGCAGTTTAAGAACACCCCAGGTCTTCTTCCTTTAAGAAAAAGCAGCTAATACAGCCCTCTGAACTCACCCCATGTGTTGGTCTGAGATTATTTCAAGGCCAGACTCTTTTGAAGGAGTCCCTGAGCATAGACATGTATGTGTGTGTCTAAGTCCACAGATTCTCCTGCTCCACACATACATCAGAAATGGTCTTACTGCAATCTGCAATATTTAATTTGTTCAATATGAGTGTATGAAAAAAGGACCAAAACCTGACATTTGCATTTGATACAGGCCATGTTTCTGGTGGATGCAGCCTCTTGGGTCATTCCACAGGGGCTTTGTGAGCCACCTGCAATTTCAGTCACAATCTTCCCACAGCTCCTCTCTCCTGTATGGACCCCCAGCCCTGAGCAGGGTAGCCCCAGAACACAGCATGCTCCTGCTACAGCACCCTGCAGCTTCCTGGGGATGGGGTACACACCAGGGATGTGGGGCTGCAGCCACCCTGCACCCCTGTCCAAGTGCACTTCCACAGCAGAAAGTCAGTGCTGCACCCCTACAGATACTCCTCACCTGCAGCCTAGGCCTTGCCTTCCTATTCTGTTCTATTCTGCCACTGTCAATCCAGCCAGGAGCTTCTTTGAATTAGACCAAAACCTGCCTGCAAATCAAGCAGGCTCCTCCTTTCACAAAGTACATGAAGTTTGCTTCCATCACCCCTACCACACAGATTAACATTTGCTCACCTCTAATAATGACTGGGAAGCCAAATTCCAAGCTGGTCAGGTTAAATACCCCTTAAGCAGTGGCACAGGGAGCGCCAAACCAACACAGATAATAAAAAGCATGACTTGAATCCTACCCTGTTGATGCAATTTCTGGCAGCAAGGATCTGAGCTTAACTGCCCACTCAGGGACAGCACTCTGATGCCTATGAAATGCAGAGATGCTGCAGAAAATATTCTACACCCTTTTAAACCTTTTGAAGAGCTTTGGCATTGACAAAACTTCCTCTTCAAAAGGAAAACTGACTCCTGCTTTGCATGCATTTAAACCAGAATGGCTCCTGCACATGGCCACAGCATTTAAACTGTGTGGCTCTGCCGCCCTTTGTTGTCCAGCACAAACCCAATCCTTTTGAACAGGGTTTTGGAAGATGACCTCCTTTGACAAGGTCATTTGATACCCTCAGCCCTTACACCAGCCTTAAAGCATGAGACTTCAGTGAACAGCTGCTTTTCTCCAGCCTAGAAATTCCTGATGCTTGCTGAATTTTTGAGGCTAAAATAGTGAAAACGATTTTCTCCTCTTCTCCTTGGAGAGAGAATTCCCCGTATCCTTTACCCACGTGGCATGTGTATAAATATAATCTCCTTTCTCTTCTGGCAGCAATTCAAATCATGGGTTTTATTCTCCACCCCACCCAGATGGCAGTTACAGAATCGGGGCAGGAGGGAAGAAGATCGGAGAGGAAACATATGAAATGATACTGGCAAGATTTAAAGGGGACGGATAGAGAGAAAAAAATATGCAGAAAACAGCTGCCTTCCTCCTAATTTGATCTTTTCAAAAATGAAGTTGCACAAGTGAGACCCACTAGGTGATGCATTTGATTGTAATTGGGTTGCAAAACAGGCTAATTTTTCTTACTGTAGTCACTGTTTTCGTCCTTGGTCCCATCAATTGTACCATCTGGGTGCATCTGCAGGAAGTATTCCTGCTGGCTGAATAACCTTGTCACAATTCCTTTCAGCTGGGGTTCTGCAAAATAAAAATAATAATTATTACCAGATATACTGAGTAGCACAAGACCCAATTTGCTTGTCCCCCAATAAGCCCTGAATAAATGCAGAAGTGCTTGGCAGTTAAGACTGCTTTCAGTGATTCCTTTCAAGCATGGCTGTAAAATATTCACATATAATACAGAGAGACAGGCAAATACAATTGAGATCAGATGAGCAGGTAAAATGAAATGCATACTTGGTGCAGTAGAAACAGATTATGGAACATCAATTCTCTGAAAGTTACCTACCAAATGGAAGTATTTAGACAGTTGATGTATTTAGAATATGCCACTTGTTCAGAAGAGTATTTGCTCGCACTGTTGCAAAGAATGTGTCCATTGTTTCTATTCTGCTTCTGAAGCCAACCACCTTGCTTTTTGTATGCTTGAGTCATTATCATGCAGTGCCAGTTTTATGCCAATGAAAAGCTACTAAAATCACTGGTATTACAGTGGTGCAAACCCAGAGCAACTGAGTGCTGAATCAGGGCTGCATGTGAGTGCAACTCTGTGGGATTTGGGGAGAAAAATTCGGAAAGGGACAGACACAAAACATTTCCAAAACTGACCTCTGAAGCATTTATGGGCACCTCAGACCACCTCTGTTTTAAAATCCTGCATGTTGTCTCCCTCCTAAAACATGTGCCACACACTCTGGCAGATTAGAATCTTTGTCTCCAACAGGGACCTTTCCCAGCCCCTGTGTATCATGAGCCAGCCATGCCCTGGCTGACTCTTCCCCATTGCCTCTACAACATTTTATACCTTCCTGCTGAAGGATAAAAGGAAAACATGAACAAAAGCAAAACCAGCTTGAACTTCTCATGGCAGAGGTATGCAGCTTTACCACCTGTCTCCTTGTCACCCTACCAATCCAACACAAACTCTGTGGTCAAAAACAAATTCAATTGTAATCATGCAAGTTTAAAAATTTGTCACAGGCATTGCTGCTAGAACACAAGTGAGCTGATTGTGTGTGAGCAGACACACTCACTGCATGGAGGAGATCCTCCTCGTGTGACAGGACTTTGTGGTTTTATGTGACCACCCTCCAAAAGTAAATAAATAGGCCCCAATTATTGCTGGCTCAATGGACAGGAAAGAATCCAGCGTAGCATACCAAAATCTCGTCAGGCTCCTGCCTTTCATGCCTCTGGTGAGGCTGTTTAATAAGCCATGGTTGTTACATAACCGTGGTCACGTTGTGTGTTGATGTTCCCATCCCAAGCCCCGCTCCCGCTGCATCCCTGCACGACTCCCCTTTGGGGAGCCCTCACCCTGCTCTCTGCACTCACAGCAGCAGGCATCTCACACAAAGACAGGCTGCAGGTGCAAAGGATTTCAGTTTCAGCAATCCCTACCCTAGCCAGGGCAGAGTCAGGTACTTTCTCACAGCTCCAAAAGCCACTGAATAAATCAGATCAGATGGTTTCTGTGCTGCTTTAAAAAAGAAGTGATTTCAGCGCAGTGAGAACGGTAGGCTGCAGTCAGGCTTCCTCCCAGCAACTCTCAATGCTGGACAGTAAATAAGTACAATTGTACTGGTCATCTACTAAGAGCTAGTTAGTGTTGGTCAAGCCAACATATGTCAAAATGACACCGAGCAAAACACTTAGCTCATTCTTACCTAAATGAATTACCTATTTTGATGAATGTAGAAGCTTGATTTAACTTGCTTTTCGTTAGAAAAGCACATCAAAGCTACAGGAAATGAAAAGCTGCATTCTCAGGCACAGATGCCTGCATCATCCTCCTCAAGTCTGTCCCCTTCCTCCCTTTTATCTAATACCACAATAGTAAAGGCACTAATAGGCACTCTTTGATATGAGACACCTACATTTGAGTCCCTGAATGAATCTTAGCCTTAATTTTACTCACTGGTTAAATTTTAATGTTGAAGTACTTTGCATGAAATGGAAAAGCTCCCAGAAGCAGAGATTTAGAAGATACTCCTGCAGTCTGAGGTTTTCTGTGTGCTGGAGAAGTGGGGAGGTCTTGTCTTAAAGCTCTCTGAAGAGGAGCAGGGAGAGAACAACCCTGACCTTATCTCTTTTCTTTGGAAGATGACTTAGCTACAGAATAGAATTAGAATAGCACCTTTTCCTCCTTCTTAGAGATGCAAACTATATTTCAACCATGCAAATAATTTTGGAACAGGAAAATCTCTTCTACTAAACAGCCTATCATGTAAAAAACCAACCAAATCTGCTTGTTATTAATAACTTATGACATTTTCATCGTTTATCAGAATAGCACCCAAGATGCCCTGATGCTTCCTTGCATCCTTTCTATAGATGCAAACACTTGACCAGAAGGCTGTATCACCATAGCAAATACAGGATAAACCCTTTCAGATTCCTTTCTCTTACTGACCTAACAGACACCTGGTCAGCTTTAACAACTGCCCTCTTTATAAAGCCAGCTGTTTCTGAGTCATTGCCTACCTAGGGACAAGGTGGAGGGGAAATTTTGTGTTACATGACCTGGTTTTGCTGAATTTTGAGGCTCACACCCAAACTCAAAAGTAAAACTCAAAGGGAGTGAAGCAGAGAGTTCTCAGCCATACACAAAACCACATTTCTCTTGTTCCTAACACAGTCTGAATGCAGCAGAGCTCCTGTCTCTCCTCACTGCACAGATCCTCTTCTGCAGGAACATCCCTGCCCACACTCATTTAGGATAGCCTGTAGCAAAAAAATGCCTCTTCCAGACATGGAAGTATCAGAGAGCCTTCTGGAGACACACAGGTCTTCTCCTTCCCTGGTTTTTTCATTTCCTTGGGTCTCCTTCTACAGCAGAGAAGCTGCACTTTCAGGTACCTTTAGCAACCTGAACTAAACACAGAAGCAGCCAGGGAGGTGCACAGCCAGCACCGAGTTCTCTCCTCAAACACAAGGAGGGCTGAGCAATGGGTGATTTGTCTCACACAGTACAGCCCTCTCTCCACCTGAACTGATCTCTCTTTGCAGCCCCAAACCCCCACAGGCTGGCCAGGCCAGGTCCAAAGGGTCCCAAAACCACCAGTCTCTCTCCAGTGCCTGCAAAGGAAGCAGCTCAAGCACAAACAGGTGCACAGGTGACAACAGCTGCTGGAGTAGCTGCTTCCCACCAGGGAACCTCTTGTCTTATGTCCGGGCATAAAGTGAGGTGCTGGGATTTGCCATTCATACAGTAAGCTGTGTGGCTGGAGGCCTACAGACAAAATTTTAGGTGAAGACAACTTTTAACAAGGAGCGAGGACTTACTCATCTTCCCCTCTCAGTGTGGAACTATTACCAGAAGAGAACATTGCATCATCACAGGGAATTTTGCTGCTAGCCCAGAGGTAAAATGCTGCATGTGACTTTTAAGAGACCTACTTTTGGCATATCATATATTTTAACATCACTTCTTTCCATCTACAGAGCAATTCTATCAGTCTTCCAGCACTGCTAACCCTTATGCTGCAGCATTTGTTCTGAAAACTTCAGTTTCTAGAAAAAAACCCCACAAAGCCAGTAAGTCTCCTTGTCAATTAAGGATGCTGAGACACCCTGGTAAGTCAAAACAGAAAGACAATGAAACAGACTGAGAGCTTTCCAGGTTTGTAATAAAGAGAACCACCCTTTCCGGCAGATATTATTGACAGCGCTTATTGGAGTACCAGGGGGGAAAAATACAAAAAACCCCACAACCTCTATACTTTTGTCTGTATTTCCCTCAATGGTACTGCTCCAGGCTATATTCAATAAGAGAAAGAATCAAACAGTAAAATAAAGGGAAAAAATGCAGCACAGATAAGCAAAAATTCTGCTGTGAGCATTTTTTTTCTATAATTCTTAAAATTTATCTCAAAACAAACCTACTGTCTAGCCTCAGCCTTGTAAAGCAAATGGGACTCAAATCCTCTTGCTTTTAAAGGTGCAATACTTGCAATACTGCAGAACACACTTGGGATAAACCTATTCCTCCCCCTCAGGCTCCTCCATGTGCACTTCCCTTCTGCTACAGAAGCAGCTTTCCCTCAGAAATGGAACTGAACTAACATGGACAAGACTTCAGCACCAACTTAGTGTCTCCCTAAACACAAAGTCAAGCACTTCAGAATGGATTTAGGAAAGATGTTCTTGCTGCCTTAATCCCAAACTACTGACTGAACAGAAGAGATTTCCATGCAGCTTCTACTCCCAGTGCAAGACCCCATGCTACCAGGTTTCCCATGCAATATGCAAAGGGATTTTTTTATCCCCACTTTATAAGCAATACTACTATACTTCAGGATGTTTACTTTAAAGATCTTGCTCTAGCTGCTCATATACAGCTGTTGAGGGCTGGGGAGTACTGGAGAAAGCTCGGTGGACTCTCTTCATGCAGATGCAGTAAGATCAGTTCCTTCCAGTGTGGCAATTCTGGAGGATGCAAGGGAAGATCATGCTCAGGAAGCACCACAATGGGGAGATGAGAGTGCAGAACAGAACAAAAACAAGGAGCAAGAGCTAAGCCGTAACTCTCCTAGTGTGTAGCATCTATCAGACTGGGCACTTTAGCTTCAGTGAAGACACAGTTGTCACCTAATGCCCCTTCTTAGAGCAGTCATCCACTGCCAGCTCACTGAAGATCCCCTGAAGGGCATCTTGCTTGGTCACCCTTTCCACAGGCCAAACTCACCACTTCTGCCTGCCCTGCTGTTAACTTTCTGAGCCCTCTGGCACAGCTGAGGCCAAGTAAATCATGATCTGACTGCTAATCTTCCTGTCTCTACTTAAATGGTAATGTGATGCTGCCATTATTCACTTCTGCTGTCCTGCTGCTGAGCCTTAAAGTCATCTCAGTTCACCATGAGCTGCTGTGCTTCCTGCCTTATTATGCAGCTACACAGTGATCTCCATCCTCCCGGGGCTTGCCAAGGACATGATAGTTGCAGGGTGCTCACATGCACTTTGTTTATCTCCAGAGGCATGCTCACTGAGGGCCAGAGGATCCTGGTTAAATCAGCCACTCTGCAGAGTCATGTCCCTCACCCTGAAGCTGCAAGCATTGCTGAAGATATCTGCTGCGTGCTATGGGGAAAAGAGCAAGAGCACTGACAGAAACATTACTCTTTAATGACCTTTTCATTTAGCTCTCCTATTTAAGGTAAATAAGGAACTCACCCCTTAAATGGAAAATGGAGAACATAGAAGTAAAATAACTCCCCTAAAGCAGAGAGGAGCTATGAGGTTATGCATCAATGCAGCATTTAGCAAAGCTTCACTGAAGGCACCAACTCCTGCTTATTTCCATCAGCAAAGCAGCAGCACTAAATGCCAGGGGAGAACCCCTACTCTCTTTTCATCACTGCAGGGTAGCTCAGTTTGCTCCAAACCCTGCTCTGAAGCAGCAAAGAACAGGGCACAAAACTGACTTCCAGGTGCAACTCCACTATGGAAGTCAGTCTGATATGGTCTCCTTTCTCTCAACTCTCAGAATGCCCCTTCTTACAGCAACACAATGACCTGAGGCTGCAGCAAGGCTGTTCCCACTCTGCCTTGGGCTGGGAATTATCAAAGAACTCAACCACACTTATAGAAGTCACCTCAATCTGAATTCTCCAAGTCAATGGCACAGAACTCGGAGGAGCCACTTTTCAACGAACTCTTCAAAAAGATGAAGGGCTTAGTGACCTCTGAGGGATTTGAGCCACTGGCTCCAAGGATTCTTGCAATGCACAGCAATGCTCTTGGTTGGCAGGCAAGCCTCCACTTGAGGTTACTGGTGCAGAACTGCTTCTAAATCTACTTCAGAAGTTACTGTGCTGGGTGCCAGTGGTACTCAGTGTGGGTTATGGCATAAATTCTGAAGCTCATGAGGTTACTGCTCTCTGCACAACGAGCTGTCAAACAACAGATGACTCTGCAAGCTCAGATGGGAAGCAGCGATCTTCTATCCAGCAACCTGCAATAAGGTACAAGGAAGGCACCTACTGCAGAATTTCCACAGGAGACTCGCCCATTTGTTTGCTCTCTTTCACTGCAGCTCAGTGCCTGTGTCTGGTCTGAGCACAGCAAGGCTGTGAGAGATGCCAGCAGCAGGCTCCCAGAACAGTCCCTCTGGCACCTCCTAAGGACATCGGTCTGGGGAGGGAGAAAGCATCTCCAGCTCTCCTCAGAATCACTTCAGCATGCTGCTGATTCCCTTCTGTGCCTGTGCAACAGTTTTGCTGAGGATGTGACTGCAAACACGGGAAATGTAATACATCTCAGGAGCATATTTCACCTAAATATTCTTCAAACATTTGTTTATTGCAATTAAACATTTTAGCCTGGAATTTACACATTCCATTATTCTTATTTTCCCCCATTCAGGCTGCAGCTGTCATAATGGGAGGCTGATTTATGACTCACCTAACCAGCACTCAAATCCTTAGCACACCAAGCCCAGCATGCAAGTCAGAGCATAAACTGCTCCTAATTTACTTAGATTAACTCCGCATTTTAAGTGCCACTGCAGAAACCACAGTTTCCCTTCCCTAAAAAGGATGGGTTCCAGAATACTCGATAAGCCAAATTTTGCAAACACAAATTTTGTAGACAGAGAAGGGCACCAAAATCCCTCCTTCAGAAGTACAGTATTAATAAAAGCTTGTAATAAATCGGCACGAGAATCAGCAAGCTCCATGCAGATTACTATGGTGACAGGCACAGAACTCGGGGATGAAAAGCTGAGGGAGATAAATGTTGGGGTTGTTTTCCCAGCCAGGAGCTGCCAAATTCTCCAGGGAGTTAAGATGAAGTAATTTGACTGTCTCAAATTAAGTGCATCACTATCGACAGAAGTTTAATAGCTCAACTCACTACAATGATTCACTGAATCCACCCAAACTGGGAAGCTCAAGAATAACACCACTTGCAGCTGCGAAAGGAGCTACTGCCCTTGAAGACCCAGGGTGTTTCCTCTGGCCAAACACCCTGACCAGTGACTGTGGCTGTAAGTGCTCAGCAGATGCTGCACACGGCTGGCTGTGGCTGCACCTGCAGCGAGTCACGCACAGAGCAGGTCGGAGCATCGTGAGCCACACGCGGGATCCTGGAGGACACTCCAACTGTGTCATGCAGGTGTGGAGGTGGGAAATCCTGCTGCAAAGTGCTGAGCGTTTTCAGCTCCCTCAGGAGTCACTCAGTGCACAGAAGTGCACAGGCAGAGGCAAGACATTTATTTCCCAGTGTCACAGTACTTTCCAGTTTCTGTCACTAAACTCACCAAAATTGCTTGGAGCTGAAGGACATGTATTCCTTGAGGAAGCGTACAAGCAGGTGGCCAGGATGGCCTGGGCAGTGCTGCCTGTAGCATCCTGAGTAACAGGCAGGGAGAGGGTAAAAGAACTGCAGAGCCAAGGGAAGTGAGCGACACAGGGGAGCATTTGTGTTTATCTGGATGTCTCTTCAGGTTATCTGCACACAGGTTCAGTCACGGTGGGTAACAACAGCTGCCCAAACATGAGGGAGCTCTGTAGCAAAGCCAGGCATCCAGCTCCACCATGCAAAGCTGCCATGAACCCCTTTAGTTTAGATGCAGCCATTTGGCTTAACACAATGGCACATCAGTGAGCCTGTGAGTAGGATGGAGAGATGGAAACAGACTTACCAACATCAAGATTTGCTCACAAGGTCCATGGTTATGGGGGCATCAAACAGTCAATCCCACTTCCTTTCCCAATGATGCAGAACAAAGGTCATACCCAGCTTCAGTTTAACATGATTACAGGGACAGTGTCACCCTCCAATTACAAAGCATTCATCTGGAGAAGAAGATGGCTCTGGGACAACAGGGTTGCATGGTTCACTCGTGTATTTACTCACCTCAAGTGCAAATCTCCACCCAGGGCTAATAACTACAGAGAAACAACTGGTGTTTCCAGGATGCATTACATGTAATAACAGGATGTGCTGGCAGGGATGGCCTCTCTGTTTGAAGGACAAGCTTCCAAAAATGACATTTCCCTAACTCAGAGGGATGATGGGCTCAAGCTGATGACAGCACCATCAGTGCAATTACCTCCTGTCACCATCACTGAGTCACTAGAGCAGAATGGCACCTTGTAGGCAAAAAGAGCATCCATAGAAGTGATTTTCTTTCCCGAGCTGGAGCCTGCCAGAAGGAATAGTAATTATCTCTCCAGCATGGAGCACAGCTGCCTGCCTGCACCCCTCCATGATGCCTGCTTTGCTCTAACCAAGATGAGTCCCTCCAGGGAAGCCTTATTTCTTACTTGTAGAGTAGGTGGAAATGATGTGATTGCACATCCATGGCATTTATGCAGACCCTCCCATATCCAGGAATCAGCTTTACAGGGTTGTTACTACAAGTCTGAGGTAAGGGGCAGAGAAATTAGTCATATAAAGCATTGAAAACTGGGGGGTGCCACATGGAATCACTGCTACATCTCTGTGGATGGTCTTAGGACAGCCTATGGATGTTAGAAAGCAAAGAAGTCACTCTGCAGCTCACCCACTCTCCAAGATCTGGATCCCATGTGACAGCCAGCTAAGGTCAACAGCTCAAGGATAATGAGGTATGAAGTTGTGGATGAGTTTTCCCAGAAGACAAACACCAAACTAATGTACATGACACATGAGCTACCCACTCTGCACAAACACCAAGGAGAAAACAGCCATCACAGCACTGCAGGGCCAAAGAGGAACCAAAAGATCACTGCAGGTGAAACAGTGGGACAAAAACTGGATGAGAACTGATGGCCCACCTGCCACGAGGTATTTTGGCACAGAATTGCTGACTACTTCTGAGTAAAACTCTCTAGCTGAATATTTTGCTGAAAAGTTCAGAATAAGAGTAGATAAAGCTATATACAAACTCCATCTCACTAACAGAAAAAAAAAAGAGGTCTGAAAAGAGTGCAATTTTTCTTTTTTTTTTCTTTGGACATCATATTTTCTTTGGAAATGTAACGAAAAAATGTTAACAGAGCCAGAGATTAAACCTGAAGTTTCATTTTAAGTACAATGAAATACTGCATTGAGTCTGAATCCTCTTCTCCCCAGAAACTTCTTTTCTTTGACCACAGAACTAAAAAAACCCAATTCTTCATACAGTTCACTGCCACGTTTGTCTTTGCCTCCCCCAGGATGCGTTTGATGTTGCTTTGTTGATCCAGTGTGTTTTAGCAGCAAACAAAATTTCAAAACATTTCCCTTTCAAGAGCAATTTTCTACACCTGTATTGACTACAGCTCTGATAATAAAACCAAAGCCAGGCAGGAACAAAAGGCATACAGAAGAGATGTAGTGCTGTTCCAGAATTTATGCAGGATAAGCTTTTTCAGGTAAAGGAATTTAAAAAATTAGAAATTTAATGCAAAATAAGTTGTAGCTACAGCTCCTAAGCTGTCATTTTCCAGCACAGTCAATGCCTTGGCTACTGAAGGTTAAAGCCTGCTCATAAGTATGGATAGCAGAGCATACAAAATGTATTATTTATTTTGAGGAACACCCTGCAATTATTCTTGACATATTGTGTAATTAGCCAAAATTACAGCATATTCACCGAGAGTGAAACAGAGGATAGCATAAATATTATGTGTGAGCCCACAGCCACCGAGCACATTTCATCTGGGTGCAGATGTCTCTCAGGAACCAATCAAGCATGGTTCTCCCTGGCCCCATGGGCTGTGCCAGCTCCTGAGCCAACACCCACATAGGGGAAACATGGGGAGTAAAATGCTGATTTTCCCCATGCCAGCAATGGGAGCTCAGGAGCTGCGTGAGGATTTAACAAATGGGAACACCCACACTGCAGAGCTTTCAGGATGACTGAGCCCAAAGCTCATAGCAGAGAAGAAGGGGTATATTCCCACATATGTTATGCTAACAGAGGTGGAAAAGAGAGCCTGGAGGATGTCTGCAGAAGCTGCTTGCTTTGCTGCCTCAAGCTGACAGGAGGAGAGACTGAAAAGCAGCAATGTCCTCTTTGCCATTATTGCAGCACCTCTTGACCTGCAGCTTCCCAGAGAGAAGGGTTCCTACAGAGCTGCATGTCAGACCCATCCTAAGAACTTGTTTGATGGATCAGAAATCCTGGGGAATGTTGTGGCAGTGCTCTGCCATGTGTACAGTTAGAAAGATTTTATTTTGTTCTCTTGACTCCAAAATGCAATATAAAACTTGGTCGCTGTTTATCAGATTTCTTCCTGGTTCCTACAGAGATGTGGTTTGGATATTAGGACATTCTACCCAGAATTTTCTCTGTGGGAGGATACAAGAAACAAGTTTAAGAACATCCTTCTAAAGAAGGCACATCTGGAATCAGCGCAGGACTGAAGCTGGACTAATCAACAGTGAGGGTCCCTTTCAGCCCTGCTGCTGGGTGACCATGACTTGGTGGCATCAGCACATTCTGTACTCTGAGTTTTTGAGAGACTCCACAATAGAGTCTCCACCTCTGCTCACCTTGAGGTGCCCCATGCAAGGCACCTCATCACTAACAGTGCTCATGAGCAGGGCAGACACCATCCCTGCTGTTCAGGCCTGCCACAGTGCTGGGATTTATGTTGTTCTCAGATGCTAAATCTCTCCACTTCCCCCATCAATCCAGCAGGACTGAAATATTGCAGAAACACCAAGAAGTCCCTCCCATGAACAAAACATACTATGGAAACAACCACATAAAAATTCCACTCTGCTCTGAATGCCTAGAATAGTAAAATCATTAAAATAGAAAATGGACAGAACATATTACCAACAAGCACTGAGGAGAAATCAATCACTTCAGATGCTATCAGTCTTGGGGAAGGTACCTGGTCCTACCAACACCAGCTCACAGAAGTGCCCTATGTTGTCACCTCATTGTAGGGGTTCCATACTGTTGTCTCCTTACCACAAAAGTTTCGTAACTCCTTGGGATTTCTCATGGGCATCCCCTCAGAGCACTGACTCTTTCTTCTTCACAAAGCAGACACTGACTCCAGTTCCCCTCTCACCCAGCCACCCCACTCTTTTATAGCATTCGCCTTCTCACTGGTTACAGCTATGGCCTGTTAAAGCCAGGCTGTTCCTAATATTTGATAATTGGCCCAGCTGCAATTCCTTAGGGGTAAGATTACTTTCTACACTATCTTTATTTTCTGATATTCTATCCCCCTACAGCCCTGGATAATCACTGGATAACAACTCAGGGAAAATCTGGGTCCCAGTGTCATTCTGCAAGCTTTAAATAGTGCTAAGTGATAACATCCTCTTTTGCTACAGCATTCCTCAAGCAATCTTACAGCATTTTCCAATGGGATGAGCACGTGAAACTCCTTTATTTAACAGGTAATGAGCCTGTGATGTGGAAGAAATTAAAGCTTGAATCAGTCGAGCTGTATTACAAGAATATTTTTTGCTCACTGCACTAGTGCAGTTTAAGCATTTCTGTAGCACTCTGGAAGCATTTTTAACTCAAAACCATTATAAATTTCAACAAATCTTATACAACACCCAAATGCATAATGAAAATGTGCTGCTTATGCCATTCTGAAACATTATACTTCAAAGAGCAAGATCATGCTAAAAATGGCCAAAATTCCACCGTATGACTTGAACTTCTTTCCTTTTGCTTTGTGAAAATATACCTTTTTTAATCTGCATGATGATTTTAATTTTCCATTAGAGCCAAAGGTTTCCTTCAAACTAATGAAAACGCTCCAGGTGTGAGAAAGTGATCATCCACTTTGTTCAATCTAAAGCTCTGTTTTAAATAACGATGATGTTTTATTGCTCATGTCTCAGCACAAACACCTCATTTTTGGTATCAAGCAGCTCTCAGGATTCCAGTGAGACAGGCAGGTTCACCTGCCACCCAACTGCCATCTCAGAAGAGAGCTGAAATCAGTGAGCTCCCTCCCCAGGGATGCATGTGCTGAGGATGACAGAGTGCAGATGGAGTGAAAACAGAAAATCTGCCTCTCCAACAGGTTTCTGAACAAAGCTCCTGCTCCCCCAGCTGCCCAGGAGTGCTCAGAAACCTCTAAAACTTCACTTGGTGCTTGCTAAACATTCGAGAGCTGCTATGGGGCTGTGGCTCTAAAATCTTAGAATTTATTTAATAGAAAGTAGAGTAGAAGAAGAAACAGGAAGGAAAATAGAAGAAGAAATGTTTATGGAAGCAAGGAGGGTAGGAGTGGCACGGAATGAAATTAAATGAAAGCCAAAAGAAACGTTTAGAAATGTTTCAGTACTGATGCTGTGTGGCTGCCAGCAGGCAGAGCCCATACTGATGAGCAGCACACCTGACTGTGAAGGCCAGCACAGAATTACTGGTTACACCCCACGCTCTGCCAGCCCTTTTAGCCCAGTAACAGACAATCCCTGCCAGAGTGTGATGCTGATCACCACAGAATGAGCGCAGGGACGGCTGCAGATCGATACCGGAGGCAGCCAGTGACTCACCCCAGCTCCAGTTACAGGAGCTGTGCCAGAAAGCCACCAGCTACAGGGCAGGTGGATGGTCCAGGCCCCTCACCCACCAGCATCTGATCCCTGCATCTCCTGCAGCCCAGGGGCTCCCAAGACCCCAGGGAACCCTTCAGCACCCAACCCTAAGCTGGGTGCTGGAAGCCAAAACCAGCTGTCTTATTGCTAATTTCTACTGCTTCTCAATGTTCTGGAAAATGTGGACTGGCTTTTTGCAGCCTGGCCTCATTTGCAGCAGACCCATCCACTTGACCTTTTGCAAACAGTTTTGCTTTGGGGGATGAATGAAATGTATTTATTTGGCAGCTGAGGAAACATGGGTGGCAATCGCTAAGCAAAGAAACTATCTGTGCAGCCAACAAGGGAGGAGACAGCCAACGATGCTATTCTAGATAAATATCAATTAAGTGAGCATGTTCTATTAACCCCAGGACCTCTTTCTTCCTTCATTCCAATCCAAAATGCTTAAGTATCTCAAGAAAGGAACATTTGAGGGGGGTTTTATCTTTATCATAACTGCAATCAGGTTTCAGCTGGAGAAGAGGCACAAGTAACAGAATTACATTGCCTCTCTGTGGTTATTTTGCCAGTTCACAGCATGAAGCTGTCCACTGGATGTAACACATGCCCTTAACAGAGCAGGCTGCTGGAGGGAAGGTGAGACAGGAGTGCACAGAGCACTCCAAAGATGCTGCTGTGGGATGTGAGAGAATGTGGGATGTGAGAGGATGTGGGATGCTCTCCACCACTGCAGTGGCTGTACCTAGCCCTGGATCTTCACCCTCATGTACAGCCCCCTCCATGAGAGGCAACCAGCCATTTTCTGACATCTATCACTGAAGGTGCACACTTCAAACAAGAACTATTGTGCTGAAAAGGTCCCAGGAAGAAAGATGGGGAAGACAGGCAGGTGACAGCTGACCTGCTCCTCTCCTTTTACCACAGCTGCCCGCCTTCTGGCCAGTGAAGTGCCAGAGGTCCACAGCTGAAGGTTCCTCTTCAGGAACACAGCAGGGCCAGTCAAGCACCATTGGAAATCGAGTTTGTTATTGTGCTTGGTAAAACTGAAGGAGGAGGGGGCACTGATGCAAGTCAGATGGGATTGCACAAAATTCCACCTCCCACACAAAACTTCAGGTACAACAGGTGCACATGCTGCCAAGACAAGAGGAGCTGCTACTGCTACCTCCCGCTTGCTATTGAGCACAAAAACTCAACAGTCTTCCAAACCTAGAGCTCTGCCTAGAGCTGCAGAAGCCCAAGCAGCATCTCCTCAGTGGATACCCCAGCACAGAGGAACAGTCAGCTCCTCATGACAAACCCAAAGCCACAGAGCAGATGCAGCAACACAGCTGCACAGACCCCTTCTGTGATGCTGCTGCTTCCAGCATTAACCTTCATCTCCTGGTGCAGCGCACTCCACAGGGAAAGGGCAGAGAGCAGAAATGCCCAGAGGTGCTGCACGGAGCCTCATCATACCAGCAACCAGCCACAGCTCCTCCCAGAAGACTGGAATGGCTCAGGACTCAGGTCACCACCCTGCCTCCAGGTTTGTGGCCTTGTGTCTCTGTCACCTTTAGCCAGGGCATTCTGGAATGAACACAGGACAGAAGAGGTGTTTGAGAAGTGCCAGCTTGCATCCAGGTGCATTTTCTCAGCAGCCACATAAGCTCCATCAGAGTGTCAGAAAGCCTCATTTCAGTGCTGGGAATGAGCACAGTTACTTGTCTGAGCTGCAGCGTGGGGGCTGGAAAAGCCAAAGTGAGTGGTCTGCCTGAACAGTGAATCCCACAGTCGTGTTCCACAGCTCTCAAGAAAGATGCCTTCTGCTTTACCATTTTAGAAATGTGTTGTAGCTGCTATTTTCAGAGGTACTGTTAAGAAGCTGCAGCCCTACAGCCCTGTGACCACGCTGCACAAACTCAGTCTCCACACTGACTCCCTCAAAGCACAAAACCCCAGTTCCTGCAAGCTGGAAGAGAGGCACTCATGAGTGAATCCATGGTTCTCCTACAGCTTCTAAGAGAGATGCAATGTAAAACCAGCCTCTGGAAAGGCTGAGTTAGTTCAGGATTCTGCTACATGTCAGAAGAGGGCGAAGATAAAATAGGTGTAGTAGCTTACTCCATGCTCAGAAAGGATAATACATAAACATGGAAAATCTTGTGTTAGCTGGGGAATAGAGATGAGCCACATACTAAACAGGAGAACAGAGTACAAAAGGGTTGCTCCCCAACAGACTGCAGCAAGTACAGCCCAGGCACAGAGAAGATTACTTCAGTACAGGTCACTTCTCAAAACATTTCCAAGATCAAGACAATAATAATGCAGTCATGGCAATGACACTATGACAGAACATATAGAAACGTATCTGCATTCAATGATTAGTCTTTATTTAAAAATTAGTTCTTTGGAGCTGCTTTCTCTGACCTGTTCTTGTCTGTGTTCTTGGTCACCTTCTGCCAAGCCATGGAGCTTGCAAATATGAAAGGGATATCAATCTCTTACATGTTTTGCTTGACAAAATTCTTCCTTTAATTTTAATAACAAATCACAGCTTGGTTTCAACTGTGCAGGAGCAGAAAAATCTCAGAAGCAATATGCACATGACTGTTCAGAAGGATAGATCAAATGAGACAAATGGGGATGAAACAAACACCTACCTGGCCACTGTGGTTCATGGTAGTCCTTTTTGGGGAGGGGAAGGAAGGAAAGCGATAAGCCCAACTGCATTTGCACTTGCTCCCCACCACAGTGAGACTCCTGATTATGTTTGTCTCTCAGACAGCCTCATCAGCTCCCATGGCAGCTCTGCTCTCCTCACTGCCCAAGTCAAGCTGATGATTGTTCTGGTTAAAAGGTAATTTATCTGTTAAAATATGAAGTAACTGGTCTACTGGAATCATTCTAAATTTGTGTTGAATTCAACAAAGCAAGTAAGGAAGAAAGAAAAACTTGTCTCCATGTTGGTATTTTTTTGGAACTCAAGTTTTTGGGTTTATATTTCAAATGAACATTTCATTTAGAATACCTGAAAGTTAAAGACGGTATCATATCAGAATCTTCTAAATGAAATTGCACCATTTATTCCCCCCCCCCAAAAAAACCCCAACAGTTGTATCAGTCAACAATAAATTGATTTATATGGATCTTTTATGGTGAAGGGAAATAATCACTCACAAACCACTTTTTGCCCTGACTCTCCCATTTGGCCGGTGACGGAAGAATCAATCATTTGTATCGATCTAATGGTGAGCCTCTGCTGGCTAACAATTTCCACTGCTCTCACAAGCACAGCTACCCCTGAGGCCATGGGGACAGAAGATATCCATCCCTCTCAGAGCTTGGATAACTTCCATGGATTTTCTTGGCATCAAGCATACTCAGTCCAGAACTAGTCCGAAGCGGCTTAGTGACTGACATGCTCACCCATAAGCTGTGCTGGGAAGCAGGCTGGCAGCTGAGTTTTCCATGCTCTGGAGAAAGCCAGGAACCTGCAGCTCTCCCCCAGACTTTAGGCACTGAGAGCTCAGAGCTGCTATCTGACACGGAGCACAGCCATGCACCGTGACACCACCACATCTGCAAATGACAAATGTGTGTGATACCACCCCCGGGCATCAGCTGGGTAAAATGAAACCCATCAGCCAAGCTGAGCCGTCATCGGCAGCAGAGAGCCTCTTCCTCCCTCCTGGTTATGTTGGCATTCATTAGCACGGGTGGTGCAGAAGGAGCTGACAGCACTGCCCCACCAAGGAGGATGCATGCCCTCAGGGTTGTGCCCTTCCCCTTGGTGTTATCCAGGCTCATGTCTGCCTGGAGACTTGCCATCCATGCCCTCATCTCAGCTAGGACTTCTAGGAGCTCTTGCTGTCCAGGTGATGTCACATTTCCAGCCATTTCCATTCCTGTCAGCCACTTCTTTTATAGAGAACACAGCACCAAATTCTGCAGAGGAGCAGGCAGAAGAATGTGATGGACCCCACTTGGCTGGGCACACACCCAGACATGCATGGACACACAGAGAAGGGCTGGGATCCAGGTGGAATTCTCTCCTGCAGAGAGCAGCTATGCCCTGGGTAATGCAGCCAGCATTCAGACAGTGGCAACAAAGTGGACAAATCCCACAGGTTGGGCAGGTATTACAGCTGTTCTGAGATGCACTACTCCACAAAAGCAAGCAAGGACTATGAGCTAAAAGGGTGGTTTTTACCCTGAGCTTCAATCATCATTTTCACCCTGCATGAAATCAGAAAGGACTTTAGGATTTAAGTCAGGGAATTTAACAGCTTGCAGATGACAGACTTCTCAAATGCTTTAAATGAATCTCTGAATGAACAAAGTCCTTCTATGTCCTTCAACTAAAGTTGCCCTTATATTTTACTTATACTGCTGCAAAAATATCTACATCCATATATTTTAAGTTCCAAATCACTATTTATTATTCAAAATGAGAAATACAGCAACTGGAAAACATGGTTTAAGTTACTGCTTTTTTCCTATATGCAAGCCATTTCCTTCACTTTGGAAGAAGTCTTTATATATCCTTAAGGAAAAGTATCTTCCCCTGAAAGAGCACAAAATATGTACCAGACAGGGAAAAAAGGGAATTTAAAAAACTTTTTTTTTTCCCCTGGGGTGAAAAACCTGTTTGAGAATGAGCTCTGCATTCTGAGCTGGTAACTCACCTATAAAAGCAACATCTGAGAGGACTGAGACAATGCTACACAGCGCGTGGTATCACCTGACCCAAACCATTCAAACATGATTTCCCCAAATAATAACACCCTTTCAGTGGGCTTCACTTGAATGAAATTTCTAGCAATCCCCACAGATATTGTGCCTGATGCTCTAGCCTGTTTCCCTTGGTGCAAGGCTGCCAAACTGCTCAGCTTTGCTGTTCAGCGGCCATGGCATGATGGAAGGCCACCTCTGGGGTGAGCTCTGCCTCAGAAGATGGCTGGTGAAGCAACAGTGACAGCTTTCACAAACAAGCTGAACCCACCAGCCCAGGCTTTTCAGACTGCTATCTATAAAACAGGCTGAAGGAGGGACACGCTTGGATGCTTTAATTCAGACACAAAGGGGATGAAAGTACTTGGTTCAACTCTTTGTTGGCAGGGAAGTCATTTGGAGAGAGCTCCTTGTCTCATCTCCTGCACTCAACTCTTGGATCCATCAGTCCCTGAGGAAGAATCCACCTCTTGAACCTACACTGACAAGCCATGCCATACAATAATTTCTTTCGAATCCTCTATCAAGTCACTATGGTTCAGAGCAAAATATATAATTTATAGATGCACAATTGCAGCAAATGACCTGTATTAACTCACAATAATGGGATTAAGCCCATGTGTCCAAATGTTCAGTTTAGTCCACAACACTCAGTGTCCTTATTTGGCCCATCTTAAACTAGTAAGTCATCTTGGAGCAAAATACATCCAAGAGCTCTAAAAGTACACAGTGTGCATGTGAGACAGCTGCCTTTGCCCATTGAAAAGACAGACAAAATTAGTTCTCATTTTACAACACAGTTCCTATTGGAACCAACAAATGAGATGTTTCTGCAGTCTGTTTTCCCCAGGAGCAGATAGCTTTGATTACACAAGATATCCCTGCATGGATCTGGTTCCCCATAGCTTGCCAAAACCTCTGACGACTCATGTCCAGTATGCGAGACTCAGCTGCTCCAGGGTGCAAATTCTACCTTCCTATACAAGAGCAGGAGTATGTCACTCTCACTTCACACAGGCTGCAAAGTGGAGCACAAGGTGCCAACCAGTGCCAAGCAACTTTGCTCACCCACGTCTTTACTGAATATTTTAGTTACAGCACTGTTTGCATATTAAAACATGTATTAAACAGCTTACTTAATCAATGTAAGCTCACACAGTTACTTTGCAGAAGCAAAGAGCAAAGGGAACATGAATCTCCACTGGAGCTGTATCTATGTAACGTGCAAGCTGCAGCTCCACCAATGCTGCATCCTGAGCTCAGTGGCAGCAGGACCCAAAGTGTGGCTTGCTGGTCCCAGCACTGGGAATTACGTCTCTGTGTCAGGTAACTGCTCCATAGCTGGAGTTGGTCTCACCTTCTGTAACATGGGAGGAATCCTCTCCATTTGGTAAAGCTTGTTGAGTGCTACAGATTAAAACCACTCTGTAAATTCGAAGTATTTTGACAGTTACTCCCCATAGTCATAGGACAAGGTCATGTTTAAAAAGGTAAGGAGAGATCCCCTGGCACTGTATCATCACCAAATACAACTGTACCTCTTGAACAGGGGTGTTCCTCTCATTCCCTTCAGTGACTTGCAAACAACTGAAGCAGCATATCATTAAGTACACATAATCACTAGGGTTGTGGGTCACTGCACAATGTATGCACATTTCTTCAAACCACTTTCAATTCATTTGCATGTCATTTTCTGTGCAGAACCTGTATTCTGAAATGAGCACGTTATCTGGGGGTACAGTACACTCCCCTGAATAAACAATGGCAGCAGCAGACTCTCTGTTGCATGGTGCCTCCTGAGTGCCCCAGACCAGGAATACAACGTATCACTGAAATGAATCCCCAGTTAGAAGACGGATGCAGGGAACTAAAGAAGACCCAGTCCATAGCCTAGGAAACCACACTTCAGATTTTTTTTTTTCATAGCAACTTAATTACTCTAGTTGTTTGATTTTATAAGATGAATACAGTACTGGTTACAAGCAATTGACTGACAGCTCTGAAGATTGAGCAGCTCTATTTTTACAAGACTGAGTAGTGCTGATCCTCCTTCTAAGTCAATAAAAAGATTTCCTAAAATCACTCTTGCCTGTGAGGTATCAGAAAAGTTCCTCAGCATGAAAGGCCATGAAAGTTGAGGGAATTCTTAAAACCCATTGATTATTCACAGGCATTTACTGAGTCCAAGGAAGCAGAATTGGACCTGTGTAGCTGGGAGCACTGGGGTAGGACCAATAAAAAGCCTTCCCAACCACATCCTGCTGGAAGTCACTAAAACTTTCATGAGACAAAGCATCTTGAAATCTAGCTAACAGATCTACACTTCCCAGCCCTTTCAATCCTTAGGAGACTGCACTTAATAGAAGATTAAGATGGAGAGAAAAGAGGAATATAAAAAATTACATCAGTAAGACTCCCAGTTCCCATTCTTGATCCTGCAAAGAGTGGTTCCCGAGACAAAATGCCAACATTTTTTGGGCAAGAGCTGTGTTCTGGTCTTGGCTCCCAGATTAACTAATATATAGGATAGTCCAGCAAGCCACCACTCATCAGAACTTGAGTAGGGAAAAAATGATAGGCAACTTTTCCCCTTTGAGTCATGCTATATTTTAAGTATTTTACAGCCTCTTGTGATACCTGCTTTAAAGCAGACCATTACAGAAATGGGTTTGTACAGCCTAACCCATGCATTGAGTCTTCAAACATTCCTGTAACCAAGTATGGTCCCTGCCTCACAGCCTGTGAATCTCGAGCACTGACAGCAATCCAGAGTAAATATTCTTTCCCCTTTGTTTGACAACAGTTCTGACAGAAGTGGCCTTCTATGGTGAGAGGCTTTGTCCCATTTCCTTCCCTTGTTCAGATGAGTCCAGGTCATGTACATCAGTCTATAGCCAAGAACAGCAGCCTTAGCTACCTCCAACGCCTGGGTGGAGAGTCATTACCAACAGACCTCAGCTGTGGAGAAGGGGCTTCATGAAGAGACTGATAAATAAACATAACACTAATGTTTATGGAAAACATAGGAGGGTTACACAGGTTAATGGTACATCCTGAATGGCTAAGTGAATGAGTATCCCCCTTTTTTAACCATTATACTGAAGAATATCTGAGAAAACTACACCTTCACCACATCTTCTCAAACCAATCTCTGCTTTCTTACCTTTATGGTGACTTATAGCAGTAAAAAAAATAAAGCAAGACATAAATCATAATTCCACTCAGAAATTATGGAGGGCCTATTCTTGTCAGGTGCTGAGTTCTCACGCCTACCAAGGACAGCTGAGAGCCCAAAGCAAGGCTCAGAACTGAAACTGTGGGTGGTGGGACTTCATCGTGGGAATGTGAGCACTGGGGTGTACACTAGGGTGAAGTTCTTCACAAGGAACCAAGACTGAGCACACACAAGGATAAAAGTATAAAAAGAAACAGGACTAAAAGGACTAGCCTAAAGAGCATTTCTAGGTCCTCACAAACTCCATATCAGGTGTAACCGTCGTGCAGCTGCCATCAAGAAAGCTTTCTAAGCTAATGAAATTCCCTGTACAACTCAGCTCTTGAAGTAGCACTTGATGGATTTAGTAATCAAATGGCCACAATTTTAACTGATCCTCAGTTTATCGATTTCCTTGTCTCCATGCAGAAAATGAGAGATTATTTAAAAAACTTATCTACGAGGAAGTGGAAAAATACAATTCTGGGTGAAGCTTCGACAGACAAAACCGCTGGGCCACTCTTGCCAGAGGACCCTCTGTGCTCACACTTCGGACAGTCGTGAAGGGACGCTGGCAGCAGGTCACTGCCCACCCATCCCATCAGAACGGGGAGGAGATGTGCCAGGACCCAGGCCAAAGTTCAGCTCGGAGCAAGCCTCGTCCCAGGCGGTGCCGGAGCGCCCCGGGGCAGCCATCCCGGCGGGTGTGGGGCTGCCCTCCCCGCCAAGCGGCTTCCCACGGCCCCGGCCCGCCGTACTCACCCGGTCTCCTCCTCACCGGCCTTTTCCTGCCGCTGCAGAAGCGCACTTTGCTGAAGACCCCCAGGACATGCCTCTCGCAGAGGGAGCGCCCGTCCTTGCTGGGGCTGGAGCGGCGCTTGGAGGCGGACACCCGGTCGCTGTTGGACTCCCTCGCTTGCCGCTTCTGCCGGATGAGCGAGCTGGCGATAGCCGCTGCCATCGCCGCTCATGGGCCCCCCGCGCCGCTCCGCTCCGGGGTGCGCCGCCCGGGCGCGCTGGGGCCGAGCCGCCGCCGCGCCCCGCGGGGACCGGGCACGGGAACGACCCGCGGAACGCGCTGCAGCCCCGAGTCCCGGCGCCGGGGAGGGCTCAGCCGGCCAGGCGGAGCAGGGCGCCCGGGCTAACAACCATGGCTGGACGCCGGAGCCCGCCGCCCATGGGTCTGTCCCCGGGGAGCGCAAATCCCGGCGCGGGCGGCCGTCGGCGAGACCCCCGGCCGGGCTGGTAGCGCCGCGTAGATCCGGGAGCGGCCGCCCCGCTGGCGAAGGTCCGCTGTGTCCAAAGGAGAGGGGGGCGCGGAGGATCCGCGGGTCCCTGCGGCGCGGTGCCGCTCCGCTCCGCCCGGGCGCAGGCGGCGGCGCTTCCTCCCTCCGGCCGCCCTCCGGCGAGGGGCTGTGGGATGAGTCAGAGACCCCTCGGGCCGCGGGCAGCCCCGGCCCCGGCGCGGTGGCTCCGAGGCGCTGCGCGGCAGGGCGCGCACATGGACGCGGCTCCGCGGCCGGGCTCAGGGAGAGCGGCGCTGCATTTCTGTTCGCACTCCTCCTCTTTCTCCTCTCCCCCCCTACCCACTCTGCTCTCAGAGAGGGCGGGAGGGGAAGGAAAAAGCAGCCACGGGAAAAAGCAGCAGGCCAACAAACAAATTAAAAAGAAGGCGAAAAAATTAAATTCTTAAAAAAAAAAAAAAAAAAAAAAGAAACACCCGGCCGCGAGTGCGGGCTCACATCGCCGCAGCTCGGCGCCCCGGGCTCACAGCGCCATGGCTGGCGCAGCTTCTCCTGCCCTGCTCGCCGCCTCTGCCCCGGCACCGGCTCTCCCCGACGGCAGCAACCCACATCGTCCGGCCGACCGGGCGGCCGCCGAGCACTCGGCACCGGGGCGGCCCCGGGCCCGGCTGCCGCGGCGGGGACGGCGGCGGGAGGAGCGATGCAAGGCGGGGAGGAGGTGGAGGAGGAGAAGGGCGGGGGGGTGCGGCTGCCACTGCTGCTGCTCCGTGCGGGGCTCAGGATGCTCCGCGGTGCCGCCCGACGGCGGCGGGGCGAGGAAGAGCCGAGCCGCGCCCGCTTCCCGCCTGCATCCTCCTGCTCGAGCCGGGAGGGGGGAGGCGAGGAGAGGAGGGGGAGGAGAGGGGAGGGAGGGGCCGGGGAAGCCCCCCCGGACGCCCACGCTGCGCAGGGCTGTTGCCAAGGCGGCGGGGAGCCCCGCAGCCCCGCGGCGGCCGGGCAGGAGCCGGGCTCCGGGCTCAGAGAGAATTGCAGCTGCTCCCGCTCGCCCTCTTCTACGCAATCCTACGTGATCGAGGTTTGGATGAGAAATATCGCGCAGGCAAAGCGAGGCGATTGCAGCTCCGCGGCGGCTCTGCCCCTCCGCCCGGGCAGACCCGCCGCCCCCGCCGGCAGCCGGGCTTCCCCGGGACCGCAGCCCCCCGGCGGAGCCGCCTGCCACTCGTGCAGCCACCCCGGCTGCCTCCTTGCTCGCTGCTCTCGATGCCCGAGCGCCCAGCCTCGGCAGCCGAGCGTGTCCGTGGCTCTCCCTGCCTCTCCGTGGAAGCAGAGAGAAGGGACAACCCCGGCATGCCGAGGGCTGCCCTGCCCGGGGCCGGTGCCTCGGTTGAGGAGCCTGCGGGCGGCTCCAGCGGCGGTGGGCACTGCTGGGCTGCCCCCGCCACAGCGGTCCCACCGCACACTGCTATCAGCAGGTGCTGGGCCGACTCCCGCACATCTCCAGCCGCAAAACCGCACCGAAAAAACCTGGAGATACATCTCTGGTTATCCAGAGAAGTAACTGCTGCTGCACAAGGACGGTGCTCTCCGGATTTCAGGTTCAAGTAACAGGTAGCGATGGCAGCTGCCCAGGTTACTGAGCAAGACCCCGAGGGGAGAGCACAGGGTGGAGGGAGAGGGCATCTCGGCTGGGAAGAGAAGACACTGCTACACTTTGGCGAGTAACAAAGGCAGGACAGGATTAAGCCAGCTCTGAAGGTGTACGCGTGGTGCATGTTTGCAGCTGACAAGAGCATTTTAGACCAGTTGGTAACACACCCTAGGAATTACCAGATTTAGCAAAATAATCTTTTTAACTACTTCACTTCTAAGTTCTAAAAATTTTCTGAATTCTTCACCTCTAGACTTCAGCTCTAAATTATTTTAATGTATTGGGAGGAAAAGACAACTGAAACAACCACTCACTATGTCCATAATGATTAACTAATGGCATTACTTCCTGATTTTTACTCCTACTCTCTATGCATATCAAAACAAGGTGGAATCAGGTTCTCCAGGCTGTTGATCTCTTTTTAACTACTGCCAACTTATTTTGAGCAGATTTCACCATCCCAATCAATAAAGATTTTTCTTCCCTTTCCTGTAGCTAAAATGCTTCAGATTTTAATTTTCTCTATCGGATTATTTCACTAGACATCAAAGAATTATTGCAGTACAAGGTACAGGCATGGCCTAAAGAAAGCTGTTTGCAATCAGAGAATCACTATCTGAAATGCCAGTGAATTATCCAAAGCTTCATCTTCAAAGGATGTGAGCATATCTTCATATCTTCTCAAGAAAGAGATTTTCCATCTATATATAAAGATACTTTTTTTGCCTGTAGTCTTCAAGTTTGGTGAAAAAATGCCAGTTTATCCACCTCACATTAGATAAGTTCCAGTTATTTTGATGTGCAACTAATTTGTTTTGTTGTGTAGCTGTAAACTCAGAGCAGCAGCTCTGCACTTAAAAATGATCCTAATCATTGATAAAGTCGGTCACAGTATTTTTTCCCTGATGATTTGTGGATCTGCAAAGAGAGTTGCTGCAACTCTTAGGAAGAAAGGCTTCTCCCAGGTCTTTCCTGCTTCTGCAGTGACTGAATAAAATTAAGCCAAAGCTTGTGAAACTGAATGTAGTGTTGCATTTGCCAACATGCAGGTCTGCCTTTATCTACAGATGGCCAAGGAGTCCACAGGGCTTGGTTCTGAGCACGGGCACAGTGCCATGAGCTCTGGTGACATTTCTCACATGTACATCTGCACGGGTCAAATCATGCCCCAGCTTCACAAGACTTTCTGAAGAGTCCAAGCTTTTAGAAACACCAAGGAAACCCAGAGTGCTCTTGAGCTGGAGAATGCAAGCCCAGTCTCATCATGCTCCTGCACTGTCATTCTCACCAGTGAAACATTACCTCTGGTGGGCTGCCAGGTGAAACAGAAAAGCCTCCATGTGCTTTCATCTCTAACAGTGAAGGTTCTCTCCTTCAACTTCCATTTGGGTAAAGAGGGCTCAAAACATCTTCCATTTTCATCTGTATCAGCTACTCCTCTTTGAGGGTTGTGAAGCCTACACTGTTTCAAACCAACTAGCCCCTATGAGATTCACAGGCCTTCCTCATTACTACCAATGGAAGCTGAATTGTTTGAGCAAACTAGGCCAATATGGCATTTTTCCTTAAGGAACGCAATTTTAAAACATATTTCTATGTAAAATAATATCTATATTATACAGTTATTATGACAATTTTTCTGGCATGCTCCTTCTCTCTGGGCTTCCTCCTCACTTCAGTGCCAGTCTGCAAAGCTGCACAGTGCACCATATGAAAAACAGAATGCAAGAGTAGCACCAATTCATCAAATAACCAAGACAGACTGTTTTGATGACATTGGAGAGATATGTCAATGCCCCCCCTGCAGTTTGTGGAGAAAGACCCCGTCTGGCACAGAGGAACAGGCAAAGGGTCAGACTACTGTGCTCACTAAATATCCCCACTGCAGACATACAAGAGCCTCTGCATGACCAGTATCAATATTTCAAGACACTACAATTTTTGAGGTTTCACCCTCTTGATAAATAAACTCTTCTGTCCTTAGTGCTGAGGTTTAAAACGAAGGCCTGGCTGAATGTCAGGGCTTTGGTGACTTGAGCAGAGAAGAGATCTAGAATTGCATTCCCTTACCTTCCTAAACAGAATGATCTATCTAGGTCAAAACGGAGGTTATTGGCATCTTTCCTTAGTGAAGTGCAATAATTCCCGCAGGGTTGCTAACAGAATATCCTGTTTATTTTTCATAGAGCCTTCAAAAGCCATGGGCTGTGTTCTGTAGATTCAGTCATTAGGCATATCTCTGCTTTACTAATTCTGTGCATATAGAGCTAACTACAGATACAAACATATGCAGGGTTTCTTTTGCTATTTTATCTGCAGAGCTACTGAAAATGCATACATGAAAATTAAGGAAGAGATTTACATTTAATACCACTTTAAAATGTGTGTGCATGTTGCTGTAGTTGAATGGGAAAAAAAGAAAGACTCCCATCTCTGGCCAATAATTATGAATGGCCTAATTCACCATTTTACAGCAGCATAGCAACAAATCTCTTCCAATAGGAAAGCACTGTTGAGTTTGAAAGTCTGCATGCAGACACCTCTTAAGAATTGTACCAAATTTCCACGCTGTGTAAATTACATCTAAAATGTGCATTGCCAGGGCTGCTTATTAAGCAGAATTAAGCCCATATCCATGTTTTATTAACTTTATTCTTTATAAGGTAGCCCCTTGTTGCATGTCTAGCATAATTAAAATTCATGCAGCTCTGGCATTCCCCAGTCTCTCTGCGTGGGAGGACTTTTTGAAAAAAAAACATGCCTGGGTAACCTGATAAAGAAAAGACAAGACCTTGCTGCATTTTGCTCCGTTTCTGTGCAGGGTAATTCTGTTTACAATGCACGAGTTTGTATCTATGTTTGGATGCCTAATAAGAATTCACATGGCCACTTTAAATATGCTATTCAGGGAGAGAGATCTGGCCCTTAAACAGCAGCAGAGTACAAGAACTGGCCGGCTTTCTGGGCTGTTCTCGCACAGCTGAGCTTAGAGCTGACTTGGCCTTTTAATAAACACAAAAAAGCCTGCGTCACCTGATTGCTATATTGAAATAATTCATTTAATGGGCCCTTCACTCCCTTTTTTTCCTTCAAAGATTCAATTAAACAAAATTTGCAACTCATCACAAGAAGTATTTATTAGTTTAGCTGGTGTCTTTCAATCCAGCTCCAGCCTGGGGAGAAGTTGGGCATGTCTAGTTGTTAAAGCAAGGGGCAGGTACACAGCTGGCACGCTGCAGAATGAAACCACTACTGCAAAAAGCAGGCCACAAGCAGTACCAATACAACAAAACCAACTGCAGTCAGAAAAATAAATAATTGTACTAGGATTTTATAATTTCACCTTTTTTCCCCCTTTTAAGAGAAGGTTTTCTACTTAGCAGAAGCTTTTATTTCTCCTTGTTGACTGGTTGCCTATATGAGATGCAGGCAGGGCAACACAAGAAAGCTTCACCTCACTGAAGGGAACTGTGGCTTTCTAGAAATGAAAATGTTTCTTTAAGTGTTTTCTTTAAGAAGCCTCCTGTATGGATGAATAGACTTGTCTCCAGGGTTCTGGAAACATCTGCTGGGATCATTTCCCTGAAATGAAGCCTGAAAAGGAGCAGGGAACATCTCAAACTGTTCCCACATACAGAGACCACGCTGCAGACGGGTCAGTGCCTGTCCCACATGCCAGAGCCAGAGCTGGGGCTTGTTCAAGGTGGGCTCATCACAAATCCGTTTTTATCACCTCAGCCCAACAGTCCTGTTCATCAACCATTCTAACATTGCCTTCCCCAATGGGATCAGGACATGAAAAGCTGCTATCCTTGCAGTGATACACTTGAGTTGTGGCTTCCTAAGTGGCAGGAGTCCAAGAGAAAGGGCCTGCAAACACCTGCCCAGTGACAGCTCCCGCACAGCACTTCAGTCAGAAGGGCAGTGCAGGAACGAGGCCTTGCTGAAGGATCTCCCATCAAGGAATAATGAAAGGATGGACGCTCTGCTTGCAGGTCACCCTGTGCAAGGCAGAGCCAGGAGCCCACCCTTGCTGAGCCAGTGGCACACAGACAAGCAGCTGCCCCAGGCTTAGAAACACCCACCTACACATCTGGAAAGAAAACTCAAGTATCTTCTTGCCTGTACTGGAGAATTTAAAAGACAGGACAGACAGCTGCCTCTCTTCCTCCCTCTACCTCCTCTTCCTCACTGGGTTCTCCCAACACCCAGCAACTCCCTCATTCCACTTCTTTAGGGATTTTTCACCTATGCCTACCTGTCAAATAGCCTTAAGCCACAGGAGCCCAGAAGAAGAAAGTAAAGCGTGGATTTGAGATTTCACTCCAGGTCTTGCATCTGCATTCACAGCGTGTTAGAAAAAGACCACATCCCTTGTGCTTTCAATGCAGAGCAGAAGCTTGACATGAAATAGGTGGAATAGCCACCAATGAACAACCCCACTTGTGAGCCTGAGGCTGAATAAACACACATCATGCTCCTCTGTCTAGAGCAGAGACTCAGTCCCCACCTCAGGACAGAGGTGCTTTTAGGAACAGACAATTCCCACTCTTCTCCCTAGGAGAGGTCAGCCATCCCCACTGTCCTTTGTTCATCCTAGTTGATGACAACCTGTAGCCCATTTTGTCCTACAGTTTCAATAATGCCAGAGATGCCCAGATCCCATGGACACTGAACATGGTTGTGACTGGATTTACATGTCACCTGCATGAAGGTGTGGTCTGGGTAGAGAGGGGAGTGAAACCTCACAGTGCAGCTCCATCCCAGGGCCCCCAAGCCCCTGGGCTCAGGAGGTCTGAGAGGCTGCCCAAACTTCTCCCTCTCCCTGGGAGGAAGGAAAACTCCTCATGTTGCAACCATGCAGCCAGACACCAATTTCAACCAAAACCATTTTCAAGTGTGTCAGGAAAAGCCTTTCAATTTAAAGTTTCCATCAAGCTGACTTTGCTGAAAGTCAAAGAGATCCTTCCTGATTAGATCTTGGCTGAGGCAAACCAACCCGATTATGTGATTGAGAATGATAAAAAGGAGGAAGGGAGAGTGAAACCCCTATCGTGCTCCTCCAGCAGGGCTGTGGGACCATCTGCTCCACAGCAGGTCAAGGCTTGGAGACTGAAGATCCACCTCCTTATTGTACCTTTGTAGCACTGGCATAGTTCAAGAGGGGGGGGAAGGGCCAGAAGCTGCCAAGAGAAATATCAAACTTCCTCCAGACCTGTAGATCTGTCTATCTGCACATAATGGATTCTGACAGACCTAAAGAAGC
The DNA here is from genome assembly GCF_047830755.1 of Zonotrichia albicollis. Lineage (NCBI taxonomy): Eukaryota > Metazoa > Chordata > Aves > Passeriformes > Passerellidae > Zonotrichia > Zonotrichia albicollis. Next base: position 30,889,432 of record NC_133827.1, on the reverse strand, counting down.
CAGGCAAAGTTCCCTAAACCCAAACTTTGCTCGTCCCTTCATCCAGCCTCCAAATCCACAAGGCCAGGATTTGCAGCCTGAGCTAGGTCCAGTCTCAAATCCTGCTGGGTCAGGTCAGCAATGCTTCACTGGGGCAGCCCACTGCTCTGCCACTCAGCAAAGCAGCCTTCCAGTCTGGAGAGCTCAAAAGAAAAGCAGCAGCTCTGGCAAGACCCGGTACTCCCACTGCCATTCAGCTCTGCAGTCCAGGAGTGCTGGGACATTAATCCTGCCCTAAGGATGCCTCTGAAGTTATATGCATTCAGATTGCATCTTATTTAACAAAACCTGCTTATTTCTCCTGCATACTGCAAGAGCATATTCAACACTAAAAGTAAATGTGAGATTACAGCTGTCATGCAGCTGGGACAAGGTTTGAAGACTCCCTTATCCCCTGATGACCTAAAGTGCCGGGTAAAAAGGATCTGGGTGAATGCATTGCTTCCCCCACAGACCCCTGTCTTACAAGCACACCTCTTGCTATTTGCATTGTAATTTATTTCCCTCTCCAGCAATAAATCAACTCCTCTATCTCTCCAGCAAAATGAAATCCCATGTCCTCTTTCCCTGGACTCTGAGAGCTGCTGCAATCCAGACACCAATAAAGATATCAGTGGTCTGGAAGGAAATCCAAGTTTGCCAAGGATACAAAGCCTAATGCGGTAGTAATTAATGATCGCAGTAAGTCTGGTGAAGAGAATAAACTGAACTGACACGGAAACCGAGTTCATAGAAACAAGTTTCCTTTTAACACAGACAGATCAAATCTCTGGGGATAAATTGTGCAGTCTGTATTACTTCACGACTGGGCATTTTTTTTCCTCAGAAAGCAGTGACTCTGGGAATTGGGAACCATGAGAGAGATACAGCTAAGAGGAGCCTTCTGCACAGAACTGCAGCTAGGAGAGCCCAAGCCTATGTGTACATGGATGGAGCAATAGGGAGAAAAATGAACAATGCTCATTTTACCAAATTTGTACAAAAACATTTGTACCAGTGTAGCAAATACCAGTATCACAAGTCATGAAGTCTAGTTACCATACTTCAGAAGTGGCAGAACAAAGATGGTCTGAGGACTACAAAGAATATGGATATAGTGAAAGACATGAGCAGTTTGGTCTCTTGGTTGCAGTAATAGCACATCCACAGAGATTCTACATGGGGCCACTCTTGAACACACTCTTGGTACTTGCCTGTATTTAGCCTGTTAATACCATGGCCACCAATAGTTTGGTGTTGCTGAAAATGTGGCCACAAAAGATAAATGGTTGAGAGCCTCGATATCCAAGTAAATGACAGAGAAAACTTAGCCCTGACTGATAAATCTCTCACCTCTCAGTAAGAACATTTTTGAAAGGAGGGACTGTCTCAATCCAGCAAAGTCAGAGTGAAATCTGGAGGCAGTAAGTCAAGGCAAGGCTCATGTTTGTTGTTAATATCAAAGGTAATCCATCAAGAGAACAACATGGCAAGAGCTGTGATGGATTTGCTATCATTTCACCCTAAGAGCCAACCTCTTTCAAAAATAGATGAGCTGATCTCACAGGGCACAGGGTACAAAGGACCCTGGAGAAGTCACCCATGTACTGAGCCAGCAGTACCTCCATCATCACTGACAAGGCTTGTCCGATGGTCTGATCTCTGATCAGGCACCTGCAGCACTGTAAATCCCACAGCTCCCTTAGGAATGCAGCTCTACCACCATCAGCTGAAAAAGGCTACTCCAACATCTAGTCCAAATCCCACTCAGCTACAAGTTGCTTGCCCTATAGATTATGCCTGTCACCCAGGACTTAGTGGGCTTGCTTGGTGCAGTCCTGATTTGAGTCATGGTGGAGCCCAGACTCATAATCACAACTGGTCCTTTCTGCCTGGCTTCTGACACTCACCCCACATCGGTCAGTATTAGAGCTAAGATAACAGAAATCTACTCTGCAGAAAATTGTGTTGTTATGTTTCTTCCCCACATGAAATGAAAATGAGACTTTTTGGAGCTCACTATGAGATGCCAGAAGAGAGGAAAGCACACTGATGTAGAAATCTCACCACTGTTCTGACCAAGTCTCTGCTTTTGCAGCAGGCAGAGCAGTGGAATGAAACTTGGCACTGAAACCCCTGCACAACACGCTTTTCTGAAATGACTATTTCCTTTCTCCCTTGCACAGTGTTGACAAAGTGGCATTTTTCAAGGGAAAAAAGCACCTCTACTGATTGTTTGGCTACTCCTTCTTGTTGCATCCATCACAGCCTCCCAGCCTGTACCACTCACATGTGTCTCTCTGACATGAATTACAGTTCCTGCCTTTTCTGCTCTCAGACTGCTGAACTCCTGAAATGCCTAAAGCAGAAGATGCAATAGCTGTTCCGACCACTTTCTATGGCTCTCCTAGGAGTTTGCAAGAAGAGCTTTTGGACATGGACAACTCCTTTTCCTTGCATCCTTTATTCATGACCTCTCTACGGCTTCCATCTTGGACAAGGAATTCTTGTACAAGGAATTCTGATCTTCCTCTCTGGCCATGTGCTTGCCTGCCCTCTCACTTCACATTCACAATCCTTTTCTCAGTTCAGGGACAGAGTTAGTGTCCCTTTGGTCTCCATCAGAAACAGGAAAAAATATTCCACTAAAGGGTTGCTGGAGCCCGCTACAAACAGGTCACTGATTGGACCTGGTGTCTGGAGACTACCCCAGTAAACACTGGAATTAAGCAGAAAGAGCAATGCCTTCTGTGAGTCATGGAGAAACAGGCACAGACCCTGCTTACCCACACAGCCATGATCTAAAGCATCCCCTGTTGAATGCTGCTGGGTCCTACAGGATGAGGACAGGATCCCCTGAGCTTCCCTTTCTGTTCCCACAAAGAAGGCTGCAAAGTTGGAAATGCTGCCCTCCCACCACCCTATGGGCAGTGTCAGCTGCCTGCTGTGGCACCCAGCACATTGTCTATGGCTCATTCTTGCCAGCTGCCCCCAGAGCTTTTACAGGAGCCCACAGGCACTCCTGCCCCAGAGCAGGGGAAAGGGGCAGCCTCCAGTAACGAGGAGCTGGCAAAGGAGCCAGCAGCAGTCCAACAAGAGATGCTGTAGAACTGCCAAGAGTTGTCAGAGGTACGTAACTCACAACAAGAGCTTTCATCTTTCATTATGATTAAATGCTCCTCCTCTAGCCTGTTGGAAAGACCATCTCCTGAGCTGCTATGGGTTCACTGAAGCTCATGCAAGGTAGTATAAACCAGGGGGCAGGGTATCAGCATTTTCTTTTGGCAGATGCTTATACATAAGACTAGCTGTGCTTGGCAATTGGAAAATGCACACGTGTGGGGGTGAGGAGCCTGAATTAAAAGCCACTTAAGTGGGTACTTGAGTAATAATTGGGAGGCTTCTAAGAGACATTTTTGTCAGTAATTAAGGAGAAGATGGCTTTGTGCTGGGTACAGGTAGCAATATGGCAACAGAGATCCTCAGCACTCCATGGAGAGATGACCAGCTATCCATGAGCTGCAGAGGCATGTTGGGATTTTCTGCCCAAAAAGCATCCTTCAGTCTTGAAAGAGGGCCAGAGCAGCAAAGAAGATAAAATCCTAATAATATTCTCATAGTTTCAGATTTTCTGCACCAGGGAAAAGGAGACACAAAATTATTTTCATGCAACTGCCTAGTTCCTGAGGTAGCTCTTCTTCTGCAGAGTTAAGCCCCACTGGTGTTTCTATCTTCCACAGGCTCTATTTCAGCTTCAGAGGCTTGGTGTTCCTGGGCAACCTCCCCATACAAAGGAAGGGAAGCAAAACCTGCCGGGCAGTTCCAGGCTGGAGGAGGGTTGACTTATGCTTGACTTAGGGGCAGGGTAGTTCTAATCTGGTTGCAAGGATGCTCTCTCTCCCCTAACTCATTTCATAAGCCTGATGCAAGCTTTGTCACTCATTTGCTTGGCTTTGGGAACCCTTCTACTTGCTAAAGAATGCCAATAATACATGTTCCCTTCTCAGAGTTAAGAAACAAATCTATTATTTCTTCAGTCCATTACAGTAGATACTTCTAGAAACTCAGATACTAAACCAGATACTTCTAGTACCTCTAATACCCACCTCAGCCCACCTCAAATGCTATAAAATGTGGGGTGCAAGAAGGTGCCCTCAGATGAAAAAACTGATTTGACAGGGCAGTGACTCAGAGCTCCTTTCAAGTCTGCACTGATGAAGTTGGGCACTTAGGAAATTAAGTGTGTAGATCTGTAGCTACCAGGGCAGTGTCTGTCTCCTCATTACAGATGCAGATAAAGAAGCCTGAAGACAGTACCAGTAAAAGGAGCATATGCAACACAAACATGTCCTTGTGAAAGAGCATAATTCATGGACACTTCATTACCTTCAATAACTTTGAGTTCCTTGCTTATTCATCAGCAAGTCTTAGCTGTCATGAGCCAAAGAGAACGTGAGCTGGGATTATCAAAGTCTACATAAATGGAACAAACTTCCAGATCTCACTGATGCTCCAGGGATCTCCCCATAGGCTCCACCATCCACCCCTTACACTACCAAAGCTCCGTGTGGGGGGTGCAAGAAAACCCTGTGCAGCAGGCACCAGCTCTCACCCCAGTTAAACATGCCAGACTGACTCCTGCAAAGTTCATCTTGCCAAAAACAGTTTACATAAGGAGGCAGACACCAGGCATTTGTTCTAGAAAAGGATACATGCTACTCCCAGCCTTATTATTATTTGCACATGGATAGCTCCAGCATTTATTGCAATTCTCTCAGTTTTCTTCCTTGACTCCTCCTGGCACAATGTAGGGTCTGAAAAGTCTTTCTTTTTTATTTTTTAATCATTTAATATGGACTCTGTCAGCTTAAATTTGACCCACAGCTTTGCAATTTTATGGGGAAAATAAAAATTGAGAAAAATATAGAGAATTCATAAAGCCTTGGTCAAACAGGAAATATGCCCACAATATTGTGCAGCTTCAATGAAAGCTTTTCTTTTCAAAACAAAGGATGCTCCCTTGTGCTGTTTGAAACCCTGGCACTAGAGCAATTAAGAAAATGAAACTGCCTACAAACTAAAGCAGAATGCACATGTTTCACAGATCTTCATTGCCCAGGCAGAAAGAAATGTAAACAGGGCATAAATAACACCAGTCAGAGGACAGATAAGCTGAAGGGCAATGCTGGCACAAGAGGAAATGAGTAGAAACTGGCCAAGAATAAATTTATACTAGAAATTAGACATGGTTTCTAGCAATCAGAGGAGTAAGACACTTCCAACAGGACCAGTGGGCACATCTCATTCTGCTCCTTCTGTTCCAAGGAGGCTTTTTGTACACATTTGTGAAAAAATTATGTGATACAGCCTGCAATAACATGAGCCTAGAGACCCTTTCTCTGATCTGTAGCACTAATACTTTCAGTCTTTCAAAAAATATCTTTTTCATACTCTAAGAATAGGGAGACATTTGATGTACATTCTGTAGGGTGTTCTATTTAACCTTTGCTCATTGACCCATCTTAAAATATATCTATACTAATAGCCTTGCACATTTAATTGATGAATTGAAGTAAGCAACAACAATTATTGAGTGTTTTTATTTAACGGTGTCATTAAATAAAGCGAAAGCAAATAAGATCCCATAAAATACAAATGGTCTTATCTAAGAGTAGTTAGGGATGCAGTGACAGGAGTGCATTCAGTTAAGTGTTTATATTGTTACCATCATTCAGACATCAGCTCCAAAGCTTATCTAATTTGAAAGCCACTCCTGCAGATCTTTGCTATTGATTGGTGCAGCCTGCAGAGACACCACTCTCCACAAACTCATTCCAGAATAGGGAAGATGTCAGCTCCCACTTGTGGGGTCCCCTGGCCAGCTGGTACCTACATCTGTCTGCACAGATCTTTTCTGCTTGCTGGGTAATTTGAGGATACCCAAAATCATCTGGGAGACGAGGATTCTGTTGCCAGGGTGAGTTAGGAACAGATGTACCCTCAGCTCTTCACCCCACATCTCCCCTGACCAGGATGGCTGGTGTCTCGACTTAGCCACTACTCAGCCCAAGTGAAACATATGTTTATGCCTGTAATTTCTGCACTGAACTGCCATAGTGCCAGTTAATGTTGCTCAGAAATGAATTGCTGCTGCATAATGCACAGAACAACAAATTCACATTAGCTACATATCACAAATCAGATAATTACCAACCAAGATATTTGTACGCGTGTTCAACCTCTTACACGATGTAATAGGACACTATCAAAAAAGAGCTCACATTACAATGACAGTTTTGGCTTCTAGCACTTTGGCTTTTATTGTAAAAAAATTCTAATTTTCTGATTTTTATCTGCTCCTCCCCTCTGCTCCTAGTGGCGTAGGAATTATGATTATGCCAGCTCTAAAACTAGACTGCCTGCTTTTAAAGCAGCCTTTCTGCTTGATTCACAAGCACAGCACTGAAGCATTTGAGACACAAACACTGCAGATCACCCTCAATGCCAAGAGAAAGCACCAGCCTGACCAACTTCTCTTTGCCTGCCACCAAACCATGCAGTGACACAGGTGCATGCCCTCCTCCCCACACTGCTTCCATCCATGAAATCAGGGTGATGATACTGCTTTTGTGAGCCTCCCCCAAGGGAAAGCTCAAAACACATGTCCCTGAGGGGCAGATGGATTTCACAGTGGGATTTTTCAGGGAGTGCAGGCTAGAGGTGCTGATGGAGGGGTCCCAGCTTTTCCCATGCTTGCACAGATGGAGCTGTCAGGAAGGGCTCCCCTTTCGGAAGGGACCAACACTCTTCAGCTGACACCTCTGCCAGCATCCCCTCTGCTTGCAGCTCAGCTTCTCCACAGCTCGAGCAGAGAGCCCAGCAGCCCTGTGAGGCATACAGAGGAAGCTGGGCACAGCTGCTGCAGAGCAGCCTTGGTCCCTCACCACTGTCACCCATCTCAGCAGCTCTTCCAGCACACTAACAGGATCCCTGTATTTGCACTGCAACAAATGACAAGGTTGCCACCTTGCTTCACCAGGACTTTGTTTTTCAAACCCACAATCCTTCTGCCCCCAGAACCATGAGCTCAGCAGCAGAGGCAGGGGAGATGGAGGTGCCACCAGGCAAGCAGTGGGGACCCAGTAATCCCAGCCAAGCCCACACTTGCCCAGGGCTGCGCCAACAAAGCCATTTTCACTGGTAAGAGACTTAGAGGCATCACAGAAGCCCTGTCTTTCCAGTGTGCAAAACAGGGATTAGTCCTGCAGCCTCCATCCTGGTCTGGGGAAACATCAGGGCTTCACAAGGATGTTTCCCACTCAGATCCTTTTCCATCCTGAGTAAATAAGTGAGGAATCCAGCTACAGCAGCATGACTAGAGTGACTGCGCCTCACAGGGTTATGGGATTACAGCTCTCAGAACACGCAATTTCAGAAAATTTCCAGGCTTTTTTTATGCCTGTGAGTAGAGTGAAAAATAGTAAAATACAGTATTGCACCACGTTTCCTCTTTTCCTACAATGAATTTTTAAAAATAGAAAACAATATTGGGGTCACATAACTATTTTACTTTTAATTAATCTTGTTTCTTTCCTATTTAAACATTGAATAATTAGTCTTGAGGAAACCTCAGAAGGTTGCAAACTCTCCCCTCTTTTTGGGGGTGGGGGAATTACAAAATATCTTGGAATATGTCTCTCATGGAAAAATTGGAAGTGCAGTTAGATAACGACTTGGAAAAAGGTAAAGGCTATTAATTTATTTTTGGGGGAAGGGGGTGGTTCTAAAATTGGGAAAATACCTCATTTTGCCTTTAAATCCAACACTGGTTTTTGTTTGAGGGCACGCTGGTCACTGCTGCACCTAGGCCAAAGCTTTCCCTGTTTTGTTTCCAAGGGCCTGTGGATTAGAACAAGCCTATTTTCTAATTTTTGCATATTTGTGAAATAGTTTGGATGAGGTACTTACAACTGGGATTGAAGAGACTCAATTAATCCCTGTTATAATGAAGGTGAACAGTCCCAGGGCACAAGGATTCCCAGACTGACACACAGCAGAGGGGGACAGCAGCCAAGTATGGGAACTGGAAAGGGAGAGCACTGCCACACAAGGTGACCAGACCAGAACTGCTGCGGAAACTGAGACACAATACAAGAATCATCAACGAAATGAGAGAAAAAACCAAGTTTGAGTTTCTTTTCATCAAGTTACAATGCAGTCCCTGTGGGGGTGGCCATCCACCTTGAGCCACAGTTAGTGATAAACTATGCAGGAACATGAACTCAAGAGACACAGGAGGTTCTCAAGCAAATACACAGGGATTTCAGAAAATTAGGATAAAATTCACTGCCTACATAAATCAGTCCAGACTGGGTGTGCACCCCTGAATTTACATGGGAAGGACACCGCTACCGACTCTTATCTTAACCTAGGCCTTTCTTTAGCGCCGCTCCGCCTCCCTTTCTGTATTTCCTTTTCATTTTGAAGGCCTGCGAGCGCTCGCCCCCCGGGTCCCGATCCCCGAGCAGCCAAGGCGAGCCCCGGGCAGGCGCTCCCGGCACGGGCCGGCGGCGGCGGAGCGGCAGCGCCGCCCAGCGGTGCCCGAGCAGCGCGCTCACCGCGGGCACCGCACCGGCACCGAACCCTGCCTCCAGAGGAGAGGGAGCGGGAAAAATGGGGTAAAAAAGAAAAGAAAAAAAAAAAAAAAAAAAAGGAAATTAAAGACAGGTAAGTGCGGAAAGGAAAATATATAAAAGGAAATAAGAAAAAAAGGGAGATGCAAAGAGGAAAAGGGAAGAAAAAGGGAAGAAAAAAAGGGGAAAAATGGGGGGAAAGGGGGAAAAAGGGAATAAGAAAAAAAGGGGGAAAGGAGGGAAAAGGGAGAAAAAAAGGGGAAAAGGGGGAAAAAGGGGAGGAAAAAGGAAGAAAAAGGGGGAAAAAAGGAGGAAAAAGGAATAGAAAAAGAAGAAAAAATATAGGAAGGAAAAGAAGAAATATGAGGGGAAGGGGGAAGAAATAAAGGGGAAAGAACAAGGGTGAAGGGGGCAAAAGAGTGACAAAAGGGGGGGAAGGAAAAGAGAAGGAAAAGAATGAAAACTCAAACCTTAGAGTATAAACACAGATAAATTTTTTTTACAAGGACCTGAAAAGGCCTGCATTAATAACCCAGGACTTCCGCACACACCAGCCGTCTCAGAAGGCACAGTGGGAACGCTCCCCTTGTGTTGAGCCGGGCACCCCTCTGCTGCCGGCAGGGCAGAGAGCTGGGGCTGCCGGCTGCACCAAAGCTGCCCCGGGGGATTGTACCGGGGCCGGGACCTGCTGCAGGCTCAGCTGGAGAGAAACGCAGCTGCCGGCAGTCCGAGATGCTCCTCCGAACACCAGCGTTTAGAGGCAGGGGGCCGGACCAGCTCCTACCCGCAGATCCGCAGCCTCAGACGCCTCCGTGCGACAAAACAGCGACAACTGCTCGGGCTGCAGGGTGGGGCTCTCTGCTCAACAGAAATTTTAAATACATAATTTCGGCTCACACTTGGAAAATACTGGCCTAGAAACGGGTGAAAGGAGAAGGATGCTCAGCGCTCGGAGAGGAGGGGCGGAGGGGTTTGGCAGCGTAGGGCACTGCCAGAGCCCAGCGCTCCGCAGGCGGCAGCGTCCCCGCGGCAGCGCCCTGTCTGTCCCCGCGGCAGCGCCCTGTCTGTCCCCACACAGTGCCCTGTCTGTCCCCGCGGCAGCGCCGTGTGCCCCCGGCAGCGCTCTGTCTGTCCCCACAGCAGCGCTCTGTCTCTCCCCGCGGCAGCGCCCTGTCTGTCCCCACAGCAGCGCTCTGTCTCTCCCCGCGGCAGCGCCGTGTGCCCCCGGCAGCGCTCTGTCTCTCCCCACACAGTGCCCTGTCGGTCCCCACAGCAGCGCCCTGTCTGTCCCCGCGGCAGTAGTGCCACCTGGCGCCCAGGGACACGCTCACAGCAGCCCGGCCTGCCTCCCGTCTGCGGCCGGCACCGGCCCGGGCCCGCACCCATCCGTGCCCAAACCCTTCCCCCAAAGGCAAGGGCTTTCCAGCCGGGGCACCGCTTGCTCCCAGTGAAATGTGACAGCTCTGCGTTGTTCTTTGCAGGGCTTTCCCCTCCATGTCACAAGCTCTGCCACAGAAGTGCAGGTGCCCTGTGCTGCAGGTGACAGGTCAATGAAATTATCTGTTTCATCATCTCCAGATTAAAAAAAAAAAAAAAAAAAAAAGACATCTACATGTGGTTTATGTGGTTTGACCAGTCCATTGCATTTGTGATAATTTACAGTGCTAGTTTAAAAAAACTTGGAACAAATGAAAAGAGAGAAAATTTATTTCTCCTCAAGTCAAAAGCCCGCCTGTTCTTTTATCCACAAAGCTTTATTCTAAGTCTTTTCAACAAGTTAAAAACCTAGTGTATTTTTTTTCTGTTGGAGTTTTGGCCTAAGTGTGACAAATCTCATTCCTTCCCCCCAAACTTTTTGGCACTGCACAAACCCCCAGATATGTTGTTCTCCCAGCGTTAAATTAAACTGCCTTTCCCCTTTGCACCATGCAGCCTTTGTGCTCTGTACCTAGCAAATCCAAGTGCTAGAACTGCTTGCTGATAAATGTAAAGGTCTATAGCTGACACTGGAAATGCCCACTTGCTTCCACATATCTTACTCTGCTTTACAGATCTCAAAAATCTGAGTGCACGTTAAGGTCACCTTCACTCCCTGCTGAAAATGCAACCAGCAACAGGCGCAACCAATCACCTGTGTAACAGCTCAGAGCAGGACCCTGCAGTGTGCCCGCCACACTGTCCAGGGGACAGACTGCAAAGGAAAGAGATGGGGCCTTTGGAGCAGCCAGAGGCAGCCAAGCAGAAACTGGCCACAGCCTTGGAGTGGGCATCATTAAACACCTTGGCCTTGGTCTACATGGAATGAGAGAGAACAAAGGGGTTCAGTGCTTCTTTCCACTCCTTACACACTGCCTTCCCCTCCTGCCTAATCCTGGTCACTGCAAGCCAGAACTCACTCAAAAGCAGGAGGCAGCTACCTACACCTGGACCTTCAGTTTTTTCACACACAATATTTACAAGGGGCAGCTTTTGCCCCTTTCCCATCTGTTTTAGCACAGTCATCCTATACAAAGAAGAGAGAGGGGAAGCTTGGGTTCTGCACTTCAGCAGCCTGAATATACATCCAGCAAAACCTGGGGAGCATCTCTGCATACACTGCCAAGCTGTAAGGGACACCAATCACACCAATGTACTAACACATCAGCTCTGGATATAACCACCTGCAGGGTAATGTAGGTGCACAGATTACAAAGAAAAACATTAGCTAACTAGCTTGGCCTTAGCTGTACTGCTTGTTCATTTGTCTGCAAGCAAGTTTTGTTCATTTGTCTACTCCTGGATCTGTTATTCATAGCTATTTGTTTATGTTGCCTTGAGCAGTTCTCGCTCTGCCAGTCATGCAAGCCTGACATTTGTAATTTCTCCTATAAAATAGGAAATTAACGTAGGAAAGAGGCTGCATACAGCATTCCACCACAGCATTTATGTCAAGCACTGTATTCCATTTTAAGAGAATAAAATGGGTTTTGCTGTACTGGCTAGCTGCTTGCCTAGGAAAAGGAAATTTCCATGGTTCCCTTGGTCCCACATCCTGACCCCACAGCAAAAACAGAGAATATATCACAGGTGAAAATCTCTGAAGTTGTTCTTTTTTTTCCCCCCCTCAGGAAACAGATATATTCAGTATTAGTTTCTTCAGTATTTAAAGATGATCTTTAAAACTTGCAGAAAATGAACAGAAAAAAACCTCACAAATTCAGCTATTCCTGTCTGAATACCCACTTTTCCTACTTAGAGAAAGGCGTTGGGTATTGCTTTAGCTCACCACAGAACAAGTTCTGCAGAGCCTCAGTTTAAATGAACTTGTGTTGTAAAAAGCAATGCCTTTACTGCTATCTGCTCTCTGACTGGCAAATGCATTACAAAGTGAGAACGTAGCAGTCACTCATATCTCTGCCCTATTTAAATAAATCTTTCAGGTTACCTTGCCCAACAAAATCACACTGATAGAGCCCATTACTTCTAATGCATCACTGCTTTCTCTCATGGGTACTATTTTCCTTCCCAGTATAGCCTGTTTATACAATAAGGCATTTCCTACCCTGGGAACAGCCTTTGCAGTGCCATTGATCACAGCAAATAATAAGTACACACAGGATGCTGCAAAGTCTCGGTGGGCCAACACCAAGCTCTTCTCTTGGCAATTGCTCCAGTAGGTTTTGTTTTAAACAAGGTGTCAGAACAGCCTCCTATGTATCTGCAGCACAGCCCCAGGCACAGCACAGGTATAAGATTAACTCCATTTGGATAAAAAGACTCAAAAAGAACACTTCTAGTGTTCCACCTTGTTACTTATGCTAGGAGAAGAAAAAGCTTTCTATGGCATGGCTGCATTTTAGAAGGTTCTTCCCATTTTCTTGGTACTAATTACAAAGCATTCCCAGCCAATGCCTGTTACACCAGTGTGAACAACATGAAGTCCAGCCACTTTTGGCTGGAGCTGGACCCTGGCTCAGGCACATGATACCCCACCAAAAGCAAGAGGTGCAAATGCTGTTCCTACTCACATTGAAATCTGGGCAATCACCTCAGGCTTACAGAGGGGTTGCCAGCAGCAAGCCAACCCCCACTCACACTTCTGCTGCTGCTGCTGTGTCTGGAGCTGGCAGCCCCAGTGCTGTGAGCTCCTGTGCACTCACCAGGGACCAGTGACAGCCCCGGCAACCAGCCTGCGGCTGGGCATGGCCCCCTGTGCCAGTACCACCTCAGCAGCAGGAATGCAGGCACAGCTCAAACCAGCCCTCCTAGCACTCATTCAGGTAGGAACCACAGCAGTATCTTTATCACCATCATAAATACAACCTGGCTCTGAGCTCCTGCTCCTCCTCTCACCTTACAATACCTGAGCTGATGATTTCTGTCTCACAGCAGGGAAAAATGTGTCCTGCAGAGCAATAAACCCCTGGTTCATCTGTGTGTCTGCACAGCTGGAAAAACATGGGTCCAGCACAGCTTTTTGCAACACAGTGCAGCAACCCAGGCAGGCTCTGGGGGTCCCTGGAGGTTCATGCCGTGTGCTCCTTGCCTCTGTGAGCTCATGGCAGGTTGGCACAGTGCTCCAGCTCCCCCCTGTGCTGCCTCCTCCATGGTGAGTGGGGTACCTGGCCTGGCAGGAGCTGCCACTCTGACGGGCACTTGGGGGGCTCTGACCCCCTGCTCCAGCATGGAGCAAGCCCCTCTCTCACTGCCGTGTTTGTTCTCCTGCTGTCCCACAGGCACTTCCTTGCAGCCAGTGAAAATTCAAAATGACTCTTAGTGAATAATTAATTGTCCTCATCCTGAATCATCTTTAATGAATGAAAAGGCTGGAAACCTGCTGGGCCCAAGAACATGGCTCCGTGATTGGAGCACAGATGTGCATTTTGCATTTCTGCACATGCTCCTTTGGTAGAGATTCTGTGGCTGCAGGTTGAAATCCCTGTGCATTATCTCCTTTTGGGACACAGAAGCCTGAAAATGCTGCAGAAGAAATGTTCATTTTCACAGAAGATGCCATATGCAGCACAAGCTAGACACAGAAAATGCATTTACCTGTGGAAAAGGCATTTTTGAGATGGGTGAGGAGAGAACAGTACAAAGAAAGAAAACAGGCCGAGTTTGGCAGATATATTGACTCTGTTTCATCACAGTTATTTGTGCTGAGCCACACGCCCATTTTCAGGGCACCCCAGGGAGAGGAGACTCTCAGCCACCCACCAGCTGCCATCACTGCACTGGTTCTGCAAAAGAGGGTTAATCTGTCCCTGCCACCAAGGCTGCAGAGTGCATGGCCCATTTATCCCTGCCCGGGCTGCTGCAGCGCTGCCAGCTCTGCGGGGGATTTGGCTGCAGACTCAGAGGCTGAGGCTTAGGCAAGGGCTCATGAGGGGCTCCAAACCTGTGCAACATTCTAGCAGAAGCAAGTGTTCTAACAGGAGCAATGATTTTCTTTGCATTTTTTTTTAAAAAGGCACTAATTTAAGCAGCAAAATCTGCCTTCAGGAGCTCACCTTCCCTGCCCAGTGCTGGCAGCAGCCCCAGAGGCTGTAGGGGCAGAGGGCAAACCCACTCCAGTTCCCACCCACGTGCAGCTCCCTGCAGCCACTGGAAGCATTGAGGGGATGCTGTGGCTCCTCATTAAACCAGGAGAAGGAAGGAAAGGCCTTGGGCACAATTACCTTAATGAAGCTGGCAGCTCTGCATGCTAACAGCACCTGACGCCTGGGGTTTCAGGCACAGCTGCACAAACACTACCAAAAGCACTTCCAGACCCCTGTAAAAGCATAAGCACACAGCAAAGCAAATACCTGCCTGAAAGGAGCCTGGATACCCACGCTGCAGAGCAGGTGGTGAGTCTGCCTCTTAATTAAGCATATGTTCGTGGAAAGCATCTGTGCACTCTGTGAAAAGCCTCAGTCTTTCCCTGCTTCCACGGAAAGTGGCTATCCCTGCCAGCAGCTGTCTCCCAGCTGGGTAATGATGTGGGTGGCATTGGCCTTAATGCCCACGGGGGACCTGCATGGTGCTGGCAGACACAGCACAGACAGCAGTCAGAAGGTGAATGGTGCATTTCTTTTCCAATTTCTAGCCTTCAGAAAACACCAGTGACTTGCAGGTGATGAAAAGCTGCAAACTACAGAGGAAAAAATGCGCAGTGACTATTCTGGAGAGCAGAGAGAAAAGGAACACGTGCTCTGCCTGGCACACATCTTTTGGACACAGGTTTAGTTTGTGTTGCAGGTCAGGCTGGCGAGCTCAGGTAGCACTGTGACATATGGCAAGGAACGTTTTAAAGCCATGGCTGCTGCCACCCTGCTCAGACCCTGTTTGCTGGCGGGAGGTGAGGAGGCTGCTCCTGCATGGGCTGAGCGAGCAGCCGGCAGCGTTCGATCGACTGCCTCGCTGCAGGATTTTCTGTTTCGCTATGGAAATATACCAGGACACATTCCAGTTCAGCCTGGCTGTCACAGGACATTCTTCAAAGCTGGCTTCATGGGCGTCACTTTCCTGATCATCACAGGAATTCACTGCAAACACTCCCCACCTGCATCTCTGCTCCCCATATTGTATGTGCTTTCATTCCCTACTCTGGTATGTAGACATTTCAGTGTCAGGAAAAGCAAAAAGAACACAGAATTTTGCACAAGTGATTCATTCTGATAAACACACAAAGCACTTTAACAGGGATCACAAAATTACATAAAAATGCTCTTTTCGGTTCCTTATTTTGTTTCACTCCATGAATATTACAGTACAAACAAAAAACAACAAGTAAATAAAAGTTAGAAAACATGGGCTGATATTTTAAGGCTGTGGATGCCTCCAGGTGTATCTGTCAGTCTGTATCACTAATTTTCAAGCTAGCTGAGGGTTATCATTAAAGGAAAAGGCCTACACATGCATCTAAACTAGGCTGTAATTTGTAAAACTATCTAGCAGATTTGGATATGTATCTTTTGCAATTTTCAAGAATAAATAGAAATTGAAATCCAGTAAAGAAACAGTAACCCCAAAGTTAAGAATATTTTATAGAACAGAATTTGGCCACGCTTTTCTGTCATGTGAAAATATCTGACATTCCCTTCAAGTGGTAGAGGCTGGGCACGTCAGCGGCTTGGCTGAAAATAGCTGGGTGCTCAAAATTTTTCTATTCTAGGAATGATCACATTAACTGGAAGAATACTAACTATAGTCCAAGACAGGAGTAATCCTTGTGTTTCTTATGGCATGTAAGTTTACCTGCAAAGTCCCACAGGGTGTGGTTTGAGATGGAATGTTACTGAACCTAACTGAAGGTATATTTGAGCTATTGGCAGGCACATCTAACTATGATCCATTCATTTTGAATGACAAAAATAGCAGAAAAAAACCCCAAAATGCTTGAACTGCAGAATCATTTATCCCTGCACACTGGCTGCTCTAAGTATGTCCTTATGTGACGAACATACCAACACTGTTACTGCTGCTGGACCTAGCTAGATTAAAGAAAATATGCAAATCTCTGCTCTTCAAATCCTCAGGTTCACTACAAACATCCTAAAGGGAAAAAAGAAGACTACTACTATAACAAAGGCAGGGAGAGGTACCAGTCCAGTGATTGCTAATGCCCACTCCAAGAGGCAGCATCACTGGTAGATGTTACTCACAAAGGTGACTCAGCCAAGGAGGGGACAGAGGTGACACAGAGCCCTAAGCTGGAGCTCCAAGCTCTGCAGTGTGAGGGACTTGCCAGGTCTGAGTGTCTGAGACTCCAGGGAGGCTGTCACTGCTGACCTATGGTCACCCAAAGCAGCATAATGCAACAAGACAAACAGAGAGAGGTGCAACCACCACAACTGATGGGGCAACAGCAAAGTCTCTTGTAACCACAAGGGGCCAAAAAGTCCTCAGGCAACAAACATGCCCTGCTCTCGTAACAGGCCCACTCAGGGTCAGAGGAGTTCCTACCCCACCACAGCACCATCCCAGGTCTCTTCTCCCATTATCAGCCCCTTGTCAGTGGTTCAAAGGACTCCAGACAGTCACCAAGAGCTGAGGGTCTGACGAATGTCCTGCTCTTGGGGCACTGACAAACCTCTCCTCTGTTCTGTGTGCTACTCAAAGGACTGTCCCACTCAACAGATATCCTGCACTCCTGTCTTTCCAAAACATATCCCACCCCTGCCCAAGCTGGGGAGGCCTTTCTGCTCATGCTACCAGGCTTATGACACAGCCAGAGAGAGCTCACCCCAGGCACTGGGAACACAGGAACAAACACATGCATACTCACCTACCATCCATTTCCTGACAGAGTGCAATTTGTAAAGCACCACTGCTCCTACACCTCAAACAATTAGGGAAAGACTTTTTTCCGTCAGTAAAAATGCACCCACATTTTGCCAGAGGAGAATTAGGTGTAAAAAATACCCAATGGAAAGATCCTTCTTTTTTTCAGAAGAAATGTCACCTTTTCCCAAACACACTAAAATGCTGAACCTTTTTTTTTCATTTAGGAAGTTATGTTGTCATGGGGAAAAAACCAAACCCAAAACAAAATGTTGTCTTCTCCCAGCTCTCCCTGCTGCATCATGCACTAGGGCAGCCATTTCTGAAGAACTTTTTGAATCTTTGGGAGCAAAGCCAGAAAACAGCCCCCATGCCCTGCAGACTGCTGGGCTCAAATTATTTAGTGGATTATCTCTTTATGATTAAAGGATTTTGGCTCATGTTCAGAGATGTTACAGTCCTTCCCATGAGGGGTCCTGTTTACCAAGCTACATCAGCAATTGATGCAAGTGTAAACGCTTGGAGAAAGAGGGACTAGACACTAGTTTGGGTTTGGTCCAGTATACTCCTACGAAAAGCTGCCAGGCCGTGGTGAGTTTGGACATAGGTTGGCCACAAAATAAAGGAGAAGCACTCATGGACTTGTATTTTACCTCATTTGCATTTGTTTCCTGAACTATATGAAAACAAAACAAACAAAAAAAAAAACCCATGTTCATAAGTAGTATAAGAAATAATTGATTACAACAAAGTCATAGAATTGTAGAGTATTTTGAGTTGGAAGGGACCCATAGGAATCATTGAATCAAGTCCTCATGGACCTTCAGGTAGAAGCAAAGGCAAAAAATTATATTTGTACTTCTGACTTAACTCAGCAGGTGTTCCATATAAATATTTCTCCTACAACTCTGGCTGCTCTGGAAGAATACAATAAAACGCTATTTAATGAATTCACTTTAAACTAAAATCAAACATGCTTTCAGTCTTGTCACAGCCCAGGAGTTTTCTTTGAAAGGCACAGGTCATGTGGGCCGGAGGAAGAGGGCTCTCATGCTCCAGAGCACCCATCTTCCTGACTAACATTTTTCCAGCCCTAATGGGATGGGATTCATAGCACTGCATGCCCTGAGCTTAAAAATAACTACTGAAGGTGGTTAGAAAGATTTATGCCTTTCAGCAAGTATCTTGCTTCCTTCCAGCCTGTGTATGAGCCATCTCCCAACACAGCACAGAAACATGTTTATTTTAGGAACAGAGTGTCGTCACCCTTTTCACAAGGGCCATCCTAAACCTGACCAAGTACCTTTACTCCACCATTTGTCTCAAATGTCAGGTTGATCATGCAGTCCCAGTGGCCAGAAATCTCCAGGCTGCCAGGCTGGCCAGGTCTCCATAGCCCACTGCTGGGTGTAGGTTGGGGTTTTGCTGGGATTACTACACTGCAGAGGGAAGAGCAGAGACAGATAAGTGACCTTGGTTTGCTTCACCATGTGGACAAATGAAGCTACTTGTGAGAGCCTTCACTTGGCATCCTGCATTTGTAACTATTTTGCCCTTCCAGGGGGCAGACAGAGTTCCCTTTAAGATTCAGGCTGTGTGCTGTGAGCACTCCGAATGCACAAGAACGTGCATTTCCAATGGAAAATGAAAATGTCTGAGTCACCATTTTATCAGGTGCTGAATAAGAACAAATTTATTTTTTTCATGCCTATAATTATATGTTTGGAAGGGGCTGGAGCAGCTCTCAGAATGAGGAGGGAAGATGCTTGAGCGAGCTGTGCTAATGGAGAGGGCCTTTGGTTGGACAGAGCAGGGGAAAGAGCAGTGCTAGGGCCAGCAGAAACTGATGCTCCCTGGCAAAACACAGTCTGCTTGTTCCTTTCTAAAGTTCTCCCTCACAGCACAATAAATGTTTGTGCTTTAGGAGGGATCAGAAGGACTGGGCAGGAAAAAACCCAAAGGTTTTGATTGGCTTGGGGGCCTTTTTGGAAAGGACACTACACTCCTTTAATTAAATGAGTCTCAACCCAAGCCAGGAACAAGCAAGTACAATCAAAAACCATCTTCCCCACTTAAATTCATTAACTTTCCAGCATTTCCTAGCTAGCAGACAAGGCAGGATTGACATATTTAATGTCTCATCCCTAGAAATTGTTTCTTCTCAACAAGAAGATAGAGCACAGGAGAAAAGAACAAAATAAACTGCCTGTATCATTCCTGACATATTGTTGTATCTGGGTGCTTGTTCTTGGCAGTTCAGTGCCTGTCACATAGCATGACCCTTCCACCAGGCAGCTGTCAATACTGGGCAAATTGAGTTTACCCTTAATGAAAGGCCACAGGCAATAAGCAATCAGGCAGTATGTGCTCTCCATCCCATCGTTAATGAGCCTGGGGATATTTGTCTTCTGTACACTGCCACAGCTCTCCCACCTCTGCAGCTGTAGGGCTGAGTCACACCCCAGACTGGAAGGTACACCTAATCTTTAGATCTGACTTAGCTGTACCTCAGGATGGAGAACATTTCAGGAGCAATTAATGCAATGTGAATGTCACCAGCAGTGGGGCTGTGCTCATTGCTTCAAACCCAGGTATGTGGGAGTAGCTGCAAACAGGGGCAATTCCACCCATTCCTCTCCTTGCCTCAGGCTACACCTTTCTTGCTGATTCCCTCCCTACAACAGCAGCACTTGTGTAGCCACAATGACTCGAGTAAGGCTGGTTTGATTAAAAGCAATTCATTTTTAAAATACCAATAAGAACAGGGTAATTTCCCACTGGTTTAATCCCCAGCACCAGCAATGGGAGGCAGTAAGAGTACTGCTCCCAGAGGTTGGGGTCACAAGCTCATTCCCTTCTCTTACCCATCAATGAAACCATTAAGGAACTACAACCTTGATAGCATGCTCCTACAAAAAGGACTCCAAGTCAGCTCAAAGATGTCTTGAGGTGACATGCCCTTCAAATCCCTAAACTGAACCAGGTTTCACAGCTTCACTGAAGGGAATACTCTAGCGACTCATCTATCTTACATTTTTAATTCATCACATGTTTAAAACAAAGCAAAATGAAACAATTCTACCTTGTCACCAATAAATGTCCCTTGTGAGCACAAGTTTCCTCAGGAGGGAGCAAGAGACCTAACAGATGAGAGTTGTAATCTTTAGTGCACATCTGGAAACTACTTAAATATTACTATGGACATGTTAGAGTCTTCAGAGTTGCCAGTGAGATCTGATTCTCTGAATTGCAAGATCAACAACTTAGATGAAAGAACCTCTTCTACGTTGTGTCAAGTGGACTTGAGAAGGAAGCAGAAGGGAATAATCATTCTCAGCCTTTTAACAAACACCTGAAAGTGGAGAGGTAAGAGATGAAAGGATATTAATAAACATATTACCAAATTAAACTTCCATGGGTAATATTTAGACATCATAGCAGTTGGCACCTTAAGGAGGAGAGAGAGAAAACAGATCAGAAAAAGATGTAAGTCTCCAACAGTCTGTTCTCAGATGGCCATTTCCAGTGGCAATCACACTAATTGCACACACAAATTAGGCAAACGATCATGAATGTATTTTTCAAAATCAAGCCCCATTTATGTTACTCTCACAAGAATTTCCAATCAACAGTTTTCAATTGCAAATACAGAACAGTTTAGTCATCAAAAAGCAAAAGGATGAAGAATGTACTGAACACGAAAGGAAAACAATCTCTTCCCTCTCCCATATTTCTGTAACCAATTCCTTCTGAACATTTAAAAGAACATTTTCTATTGACACAAGACATAAAAATACTTTGGTTTAATAAGCTCTGCTCATCTTAAAATTACAGAGATAAAAATGTAAGTGCACAATACAGTATTTCAAATAGCTTTGAGAGGGTTATTAGCAAGAATGAGCATGGCCATCAATCATCAGACATACTGACTGATACTAATGTTCTTCATGGGAACGTAAATAATTGTTTCAAAGCATAATATGCTCCTTCATCATTAAAATCACTTAGATGCTATAATTCACCTAGCTTGAGCAATGAAAACACAATCAGCTTTCTTTCTCTAAATAAGCACAGTTTTAGCAAATCACTTAAGCACGGGCTTAAAATTAACTAGCTGATTGAGGTCACAGCCCACTTTGCCCATGCATTAGCACACTGTGCAGGTAATATAGAGAGGATAAGCAAACCCCAAACAACAGTGAAAAAACCTTTTTCCTCTGAAATCTACCTCCTGAAATACCACCATTAGCCTTTAGTGTGCAGAAGCTGTTAACTGTTAACTCTGAGCCCTTTAGAGAGCCAGTGCTGTTGCTGATTCAGCATTAGAAACCTTCACTGAGCAAGGCTCTCTTTGAAGGAATGGAAGGACAGGGCACTTGTTATCCATCACTGAGCTATTCCAGCTGCTGGCTGGCACTTGCTAACGCTGCAGGCCTTGGCTTACCAGGTCATACTTAACCCTTAGAAAGCAATTGCCTTCATCTGTTTCTCTTAATAGGCAGCCAGCATATTCTCCCTGGCAAGCTGCACTCCTACTGAACATTAAATACTTTTACATGAGAAATTTGTAATGCATGTTCTTTTAATGGGAGCTTACTGAATGGCTGGAAGTCTCAAATGCCTCTTAAAGCACAAATGAGGAATTTCAATTGTACTCTAAAATTCTCATGGTGCATTTTCTCTTAAATACCTAAAATCCTACCCCCTTTCTCCAGTTCCAGTGTACAGACAAAGTAATATTAAACAGCTTTGAGACTCAGAGTCCCTCTGTTTTCACACAGGTACTTTGTAAAGAAGGCAGCACTGTCTCCACACTACAAACAGGCAATAAGGCAGAGGAAGGTGTGGTGGAACTCAGGGTGGAGTTATGTGCAGGGACCCACAGCCTAAATGTCAGACTGAGCAACTCTTCCTGGCTTCCCCTACATTTGGTGGAGATCTTGCCAACACAATCAATGGGGTAGATGCATACTAAAACAGGAGTTGGATTTCTATGGTCCTTGTGGGTCCCTTCCAAATCTGGATATGCTACGAAAGGAGCTCAGTTCCACCCTAGGTATCCTGGTTTTTCTCTTCTGGATATGAGGGGCAGCCTCTCATATCAGAGTGGAACCAGCTCCCCCTCTCTTGCTCTGGTCCATGGGCAGCCAGCTGCCAGCACAGCTCACCAGGCAGGAGGGAGCTTAAAGCATCCCCGAGCTGAAGTCGTGTCTCAAGGTGATCCCCCACGCTTCGTCACACACGGAGCTTCCGGCACGGCCATCCTGATCTCCTGACACGGCTCACCGAGGCTGTGTCCACCCACAGCTTGAGATGCCACTTTGATCACAAGCTTGTAGGGACTGACAGCTACAGAACTCATCATTTGGCCATAACAGCCTACTCACCAGCCTGCTTTCCTTTCTGTACCCCACATGACAACTGCTGTCTCTCCAGCTGAACTGACCCCATTGGTTTTGAACCCTTGGGCATAAAGAAAAGCAATGCCTTACTTGAGGCAAGCATGTGATGCTGTGCTGCTCTCACTGCAACAAGCATTTATTAGAACTGGGAATGGTTTAGAGAGAGGCAGCAATAAGATCCAAGACACTTCAAACTGTGAGAAACAGCTTAGCAGGAGTATGCTTGTGGTCTCTGCGAACACAAGTAGCACGAGAGGAGGATCGGGTCTGTCATTCGCTATCTCATTCAGTACTGGTCTCTGGAAAGCATTAACCCAAGCAGGAATCAAGTTCAAAACAAAGGAAAAGACAGGCTTCCTCATGTAACAGGTTTGGGGAAATCCTTTTCACAGGACACTGTGATGCTAAAAATACACGTGAACTCAAGGGGAGACTGGTCAAGTACAGAAAAGAAACATCCACTGAGAACTCTTACGTACATTGAACCACGTCTGACTCAGATAATTTTCTAAGCTGAAAATAGCTAGCAGCTGGGAGAGCATTTGGGGGACAGATCATATTTTCTTACTCTTTCCTGTTTGACGTGGATGGAGGAAGGCTATTGAACTAGATGGACACTTTATTCTGGCCCAGATTAATTGCTCTTGTATTTTTCTGTTAATTGATGCTACTTCTTTTTATCTTTCTATTGGTGACTTTTTCAGAGGTTTCTCTCATTTTTTTCCAAACAATTCTTTCCAGGCTACACTAAACCCAGTGAAGATCTGCCTCTATAACACAACACCATTGTGGATAAAGCAGAGATGAAGTAGGGAGTAAGACATATTGGCTCTTAGTCTCAAAGCTTAACAAGCGATTACAGAAGTGCTAAAACAGATGACTGTCCTTTGGCAGTTAGTGGGGCAACATGTGCTCACTGAGTAAAAAGCCCATCATTCCTCTAACACTTAATCCCAGCAGCATTTTACCAGCCAAATGAACAATACTCCCATAAATAATAGAGATTCGATGCCTTTCTCTCCTCCTCAGCACTGTGCTGTCCTCCCCTTCTACAGACTAGGAGCAAAGAAGCATCAGGGAAAATCTATTGAGTCTGAGGCTTGCAGTGAGTCTGGAGGTCACACAAGTGAACAGGGTGACAGGAGAGAAAGAGAAGTGATGTCTTTGGGCTGAGTGAGCAGGATTTACAAGTCCTTGGTCCCTGCTCTGGGTGGAAATTAGACCCATAAGTATCTTCCCAGAACACTTCAGGGCTCTGCATTTCTCTTTCTACACCCTGCCAGTCCCTTATCAAAATCTGACTTTCTTATTGAAACACTTTTCTTCAGTGGCCATGCACATAAGCAACAAACTCTTCCCATTGAGTAGACACAGCCTTATGGCAGGACAGCCCTTAGCACAGTCCCCAAGAGGTACCCATGGCTATTTCACAAAGCAGTGTGCCTGCCTGGATCTTTCTGCCAGTTCAGAGTTAGTTTTTTTCTCACTACTAACAAAGAAAAGCCTCTGGTTTGGATTTTTATACTTAGCCAACTATCATTTAGAACATGTATTGCCTGACCTTCTCTGGGATGTGGGAGCATTCCCGGCCAAACAGCATGTTAGACAGAGAAGTATCGACCCAAAGGGCATGAGCTGTGGATGAGTAGGAGAGAAACTCTCATGGGAGCACTCTCAGCAAGACCCACCACTTGCCAGAAATGCCAAACAAGTGTGAAATTCATTCACTAAAGTGTTTCCTCAGAAAAGGACATGCTCCCATTTAATTGTCCTCCTTACTCATGATTCCCACACCATCTGAATAAATTTCATTGTTCTAACTCTAACCTTTCCTAACCTCAAAAACAAAGCCCCAAACCAACCCTAAAACACAGCTGCATCACCTTCTCAGCCAAGGTGCTGTAAACGAGCTGCAGGGCAGAAACAGATCTCCAGCAAGATGCTTTAAGGTGTGTGTCAGCCATTTAGCAGGGAAGACAGGGCAGGGAAAGTGCATTTCATTGCTGAGTAGCCTGCAAGCATTTGGGAGCATGATTTATATTCCCACAACTGCCTCTTCAGGTTAAGGGTGAGCACAGTAAAGGATTCATCAGAGAAACTCCAGCAAATGCAGAAACGGAGGAAAAAGCAAACCAGGTTTCTTTGTCTTGTCCATTAAAGGTAAATTAGAGTTATTAGAGAGGAACACCCAAGCACAGCCACAGAACATTAAGCCATATGTGAATAATTATATACATATTTGTCTGATCAACCAGCTGAATATTTAAGAGATTATACCCTGCTTGCACTGAGCATAAATACCTGGGGAAGTCAGCCTTTCAAAAACACCACTTAAGACTCCCTCCAGCCTCACAAATACACCACCCAGGATACACCTATGCTATTGCTAAACTGAAGCAGCAGGGAAATAAAGGGCTTGGGCACACAGAAATGAGAGCAAGGGGAGCACCACACACTGGGACACAGGAAAGGGGTCTGTGCTTGATTTTCACTGCTGCGATTCAATATAGGCTCACATGTCCCTCTCTCCACCACCAAAAAGCCACAGAAGAGGATAAACAATGGCAACACCAAGTCACAGGAACTCAGAAAAGCAGTGGCAGCGTGTTGGTTGTCCAGTCCCACCAGAAGTAGAATTATTATTTGCTTTGGTTTTGTTTTCATGTCACATTGCAACAAAAGAGGAAATCCAGAGCTTGAGAAGGAACTTGCATCATGGAGGATGTTGCAATACCATTCCAGGTTCTACGTAGAGATAGCAAAATCAGAAAAGCTTGAGCAATGTGGAGTGTAATGGACACTTTTGATCCTTGTGCTTTTCCAGTTTGAATGCTCTGTGCAAGTGTGTGCAGCTTCACCCTCAGCCTCATAAGGAAGACTGCTTTGCCTGCCCCTCCCTCCAGATGTATTTTGGATCCTCCCAGCAGACTTCCCCACCCTGAAAATCAGTCATGCAGAGGAGGGAACACCAGATTGGGTACTTCTGTCCACAAAGCAAGCACAGCATGTTTAACTACATTTTAAAACCAGTTTCACTAGAAGTTCCCCTTTGTCCGTTCCTCTTTTTCAGTGCTCTCAGCTCCTTATTCCACTGCCATGCTCATGTAGGCCTCCCACTGTGTCCATGTCTTTTCCACCCACTGTATGTTGAAGTTTTGAATTTTAATCACTTCTATATGCTTCTGTATGCCCACACACATGCATTTTCCTACTCCTGGACCTTTCCTCTGCAGGACTCAGCATTTCCTCTGCATCCCACCCACAGTCCCTGCAGGTACACTTGCATAGTCCATGGCACAAAGAAGTCTGTTTCAGAAGACAGCCTGAAACAAGGGCTAGAATTTGGGAACAAATGTACTGTTTGTCACAATCAGCACAGGGCAGGGGCTTTAGTTCTCTCAACACCTTGTCCTATCTCCCCAAGGACCAGCAACTGCAGCAAGTGGGCATCAGGTGTAAGATCCTGGGGATCAGGCCAGTGCACTCCTCAGACCAAAGACTCCTGACCTACAGCAAATGGATTCCCCAGCTGGTCCCACACACAGCTATGGCTTCATAAAAACACTCATTGAGAAACCAGCAAGGCAAATAGAAGAAGGGACAGCAAAAACTCCCCACCTCAGCTCTGCCAGAGCCAAACAATGACTTCAGTCAAGTTGCCTCATGCTACTGTATTTACTGTAGCCCCCACATTGCCTTGGCAGCACAAAGCAAACTGATTAGGACTGAGCAGCAACTGCTGGGCCATGCACAAGTGGGTTTGCAAGTGAACAAATGGCTGTGAGTGCACATTAAAAGCAGGAAGAGAACACTAATAAGGAAACAATTATTTCATTTTTTTTAAACAGATTTCTTTCCTATTCTTTCCTCTTATCTGGAACAAACAAAGCTTTGAGGGAACAAATACAATTCCAGAGATAATCCACGCTTTGGATCCTGGAAGCATTTGGTACCAACTTCTGGAAAACAAAACAATGATAATGACTCACGCTGGGCCTGGGGGTGGCTCATCACAAATTTAGCAGCAGCTTCCATGCTCCCAGCTGAGATTGGCTTTGCTGGGTTGTTTTCACATCACCAGGACTGCAATTTAGCACATGCAAATCGGCCCAGCAGCCAATTGCAGCCACCATGCTAGAAAGGCATAAACATGCCATTTAGAAAAATGCTTTGCCATACAAAACATGATTACCTCCTTCCATGCCATTTCAGGCTATGGGAAGAAACACTTTTTTATTATTAAACATTACACATCTCTTTTCCTCCAAGGCGAAGAAGAATTATTTAAAGGCCTATTAATCAAACATTTATTCAGACAATTGAAAGCTTTGCACACTACCATTGCATCTGTTATCCACTACAAGCATCTTATGAGGCCACAGGTCAATTCCTGTATCCAGTTTTGGGCCCCTAACTTCAAGAAAGACACTGAGGTGATCCGTCCAGCTCCAGAACGGAGTTGGGGAAGAGTCTAGAGAACAAGTCCTGTGAGGAGTGGCTGATGGAACTGGGAGTGTTTAACCTGGAGAAAGGGAGAATCAGAGGGGACCTTATTGCTCTCTACAACTCCCTGACCAAAGCCTGTGGCAAGGTAAGGGTCAGTCTCTTTAAGTAACAAGTGACAGGACAAGAGGAAATGGCGTCAAATTGCATCAGGGGAGCTTTACATTGTATATTAGGAAAAATTTCTTCACTGAAAGGTTGCTAAGCATTAGAAAAGGCTGCCCAGGGAAGTGGTGGAGTCACCATCCCTTGAGGTATTTAAGACATGCGGATGTGCTGCTTAGTGGATTGGGCAGTGCTGGGTTAACAGTTGTACTCAATCTTAGAGGTCTTTTACAACTGAAAAAAAAATATATATTCTACAAGAAATCTCATCTAGTTTTCAGACCATGCTGAACTTTTGATGATAAATGTACAACCTGGACTAAAAAATTTAAAACTAGCATCAGTTTGGTAAAAAATTAAACAGGTTACTTCTGGAAAGCAGCAGAAAGGGCTATGGGAAGACAAGTGGCTTGGTTTTGAGACAAAGTTCAGTGAGCCAGAAGTAGATCGCTCTCACAAACAAAGCAGGAAGATCTCAATTTCTTTAATGAACAGGGCTTTCCATCTGGGAACTGATGGCTGTGAAATACCTCCAGAGGGATCTTCTGCTAAGCAGAAGAAAACAAGCCTACTGTCAATGCTCTGTGGACAGGGCAAACAAGAAGAATTTTAGGGATGATACATACCACTAATCTAATGGTTCAGTAATGGTTCTGGCTGGGACTAGGTGCACGAGTAGAGTTAAATTTGCACTCAGATGGTTCAGTGAGCTGAGACCTGTCTCCGGAAATGCGCCTTGGTCTTCGATGGACACAACCTAACAACGGTCACACAGCTCTTAAGCTGAAAGCATCTGCTCTGAAAGTCAACTTTAAATATCTCCCTTTGACCCTGCATTCTTTAGTTACACTTCAAGTGGAAAAACCGCAACACAGAATTTTATACACACAGTCATTCAGGAAAACAAATGGAAAAGCTGAAAAAAAATTTCATTATATTGTTAGCTAACATTTCCCATACATATTTCAGTTTATAATGCATTGAAATTGTATACCTCAGACACCTCTTACTCTTTTCTCGGCTGAGATTGGGAAACGAAGGAAGTGAAGCTTTATTCCTTTGCAAAACCATGCAAACCTTTAGGCGAGAAGTGCCATAAACCAGCCAACCTCTGCTTCAAAGTACTGTTCATCATCCTCATTACAGGTACTTAAGAAAATTCAAATTACTCTTATTTTGCTTGTATTTCCTCATTCGGAGAAAGTAAAACATTTTTCAGATATGACTCAGTATCAGTGATGCTCTGGTAGGACCCAGACAAGTTTCAATACTCAGAGGACCGAGTTAAGATCCAGCAATTCCAGATGCCCAGCTCTGTAACCTCAGACATCTGGCTGACAGCTCTGCATTGCTAAGCCACTTTACACCCAGGGAGTTCCTGGACCTGCATTTCTTTTGAAGATTTATGAAATACTTTATTGCAAACTGAAAAATAAAATCCTGCATAATATCAAAGACTTTCCTTTGCATAACTACAGAGAACTGGCTGCAAGCACTTAAAAAAGTTATATGCGTATAACTAAGTTCATTATCATTTGTATCTCTGGAATTTTTGCATGATAGAAACCAAGTAATTTCACCAAATAAAAATGCTAAAAAATTCAACATTTCTAGAACAGATTTTTTTAAAAAGATGCACAAGCACTGTGGACTTCCAGGAGAGATGCTTAGCCAATATCTGCATGAGAGGGTTACTTCAGAATAAAGGAAAGCGTGGATTTAAAATGCTATAGCTATTCTTGAATAATACCCCAGAGGAGTGTTCCTGTTATAATAAAAAAGAGTTTTCAGAGTTTTGTTTAATTCATTTCCCAGGTGAATTAAACTAAATCAGACAAAGATATTCCCTCCACTAGCATATGAGTGTCAACAATAGGCACTATCCCAGAACAGCACAGCTACTTAACTTCCACTGGTCAGCAAGTGTTACTTTTCCAAAAACACAAAACAGGAAGAAGGAGCCCGAACAAAATATGTACCATAACGGTGGCAGAGAATGGCAGGCAGCACACCTGGTGTGGGAAGGAAAATGTACTGATGACCCCCAGCCAGATCCCAGTGCTTCTCAGCCTTGTGACCCACTCCCAGCTCCAGCTCAGCCCCACTAAGCCACTGCTCCCATCTCCCAGCAGCACTGCACATCCACAGTCTGAGCTGCCACAGATCAAAGCCTCTCTGTGCTCCCTGAACTCAGGTTCTGCAGGTTCCACTATCTGTCACTTACACACACAGAGCTGCTGCTTGCAGTAATTTGAAGCTGAACTGTGCAATATTTGCTGCACACTGTAACTTGCTGTTTACTTGAATAAAGAGCAGTGGGAAAATTTTCAAGAACTAGTGTATGTAAATAAAATGTAGATGGATGCACAGATGACTGCACAAGCAAACAAAGGAGTGCCTGTTCTGCTCATAAGCCAAATGCTATTCTTGAATATGCAATTGTACCTCCTATGTGTGTGATTCCATTTGCATCTGAAGATGTCTTGCACGTGCAGACTCATTATGACAGTGCCCTAAATAGTCTCAGGGAAAATGCAAAGATTTATATGGGCAGCAACTGACTGGCTGATTAATGGCAGAGGCACAGCCTGACCCTGCCTACCTAGACAGAATGCTTGTTCCTGTTGCCCCAAATATCAAACTTATTGTTGTGATGCCTGGAGAAATATGAAGACCTACTGTGCCAGACATCATTTTACTTTGCCATAAAGCCAGCATCAATCAGTATATTTCCAGGAGCATCTCCAAATTTCACCAGTGTGAGACTCCCATGGAAGCCAAGTTCAGGATTTACTTTCAATATGAGCTTAATTTGTACTGAAGGCATCAATTTGCAAAATAGGGACTTAAACTGAGAAGTACTCTTGTGAATGTTTGAGAATAGATCAGTCTCTAGATACAACTCTACTACTGAAAATAAAGCTGAAAATGCACTGATGCTGAATGCTGTTGCTGGTTGATGTGACAAGTATCTGTGGTTTTAGCAATGATGCATCCCACAGGAGAGTCTGGCCAGAGCCAAGGGGAGGACAGGCATGAGACAGAACCACTCATAGAGCCAAGTAAGAAATCCTTATGGAGGAAGACTAAAACACACTCACTAGCAGAATTCTCCATGTTGCTATTATGCAGTCTATGGGTACAGGGCCTTTTACATCAAAGTGGCTGCAAACCAGGTACAGATCAGCAAAAATAGTTTTTCTCAACTCTATTCACGGCTACAACAACAATGCAGATGTTATTTAAGGTTTACCTTGAACTTAACAGTGTAGTAGCTATCTGTTTCATACTTTTGGCTAGGAAGCCAAAAGCAAAAAAAACCAATCTGGACTGGCAAACCACATCTGCTAAGCAAAGGGGAAAAGAATGTTAGCAGAGAAAATAAATCAAAGGAAAAAACACTTAACAAAATTAACTGTGGTTGCACCACTGAACAGGAAATACCTCTGCCCATGCAATACAATCAGTCAGCTTGCAAAGTCTGAAACTAAGATAACAAGTGAAGCATGTGAAGGATGATACAGGATGTTGTTGTGCTAAAATACTTGTAAAGAAAGGAAGAGGATAAATCTCTTACTCTGCATTACTGAGAATTACTTGCACTTTTGTGATTGCCTGGAGACCCATTAAGCCCCATTTTGCAAGGTGCTGTTCAAACAACCCCAGCCTGCCGTTAAGACAAGATGCGCACACCTTGGAAGTGGAGCATAAGAAAACAACAGGCTAGAGTTAGCTAAAGTAAAGAGGTGAGAGGTCTTTGCATAGCAATAAAAAAATCTTGCTAATGTTTTTGCTAACATCACAATAGAGCTGTACAGTACTATACAACTACCTTCAATATTTCACTGTTTCCCTTTGAAGTGTCATGCATTAGCTTCTGTCAGGATCAGGAGTGGTCTAAGGCTCTGAGTCAGCACAACACACAAATATGAATCTGACTTTAAACGTGTGCTTACATCCTTATGAGCTGTTTGCATTAAAGAAAACACAGATATGAGGAAGGCAAAAGGCTTGGTCAATCCATCAGAATAACTTCAGATCAGAGGATCAAGGACACGGAGGTAGTTCACAACATTCTGTGCCACCACTGTTGTAGTCAATGTTTCCACAGTCCTTCCACTCACATAATTTTATAATCCTTTGGCTGGCTTACATCTCTGACTGGCTTGGCCCCACAGTGCCACACTGGGCACAGCACACACCTTTAGGGTTGTTGCCAGACCATACACCTGTCTCCTGGGGCATGCTCAGCTTTTGAAAAAGTTAGCAAGGAGATTTATCCCCCAGCAGGCCCACCCCACACTGACTCTTTTATAAGTGGAAGTTTTCCTTTTTATTGTGCATTTTTCAAGAACATAATCCCCAACCTTAACAGAAAATGAAGAAGTTCAGCCCAGGAGAGGGAATGTATTTTAGCATGCTGATTCAAAGCAACAGACCCCATCAGGAGTTGTCAGGCTCATGGTGGCATGGGGCTAGTACCTGAAAATAAGCTCAGTTGGAGATTACAATAGGAAATCATTCCCATAGTCTGTCTCCTTACAGCACAACATCAGGAAATACAAAGACTACTCAATGTTCAGTATCGTTCCTTAGAACAGGGAACGTAAGAAAAGATTCAAGCACCATATATGCATCAAACACACTCCAGTATAGGATCCACCTGTAAAGCCAAACCAGCTCAGCCAGGAAACTATTAGGACACTATCATTGACTTCTAGTTCTCTAAAGTTACAGCCTAGCATCCCCCATGGCCTGAGCACACCCCACTTTTACCAGTAGCTTATTGTTCTCTTTACTGCTCTTCCAAAAGACACAAACCAAACATTCACACATAGCACTACAGTGAAAACTCCACTGTAGATTTTTACTGGAAAAAGACTAGTGTGCATACGGCTTCCACATGCAGCCACAATTTAAACTATTTATTTATCATATTGTTCTTCAAAGCAGGGCAGAACATGCTTTGAAGGGAGTCCAGTGTTCTCTCCCAAAGATTCCCCTGTTGCCATGAGCTTGTCACAGACAGCAACTTGCACACAAGAGTGTCATGGGAGGGAGGAGGCTACTGAGGCATAAACGGGTGCCTATAACCATTAACAGCTTTTTCTTAGCAAGGCCATAAGGGAATCCAGGCTACCTCAGCAACAGTGGTCCCCTAAGAACTGCCTTTCTCTTCAAGAGAACACCAAGCATTTGCACTAGAGGCATGGACATTTTTCTCTTCTAGGACCAAGATTTCACAAAAAAACCCGACACAGGCATTAGGAAAGAATACTGTAAGAGACGCCCTCATAAACATCCAATTAGTAGTTTCTATAGATGTTAATAATAACAACAATAACACAGGATTTCACTCCAGAAGCATTTACCCAGTGTTCTAGAGAGGGAAATTCAGATTCATGGAAGAAACGTGTAGCACTGAGGAAGTTGTAGAAACACCAGTTTAAAAGCTTCAACAAGATATCCTAAAACTCAGGGGTAGTACCACACCAAACCAAGGCACTCATTCCCCTCTTCAAGAAGTGCTCAGGGGAAGTGTTTAGGATCACAAATATTGTTCAGAAATTCACCCCACTGCACTTCCTTCCCATCCTAGAGAAATGTTCGCTCCCCAACAGACTAGGAGCTGAGAGAGGAGTTGGGAGTTTCCTCAGGCCCCCCATCAGAAGCAGGCAGGGATTTCTCTTGGCCTGTAAGTACACTGCCATTCAAAAACTCATTCAGCACTCTCCACCAGAAAACCACTGCGACATTACTACTGCGACATTACTACTACCAGCAGCACAAAGTGTTGAGAGCTCTCACACAGGGGCCAACCCTAGAGTTGTTTGGGGCCACTGGCACTCTGGGGAGGGTTATCCCCATATTGGCCAGGTGGTAACAGAAATCACAGTTGGGGGTTTCAGGTGAGATGAGAAATACAGGGGTCCCCATATTAAGAAAAACGACCTGAGTGGGCTGCAGGTAGGACGGGGAACAAAAATGAGGGTCATGTGTGAGGCAGGAATCTCTGTGAGGACAAAGGCCACACGTGGGGGCTCTGAGTGGGTGGGGGCTCCAGGCGGGGTTAGGCACAGGGTGGGGTGGGGGCCAGGCCTCGGGTAGAGAGGGGCCGGGTTGGGAATCAGCGGGCGGGGATGCGGAGGGGAGCCGGGCGTGAGGATGCCGAATTAAGGGTACTCGGTGCGGGGATGCACGGCGGGGTCAGCACCGCGGACAGCGCCCGGCCCATCCCGGCCACCTGTGCGCGGCGCCGACGAGACGGAGGCGCAGGGGAAGGAGGGAGGGAGTGAGGGCGGCGAGGAAACGGGGCCAGCCCGGGCCGAGCGGCGCCCGGGCGGGGAGGCGAGGGCGGCGGGGACAAGGACGCGCGCTCCCCACCTGGGCTGTGGCTGGATCTCAGGCGCCTTCCACAGAGACACTGCAGCATATGCGAGCCTTTCTCCAGGAGAAGCCTGAGAATCCTCATGGATTTCACTTTGTGGCGCCCTCCTGCTCCTCGGAAAAGGGACCGGCCCCGGAGCGGCCGGCTCTCAGCGGCGGGGCGTCGGGCCCCCTCGCCGCCAAACTTCCCGGCCCATCGCCGCGGCCCCGCCGCGCCCGGGGGAGGGAGGGGGACCCCGCCGCCACTTCTCGGGACTTGTCCGCCGGCGGAGGGCCGGCCGTGCCGGGAAGCGGGGCGGGCTGGCTGGAAGGACGTCAAGCCCTAGAAACACGCGCGGCCGGCTCCCAGCCCTGCCCCCTGCCGGCACAGCCCCCGCCGGGCCGGGCCGGGCCGCCGGGACCCCCCCGCCGCCGGGGCTCGGCCGCTCTGCTCCTCCGGCGGGGGCTGTGCCGCTTTCCCCCCGACACCGGGTACCGGTCCCGCCGTGCTCGAGTTCTGCGAGTCCCGGCGGGGAGGGAGGAAGGGAGAAAGGGAGGAGACAGCCCCGCCGCCCGCCCCAGCAGCGCCGGGGCCGCCGTGCGGGGCCTGGCAGGGCTGGTACCCGCGGTGCCCCAGCTACAGACGGCACCGAGCGCGGCCCTGCCGGGGCTCCCGGGGCTCGAACTGCGGGCCGGCAACGGGGCCGGGAAGAAGAGACACCTCTGGTATCAAATCACCGCTGGGTGCCGGTGCCCAGACGGGAGGGCTCCCTAATGAGCACGCTATAAACGAAGAAGCCTCCGTCTTCCCACCTGCCCCAAGGCACCAGCCTCCTGCGAACGGCGCTCCATTGAAACTCAAGGTACCTTCTCTTTTACCCGTTTTTAAACTGTCGCTGTTACAGCGCTGCAGACTCAAGTCAATGTTGGCGCTGCACAGAGAAAGGTAGGGCACATATTTCACATGCAAGGATGGGAAACTAACCAGAACTGTCTCCAATTCATGAAATTACACAAAATCCACAGCATAAGGCTAGAAAGAACAGGAGCACAGAAAAATTCCTTTGACAAAACAGTACTATCACATACAAAAGCGGTTCAAAATAACTCTTTCACCTGAATGAACTCCGATAGTGCACTAAAAAGCAGCTCCCTCTGGGACAAATAGGAACCCAGCAGAAGGGTGAATTTTTAACTGAATTACCTTGTGCTCAAGCAGGGTTACCTACTCACACACCATCTTCCAAAACCTTCTCTGCTTTTGTTTCCCTTAATACCTGGAAGAAGTGACCAGACACACCAGACCTGGTGTGTCTGACCAGCTCACGAGATGAATATTTTCCAGAGAATGCACTCTAGGATATAACAAGCTTCT
The DNA here is from genome assembly GCF_047830755.1 of Zonotrichia albicollis. Classification (NCBI taxonomy): domain Eukaryota; kingdom Metazoa; phylum Chordata; class Aves; order Passeriformes; family Passerellidae; genus Zonotrichia; species Zonotrichia albicollis. The sequence continues at coordinate 30,854,786 of NC_133827.1, read as the reverse complement.
GGCCAGCACTTCAGTGGTATGAGAGTGGGGATACACACTTAGATGTTAACATCTAGATCAGAGTACTGAGGCACATAACCCAGGTGTAACAAAAGAGATGCTGTTTAGGGGTGAGAATCTATCAAGCATGTGTGGCAAAATGAATATTTTTGAGAGCATCTGGAGTCTTTCATGCCCTCAATAAATACTCCACAGTTTTCAGATTTACTCTTGAATATAAAGGGGGGGAAAAAAACCAATTAAAATGCTAAACATTTTATGAAATGGTAGCTCTTATTTTTCCAGTCAACTCTACTTCATATGCTAAAAACCAGCACTTATCTGGAAGCAAAGCCAGTAGCATACAGTTGAGGACTGTTAGAAGGATGGAAGATGTTACTAATATCCCTGGGATTCATGTTAAACTCAGTTTTTGTTATCTGCTGTGACTTAGGCTGAAAAATCATCACTCTGTCTTAATTTATAAGCTATTTTAGACAGGACCTTGCACATGCACGAAGTCATAGCAAAAAGCTGAATGAAACTGCCCTTCCCCATGTCCCCAGTTACCCAGGATCATTGCTCCATCACACTCCTCAGCAATCCCTGCTCCACACCCATCATGAAAGGCTATGGTGCCATATCAGGGCACATACCAAACTGAGACTACAGTGGCTACCTCACCCTTCTCCCAGAGTTGTCCTTCAGTCCTCTGCTACACCTGATCACCAGAGAACCAGCCTACAGCCCTGCTGGAACAAGGCCAGAAGGAGTGTGCACCCTGAAGCCCTAAAACAGAACTGGTGGTTCTCCAGTACTTCAGTAATAGCATAAACAAATAATAGTCCTCTTTCTGCAAATGCTTCAGCAGCATGTTTGAGATGAGAACAATTCTGGATCTGGCTGATCAAGTACAGTACAGTGAGATCCAAAGTCAAGGTGCCCTCCTTGCTTAGCAGCCAACATGGAGCTGTAAGTGAGGGGCTCTCATTTAGGGATGCCAGGACTGAAGTGCAGCACTAGTTAAGAGGGAAGAGTTGCACTTAGATGTTATATGTATCAACCTAGCATAGAAATAGGCAGATTTAGCTCATTAACATGCAAGGGCAAGTGCCTTGGACATGATACAGATGTTTGTTAGAATAAAAAGTGAAAATGCAACAGGTAGCTGAATTTTGAGACCTCTGTTCATTAAACTAAACACAGCTGTTCCTGGAAAATCTACTCAAAATAACCCATAAAACCCACTAATAAAATAATCCCCGTTTCTTTGGGGAGTTTCCATCACCTTGCAGCAAGGCTGATAATCCAGCCTTTGTGGGCACATTCTAAGGGGTCAGTTCCTGAGTCACATTAGAGGAAAAGAGGGCAGACTCAAACCAGTGAAAAGAATGAATATTACCTGACATTTCCAAAGAAGGGCCGTAAGGACTGCAACAAGCACGTGCTCTTTCCAACTGAGTAGATTTAAGTAAGTTTAGACAGCAAAATGGAAGCATAAAAATGGTAAAGGAAGAACTGTGATGCATATGACTCAAGAGTTTACATGCTACAAAATACTCAGTAATATCATGTATCCAATTAGGTAAATCTTAGCCCAGTAAACAAAGCTTAAAGAATTTGAAAAGATAAATGGAGCTGACATAAATCGAGACATTGCTAGATGTGTTAACTCATTTAAATCTGAAAACAAGGTAAACCAAAATAAAATTTACTTCAGTGCAGAGAGACAGCATGTACCCAAACAATACTTCAATGGGACACAGTGGTGCATAAATCTCACTATGGCTCCATTGATGAGCTCACACTACTAAATAATAATGCTAATAACATCTCAAAAGTTACTGTGAAAATGCTAGAGATATTTAAATTTTTAGCCACTGGTGGAACACAGGTATTAGAAATGATAGTGAGCTTGAATAAAAGCAGAGATTGCATTTGCTGGAACACAAAGAAAGCTGTGAAAGCCTTATTGAGGTCAGAAGACATTTACAGGGAACACAGTGTCATGTGTGTTTCTCCCTTATTAAATTAAAATGCCATTGGCCTTCTGAAGCACTGAACAGAAACGAGAATATGTTTAGGATTATGGAATTTAAATTAATACCTTCTGCTAAAAAGAGGAATGTACTGCACACTCTGATCAGAGAAAAATAAGGTGATTTAGCCGACAAGGCTCTTTGCTAGGTATTAAAATAGCATAATGTGTGTGAGTTCACCTGTTACAAAAGCCAAAAAAGAAAGAAAATCTACAAAAGCTCCAAGAAGAGAGTAGCTGGAAAGCTATTTTCTTTGTGTTCAAACACAGGCAGTAATAATCTTTCAGGGTGCTGGGTCTATGCTGTTTTGTTGTCACCCATACTGAGTGGTAGTTCTTTGGATATTGTGTTGGGTGCACAGACAAACAGCTTGTGCAGGTGTGTTATTTCTGGTTGGTTGGTTTGGGTTTTGCTGCAAGTCTCTGCCCTTGTTGCATTTTCTGGCCAAACACAGGCGGATATGATGAGAAAGGGCCCATTAACCTTAAGAGCTTTGTTCAAGCTGGTGCTGACGCAGAGCTTGCACCTTGTCCCTCTCTCTGTAAATCCACAAAACTCCTGGCACTTGGTGCTCATTTCTCCAAGCTCACTCCATGGGTCTGATATGTGATCACTGGCTGCATATTCTTCAGCGGTGGCAGAGAACCACTCCACAACACATCTCCTTGCAAGAGCAAAATCTACCAAAACGGGCCAAACCCTTTTCAGTGCAAACCACTGTCACCACTGTGCTCTCTGGATGTTTCTGCTTACCCTTTTCCCCTTCTTGATGAAGCTGGCAAGGGACATAACAGCCACATACAGCTCCTACTGCACCCAGCTCCACCAAAGCACAGCACAATCACACCAGAGACAGTGGGAACTGCAGCACAAAGGTGAGAGGTTTGCTGAAGGTCACATAAGAAATTTGTGGACAAGTAGGGAATCATCTGTCAGCCCTCATTCTGGTGATTTAATGAGAGAATTAGTCTCTTCCTGATCAGGATAAAACTGCACTAAGGCAAAGAAAGATTCTTCTGAAAACTCTACCATGGATAAAGTATACCACACACCTTCTGAGAGCAAATAAAAGGTGCAAAAATAAAAAAAGCTTGATTTCGTACATCAGACAAGAAAGATTAATTTCTTAGTTGCTTTTCTGAGCAAGAGTGAACAGAAACCACCAACTCCAGGTCTTGCTGGAGAGACTGGCTTGGTAAAATCTCAGCCCTTTCTGAGCTCACCAGAGCAGGTTCCAGAGCAAAAGAAAAGATGTCCCATAGCCTTGATCATTTAATAGGTTTATCCTCAGACACATAAAGAGCTTATAGTAAAGAGCACTCAGGAGCTGAATTTCCTGACATTAAGAAGAAATCTAATATTACATGTAAAGAAGGCTTTGTGTCTCCAGTCTGAATTAGGGAGAAGTGGTTATTCTGAATATTTTTCAGTAAAGTGACACTTCCTCAGAACCTGAACTTCTAGGGCATCTCCAAACATTTTGGCAGTAGTATGAGCAGCACAGAACAGATACTCTGGAAAAAGTAAGGTAGCCAGACACTGTTCTTTCCACCCACTGCCACTGGCCAGAAGATGCCCTCATCTACAGGATGTCTCACAATGTGATTTTAAGAACCCTGGATGGATTTCTCCCCAACTACTTTTTATACTCATTTTTGGAAACCAGTAATACCATTGGCCTCCTAACCATCTTTTGGAAAGGAGTTCCACAGGTTAATCATGTGGCAGGAAAAAGCTTTTATTAGTTTAAAACTCCTTCTCTATAGCTCCATTTAATTATTTAATGCTCGCCTTAACTTCTAAGGTGAGCATTATAAGATTATATTGTGAAATAGTAATTTTATGTTCTCCATAACAGTCATGGTTTTATACACCTCTGTCGTATTTCCTTCTTCAATTGTTTCATTTCTGAAGGCACCTGAAAATGCCTAATCTGTTCCATCATTCCCTGGGCGGCAGCTACTCTTCACGCTCCACTGAACTTGTCATTGTTTCCTGTGCCTTTCTAGTTCTATCACATCTTTTCTGAGACAGGATAACTGGAGCTGCACACAGTACTCAAGGTGCAAGTGCTCCAGGGATTTCTAGCTCAGCAGGTTGATAGCTCCTATTTGCTTGCTGCACCTTTTCCAATAATTTCTGCTTGCATCTGCTGAGCTAGCACTTCTGGAGAGATTCACTTTCTCTGTGGTCTTTTTCCAGTGAGGAAATGTGTGAAAAGGACCCTAGTAGCACCCCTTACCCTTATATATATATATATATATATAAATATATATAAAATATTTATAGATACATCCCTCCATATGTTTGGGTTTCATCAATGGGTGCATTACCCTGCACTCCTCCCCAGTTTCTACTGTTGTTAGTTCAGCAGATGCTCCATATCACATGTTCCTTCTGCAGCTCCTTTATGTCCATTTCTGTTTCTCTTACTTCAAAGACTTTGTCTCTTCTTCATCCTCTCACTCTTCAAGATCATTTAAGAGCATGGCCAAGATTGCACAGCTCAGTCCCTCTTCACTGGCAATTTCCCCACTGATGAGACCTGCCCTTTTGTTCTTCAGGGAAAACACCCAGTGAAGAGGCATCTAAGAAATCCAGACTTGTGTCTCACCTTTCCCCAGCTGCTCAGGGAACATTAAGGAATCTGGGGGGTGTTCCTCCCCACAAGAGGCATGCAGCCCCTTACCCAGATGACCAAGCCCCACAGGATGGCTGCTGTGATTTTTTGCAGATGTAGTTCATGGCAAACCTCCAGATGTTGCCACATTTGTCCTTTGAACCTGAGAGCTGCACAAGCACCTTCTAGGTGCAACTCTCTGTTGGGTTCAAGTCCCCTGCCAGCTGTGGTTGCTGTTCCACATCTGCAGCCCTTCCAAGGGAAAACATGCTGGAAGGCAGAAGATCTCCCCTGCCTGCCAATCCCTCCAGGCTCAGAGGTTATGAGAGAGGAAAGCAGATTAAAGGGCTGTAATGCAGCCAGCACAGGAAGATCTGACCCACAGGGCTCCAGTAATTGAGGTTATTAATCCACAGTAGGTAATGATGGCTTTGCCTGAGGCATGACCCAAGTTGTGGGGGCAGCAGATCACAGTTGAGCCAGGGTTTGGGGTGGGCAGCAATCCAGCCTGCTGGCCAGCAGAGCTCCTAGGCCCTGCCCAGTGACAGCACCTTGGCCCCTCTGCTTTCAGCAGGCAGCCACCGAGGCACAGCCAGAGCTGGAATGGGTGCAGCTTCCAAATTCAAGATGTGCTCTTGGCTTTCCCCCCAGCTCCCTGCGTGAAACATGAACAACTGGCAGGCTGCTTCCTCATCTAGGAGTGCAACCAATCCATCCACCTCACAGGGAAAAGTTGTCGGGCTTATTAAAGGGGATTTTCTAAGGGTAAAAGTACAATAGACCAACCATGCAAAAAGCCATCTCCCCTTCCCCTCCAGCAAACTCACTCCTAATGTTCCAGAGGGCATCTGAGGTTGGGAGCAGCAGCTGTGGAAGCACGAGCCTCCCCATCTGCCTACTTCCAGTGACACTTACAGAGCCTTTTACTGTTGTCTAGACCTGAAGTGTATTTATTCTGGCATGCTAACATAACACATGTGGCACAGCCTCATCAAGACAAGCAAGTACTTGCCTAACTGCCTGCCTTGGGAATGATGGTACAAGAAATGCTTTCTGCTCCAATTCACAGCCGCTCCAATGACAGAAAAGCCACTATCAGGACAACACAGATCAGATCCTCACTCATTAAGTGACCACTATGGCTGAAGAGTGCTCAGAAACACATCTGAAACAGATTTCTCTAGAAAGACCACTATTCTGGAACATGCAATATGCAGTGCCTGCAGTGTAGCACAACTACGGCCCTTTATCAGACCGATACACAGACTTGTACCTGCTGGTTCTGAAAGGAAGAAAATTACAAAAGCTAGGTATTAAATAATAATATTACAGCACAGTTATAAAAAGTCTATGTAGGTAAAGGAAAATTAATGTTTCAAGAGATCTGAAGATGGGATTTACAAGACCTTTATAAGAGCCACCCTTGAAATCCTGGGTTGTTAGGACAGGACTTCCTACTGGGTACATTTTTTTTTCCAGGTGAACTTAATTCTTGTCTTGAAAATTTCCTTTTCTGAGACTCATATCATGTAGTCCTCACCATAATGCAAGAGAGCTAACAAAAAAAAAAAAATCTGTCTCTTTCTAAGAGTACACTATTACTTTGGGGAAGTTGAAAAAAAAATTAACATGTTATTTTCCTTAAAATGACATTTTTCTAAAGTGTCTCAACTTTGCCGAAGTACTTTAGCAATATTATGAAAATAAAATTGCAAGGAAAGGCTTTGATCTCATAAAAATAAAACATTTCTGTAAGATTCTCAAACAAAGTCAGACAATGAGGAATACCAGGAGTGTTTGGCTGACAGCGTTGTGAACAGAGAAGAACTTGACTTGTTCCCCATTAGCCCAAAAGTCCCCTCTGCTCTGCAGCCCCCTGCACATGGATATCCACATATCACACACCAGCTTCATGGGATAGAGAAGGTTTTTTCTCTGTTTATAGTTTCACGACAAATGGTGAAGGCAGTTGGTATGACCAAGCTCAGACTGTGCCAGCTACAAGGCAGAACCACTTTCTCTACCTCTGCTGTAAGAGAAAACCCAAACCTGAGTAACACATTTTAGGTTCTTTTTTTGCATTTGACTCATGGTCTAGCATCTTTAAAGGTTTCTATTGTTAGCTTTTCTCTGCAGCCATTAGAACCAGGAAATCAAAATATGCCAAGTTACCATTCGTACATAATGGCTCAGGGATTTAAGAAAGGCCCCAAATCTTCTAAAAGTTAGCAGCACCAGTTTGCAATAACCACACCAGTGACAGGTAACATGGCTGGCTCCCAGGGACAGGAATCATTGCTGACATGTGACATACTCAGTAATGGCCTTACCCTGCTTTTGCTGAAAACACAGCACTGCCAGCCCACAGGCAGCTCAGAGTGATTATCAGCCTCTGGAGAACTCTGCTCCCCTATAAGAACATAAAAATCCTGCTTTCCTCAGCAGCTGAAGATATTTCACTTAAGATGGAATAAAGATTCTAGCAAATCCCATTCCAAAACATGCATAATCTGGCAAATCAGGGAGGAATAAGAAGCATTCAAAGTCAAAGATGAAGCACTGTTTATGTGATTATTGCTGTGGAGCACAGCAAGAAAGAGGAAATCACAAAAGATGGATGACCAATGGGTGGAATTTCAAAAGAGGAGTAAAATACAGGAGGAAAATGCTTTTGTGTGTGAGCAGATAAATCAACTAGGCAATTCTTTATCAGGCATTACCAGAGGCCTTGAAGGTGAAGCACTGCACTGATTGTCTACTTCCCACAGGCATAGTTTAAAACCTGGACCACACCCCACACATGGCACATGAGATGGACCTGGCACAGCACAAAATGCAGCTCAGCACAAGCTAAAGCTGTAAATGCAACCACAGAATGGACCGAGGAAGGGTTAAAGGAGACAAGGGTGGGTGCAGAGGATTTTCCAATAATGTTAGAGAGATGGGGCTAGATTCTGATCTGCTATAACTGATACTGCTGCAGGAGGTCTGAATTTAGCCCATGCATTTCAGGCACTGGTACTTTATTTTTTTTCTGACAGGCACTTTAGGGATGCAAAGCTGAAATCATAAAGCTGAGCTGCTGCTCCGTCAGCATGTGCTGAGCTATTTATGAGTCACTAAAACACACCTTTTCTAATTCTCACCTTAGCTTGTGAATGGCATGTGGCCAGGATGCCTTTTCCAGCTACTTGAGAAAAGTCACCACAGCGTGCTGTGTGCCAGGCTGTTGGCAGAGCCACTGCACTGGCTCTGCTACAGGACATGTTTGACCTCCAGCCAGACCTGCATTAGCCCTCTGCCTGTTTACACTGGGACAGTCACAGACATTATCTAAACAGTGTCACCCAATGGCAGCAATAAATTTTGGGAATTTCCCTCAAATGAGAAAGCCTCTGCAGAATTAAAAACCACAACTGCAGGCTTGAGTTGTCCTAAGTCCCCAGTGCTGCCTTAGCCCCACACACCATTTCTGTCCCTGCACAAAGGATCCTACCAGGTACAGGGGGCTGACAAGTGAGTGGAATCACAGCCACCACTTTCCACTCCCAACAAGCTGCATCCTGCAACTCAGCAGGGAAACAGAAGTTACAATGGGGAAAAACGTCCAATTAAAGCACAGCTGTTCTGAGCCAGTTCTCATGTGTCATGCATCCACATCCTCAGACCACTGACAAAACTATTTCCTTTCAGCTGGCATTTGCTTAAAGCCCCAACACAGAGGCAACCTCAACTATGCAGCATTCAGTTTCACATAAACCTCCTTAGATGTTACATCCCAGCAGTGAGGATTCCATTTGCTCTATCTAGATATCTTCAAGGCCAGCCCCACATCCAAATCCTTACACTCAGAGGCTTGACTTATTTTTCTCCATCACTTTGGTTCCTTGACTGTTATCCTGATCCCAAAGGGGATTTTCCATCTCCCACTCCCCTTCTCAGCCAGCTGCTGTGCACAGATTTAGCAGGATGACTCAGAACCAGGGAATGACAGCTCAACATTTTCCTGCTATAGTGCAATCAGTGCCTGTCTCCAGAAGGTCCTTGGGTCAGGATTGGAGGTTCTGCACAAGGGAAAGGCAAGCAATGGCTGCTTTCTGAGGAAAAACAGACCCAACTCCATGGGACCTCCTGCTGCTTCCCTCTGTCACAGCCCCAACTTGTCCTTGCTTAAGTCTCACAGGAGCAGCTGGTTGTAAAACACAAGTTTAGCTATTTGCTTTTCATGACAGCAGAGCCCCAGAGCTCCTGAGGTCAACGCCAGGCACTCTGTGAGCAGCACACGACACTGGAAGCTGTGAGGAATAGGAAGGGGGGCTCCCAAGGTGGTGTCTTTTCCTTTTCCCTGCTGAGTTACAGCAAGTGTCACAGCCACATCATCTATTTTTCATTCCCCCGTGCTCAGTGTCAAGCCATAATTAAGCCATAAGGAATCCAGCACCACTCAGCAGTGCACAAAGGCACTCTGGCTCAGCTCTGCAGAGCTGTATGCCTTAGTGTGCAGTGTTGCAGGAAGGAGGAGAGTCTGATACCAAAACGCTCCCAATTTTTGTACACTTCACTCCCAGAACTGCAGCAGTAGCAGTGAGAGCAAGGCAGGGCACAGAAGAGCCTGGCTCCTCAGCCTGCTCCCTCAGTCACCCCCTGGGTACAGCAGGAGCTGTCAGGCAAGGCCACAAATGCCCAAGGTGGTTCATGTCAGCAGCCAGCGGCACGAAGGCAAGCAGGCAGAAGGATCTGTCTCAGGATGATGCTCTCAGAGGACAGATGGTCAAAGATAACTTCTGAAAGAGTGCTTAAGTGGAACTCCTGCCTCTCCACACAGCTGCAGTAACTCAGAGCCTTTCCCCAGACCCGAGGCATCACTAAATCTGCAGCTGGGGAGAAGAGCTTTGCTGCCAGAGCCCATGGATGTGCACTGGACACAGCATGGCCATGGGTCAGACTGTCCCTGCAGAGGAGCAGGCATCACTCACAGGGAGAGCCAGGGATCCCTCCTGGTGCTTGGGCACCTCCACACTCACCACCCTGCCCCTTGGCAGAGCTCCCCTGGGCTCAGGCAGGGCACCTGGACTGTCTCTCTGCCCATTTATCCAGCCCAATTCTCAATGAGCACAGAACACCTGGCAGCCCCAGTCTCCAGGTAAAACTTGCAGTGCTTTTGATGAGCTAGAACAGATAACAGCTTTACTTGTACAGCATTGGGGCAAGCATCTGGTAATGGGCTACATTAACACAAAGTAAATTAACAATCAGGTGCAACCTTGGAGCTGACATCTGCTCCAGACTGTGGCATAGTCAGAGCAGCTAAAAGTGAGACAGAGCAACTCCTGGGCAACAGCTCATAGGGGAAAGCTTGCTCTGGTCTGTCAGGGATGCAGGCAGAGTGCTTGGATAATCTCATTTTAAAGTATTGTTCTGCTCTTCCCCAACTTGCTTTACTAGTTAGATACTCACCTTGTAGAAGCTGTTGGGCCATGTCTTTGGTACCCCATAATTTTTCTTCCACAGTGGCACTCTCACCAAGGAAGGTTTCATGAAAGTTGCCTGCTGAGGCCAATTATCATTTTCCTTATGGGTTTTTACACAAATTAGGATTGATGGAAATGGGCTCTTGGCCATCCTGCCACACAGCAGCTGTGTTTGCACCGCACTTCACTGAGACCCTGCTATTTACATCTAATATTCCAACTTTTCAAACTTCCTTTTATTTCATGTTACAAGTTTCTTATTTCCTCACCATCTCTTTGTAACATCCTAATGTCCCTGCTAAGATTTTACACACCAGAAAAATCCTGCTGAAAACAGAACTCAAATATAAAGAAGGTGATGGTTCAGCCCAGGGTCAGGATAGTTAACACAGACACGAAATGCTGTGTGCAGACCAGTATGAGGCTCTTAACACATCACAAGGCATTACAGAAGACAGAGCAGCTGCCATCCATTTTCCTAAGGGCAGTAGCCTTGAATACCCTTTCATATTCTTACTGCTGTCAGGATTTTCCTACCCCACAAGTACTCCTGAAAAATAGGGGAGATTCCTGGCGGCTGGGACCAAGCAGGAGCACAAGGATGCTGTTTCTGCATGTGCTGCAGTACAGCAGTTTTGCCATGTGAGAGGCCCAACTGGTCAGCATACCTCCCCAGAGCACAGGTTTATTCTGAAGGCTTTGGCTGATTCTTATTCTTTACACAAAGACTTCACTCACAATTTAAGCATCACAATGGTTTACAGAAGCTTTCCTCTTTGGTGATGTGGAGTTTAGCAGCAAACATTCTGCATACTTAAGGGTTATAAATGATACTATCTGTTTTTAGGACTACAGGCAATACTTTCCCATAGTTTCATGGTTGTACTGAAATGGGTTCTTGACTACAGGCAGCAGTAGGGGTCACTGTAGTGTATGTTAAGTGGGAGAATTCAACTAAAAAATCTAAGGGGAAAAAACCAACAAGCTGCAGCATCTTGTGACAGCTCACCCCAGAAGACCTGTCAATCTGCCAGGACTGCATTACCCAGGAGCTGGGAGTGAAGCTAAACCATCCACTGTCTAATGCTCAAGAGCTCTTTAACCCACTCCATCTTCAGCTGCTTTCCGTTGCTGGCTGCTTTTAACCTAGTTTTCAATCTCCAGAACTCTTATTTCTGGCTGCAGCTTTCATTAGAGACACACTCCCCATTCAATTCCTTCCAGAGATGTAGGCTACATCCCCAAAGTGCCTTTTTGGGAAAGTTGTCTGATGCACTTGCAGCCAGAGGGTGCAGTGCCCTGGAAAACAGGGAGGAATCTAGCTTGCAAAGTGCATTTTTCCCCTCAGTACTAAGAAGCCAAACCCCACTGGTGAATTTTGTAGATGGGATTGTTCTTTCCTAACCATTGCAAGTTTTGTTTCTAAAGCTGATGGGAAAGACTGTTTCTTAAGGACTTGGAGAGCTCTTCTCCTTTTGTCTCTTTCCCTATCCTTTTGGAGTGGTTGGTGATTCATTACTTCTGTCTCTACTTTTTCACACCTCCATTACTGATTCCCTCTTATACAGGCAGCTGGGGAAGAAACAGCTTTCAGGAAGTCCCAATGATCACAGATATACCCTCATCCTCAGCTTGCAAAGTGCTTTCTTGCTGAGCTGCCAGAAACACTGATTTCCTGAAATACTCATGATTTCCTGCAGGAAAATCATCTCCTGTCACTACACAGAGAGGCTGTATCAGGGGGAATGCAACAGTTTGGAGTCCCCTCTGCAGAGGTGCTCACATTCATACCTTGTGACCTCCCTTACTGCCTGATTTAGAATCTGTCAGTCTGCATCTTGTCTTCCTCCAGAACTAGCTGTGGTCTGACAAGATCAAGATGGACATTGAAAAGAAAAGTGATTTTAAAGTGTAAAACACTTCAGTTGAAGCGTTCTCAGTTTCATACTCCATTCCATCCCCTTAGTGTTCCTGGGAAGGGGGTTCAGTGCTTTCAGAGGCTGGGGCACATGCTTTCTTTTCAGAGGTGTTCACACTCTTTTATTGTCAAGTGACAAGTTTCCCTGAGAGGGAGGGATGTAAACCTCCTCCAAGACCTACAAAGCCTTGTAGCCATGTCAGCAAAGCATCACACTTGGCCACTAAGGTCTGCTGGGAGGCTGGATTTATCAGCTCAGACACCCCAGCTGTGTAATTACACAGCCTGCAGTCTTGAAGCAGACTGAGTCCAGCCAGCCCAAAACACAGCCCAGACAAGTTTGCATCTGGCTGCAAAAGATCTTGTAAGACATACCCATGACTACTGGCATCAGCTCAAAACACTTCTTTAGTTTAGAAAGCATCAATGCCAGAAGATAGATGGGTGTGCTGAACATCAGCAGCAGAGCTGTTCCCACAGCAGCTGTGTACGTTCACAAACCCTCACAGCCCGCCTTGGCACAGACGCTGAGGTTGGCATTTCTGTCCCCACTTCACAGGCACGGATATTGCAGCAGGACTGCAATAAACAGCTCCTAGAGCCTCACACAAGCAGCCCACAAGGCCTGGAAGGAGCTGTATTACAAGAGGCTTTGCACTGAGGACTCTAGGTGCCATGTGCTGGCCTGCCAAGAAGAGGCAAGGCTCTGAAACCTAAAAGCCTGTCCCACACCTCTGGCTTCCCACCATCTCCTGTGGGGTGTCCAGTGGCTTTAAAAACAGCAAGTTGTGCTTGATGGAGGTCAAGCCACAGAAAAAGTTTGGTTATCTGCTGTCGCAGCACATTCTGTGGTTGAAGTAACCCAAATCTACCACATCCGTGTCCTCTGCCTGAACCACAAGAAGCTGTTTTGCTTTAAGGTGGCCTTATAGCTGGGCTTACTGCCCACCAGGCTTGTGGTCATACTCTCTCTCAGGCTAATCCAGCACAAAAGGCACTGGCTGCTCTCCACTGCAAACCTCTGCCAAGCTGTGAGATAGATGGAGCTGCTTATAAAATGTATCATAAATTGGAACAGGGTAAGAAGCTAACAGCAATTGTTGTGCTGAACATAGCAGCCTACGTCCCCAAGGACCTCAGCACAGCTGATTTACAAAAACACACACTCAAAACAACAAATGTTTTTGTAATTCAAGAAATTTCCCATAAAACTAAACCTCTGCAAGACTTTTTCTATAAGATCTCATTTGAAAACCTGCATAAATCATTCTTAAGTGTTTGCTTTAAGTATGTAAACACTAGAAACACCCAGTGCAGTACACTGGGGAAAAGCACATACACATCATGCCCTTGTATTGCTTTTTTCATTCTGGGTGATGAGTTTGTGATTTCACATCCCACCCCACACCTACCCAGTCAATAACATTAACAACTTTTTACTTCTTACAACCAAGGTACCTTTCAGAGCTCACCTGGTTGGCAACTCTATCAAGACCACGAGTCCTGCATGGGACAGAGTTCTGGCAACACATGGCTTCCCAAATGCACAAAGCAACAAAAAAAAAAGCCCAAAGCTGGAAGCTGAAACTAAACAAAGCAAAGTTCAGAAGTATTTAATGTTGAAGGTGATAAAGCATTGGAACAATTTAACAAGGTGAGTCTTCCATCATGGAAAATTTCAAAGCAAGAGGGGATGATGTTTTCTTTATTCAGCACTGCACTTCAAGCAGGAGTCAATTGAGGGCAGTCTGTGACCTGCACTCCACAGGAGGTCAGACTGAAAGATCACAAGAGCCTCTCTGACCCCATAACCCAGGAATTAATACCTGGGAGGAGTTTCTTGTAAAATCTATCAAACCACTGCCCTTTAAATCCCTACCTACAGCTTCTGTGCTATGAAGTCAAATGGAAAATCAATTAAAGAACAGGGAAAGTGGGAAAGGGAAGAAACAAGAAGCTACTGACTGATGAATGCACAGTGAAGGATGATGGAGGTTTGAACATTGCCCCTGCATCACGCTGAGCAGGATCTGTTCTGAACTCCTGGAGATCATGGGATGTAGGCTGTTACTGATTCCACTAGTACTCATGTCCTTTGCAGGTAATAGAGGACAAGGTTTGCATTTTGCAGGACTACAAAACCTATGTCACTCCCAAACTCTGAACTCCCCACTACACAGACAACCGAGCTACAAAGCTATTATTCTTTCATTTGAACATTCCAGTCAAGCAACCTTTGTCATTATAACTGCAGACCAAAAGAGAGTGCACACAAACTACAGGAAAAAAACCCAACACTAAACTCAAACTAGAAATCCAACCAAAAAACCCCAAAACTGCTGTTTCATTATTATTGTACTGCTGCTTTGGAATCAGAGAAAATATAAACCTCCATCAGCAGATCTGGATTCCTCAATGCAGCTCAGAAACTTGGCAGGGGACTGTTCAAGGAACGGAAACGAGACTGCACAGATCCTCAGGAAGCCACCAGAGGGTAGCAAAGCATTTTAGAGAGCAGCTGACAGAGGCCCAGGCAAAGCAGCCTGATCTGTACCTGCTTCTCCCTCCTCACTTTCTGGTTGCTATTTCAGTTATTCAGGAAAATTACAATTTTATTCATGCCTAGCCATTCCAATTTCAATTGCTACCTTGCTTTCTTCGCAGATGAGAAGGAAAATTTATATTTCAATTATTCCTACCCTTCTCCCTGAAAGAAGCTTGTTTCTCCCTTTTTTCTTCACAGTGTGCATCCCTCCCCAGCCAGCTCTCCCCTGCAGTAGTGGGCAGCAAGCCGTGTCCTGTGGGAATGGCCTATGGTTCAGCAGTGGGGTACCACCCTTGGTGGGGCAAGAGGAGGGAAGAGAGTCAGGAGGGCAAAAAGCTGTTTCCAGCAGTTTCAGAAAACTGGTTACACCAGTAGCTCCCCACATTAGGAGTCTGGATTACCCCAACATCCTTGCTAGTACAGTGTTCAGATAACACTGAATTGCTGATGTCCAGTCCTGAGGTTTTGATTGTTTCAAAGCTGTTAAAAGGAGAGGAAGAGACATAATATTTTCATAATGCATTCCTTGCCTCTCCAAATGTGTCCATTCTCCACTCTGCAGATTCCCATCCCAGTCACAGGGAAAGCCCTCAGCTCCACAAGCACCTGAAGAAGCCAATAAATCAACCTCATCCTGATCTCCCTCATGCCCTCTGCTGACTGTAAGAGTAGGAAGACTTCAAATAACTTTTTTTGTTATTATTTCAGGGTTCCTGTGTGTTAAGTCTCAAGCCAGGATGCAGGGAGTCCTGCTGCCCTGCTCTGGGAAGCTTATATGGGGAAAGGAGACTAGACAGTAGCACAGGGGAGGAGGTGGGGGGACAAGAGTCTGGATTTTAAATAGCTAACTTTTCCATGCACAGTCTGCAGGAACCAAAAATAACTCCTGAGTATTTCAGCAAATCATTCCCAATAATTAAAATTTTGATGTGTTTTCTGTCAATCCCAAATGCAGTGAAAGCCTTGAGATATATTATTCACTACAAATTATTCATCCAGCTGCACTTGCAGAGATGAAATTTTCCGTTCACTTAGACCTAAGCGCAAAGAAATCCTCCAGCCCCTAAAAGACAGTGTCTTCGATATGCGCCCATTGCTAAAAGGTACAACAAATTAACCTATCCTGATCTATCCTATTTAATTATTACAGGGATGTCTTACCTAGTAGGTTAACACTGCAGTGCAGCTGACATTAGCACTGATTAAGTTGTATCTGTTCAGAGCAGCTGCTTTCAGTCCCTATAACAGACAGGTGAAAGTCACTAAATACATTTTCCACAAATTTTACTCCTAATGCCACTATCCCACTTGCTCTACACAGGTGCTGTGCCAGACCTGAGGACCAGCCACATTGTCAGGAAGCAATGGGAGGTAGAGGAAAGGTTCTTGCAGACTTCCAGTTCTGGGAAAAGCTTCTGCCTCTGTAGAGCACTTGATTATCAGTCCTGCCCCACCAACAGCAAACACCTTTGTTCACAGGCTCTTCAAAAAAGACACCAAAGCTAAATATGCCAGAAGCATCGCTCTCTTGTAGTGCTACGAAAAATCTGTGGCATCCTTTAAATCCAGCCCAGCAGCTCACTCCGCCATTACAGCCTCTGCTTGAATTACAAATGTGAAGCAGCAGACACTCAGCACAAGAGCACAGTCTGGGCAAGATCAGTTTACAGACCTTCCTAAAGAAAGTACCCAATATATAAATGTGTTTTCATTCTCTTGGAGCTGGGGTCAGGAGACCTCAAAGGGACAACATATTTTGGAAGCATTGAGCATCCTTGATAGGGTAGTCAGAGCATGGGTATCTCAATTTGAGATTCCTCATCTGTCCAATATGTCTGGACATTTAATATAAATTAATCTGTTATTACAGATCATTCAACCAAGTTCTCCTTGACCTGCAGTCTGAGACATCCTGGGACAAGACAAGGAGCTAAAACAGGCCCTTTCTCTGTTTGAAGGTACAGCTGTTACATGGATACAACTTCTCTTCACGATTAAAAGGATGGTTATTAGGAGTGATGCGACAGGAAACCCTGGAGAATCACAAACATTTCCCTTTGCAAAAGACTGGCAATATGGGGAAACATCAGACTGAAGTTGCAGTTCCTTGTTAGGCACTTCTCCTCCTCAGTGACGTGTCACACTGTCATTCCAGAATGTCACCTTGATGGAGAGAACAACTTCTTGAGAGGAGTCATCTGCTTGGAGCAACAAAAGCCACCTCCTTCAGAAATACACCCACAGAGGTGTGCAAGGCCAGGACAATATCGTCACGTCAGGGCGTAATTAAAACTCCTCAGTAGTTACAGCTCCTCATTGACAGTCTTTTATGTAATGACTGAATGCAGTTAAGGTAACGACCTTCCCCATTCTGACATGTCTGCACAAACACACAATTACCACAGAGATGGAAAGCAGCATGAAAAACATTTTGCTCAGGGAACAAGAAAGCCAGCTAGGAGGTCCCAAGCCCTTTTCCAGCCTTGATGCTCCTGACTTCTTCACGACATTGCATCAAGCCCTGAAGGCAGGGACAGAGGCCAGAAGGTGCTTTTACATTAATAAGTCCTCCTTGCCCAGCAGATGCCCTTTCTTGGCAAAACTCTCCCTTTCTATAGACGATGGAGTATGTGTTGTTGCACAACTGACTGGCAATTTTACAGAACAAGCTTGGACCGGCTTTCTGGGGGCACAGAGACATGAGACAAGAGATACTGACAACGTCCCAATAAACAAACAAAAAAAATATCATGACAAAAGCTATCCATGGTTTCCCACTCAAGAAACATCCACCCTTAGAAGTCTGTTTTTCCTAGTCTTTTTAGTTCTTGCAGGGTCAAAGTGGATAATCAATAGTAAGGATAGAAAGATGGTCAAATCAACAGAAAGAGAAGAGTTAAACTTAAGTTTGCATGACAGAAGTTGCACAGAAGTGCTGTGGGAAGACAAAGGCATTCATATTCAGATCTGAATTAGTGAGAGCTAGATGAAATCTGGACCAAAGGATAATAAAAGCAAAAGTCTGCTAACGGTGGTTAGATCGTGTTCTCATGGAGCCTGCCTGGGTGACTCAGACAGCAGGATTTTTGACAAAGAGGGTTTAGAACAAGCCTTAGTAAAGAAAAATACCAGAAGCAATACAACACACAGCACTCTTTCACAACACCATACCTGTCCTATACACCTTTTGTCTTGTCCTGCAAACAGTGGCACACAGAGCTAAGGCCTGTAATGGAGCACAGCTCTGTCCATGTGGACCAGTAGCTGTGGACAAATCAGACGGCAGAGATTGGCACTGTGAGCTCTTTGGGAGTCCTCTCCTTTGAAACTTCTAAGATCTCATCATAATGGAAGTTACCCAGCCAGAAAAGTCCCAAAATACACAGCAAGAACAGAGCCTTTACAACTATTATAGCCCTTGCACCTTTGCATCACTGCACTAATAAAGATTCTCCAAGTAAAATTCTTACCACTAACTTAATACCCAGTCTTAGACTCAGGTTTCACTCATGTTGGTCTGCAAGCTGTACTAGCCCTGCTTGCACTGGTGCTCCGTCTGCCCACATTAACATCCTACATTTCTTGGGGAGAGTGAAATGGCACCAAACATCAGTGCTTGGCAACTGAACTTCACCATGAAGTCTTTCTGGACAGGCCTGCTTTTGTCTTCAGTCAGTCAACACACAACTGAAGCCATTTTGCCAGCATACACTTGTGCTCCTGCTAAAAGCCTTGTGTCAGGCTAACCAGTGAAGTGCTAAGGACTTCACAATCCTTGTTTCATTATGGCATTCCCTACAAAAATATGCCATTGGGCCTGGGTTCCTCCCCACCAGCTTGGAAGAAGTGCAGTAGTTTGGCTGGGTAGAGAAAAATGTTCACATTTCCCACTATGAAAAACTGTGTGAGAAAAAAGCATTTGCAGAGCATGTGGTGTAACAGGAAAGGATTGATCAGATTACCTGGAGAACTGATACTTGCCTCTACTAAAACTCTATTTCTGTTCAAAGCTCTGCTTGCAAATTCTGAGAGAAGATAATACAGGATTTTCTTATGGTATTTCAGATTAAATGCTGCATAAGAAATGCAGCATCCTCAAAATGCTGTATCTATAAGCTTCTGATTCACACATTTGCTATTTGGGGATATTAGGTATGATTCTAGTTTTTAATGAAGATATAAAACATCAGAAGGAAAAAAATCCAATTCACAATTCTATCTGTCGAGTTTAGTGTGCAGACTCCAGGTTCCACAATAACATCATGCTGTGAGTGTGCTTTCAACAGCAGCTCCAAGTGCATTCACATCAGGCAGTGGGGAAGGCACAGGCTGAGACAGATGACACCCAAAGCTCTTCTAATGCATTAAAAACCTTTTTGTCTTAAATTGATCCCATCTCAGATATGCTGAGTGTTCAGTCTCTTCTTTTTCTGGCTGATATAATTATAACTTTCGAACTGGTAAAAACTGTGATATGAAGCTTTGTAAATGAGCATTTTAAAGAGAAAGTAGGATAGAAAAATACTTAAATCAAAATTCTGGGGACAAAACACACCGGCTACATCCATACAGTTCAGCACAGTCTCAAACACAGGCACAAGGTCCTGCATCACTTGAAATGTGACTTACAGTTAAACCTCTAACCACCCAAGCCACTAAGCCAGTCTGGCAAACCACATGGTGAGCATAAAACTGACCCAGAGCATCCACAGAAAACACCTTCTGTATTCACAATCCCAGACCCTACATCTACATGAACAAACTGTGTTAAAATTCCCTTCACACCTCCCACCCCTCCCTTTCCCTAGGTTCCAGTTTTACTTCAGGAGGTTTTCCAGAACAGTTTTTTCTTTTCAATATCTCTTTGTACAAGCAACAATTTTCTTGTATTTTCTTATTCAAGGGTGAACTTAAAAGAAAAAAGGTTGCTCTTTCATAATGCATCATCTTCCCAAGCAGACCAAACAAGGTCTCAATGAAAAACCACAAGCTTTTATTTGTACCCATCAACATACCAATAAATGCACAGAGAATAACCACAGAAATAAGGAGCTTGCCACCCTTGAAACCTTCCTGAGTGCCTTCCAGAGATGTGGTGTACTCCCTTACACCAGTGGTGGTCTTCAAAGCACAGTATAAATCATTTGGTGTGTGAGACAATAGAGAGGGCATCTTCAGAAATGTATGTTCAAAGCAATTAGCAAAGGTGATAGAGCATGACAGCCACAGAGATTTTCTTCCTTCTCACTGGAGACAGGATTGACTTATCTTAGTACAATGCCACAGTCCAAAATATTACACCTAGAGTTGTTTTTTTTTAAACTGTATGCTTTACATGTAGAAAGAAAGCATGGAAATAAACATGAAAAAAGTTAATCATTGCATGGCCCCAACTCAAACTTTTTTCCTTCAGCAGACGTAGGCATGCAAAGTGGGATCCCAATTTAACCAAGAGCCAAGCTTGGCATCAAACAAGTGCTGATACCACCATATGGTTTGGAAGAGTTTTCTCTCCTTCTGCTAAGTACCCCCTCACATCTTGTAGAGGACGTGTCTTACAGCCATTATCAGCAGCAATTATAAAAGGCATCTGCCCTTGGTGACAAAGAGCTGGAACTGCTGTGCTGGGGTGCAGGGAAGGCTCCAGGCTGATGGTGCTTCCTGCAATTCCCATTGCTCACTGAGGACCACAGCACATGGCAAGGGATCTATTTGAGCAGCTCTGCTGCAGGCAGTGAGTCGTGGGGTAGGGACAGGTGACTGAGGTGCCAGGGGAGGGGGGAAATGGAAGGGACAGGGATTTTGGGAGCAGCAGAGGGAAGTGAGCAGGGATTTAGGCAGAGGAAGACCATGGGACTGGGGATGCAGAGACACTGCAGACACTTTCCTGGTCTGTTTCAGCTGCTGCCCCACCAGTGCTCTGTGCCCCACACAGCCAAGGAGGAAGCTGCCCTGCCCTTTTTCTCATCGTGAACTCTTTTGTAACTTCAAGACTAAATTCCTTAATGTAATCCCAACACTGACACAATACTTCCTGCACATAATTATCAAGACTTGTAAATAATTTACAAGAGACATGAATAGGCTGCCATCTGCACACAAGGGAACTGCTCACTCCACAGCACTCACGCATGTATTGGCACCTCTGGGGAAGGTGAGATGGGGACAGCTCTAGGGTCATGCTGGGAAGCTGCTGCTATATGGTGCTGCTATATATAGCATATATATATGCTATATGATGCTATATAGCTGCTGCTATATGCTACCATATAGTGGTGACTTAGGTAACACATATATGGTGACTTAGGTAACGTAAACTGGATATATCTGACTAAATCAACCAGAGCAGTGGGTGTTAACAGGAGTCCCTGCTAGCAGCTGTAGCAGAGAGGACAAGCACCAGCAAACAGGTACAAGAAGGCAAGGTCTGACCCCTAAAGATAGCCCAGACAAAGGCTTCACATCATCTCTGACAGTCTGGTGTTGTAATCTTCGCTGCAGCATTGTTCTCGCCTCTCTGCTGGGGCTCTTCTCCATTCTCTGCAGCACACTCCTTCCTTTCTTCTCAGGGGCTCCTCCTGGGCTCTTGACCCACCCCTATTTATTTCAGTTATCTTCACGAGCTACAGCTGCTGCCCAACTAAGGACCCTGCAGCTGCAGCTCGTTTGGAGCAACTCGGACCCACACAGATCCCACAATACAACATATATTCAGGCCCCCACAGTCTGGTGTCACAGTGGTGGAACATGAAGCACCAGGACTTTCAACCCACATCTCTGTGCAGCCTGGACTAGAATAAGTGAGATGGTTTTCCTTGATTTTGAGGCTCCAAAAAGCATGAAGTTCCATGGAAAATTAAAGAGAAACCAAGGTATCAGTAACTCCTCACATTGCAGAATCTCATTCTGCTCTCCACTTTCAAAACCTTTAACATCTCAGGTGCAGTCTAGGGAGCAGCTGCCTTGATTTCAAACACAGGGCAGAGAACTACCACCAAGCCAGATAAAAAGCAATGGGCTTCTAAATGGATGCCACAGGCTAAATCAACTGAGCCACAGATTACACAGATGAGTACACAAGGCCAGATCTCATCCCAGCAGATTGCACCACTGGAGGGGCAGTATCAGCATCTGGAGGGTGTGTGAATTCAGCCCTGCAACAACAAACCTGTGCAGGGCTCAGCAGGTCGAGGCTATTAGGGGACCAGGGCACAAATCCCAGGTTGTTCAGCCTCTGACATCTGCAACACAGAGTTACATCACTCACAAGGTAAAATTCATAAAGTATATGGACCTTTCAGGATTGACAGAAATCTACTGCAGCACAAACAACTCTTCAGGGCTTGGATTGGCAGAGATGGACCCATTTTCAATGGGAATCTTAACTGCAGTTTTGATTTAGGAAAGTCTTGACCAAATACTTCTGCACACAAAGCAAATATGTACAAACCATAACTACTTACTTACCCTAAATGCAATGATATGTGATGCATTTAGTCACATCTGCCACTTTTAAAGGCACACATTTTTCCTGATATATTTACTGAATTAATGGAACAGATCCATCTGAAGTTCTTGTGCAAAGACTTTTCCATCCAACTTCAATAATTTAACCTATTTTTTAGAATTACTTTTTAAAGACTTGTTGCTTTGATAGGGAGCAGGAGTTACAGAAGTGTCTTCCTCTGGAGGCTCTCCCTCCAAACAGATTTCAACAGGGACAAGGAAAATGGTCTTTATAGACTCAATACTACTTTTCCTTGGGTGCAGCCCAATTCCCAGTACTTAGGGTGGTAGTACTCCTAGACACAGTAGGACTACAGCATCAAATCAGACAGAATATTATTATAAAGGAGTACACATTTGGAGGCCTATCCCAGGAGGCTCAGGAATTGGTTTGCCATTTCACAATGCTTAGCAGAGTGAGGACAAAGGAATGAAGAGATTGACAGACTGAGACAAACTTGGGTGTGAAGTGGGACAGACCAATAACAGCCGCCACTAATTGCCATTCCCCTTGGGCAGCCCTTAGAAACATCATGAGTGGCTTGAATTGCTTTATTGATATTTACTCTGCCTTCACCCTTGGTGATTTATACAAATAAGAGATTAGAAGAAGGAAGGCAGGAAGAGCAGCAGTAGCAGGAGGGAAGAGGAGGGTAATTAGTGCTGTGAGGATTCAGAAGATCAGTAGGTCCTAGTGAGGAGAGAGAAGACAAGAGGAAAGAAAGAGACCGACACGCATTTAGTATTGCAAGCACAGAAAGGCTCTTGCAGCCAGGGATGCTGAAGCGAGACTTGCTTATTATTATGACTATGACAAAGCAGAAAAAAAAAAATGGAACACACATTGATTAAAGCAGCAGGCATCTCCCTTGGATGCTGAGACTCAGCAAGGGGCTGCAGCTTCCCAAGGAGGCAAGCATTTAGATTTCAGCTATTCCGGGACATGGGCCATATGCTGGGGCCATCTGGAGACTGCTTTATCTGATGGATGTTGGATGCCTCCAAAGGCACCAGGGAAGTGAGATGAAATATTGGGAGCTGATTGATGCTGAGGGCACTTAACTAAAGATGACCCCACTTCTACACAGTTCACACCTGCTCCACAGGAGCAGCTCAGAAATTGCCTTCCCAGTGGAGATGATCACTTCTGTGGCTTCCAGAAGGCTGTGGCTCCGGATGAAGCGTGCAGCCAGCACTTAACTGGCACAGCTGGTGAACTCAGTGGGATGGCCCTAAGTGTGCTCAGCCAGCACTCCACAGCTGATCCCTGGCACCAGCTGGAGTGTCCCATTCAGCACCAGCCCTGAACTCCCCCTGCACCATCAAAAGGTGTGTTGTGCCGAAGGATGAAGCCCACCATGCAGAGCCCTCCATGCCTTCAGAGGCCACCCTGCCCTTTCAGCACCTCCTGAGAAGCCCCACTGAAGCACCACCACAATGCAAAGATACAGAGCAGAGAACACCCATACAGCAACTCCTGGCTGACAGCTCTGCAGCACAGCTCATGAGGGACATTTTCCTTTCATCCCCACAAGAGAAGAAGCCAAGGCTCTGACATGGACAGGTCAGACAGAAGAGAAAAAGGCTTGTCCTGTCCAAGCCACAGCAAAGCCCTGTTTTGCAGTGAAAAAACCCAAAATGAATAGCAGCAAAAAACACCACCAGAAAAACCTCAAAACCCAGACACTCTTGAAGGCAGGCAGTGTTTCTCTGTGTGAATTTGCTTCACATCTAGTAGATACCAGAAGAATTTACAAAGACCATCATGCATAAATCCACCTGCCAAATCATAACCAGGCCTTTCACTGAGACCTGTGCAGGGAATCGGGTTTTGTCTTGCACCAACAGCAGGTGAAAGAAAGCAGAATGCTCTGACTGTCTCTATAGAAGCAGAACAAGCAAAAGAACATAATAGACACATATCTAAGAGCAGCTTTCAGCAAGAAGCTCGGTAGACCACCCTGCACTTCATCTCTGCCTGAAAAAACAACAGCAATCACTTACTTCCACAGCATTCAACACCAGATCTTAGGAAATCATCTGAATACAAATGTTCACTACCCTCAGAATATGGATTTGTCATCCAAGGGCAGAGTGTAAAACATGCTTTTACAGCTCTTCCTAACAGCCTCCCACCAACCCAAGGCAGTTTTTGTAGCCCCTGGGATTATGGTGCAGGAATTGCTGAATTATAACCCAGGGCTTGGCATTGAGATGCTGTCCTGCTTTGTGCTCTGCTTCTCAGGGAGAAGAGGGACCTTTTCAGAGGAAGCTGTGAGGCTGTCAGCACCCTCACTGCCACAGCCCGAGCCTCAGACACTGTGCAGGCTTTGCTCACTGACTGGGGGTGCATGATTGCAATTTCCCCAGTGTGATCCAGACACTGGGAGCTGTCTGACAAACCCCAGGTTTGTGAGCATGAGCCCTTTGTAAGGGCAACTGAACCAGGGGATGATGGAGCTGTGACAGGCAACACTGGCTGAGAGTTGGCCTCTGCTCTGCAGTCTCTTATGAGTACACCTCTAGAAAGAATATG
The DNA here is from genome assembly GCF_047830755.1 of Zonotrichia albicollis. NCBI lineage: Eukaryota > Metazoa > Chordata > Aves > Passeriformes > Passerellidae > Zonotrichia > Zonotrichia albicollis. The sequence goes on along the minus strand of NC_133827.1, from coordinate 30,830,172 downwards.
GAGGCAGGCCTCCTCTGTTGGGGGACTTTGCCATGCACTGTTTGCTCACAGAGGACCTCAGATAGCTGTGCAGTGACAGCCAGGTGTCCTGGAGCTGGAGGGATTTGAATAAGAACAGGTTTCATCCCACTGAATGTCTTCATTAGCAGGCAGCAAAAAGGTGCCCCTTTATACATCTGGAGCTCAAAGTAGAACTGAGTAAAAGCAGAGCAAGAGAGTCCTTCCAGTCCTCAACCCCACTCAGGCTGCAGCTTGTGCTTTGTATCCCCACCTTACTCAGGCAAGGACTGGGATTTGGTTAAGTCAAGGGAGAAGAAAGTACAGAGGACAGGTTATAAATATGCATCAGTGTCTCAAGGCTGGAGATCAAGGGCAATTTTATGAGAAAATCATTTTAGAATTTAAAAAAAGTGGTGGTGAGGGTGTATGGGAATGTGTGAAGCCTCATAATGGCAAAGGAACAATCCTGTCCTTCCTCCTGGATAGGAGGAGTGGAACACATTAACGGCTCCCTGACACAGGAACTTTGGAGGCTTAAACCTCCCTCTGCCCTCTCCAAAGCATAAGCTTTTTGGGATGAAGGATGTCTTCAGCATGCAATTATGCACCTGGTGAAATCAATGGAATCTATTTCAGTTTCTGACAAACCTGAGCAGTAGCACAGGTTTGGATGTAGCTGCATGTCTCTGTCAGGCACCACAGTCCCCTGCTGAGCATGGACTCCAACAATTCATCAATAAGCGAAGGCTCTAGAGACACCATTGCTAGAAGTGAGGGAGGTATTAATGCACTGAGACCTAACCAACCTCAATACTCCAAAACATGGGCTACTTAATCAGGTTTAGAAAAACTGAAAAGTAAAACGTACAGCAGTAGCCTTTGTGGGATAATTTACTTGAACAGACTTTTGGTTGGTCAGCAGATCAGATGGTGATTTATTACCCCTTGGCCTAGGAAACAAAGAATCAGCACAAAAGGTGTAAGCTGATAGTAGTGCTTAGACCTAATCTACTAACAGAATAGAGAAACACGATTCCACTTGCCAGAAATACTCCACTTGGTGATACCAGTTACCACAAAACACATCAGATAAACTTTGCAACATTAGCTTACCTTTCCAGAAGAGCCAGCCAGACCACTGCAATGCACAGGAGGCAATGCAGAGCAGCCAGAGGTGCTGCACTCATTTCCATGGTGCTGGGACTGATAACTCCTCGAGCTCAGCATTATGAACCATGGTGAGTCAGTGTTCAGCTTTATCTTTGCAAGTAGTTTCTGCATACTTTAAAAACAGCTAGCTTGGAGGAATGCATGGGGGAAACAAGGCACAGGACAGAGCCTTGCTCAGCCAGAAGCTCTCCACATACTATATTTGCTCAATCACACATAGCATCAAGGTGTAGCACTCACCTCAGTGAATTTTTGATGAATTTGGGTCTTGGATTTCTTATAAATTCCACTCCCACCTTCCTCCATGTGCTCCAGCAGCACCTGGAGCAGGTGAGACCACACACACACAGAGCAGCAGCTCAAGGAGGGTCAAGGCAGCTGCTGTGCTGCAACTGAATTTTGATCCCTGACTGTCCATGTGAGCCATCCACTCTTGAGCATATGTGGCTTGTACCTGGGCCCATATGTTAAAACAAATAATATCTGTCTCCCTTCTGCAACCTCCCTTCATCCAGGCACTTCAAACAGTGCATCTGGTCTCCTTCCCACTGCAAGGAGAGCCATTAAGTTCAGCAGATGCAGCAACAGAGTCCATTAAAGCTTACTGTGTAATTGTTGCCATTAATGGGAGGTAAACTGAGACACAGAAGGACACATTCTCCTCCAAGGTCACACAGTAAATCTACTGCAGAGCAGAAACAGAAATCAGTGCTTCTCATTTCCAGCTCAGGCTTTGACCATAATTACAAGTGAGAGATGAAATTTGGCTCCCATTCTAGAGGTTGGGGAAGTTCAGGACCCTGAATCTATTCTTGGCTTTTGCTTCCTGCTTCAACGTGTGACTTTGAATAGGTCAAATTTTGATGCCTGTGCATTTGGAGTGACTGGTCATGCTTAGGTTCCCATATATGCAAGATGTATCCATTAATACCAGGTTAGGCAGTTTGTATGCAAATAAAAGTGCTTTGTGCACACGGGGTCTCATTTCGATACTGTCACCTTCTGGTGACAACTCACTCTTTGTCTGCTGCACCACAGCAGAGAGCACTCACAGCCCTGTCCCTCACGTAGCAAACACCCTGATGAGAGAGGTGAGTTCAGGCAAACCAGAAGAACCTCAAGAACACAAATCCCCTTTATCCTCTCACTGTACACTGGGAACATGCATACTAAAGCAAGGAACACCTTCCCATCCCTACACAGCTGGCCTGCCTCAAACCATCTCCCTGTCAGAGGCTGCAGACTCCAAAGGGTCTCCCCCTTGACCAGGGACCATTCTGCTGTTACCAAGACTCACTTCGGTAAAAATGCCCCTGTTGCCAAACACTAGCTCATTCAAACTAAACTGTTTCAGTGGAATTGCTGTTTAAAACAGAGTTTAGAGCTGACATTTTAAACAAAACACCGCAGAACAACAAAAGCACACACATACAAAAAGCCACAACAAGCAAAAAAAAAAAAAAAAAATCAATCAAACAAAAAGATTCCAAGAAAATAGGAAGAAGTGATGCTTGAGTCTCCTCCTGCAGCACTGCATGTTCAGAGTCCTGCTCTGCCCAGCTCGGAGCAGTGCTCGGATGCAGCAGGCACACATCCTCTCCTCAGGTTTTTACACAAAAGCATTCACAGCCAACACACACCAGATCCTGACTGTTTGGGATTTTTCCTTTTTGCAAGACGGTCCTGGTGCTCCCTGAGCAGAGAGCAGGTCAGTTCAGCAGCTCTCTGTCAGACAGCACTGGCAGCGTCAGATGCCAGCAGCGCCAGGGGACGGGCGCAATGCAGCCACCCTCCTGTGAGACTTGTTCCAAAAGCTCATGAGGTCACAAGTGTCCTTAGGAGACAATGGTCAACATGAACTCTCATTTCACAGGAATATAAACTTGCCCTCACAGCAAGGGTAAGGCAAAATTTGTAGATGTGGGTTTGAAGGCACCATTCATCTTGACCTCCAGTTCTGGAGACACTCATTTTTCCAGCTGACTGCTGTATTTTCACAGCTGCTGAGCAAACTCCAGTTGAAATGAAGACACTTTGGAGGATTCAACATTCTTAAAAGTCAGCATCAGAGAAACCTTGACCCTGGCAATTTCAGTCATAATTTTGCCTTTGAACAACCCCTAGAGCTTCGACTTCACTGATAGCGCTTAAAATTACAACATCCCCCATTAAACCTGTCCAAAACAGTGAATTAATAAAGCCACTGTTGCTATCTGTTTGGGTCTTGTACCTACCTTACACAGAGACCAAGACATAGTCCTGAATCAATTTTGATGAAAGCTGGAGTAGAAAAGCATTCAAACTTCATTTTAACATTTCTAGAGATGAAGAGGTCACCATAATCCTCAGCATCAGACACAGTTCCCATGGCTAATTAGGTGCACAGTTAAATCTCATTTTATTTCTGGTCAGAATGTGCCCACCTTTCATTTCAACCACTGGATCTTGCAGTACATTACAAACTATTCTCCATTTAGATAGCAGACAGGCCAAATCAGTCTTCAATTAATCAAATTGCTGCAGCTTCTCATTATATGTCATGCCTTATGATCATTCACATGCAATTCTCTGACTTATCTCTGGTATTTTTTTCCCCCCAGTATCTTTTTTCTAATTACAAGTATCAGAAACTGCCTCAGGTATTTTACAAGAGATCTCACCAGTGCTAATTTTGGAGAAAACATATTCACCTTCCTACTTCTCCAGATTTCTGTGCCTGCTCTCCCACAGACAGCATTTGCTGTGCTCAGTTCCCAGCACGGAGCTCCCTGGGCTGGACTCGGCTGCTGGGGCAGCAGCATCACTGCCCTACCACAGGCACAAGGGATGGGAACAAGTCCTCAGCTCAAGTCCTGAGGGCTCTGCCTCACCTGACTGGTGAGTGAGTGAAGTCAGGTGAAGCAGAGCCCTCTGTGCCTTTGCATACTTTCTGCTTCCCATAAACAGGCCACCCTCTCAGCTCTCTGTGTCCAAATCCTGATTTTGCAAGTAACACTCTTCATACAGCTCCTTGTGCTAATTCTCTGAGCAACTCCTGGCTCTCCATCAGAGACCTGTCCTCATCTGCCTTATCCTTCCTGCAGGTCACTCACAGTGAGCAGTAAACAGCCACACGCTGACCTCAGACAGACCTCACAAAAAGCCCCAAGAGCTGAACCAAATGTCCTGAATTGGAGTTTGCTATTCTAGCAGCCACATCAATGTCCCACTTGTAATTCTAAAGAATGGACTCAATTTCATAGATTAAGCTATTACTTTTCAAGCCTGCCATAATAATGATACTTAACATTCCTGGAGCAATTTACATTTTCAAAGCATTGCAAAATGTTAATTAACAGCATGCTTACTCCAGCTTGGGAAAGCAGTCACCTCAAAACTGCTGCTCTGCTGCTTCGTTCACATTCACTCATTCCACACAAGTATCAGAAATCATTTAGCTCCCACGTTCCTAGCAAATTATTTAAGCCTAATTTAAGGTTCAGTAACAAAGCGGAACTAAGGATATTAACATGAGCCTTAATAAATTCATGTAATTCTGGTTGTATATTAAACAACCAAAGAAAAAGTCATATTACAAAAATTTCAGCCTTCATTGAATGTGTTGCACAATACTATGTGCAACTATGTTTTTCAATAAAAATTCGTAAATTTAAAGAAGTCTGACTTATAACGGGATCACAGCATTTCTAAAATTCACTCTATTTTCTCCTTGCACGATTCAGCTATAACAACCTTTGAAACTCAGTGTAATAGTGCCTTATATTGGAAGAGACTGGCATGAATCCACAAAGGATCATCTATTTATAAGAAAAAACATCCAAAGGTACTGGCTGACACATTTTATGAAGAATAACACTCCTGCTTTAGGGAATAAGCCAAATATTGGAGGTTGGGAAGACACTTTTCCTACAGAGCCGTTGAGCTGTGGCTGCTTTGTGAGAGGTCTGGTGAGGCACTGGCCCTTGGACACGGCCAGGGAGATAATGGACAAAACCAACCATAAATCTCAGCTACTGTGACAGCTTCCATTAGTTGGCACTTGCCAGACTCATAGCTGGATCTGAACTTCATAAACCCTTTAAGGTGTTTGGATCCAAGTGTTCCTACATTCCTCAGCCTCTGTGAAGGTTGGCAGAGCTAAACAAGCACTTCAAGAAGTGATGGCGCAAGAGTTGAAAATGAAATCACCAAAAAACATCCCCGGCTACAGATCTGGGAAAGGGTTGCCAGTAACTCTTGAAGCCTAATTTCATCCATCACTAAGAGCAATACACAACAGAAAGCCGCTTATGCAGTGCCCTGCTGAGCATCATCTGTTTACTGTGTATACTGCAATTTTTTAAAAATGTGTGAAAAATGAAAAACTATTTAAGTCCAAATGCTGAAGTTGCAGACTCCAGCCTTATGCCAGACAAGATGTTGATCTTTAAGCCTATCAACCTGAAAGACTTTTATATTTAAAGAAGTGGCTTTCTTGCATTGCAGCATTGGGGTGAGATAGAGCCCATCTGGAGCAGGAGCAGAGCAGGGTCAGCTGCAAGCAGAGGTCTGCACAACAGAGACTAAAGCAGCTTGGCCCACTTAAACCCGGCAAAGAAGAATGCAAGAGGGAATATCATCCTCCCCGAGGTATTTATAGGACAGCACTGGAGCCCAGTGCAGATAAATATGGCCAAGAATACACATAACCTAGAAATAAGCAAGGTTTGATCAGCACAAGATGGCTTCAAAGCAGGTTCCCAGCAGGATATGGATTTTAAGAGGGCACTTGAAGTTCATGAACATGGTGTACAATGAGGTTTTCAGCAAGTGGAAGAAGAAAGGGCAGCTGGCCAGGGAGGTCTTTGCCCCTCCTTGGCTGGCATAATGGCAGGTTGGGAAGCTGGAGGGGGATTTTAATCAGACTCCTCTTTATAAATGTGTTTCCTTTTCCCCCCTATGGCCCAGCCACTGTCTAAACATTTTCTCTTGGTTTTGAAATACAAATACCTTGAGGGAAGATTCACGTTGATGTTTCTCTCATGATAATAACAGCTGCTCTCAATTAATGTTTCTTAGAGATTTACTCTTGCTAAATGCTTAATCAGCTCAGCACAAGTTTGACAGAAATAAGAACAAACAAGGAACTCGTGAATTCATTTAACAGAGGGCTAGAACCACCTGCAAATACAAGCCAGCATTGGGGACTTGCATGCATGCAGGAATAAACCCGACTTATGTAAAAGCTCTGCTGTCCTCAATCCTATGCAGGGAAAAAAAAATAGCTACTGCATCTGTTGGCAGTATTTGCAGACTCTGGACAAAATTCAGGCAGCCAGCAGCAAAGCAGCCACGACTGAGGAACTCATCTGCAGCAAAAGCACCTGCAACAGCCTCTTGCTGCAAAAATGAAGCAAAGACCCAGCCATGACACTGTCCCTGCCCATGGAGCATTTCACCTCCAACTCAGGTCAGATTCTAAAGCACCACTTGAGTCCAGCAAGAACTCCCAGGCAGGAGAGGACACCAGGTGGATGGTACATGACCAAAGGCTAGGTGCACACATGGTCATATTTGCTACCTAAGTGCCTGCAGAATAAGGGATCTTCCACTTGGAGACACACTTTCATACTAGGATTATTCTCTGTACTTCCTTGGGAAACGATTCCAAATGCCTGGATCTCAAAATCCCAAATATCCATTGCAGATGAGCTTGCTGCACAAGGGGCTGAATATTTAAAACCTCGGGGTTACTCCATCATGACTCTCCTTCAGAGAAGCCAGACTGGGACAAAGCCAGGTTAAGTGGGGACAGAGTAAACCAAGCAAGAAGTGTATTTGGGATTTGTGCTGAGAAATTAAAGTATCACTTATTCTGTCTAGAGAGATTTTTCTGGAAAAGTGTCCACGCAACATTATTTGGTTTTTCTACCATTAGTTTATGTTTCTTCCCACCATCCAGTCTGTCCCACTTCCCTAGGCAAGTTACAGTATAGGTAGAAAACTGTTTTCTGTCACATTTACAATGACCAAAAGAAAGCATGCTTGACCCCAGGCAGTCTAACTTATTCATAAGATACTCTCACACCACGTATCACAGCTATGACTTATTTATAAAACATTCTTGATATGACATTACCAGAATATGTTCCACTTTGCTCTGAAGTGTCTGTTTATTGGAAATCAATCCATATAATTGCCCTGTACATATCTATGGAAGTCACAATATCAAACACATTGAGAGATTCGTGGCTTTACATTAACACTTACACCATGGCCTAAGGAGAAAAAGAGAAGCAACCATGGCATAATAAGCCTTTTGCGTAAGCACCAGCAGTACCTGGTTTCTCCCACCTGAGGGGCATGATGTTTTTCCTCAGCAGGAGCCCTGGGATGAGCTCACAGTATGATGGTTCAGCCATGCACTGAAAGGCTGCACATGCAGTGCTGGATCACACCCATCCTCAACTGGGCCAGTTATCTAAACATTACATAATTACAGTATTACTTTACAAAACAAGTCTTTATACAATTAGCTTCACCGACCCTTTTCTTTTCCTCACTGTCCTGTGTACACACCATAGCTCTTGATGCTGTAAGAACAAGTAGGTCAGAGAAAATGGATATGCAATGAAGAAGAAAGTCTGGGTTTACATCACCCTTGAGTAAATCCTCCATTAAGCCAGTGAGATTGCCTAGGATATGCACCATGATGACTCAAGGGCAGTATCTGACCCTGACAGGCCTCTTTGGGCACACTAAATGTGTCTATCTTCCCCCTTCCTCATCCCCAGGCTCACCAGCAGGGCTGGTGCTGGCCACCTGTACTGGCAGGAAAGGATTGTCTCAGCAACAGTCCCCCAACACCTGCCACTGCTCTGCCTCTGATGGTTACAGGGTTTTGTGCAACAGAGCTTGAGAAACTCTAAATGCATTTGTGGTTTTTATGGACTCATAAAATGCAACAATTAAACAAGAAAATAGATGCCTTCTAACATCCTGCTGGAGAGCTAGAGTTACCAGAGTTCAGGAAAACCTTTCATCTGTTTCTTCTTTTACTTCTTGAAACATAAAAGTCTCTTTTGCTGCATTAGGAATGGACTCTTGCTTCTCCTCCTTCAGACAATTTTTCCAAACTTCCCTAGCAGTCAGTACGGAAGCAATGGCAAGCATATTTAAAAACTGGTAGGTATCTGAAAGAACAACAGGGAGAAAACTTTGCTGATGCCCAACAGCATCAGGACCTGAGCAGGTGGTCCTGAGATCACAGGAAAAGGCTGAAGCCGAGAACATGCGCTCCCTCTGGTTCAGTGTGCCCCTGCTCTGCCAGCATGAGCTAAAGTCCACATGTGACATTTAGGAGGATTGTCAGGGCTCAAAACCACCATCAGAGTATAATGATTCTGCCACCACAAGCCTGCAAACTGGTACCAGCAGCATGAGCAGAAAGATGCTTTTGTCAAGATACATTCAGGGATGGTGTGGGGAAGGGACAGGGTCTGTAAACCTGTGACATGCCTGAGAGTCCTGGAAGGAGAATCACCTTGTTTTTCATGAAGTTGTGGATATGCTTATCAGAGCAATGAGGCCTGCCAGGACCACAGAGGGAACACAGCTGAACTTGGCAAAAGGCAGCTCATATCAAGCTCCTTTTTTACCATGTCCTTAGGAGGCTGGCTCTGCAATACAGAGAGCATCCAGCAATCAGTATGAGATGGGATGATAGGGAGGAGAGCAGAAGCTGGTATCAGAGAGGTTTAAGCACTCTGAGATCTTCAAGTCCTGAGCCATCACACCCACAGCAAAAGATTTTCAGTGGCTGTCACACCTCCTCCTGGATGGGCTTGCGGTGCTGCCCTGATGGAAAAGAAAGCCAGAAAGCCTCAAGGCCCTTTCATCCTCAACTGCCCAAGCAGCCCAATGAACAACTCATTTATATAGTTTTGAGCCCTTCTGGCCCTTGCCACAGGCAGAGCTTTCTCCACAGTGAAATCAAGAACCACTACTGAACAAACTGTTCATGTCAACTGAGTTGTGGTTTCACCCATCAAGGACAGGACCAAGGAACCCAAATTCCGCCAAACCTGCTCTGAAACTCCAGGGCTCAGGGCTGCAAATAATTACTATATTTTGTATATTGTGTGCCTTGGCTTGGCCTAATGTGGGGTCAGCCAGAAACTTTTACCCTATTTTTGTTCCTGCCCTTCTCAAGAAAAAAAAAAAATTCCTTAAAACGATTAGTTGTCCTCAGCGGTAATTAATTATCCCCAAGAAATGAACTGAAATGACAGTGATATTTCTGCTTGAATCCTCAGGGGAAAATCAGGTTGTCTTGCTATGCTCTCTAAACCTGACATAAAGTTAAAAATAGGAAGTTTAATATGCAGTCTGCAGGACTTTTTCTGCCTGTAAGGCAATCCCAAGGGATGTCTCAGTTCAACTGCAAGCTCACGAAGTCCTGCTGTCCTAGAGAAGGCAGTGACATTTATTTCCCTCTTAGGCAGCTCAGGCTCAGTGAAACACTAGCAAGAACTAAAGAACTTGTCAATTAATACAGCTGAAGATAATTTACAGGAAAAGCTTTTAAACATGTTAATCTGCAGTGAAGCCTGCTTAGAGCTATGTGACAGAAACAGCATGAGGAAAAGCAGAGATTTTGGCTTCCAGTGACTGGGAGCAGATGTCATACCTACAGATGAGCAGTGACTGGGTGGGCGAGGACAAACACAAATTCATGTTTCTGCTGTGTAAGTAGCCTTGGTGGGTTGGAAGGTGTAACTTGGGCAGCAAATAGGGTTTGTCTTAAGGTGATTTTCCAGCTCAGGATTCTGGTCTTAGTGTAGATCCATCCTTGTTACCTTTCCCACAGTGATAAAAAATTTTAAACTATTTAACAAATGTTTTGGTTAATTCATATCAGTTCTTCATTCAAAGTTAAAAGTTGTTACAAGCTCATTTTATCACTTTTTTTTGGTGAAGAAAAAAAGCCTGAAATCCCCTATTTTCCTCTGTTTCATTAATGAAGCAATATCTGGAGTAAGAACAAGAAAATCCCCAAAGGATTAGTCTAATTTCCCTCCCTGCTGAACTGACAGTGCATTTCCCTAGCACAATCCTAATGAGAAAGCAACCACTGAAAGTGAACTAAGCCTTCACTCAGCATTGAATTCCAGCATGCTGTAAAAGCCAGGCTGGTTGTCAGGTGTTCTTTAAAGAACTGGGAGTTTATTCAGGCAATATCTATTTTCAGAACAGAGGAAAACAACTCTCTTTTTCTAGATCATTGTCAGTAAGAGCACCTCTGTCTCCCTGGTGTATGCACAGCTCTGCCAGAGGAGCCCAAACTGTGCCCTGGGCAGGCTCCCCAGGTGCAGATCAGTGGCACCACAACCCCCAAAACCCCTTTTTGGGAGGCTTAGTTCACACCTAGCAGGGTTTGTCACAACTGACAGGACTTCTGGCCTGACTTAGTAGGTCCAGGAAAATCTGACCCATCAGCCAGACCTTCAGCACTGTGGTGATTTACTAAGCCCTCCCAGAACATGGAACAACAAGAAACACAGTGCAAAAACAACCAGCTAAGGTTTGGAAACCCTCTAGTAGCCAGGGTCTTTTATTTTCCTTGGAGAGGGGTTCTGGCAGATTTTTGTTGTTTTTTATTTAATGGGGTTTCTTTCTTTCTATTATTCACAATATCTTACATCCCCATTACTCTCAGCCACAGCTCTTTAGGGCAATTGTACAAATTGCTTCCATAACTCCAAGTTCATATCTGTAGCCATTCCAGCTAAAAAGTCTCCTGAATCTTTTAAGCAAAAGATCGTCCTGGCACAGGCATGCAGATCATTCTCCCACTCAGCTTTCCCTAGTCCACTCCTAGCCGTGACAAGGGTGTTGCTACAAGCTAACACTGATCTTCTCTGACATCTGCAGCAGCCCTGCTTTGTCAGAGAGAAAAAAACATTGCCATGCTTTTTGCTCCTGCCACAGGGCTTGGAGATGCTTGCTTGGAAAACACGGCTGGCCCTGCAGGGTCTGGTGAAAAACCTGCCTATATCCCAGGCTCTGGGCAGGCTGGGTTTAAGCCAGGCAGGCAGCTTGCACGGTTCATTTCCCCAGGAGGATGGGACCCTGGCCCAGCTGCAGCATCCAGGGACATGCTGTCCCACATGCCATGGGGTGCTGGAGCTGCTGCAGTGCCTGTGGCCAGCCCAGCACCAGCCTGGGTCAGGTGCAAACATTTATGGAACCCTTCTGGAACAACAGAACTGACTGCAAACACTGAACCCCAACCATATGAGTGCTTCCCTCTCCTTCCCCTCACCTTGCTCAGCTTCCAGATGCATTCCTGGGAAGCCTGCAAGGTGGCTGCAGCCTCTTGGAGCAGAACCCTTCAATCAGCCCTGTTCTCTACCTTGTGCTGCCCTGTCCTCTGCATTAACCTCCTTTCTGGAAACACAGGGTTACAGATTTCACCTGTGCTTTCAGATTTGGCTTTTTGTCCCCTAAAATGAAAGCAATGGTAGGAGGCATAAGGGTTGAGCTGAACTTTACTGCCTAATATATGATAAATTAATTGCCTGTGCATCCCTTCTTGTTCCATGTGAAAACGCCACTATGCTCACAATCAACTTGGCTTTATTTAATCTGCTTAATGAATTGATGTGTAACAGGAATTTTGTGCCCACAGATGAGAAATAAATCTCTTACTAATCAGAAAGCTTACAACCCCCCCAAGCTTTTTAATATGTGCCTTTCCAGGGACATCATACTGCCACCACTAAAACCCTTGCAAGTGATAAATAAGAGGCGCGTTTCTGTTTCAGTTACACGCTAAGGCAGTAAGCATAAGAGCAAAAGAGGAAAAAGATCAATTTTGCAAAAGAAAGTAGCTTATATTATGCTTAAATAGCTCTGCTTGAGATACAAACACCAGGCCAGTGCAAAAGCTGTGTCTTAGAGCAAATGGCACTTTGCTCTTATATCCAAGTGATTTAGGCTACATAGCACAAATGCAAATAAACATGCAGGGCCACCTTTTGGTAGATGGCATCTTGTAACAGAGGCAGAGAGATCTGTATTCCAGAAATAGACACTCAGCGCTCTGACTACATGCAGTCTAGAAACCTTAAATAAATAATCAAATTCCAGCCCATATTTTGAACGCACTGACCCCCCAAAACCCCAAAGTCCCTGCATCTGGTGCTGGAGGTGCCTTGCATTCTCACAGCCTTTTGCAGAGGGAGTGACAACAAACCTCTTACACAGTTCAGACCAGGGGCTGCTTTGGAAAACCTCCTTGCAAGACATTCACTGCAGTTTGTTGGCCACACAGCTCAGCAGAATGAAATCCTTGAACCAGCCAGAAACTGCTGTGGTCCCTTCACTAGCACAACAGCAGCACTGCATCATTTACTACAGATTTCCTGCAGCCACTGCCAAATATGGCACTTTGGGGACGTTTATTTAAAGCGTCATTGTTCTCTGTGCATTAACATATGCTCCAGTCAAACCCTTTATTCATCATTGCCAGATATGATGAGCCTTGTTACAGCCCCAATTAAAGAGTTTTGAAAGCACTGCTTTAATTTATAACCAGGAGAAGAAAAAAAGATTTTAATAAATATAGGGATCTGAAACCAGTCAAAATTCCTTTCCAGATAAGTATATCTGACTTGGCTTTCAGCTCTGCAAGAGAACACCAAGTTCCTCATGGGATTGTGCCAAGCAGCTGAGATGGGACATGGACAGCCCCTATTGTGACTCTCCCAGGAAGGGACATGAAGTCCCCCTGGATTCTCTGGGCATCCTCACATCTGCAAGGGGAAGCTTTATCAAGCCATCTTTCTTGAGGGCCCATGAGTTTCCTGATGTTTGTATGGCAGTGAATCCTCAACAGAGGCAGCACCATTTTAAATTGCTTAAAGCATCAAATCTCCAGGTAATCAGAGTTATTTTATCAGCTAGACTAAAATTTCAAGAGAAAACTGAGGCAGAGGACATCCTCCCTTTCCCAGAGCAGCCTCCAGCACTTTCAAGTTCAGTAACATGAAGTCTTCCTGAAAAATTCACATTCACAGATCCAAGTGCCTCACCTCAGGTCAGCTGGCAAATTCCACTGACAGCCCTGGGACCCATCACCCTGAGTGACAGCTCCAAATTGTGCACACAATTCCATCTGTGTGCACATGAAAAGCCCCATAAACCACCACAGCTAATATCAGCCTAAGGGAGGGAAATCTAGTTAATGGCACATTAAAAAGTTAAATTCCATTATTAATGAAAATGCCTCCAGCAGAGCAATTATGCAGCCCCCTTAGAGAAAGCTGCCAGGAGATGGAGCACAAACAGGGGCAGGGCTGGCAATAGGGTGTCTGCTTATGGACGGGCTGAGCTGCTGCCACCCTGCACCTCCTGCAACCTCCCCAGGTAGAAAACACTACTGCAAACATCCCTTCTGTAGCTAATAACAGATCTGCAGCAGCAGGCCAATAAAAAGAAAGTCTTGTGTAGAGGAAGAAAGAGACATTTGGTGCTTAGAGAATTACAGTTCTCCACTCTGGGGGAATGTGGGATAAATAAGCCAATTTCATGCAGAAGCCTAAGTGCTGAGAAAGAAAAATTCCACAGTAGAGGCTGAAAAACGATTTGGGGTTAATTAACATCCATGAGTCAAAGCTTGCCTGACACCTTGAGCAGGGGAGATGGCACAGCCTCCCTGAGTTAAGCCAGAGCACTGCACGGCAGCCCTCCACTACCTGCCAAGCCCTGCACTGAAGCAGCATGCACATGGAAATCATAAGCCTGGAAAATCCTTCTCTCCTTTTGTGGGAAAAAGGGAGACAGTGGACATCTCCAGTGGAATACTTAAACAGTACTCTGCATGTTCATTTCACAATTAAATGCTTTTAGAACTAGTGACTGGTGACACCACGTACTTTCCCCTCCTCTTCCAGCTTACTGGGGTGTCCAGGCAAAACCAAAGTCTCCATAATCAGGTGCCAAAAGCATAAATTCCCACTATCAATCTAGAAGAAAGGAAAGTGATGACTGTCTGGGACAATGACCGATCAAAAAATAACTGACATTAAGTAGTTGTCATAAAACCCTTTTGAGTGAGGTATAATAAAAGCTGGCTTTGCAGTTGTTTGATTTTCACACTAATGAACAAATTAAAGTTTATTTCTATCATCTTTAAAATTCATAGTGGCAGGCAGCTGAGGAAGCACTTGCATTTTCAATGCATCAGCTTATAAGCATGTATGCAATTTTTATGGCTAAGCATTATGTCTCCTACTGTTACTTGTGATCCAGACCAGCTCTGTGCTCTTCCTCTCTCGATGTGAAGAGTCTAGCTTTAAGGAGTTTTTGTTGAGCAGGTTGTGAACAAAATTGAAATAACCACAGCAAATTAATTGGCAGAGACAGAAAAGTTCCCTGGGGTGCTACAAAATGTTGAAGAGATTAGAAAACTTCCTAGAGGACAATAAAGATGTACATACATGACCAGGTATTCCTCAGCCTTGTACCTTATAAAGGTGGTTGTGAAAGCTGCAGTCCTGCAGGTCTTCAGTCTGACCTTTGTAAAAGTGCAAAAATTAAAAGGTGGGCATGGAGAAACCTGCCAGTCAGGTGAATCACCACCATCCTGCTTTGGATCATGACTCCAATTGCAGAGCAGCCCTTGGAGTCACCTGGCACCCACTGTGCTGACGTGCAAACACTAATCTCTGACCCAACAACGTTTCCCTGAAATGGCAACAACATCAGGACGGTGTGACCAGGGGGATTCAGGTCTCTGCTTCTCTCAAGATGACCCTTGAAATGCTTAGCTCGTGATGTTATTAGCATCAGCAAGCAAGGGAGCCAGCCAAGAGCAAAATGTATTTTATCTTTCCATCAGCAGCTGAAGTGGGCCAGCGTTCAACAGCACAGTGTGCCAGTATTTCTTCGAACGCCAAACGCATCCTCCAAACTCCGGCAGCAGAGGGAACAGGCTGAGCACTGCAGCTCCTACATTCCTACTTCAAGGCAGATACTGCCTCTACATTACATGCACAGATAAAGTTTTCTTACTCTGGGCCAATTTTCACCATTAGGAAGATAAGAACAGGCTACTCAAGTTAAATTCAGACAGGCCAGGAGGGAGCCTGCGACTGCCCAAGTCTCTCTGCAACGGTTTAACCCAGATGAGCACAGATCAGGCCAGTCCTGGCTACATTCAGTGTTTGCAGTTTGGAGAGACAAATGCACAAGTTCACTGCTTCAGAAAGCTAATCTGCTCTTCAGAAGAAGATATCCCAGAAAGAAACAAGCTGTCTTCGTAAAAATAGATGAAATTGGGATTTTTGGATTCTGTTCCAACCCATGGAATAGCATAGGACATGGGAAGGACTCCTCTAGGTATGTGGGTACACCAGTGAGACCATGACCATCTTTCACCAGTAGACTGATCCACTTTGCTGAGCAATTCAATGCACAGACCCCAAACCCACCTATATCTGATCCCTATGGAGCTGTGGGGAGCAGAGGACGTCCTGTGGAACTTACCTCCCACAGCTGTAAGGCCTTCAGACTCACTGGCACCCTTTAAATACAGCTCCACAGCACCTGGCAGCTGTTCTACTGCAACACCCCCCTCACAAAAGCCCTGCCACATTTACTCAGCAGATCCCAAGCAGCACTCCAGCCCTGAGGTGGGAGCCATTCCCACTGCGGCCCCCACGGACACAGCTGTGCTGTGGCAGCCAGAGCAGAGGGGCAGCGCTTTGCACGCACACCCAGGGAGAAGCAGGAGAGCCCTGCACAGCTCACAGGCTCTAAGGAGGGTATGCAGGCAGCCCTCAGGCACTGCACACTTCAGCCACAATGAGCTCTAACCCTTTAAACAAACACCAGAAGTGCTGGTGCTCCGCGGCTGCAGGCCATATATCATGCACCACTAAATGATTTTTGTCTCGACAGAACTGTCGCTTCACATTGTAAGAGCAGAAGAGCCAGGTAATGCAGGTCTTTATGAGTGCTTATAGTGTGGAAAAAAAGGTACATATTGATGAACCCAAGACACTGAACAAAATGTAGCATCATATCCATATCCATTCCCAAAGAACAACAAATAAACTTTCATTTCTGCAAAAAGTACTGAAAGCTGTTCATTTTGGAGGCTTATTTTGTTTAGAAAGCCTGCTTTTAGCTTTTCCAGACTTCTCAGCTATAGTTCATCTTTCTTTAATTAGGTTAGCTCAACTAGCAAAGAGCAGGAGTTGAGTAACAAGGGTCTGCACATAAAAGCATTTGCAATCTCTGGCTGGCTAATACAGTCTAAATATACACTGCAATCTGCCTGTCAGACTTATTAGAGGGCAGCATTGTGTTCTGTATACTACATTACTATTATTGTGTTTTCCAGGAGAACGAGTTATCCACTGATAGTGATTTCATGTGGGTAAATGAGGCTGCTAGGTTTGCTTCATTAGCATCTTTTCTGCATCCACCAGCATTTAAATTAGAGATTCCCCTGGACCATACAAAGGAACAAGTGTTTACTCAAGTGTTTCACCAGCTTGTCAACACAAGGACCTCTCCTGCATCCCACACTCCTGCCTTTGCTGGGGCTTGTGGAAGCTACAGAAACAGGTACCTCAGAACTGAACAGCTCCTTACAGAGATGGAATTCAATCTCCATGTTTCATTACAGAAGATATCCTGATACAACTTTTGAAGCAGACCAAAATGAATATTAAGGTATTTTTGCGTGCAAGTTGCCACACTAACTGCCCTGTGAGCACTTCTGTGATTTCCCATCAAATCCCACACTCACTTCTGCCCTCAGACCCTCAGTCAGGGGGCTGGCTCATCTCCTGCTGCCCTGCCTAGAGCCCATTTTGGTCAGGACAGGGCTGTGGGGAGGCCTCCAGGCCCCAAGGAGCACAGAGCTGGGATGCTCAGGGCTGACATCACCTTTGCAGCCCCATGAACCACCAGCCTCCCAGCTTGGTTATTTCTACTGCCCCAAAACCCCACACAGCCAACAGCACAAGGTGAGATGCAGGCAGTGCTCAGCCTATGAAACACTCCAGGAAAACTCACAGCAAATAGGAGGGAAAGAAAAATGGATTTATCTCCTCTGATGGCTTGGCTGGCAGTAGGGAGAAGAGAGGGAGGATCCTTCTGCTCAGGCTCTGTCCCCATCTCCCAGACTTCCTCCATGTTGAGTCATTCACACTTGAATGGAGCAACACTGAAGTCAGTGATAGGACTGGGTAGGGAGAAGGGAGAACTTTGTGACAGGATATGACATGGTGCAAAACCACATGTGAGATCAAACAGGCTGCTGGTGGGAACAGGAACATGGGCATATGGCAAAATCCAGCTCCTGGAATGATTTATTAGTCAAAAATATTTTTAAATGCTGCTTTAAATTCAGCACTTTAATGCCCTTCTGCTCTCTTAGTGAGGCAGTTAGTTGGCTGTAACACTAGATTAGAAAACCTAATTCCTTTCACATACAGAACATTTGAAATAGTGCTAGTTGTGACTCAAAGGGCCCTTTCCAGTACATGATTGGGTAAGTAGCTGGTGTATTCCCAAGGAAAGTTTACTCCACCACTGCTCCCATGCCATCAGCTAATTATAGAAGCACTGCAGCTACCTGTGGTGTCATGGTGATTGTGGCTGGTGTGCACAAAGCACAAAAGGAGCAATAGCCATAAAACTGCTTCTCACTACCACTTCACAGGAAAGGTTCCCAGAGCACTGCAGTTATTTGCACCTTCACAGCTCCACAGTTTATCAGTCATTTCACAGTCATGGAAATCCAGGCAGAGATGAAGTGAGGGAGGCATGAAAGACTCATGAGAACTCCCCTTTCCCAGAGAGGGGTTCATTCTCACTTGGACAGAGCACTAAGTCAGCTCTCAAACTCCACTAGCATCAAACAGAGAGCTGGGCTACAAATTACAGGCAAATCAGTTTGTCTTTAATCCTAAAAAATGCCTTAGAGTAGACAGAAAACCCCTACATTCAAAGGTTTAAGCTTTAGAAACAACTTCAGAGGCAGGACAGGGAGGCTCTGTACAGCAGGTCCGTATATCTAATGAGACAATAATTAAACATTTAATTTTCTAATCATCTTTTTGATCTGGTGAGCACTGCTCTGGGTTAAAAGCACCATCAAACCTACAGATGCAAAATAAAACCTGCTTAGCATGGACACCAGTTCTTCAGTTCTGTCAGCAGCAGTGAGGACAGGTGTCTGTTCTATATCACACTCCTAGCTCAAGGATCCACCTTCTCCAACAGATTTAGATCTTCTCCAAGAACACTTGGCTTCAACTCCAAGCTGAATCCCAAGTTTTCCAAAAATTACAGCACTGATTAGATTTATGAGATGATTAAGAGTCTTTCCAAGTCCAAAATTCAGGTAGTTAAGCTATAACAGGCTGTTCCACTACAAACCCCTGAAGGCACAGCCAGTTTCAGGTCTGGTTTCCAAGAACAGAGTGTGCTCTGAAGGCACACTGCAAGGGAGCCACACCTGCAGTCACATGCCACAGCTGCTGGGGGGCAGGTGGCCCTGACCTTTACAGCTCTGACACAGCCCCAGGCACTGCAGCATCTCTGACTCCAAGCTCTAAAGGTTACCTGTGAGAGACCAAAGCAAAGCTGAGCCCCTGCAGTAGTGACTGACCACAGCTGGAGCTGCCCAGGCACAGCCAGATGTGCCCTACACAGCCCCAAGAGCCTGCCTGGGGATGCACCAGAGCCAGGCAAAGCACTGAACTAGGGACACAGAGCTGGTTAAACAAGCACTGAGTAAAGCCCAGCACAGACTTAACAAAACCAGCCTGAAAAACCCTTTGTGGCCCTAACCAGGCTCTGAACTGCTGCTGCTACATGGTGAAGGAACATAACGATGTTGCAGGATAAACCCAGACCCTCGGCTGCACCAGCAGCAGAAAACCCTCCTTTGGCTACAAATGGCTCTGAAAAAGTAATTAGTTTTCCCAGAGTTATTAGGAAAGTGAGTAATTGTATGCACAGTTACAGCTCTGCTGTAGACACTGCACTCCAAATGAGGAAAAGGCAGAGTTGAAGAGGGATTTGTTTACAGTTGTAATTGTTCTCTGCCCTGACTTTGCTCAAGCAGCTACAATAATTAATCTGTAAATTCAACATCAAAATCTGAGATAACTAAATAGAGGCAAGGTCAGATGGAAAAAATAATCTAATTTTTTACATTACAATAATTTTTTTTTCCAGCTGACATAGCTTTCTTTCTGAGCTGATATTAAGAACTTACATATTTTAAGTAATTCCCAGTGGCCACACATGCCATCAGCAGAGTGCAGCATAGCAAAAATAATTGAAGTAATTGTTTTTAAGAACAAAGTATATTCCCTTTAGCTATGAGAACAGTTTTCATAGCTGAAATCAGATGTGCAACTCCACGCTGAATTTACTTCCTTGCTACAAGTAATTCTTTAGATTCTTTCCTGTGAAGAGAGATGCTCCAGTTTAGAGGGAAGTGAGCCCTGGATATCATTAATTGTGTTGTAGATCAAAGTAGCTTGGTGGAAAAAAGCCCTATTGATGCTAAAGCCTGCTCACGTGGAAAAAGCTGAAAAACACAAGAGACAGACTCCAAGACCTATGCTCAACTACAGGGATGAGGACAGGAAAATATTCTTAGCCTGGAGACAAAAATAAATGAATATAATTATTACAAACAAAAAAAATCTATTACAAAACAGAAGGGAAAGTTTTGTCTTTGTCAACTAAAGCAAAACAGTTTAATTTCTCCTACATTCTAGTTCAAATGTAAAGTGAAAAAAAAAAAAGAAAGGAAAAGCTAAGTGGGGAAAAAAAATCAAATCACTTTTTCCTCCAAAATTCTAAAACTAGAAACTATTTCCAAACATTAAAAGCTTTTCAAGGAGGACAGTGTCTGGGACCATTTCACACTGAAATCACATTAGCACATCTCTTTCATAGTGCAGCCAGATGGGTTCTCACTTCTTTAATAACTAAGCTGTAAAACCTTTTCTATCCACCAAATAAGCAAGTTTGTGCTGTTACAGAAAGATAACACTGTAAGGACAACAAATCTGTCTTGTGATTTACTCCACACTGGCAGAATCCCACCAGGGATGAATAGATCATTTTTCTACCTTTTCCAAAATGAGGACTCAGGTATTTTCAAAATCCTTTTCCATTCATCTCTGCTCACAGCATATGCAGCATGTGAAAAAGTTCCCATGTTCTGCAATTAATTTTCTCTGAGGTGGACAGCAGAAAACAACAGACCCATGAGAACCTCGCGCCTGGTCTGCAGCACCACCTTCCTGAAGTGGCCTCAGCAGACTTGGCATATTGCTGCACTGATTCATTGTCCTGTCAATGAATCTAACTGGATGTTTATTAACAGTGAAAAAAAATACATTTTATCTTCCATGCCAAGAACTGTCTTTCTGAACAAGAGAGAACGGCAAAGAAACAGCTGAGATATTAAAATGCTTAAAATAAAAATACATTGTTGGCATCATGGTATTTGATTTAATGTTTAGCACATGAGGAACATAAAATTTAACATGAAACGTGAACTGTCACAAACAGCTCCAGTTTGTTTCGATTTCTCCATTCTCAGCATAAAGATGGGCTGTACAGATCAGTACCCTGTTTCTACAGGGTATTGGCAGAGAGAGAGAGGGGGATCTAGGTACACGCCACATAATCTTACATTCACTGATGATTTTACACTTTTTAGTGTTTCCTGAACCAAGGATTCTGTGCTTTGATAACACTCAGGGAGCTCAGTGTTCACTAATCCCATTCACTGCTGCTTTGACAAGTACAGCTGCCCCGGGATGGATGTACCACCACCGCATCATCCCCACAGGAGAGCTCACAGCCCTTGCAGGGTATCTCAGGGGAATTTCCTTCCTGAGCCATTTCCCCCAACAATCTCAGGCCAGGATCTCATCTCCAAAGCCACCTGCACTATCAAGGATTTAGAAGCACAGAGGAGATGTGGGAGTGAAGGTTCTGGCCACAGTCAGCACAGGCCTGCAGCGAGAGCCTGGTGATGCTCAGAGACACCCACTCTGTCTGGGGGATTACAAACCTGCATCACCCAAAGTCACCTGCTCTGCTGACAGGATCCACATCCTCAGAGCCAAGAATGCTCTGGCAACAACAGTTCCTCAGTGCTGGGTGGCTTTGTGACATCAAGCACACAGTGGCTTTGGAACTGAACCCCAGGAACAAACCCTCCAGCTTCCTGCTGAAGACAGGCAGAACCCCAGTGTCAACTGTGTCTGACCAGCTCCTGACCATGTCTTGTACACAACACTCAGCCTCCATCCTGCTCCAGCAGGAAATGTCCCAAAAAATCTGATCTCAAGCCTTGAACATTACGCATAGCTAAAATACAGCTCTTGAAGGCAACCTGGATCGTTTACCATAAGTCACTTCTGAGGTGACTCAAATAACATCTCCCCTGCAATGAATTCACACCCCACTGCCAACAGGGTGTCACAGAGACTTGCTTATGGGCACAGAGTACTTTCTCTAAAGCAGACAGGAGCCATCTCTCATAAATCATCACACAGCAGAGGCACCATCTGCAATAACAAATGAGACCTCTGAGGCATCTTTAAAGTCTTGGGCTTGCTACATTAAGTTTAAAGCATATAGATGTGTCTTTGGTAGAAGAAAATTTTCCAGCAGCATACTACTATGCATGCCACTATTCAGGGAATGAAAAGATCCTGCCACACTGCTCTAATTAATAGAGGCTCAGTATCTCCAGCTCATGGCCAGCTGGACAATTGAGGCTGCCCTCTCCAGCTGCTGCTTTGGAAATTTGGGGTACATTCAGATGAAGCAGACATACAGCACAGGAAAAAAACACTATAAAGCAAAAGGGTAAAAATGCTGTTTGTTATTGCCATCTGCACAAAACTACAATTTAAAGCATCAGTTCCTTACCACCCACAACCTGTGTTTTCCAAAGGACATCTTCCCTCTTGCAGGTACAGTGTGTGCTTGGCAACACCTGCAGCTGCTCTCAAGGGTTCTGACTTGTGAGTGCACCTCATATTTCATATGTGGTGTTGAATTCTGTGTGTTTTTAGTGACTAAAAGCTACATTACAGCTGAGTGCAGAAGGCAGACACACCTATAATACAGACTAGCCAATAATACAGAACATACCAATAATACAGAGCTAACAGACCTGCCCGATGTGGGACATTGACTTACAGAGAATGTTCTGCATCACCAAGCTGGTAGATTTGAGTTCATCACATCTCAATTCAGCCCAATTGAGATGGGAGGGTCAAAATTAAAAGGGGAAAAAAAACCCCATACAATTTTGAACACTTGTTTTGTCTGCCAACATTAACAGTATTTGCAGTTATCAAGTGTACGACTCCCATTGTCATTCCCATCACATCGCGGCACAGGGAGAGAATTAAAGAAGTCACATTTGCCAGCAGCCCATATTGAAATCACATGGCTGCTGTATAAACTTTCAATTATGGAGGATAGAAGCTGAGGGTAGAGGAGATAATCCTTATAAGAACTGCTTCAAAGGTAGAGTATGGATGAGATTTCAGAAAGGCTAACTTAGAAGCTGTGTGATGTGTCTGTTGTTTCGATATCAAGGTCATCCATAACGCTTAGACGTGGTTTTCACAAAGGAAGCCTTTTAAAAATATTTTCTTTATTTGTTTCTACAAATCAGCTGATTCCAGTTATAAAAATCCCACTAATTGAGTGCCACACAAATCATCAAACAATTCCTTCACTGTTTAAAGAATAAGACAAATGAGGCACAAGACAAACAAGGAACCCTGTTTACACCAAGCTAAGGAAGCCCTAAACTCAAGTCCAACACAAAACAACTTGAATAATGTCATCTTTCAGTGAAAGCAAGCTGAGCACACCTGAGTTGCTTTGTGTTTGCTCCCCTGCCCCAATGCTCTGCACTCAGATGCTGTGGATTAGCTGATTTTCTCACTATGCACTGCACTGACTTGTGCATACAGGTGAGCTACATATATTTTAGGAATAATGCACTATTTTGTCCTTGTGAAATCTGTCTTCATCTATTAACTATGCATGGTGCTTTCATAATGCATGTACTTGGGAGGAATTTTCATCCCCACAAGCCCTCTGCACTAACAGCTTTCAAACCTTGCATGGAGTGTTCTTTGGGATGGCAAGACAACAGAACAGCCTGCTGTCCTACCTGATCCAGGACAAGAGGAAAACTTTACGGCTTCTGAATCTTGCTGGCAAATATCCCAAGGGCCTAATAGTGCTTCACTGCATACAGCCACATCTGAGCAATTCACTGGAAGGTAACACAGCTCTTTTTCAAACATATTTATCTTATCTTTCTCAGCTAACAAGTGCTGCACCAGGGAACCCTGTGGGGCACAGAGAACATCCACTTTGTGCAATGATGTTCCACCAACTGTTAGAGTCTGATGTACAATTAAGTACAGAAAAGGTTTTTTTTAGGGTTTCTCACTGGAAATCAACAGCAAATCATAGATTCCCAAAGAAAACAGTTGAAGTAAATAAACCTCAGAATTGTTTCCTCTGTCTCTCATATGGTTAAAATTAATTGGTTTCATCTGTCTAGGCAGCAGAAGACTACAACACACCAGAGAAGCCAGAATTGCTCATTGCTCCACTCCTCAGCAGTGCCATAAATGGCTTTAATGTATTTCTGAATGGCAAATACAGAAGAAATGGAAGAACTCTCCTTGAGTCAATGATAGCTCAGATAAAAGATAAAGCTGAGATTTTACTCTTGTTCTTCAACAATCATCAGGAATGGATAGAGAATAAAAGCTGAGATACTGCAGGGGATTTCAGCATAGAAAACCTGGAGGTCCCACATGGCTGCCACTGAAATGCCCTCCAAGCATTATCACAACCACCCAGATGACAATGCACTAATTCAAAACTGCTGTGTCCAACAATCAGCCACTTGGAAGCACAGGATTAAACACACATCACCCTGGAGAAAGGGAAAGGTGATGACAAGGGACCAAAAACCAGTAACTGCAAGTATAATAAAGGAAGGTTCAGAGGTAAATTTAGCTAGAAAAATTAAGAACCCTATGGGTGGAGTTTAAGGCAATTGAAGATTATTCCACTGCTGTTTCAATCAGTTCCACATGGTAGGGGTCAAAAAAATTATAAGATATTTTTAATGCTTTTCATTGCAGAGTGGCAGCAGTTAAGTGGTGCCTGCATGTGTTACATCATCACTTCCACACTCCTTATTCTACTACCAACTAAGCAGAATCTGAAAGTGCAGCTAAATTAAACAGAACCTAAATTCAGCAGGTTTGGATGACTTGCACCACAGTTTTAAAAGAACATCCTGAAACACTCTATTATTGATATCAATTTTAAATATGTTGGGTACATGGAAGTCACAGTAGCTGGGAAAAAACACACTGATGTGCCAAGTATTTTAAGAATTAAATAGACAATCCTAAGAATGATCTCCAATAAATGAGTGTGATAAAATTAATCTGTATAAATTGGAAATTCTCCAGAACGCAGAGTACCTAGTGTTATAGATTTTTTTAAAAGTATAAAATACACTTCAACATGGTTTTAGTCAATAAAATGACATTGTGGACTGTCCATACAGCATTTAGCTTCATGCTACACTATTATTTGATGGAGATGAGGAAATAATATGACATGTATTAATGGATGAAAATCATTTCACGCAGTGGGCACTGAAGAGTCACAGGTACACATGCATGTTCCTATTGAGGACTTGGCAGAGGCTGTTCCTTGGCTCTGTGGTGTAAATGAGTGGAAGAGAATCTGAAATCATTACTTATCAAGCCTAAGGATGGCAAACATTGGAGGACAGCTAAATAGCTGAGAAGGGAACAACAGATCCACATGGCTAAATAACCTCCACCAAGGAACACAGCAGAGACTCCAGTAGTGCCACCCACACACAGAGAACACAAACAATGGGGCAGCCTCCTGTGAAGCCATTCATTGATTTTGGCAGGAACCTCATGGTCAACAGGCAGTTAGGGAAGCTGAGCACACTGTGCTGGAATGGTCCTCTGCTCAAGGGAAGCTCAGAGAACTTTGGATGTGGGATGCTCAAACTAAAAAATAAACCAGCATGTGGGATTAGCTCTGTCAAAATTATAGTAAGTTTTAATGCATGCAACTCAAGAGGAATATTGAAAAAACTGAATCCAGTGTAAAGAACCTCCAAGAGGATGATTAAAGGACCAAAAGGGCAGCTTAGAGAAAGGCTCCAGAAGCACCATCTGTTCTCCTTAATGAAGGGAGAAGGTTAATAGGACAATCTGATCACAGTTTGCAAGTATCTACGTAAGGAACAGAAATTCGATCAAAGAGCTCTGTCCTTTAGCAAATCTGGTCTAACAAGAGGTAATGCACAAACTCAGGCCCAAACCAAGATATGTTTATGATGGATAGCCAGTTAAAGCTGATGTTGGCAGTATTACCAGTATGGATACCTGTCAGTAAGGCTGAATGCAGGACAGTAAAAGCTGTCATGGATTTTCAATCACACATTAAAAACATGATGGCATGATTTTTTTCCACCCCTACTCAGAGGCAGCTTTCTAGCTAAAAAAGAATTAATTCAGAGCAGCCAGGGAATTTTACAGCACAGAATCTCCATGAGCAGCCCTCTGTGTCCCTTGAGGCCCCTTGAGCAGGAGCATCACTCCAAGGTAGGGACTGTGATGTGCACCAGGGACAGGCTCTGTCATTCTGGCATCTATCAGGAATTAAAGTTTTAAGACTGAAGCTTCTCTGCTGTACCATGAGCTGGCTAACATTCCCACATCAAGCTGGTATTTATCACAGTACCTCAGCCCTCAGCATCTCCCACAATGTGGCTGTTTGGGATAGAACAGGCACATTCCCATGGAGCCTGGAGTCCATGAACCTTCAGCCCAGGTCACATCCTGCAGCACCCATGCAGTAAGGTAACAGCTATAACAGGCATAAAGTGAAGTATCCAATCCTCACTTAATCCCATTTTAAAATTAAATATTCATTGCTTACTGTGGGTTGTTTTTAGAAGGACTGGGGGATGTGCCGTTCTTTCAAATGTTCTTTGGCTCTGGAAGCTGAGGCAGCAGAGCATCAGCTGCAGGACCCCAGCTGCTGCTGGTTCCATAGGTTTTAGTGAGAAGAGCCTTTTGTATAAAAACACCCCAGCCACAGGCCTGGGCAGCCTATTCAACAGTCACTTTGTTAATAACCCAGCAGTGCTGAGGAATAAGTAGAATTATAGAAGTGCCTGTGTTGTAAGGGACCTTAAAGATCCTCTAGTTCAGGGGAAGATGTTCCAAGCAACACCTTCCTCTAGACCAGGTTACTCAGAACCCCATCCAGCCTGATCTTGAACACATCCATGGGTGGGCAGTCCATCACCTCTCTGGTAATTTAGGCTCCTCATTTTTCTTAAGAAGCTCCTTGACTCCTGGGTGCCAGAGGTTTGTATCCTCAGGGCTTGCACTGCAATGTTCTATACTCTGAGAAGCCCTAAGGATGCATGAGGGGCCTTGGACTCCCCACATTAGGCCCCAGTTCTCTCACCACATTCTAAGAAAGCATTTGCAGCTCCAACCTTTCGGTACAAATTTATTCCTCCTTTTCTGTCCCTTACATTTAAGTACAAATCAGTGTTTCCTGCCCTACAAATACCATTCAGGCACTGTTTTTAAGGGAAACAACTACAGAACAGAACCTAATACCTCAAACCAGAAGTACAAAAAGCTGCTGGTGGATTTTTAGGAATGAGGGCCTGGATGAGAAGGGTTGAGAGTTTGTCTAGAGGCAAAAGCAGCCTGTAGAACAACCAGCAGCAGGCTGGCAGTGTGCAACCATTTATTAATTAACTATTTAGTAATTCAGTTCATAAGAGCCACAGCCCAGGGCACAGTTGAACTCCTTTCTGAATGTAGGTGCATCATGAAGAAGCCTTCACAGCAAAGGCTCTGCTGAAAAACTCTCAGCCCTGTCCCTCTGCTGAGCCTGCTGCTCCACTCCTTGCTCCTGCATGGAGCCACTGATGTTTTGGAGGGGGTGGGAGCCCATCCCTTTCTGGCAAGGCAGGCACCTCATGTAAATTCATTGAATAAATGCAGTCATTTCTCTCAGCTGATCCATCCCCACGTGCATGTGCTGAAGCTGTGCCAGACCCTCAATGCAGCCAACTCTCCCACAGTTCATCACTCCTGAAGGTGAAACTGTTCGTCACCCTTATCAGCATTTCCCCCTTCCTTCTCCTCCCCAACTGCCTTTTCTGAATTTCCTGGCCCTCCTTTCTCACAGGAGCCTGACTCTGCACAAGTCAAAAATCAAACCCAGGCACAGCCTTGAAAGAGACCTTGGAGAGTAAAGGACATTACAAAGTTATTTTAAGCTGAGGAAAACTGCATTTCCCCTTAGAGGTTGATTTCAGTCTCTAGAGCCCTTGAATTTTTAGACTTAAACCTGTCTCCTTGATAGGGCTCCATAGTAGCTGAGACCCACAAAGAAATTTCCAAGGCACGAGCAGACATAAATAACTGGAAACAAAACTGGAGCATCATCACTAGATGCTCACATGAGCTCTGGCTTCTGCAGTCAGTCCATGTGAGCCTTTAGTCATCTGAAACAGCACAACCCTCAGCTCTCCATGGGCAAGGAAAGCTGTGCTGGATCAGCTGGAGCCAATTCTTACTCCAGTATAGAGGGGGAAAAAGATCAACTCCTAGTCCCAGCCTGAGCTGAAAAAATTAAATTAGGGACAGAGTTGAAGAAATTAAATGATGGGCAGAGCTGCAGTGAGGAGCCCACCCCACCTGCTACTGACCCCAGTCCCCAAGCAGGTCAGCAACCCCTTATCACATCCCACAGGGCTGCACAGAGCAGGAGAGACCTTCCTGCAAGGGATGCTTGTCACCTCAGGGTGCTGCTCTGAGCAGAGCCCTCCACACCAACCACGCACACCCAGGGCTGGCAGTGCCTGCTTTGCCTTGTGCTGTGAACCACTAGAAGCTAAAAACACATGGTCAAAACAGACTGCAGAATTCACAGACTCAAAGCTTCTATCCAGCTGTGGAGGCTCTATGGGCTTAGGTTTACATCATCTTCACTTTTATTAACTTCAGCTGCTGGAGAAGCCTACTCAAACAAGAAAATGAGGGTTTGGCTCTCCTATATCAAGAATCTTGGAGCATAAAGCAAGGGAGGCACTCAGAGCATTCAGTGAGAGATCTTTCAGAAAAGAAGATGAAAATAATGTATTATTTGAAAGAACACACAAGCAGTCAGCCAGCCAAGAAACCTTTTAAGTTTTTAATTAGAGATGCTTTTCTGTCTTTTTTGAATTTGGGGAGGGAGTGATAGAGATTTTTATTAGACTCTTTTCCAGATTCAGTTACATAGCTCTTGCTCTGAATGCACTCCTAAAGAAATAAAACATTACTTACTTTCCAGAAATGATTGGTGATTGAGGATGCCTTAAATTGAGACTTTGAGACTCTTCATATGGCTTCTAAATGCATTTAAAAGAGTGTGCAATCATTTATCAAATCTGTTACCTTTCAAAGCATTGTGAACTTCATTTCTTCAAAGAGGCACTACAGTTCCCAACCACCAAAAAATTCCTGCCCATACCTTGCCAGCTTTTCAATGTACATTTTCACACCCAGGGAAGAATGTTATGCCAGAAGTAATCCCATTGGGACAGCCATAATACTTCTAAAAACAGGCTGCATTAGACTTGTTCCTTAAAAAAAAGATCTCTGCATTTGGAACCTATGCACAATTCAAACCTGAGAACAGCCAAAAATTTGGCATGACAGCTCAGATCCATTTGGTCCCCTCCCTGACTCCCTCTGCTCAGACAAGCAGTTTTTGCATCTGCTCAGCACATGCAACCTTGCCATGCTGCCAGAGCCAGCAGCCACACGCCCCTGCAGTGGCAAGGAGCCCATCAGGGGCATCTCCCTCCTGGGAAAGGCACAGCCTCAGGCCCAGCTGAGCTCCCAACCAGGGGGAACAGCAAGAGCAGAGAAGCTCCTTGCCTTTTCTCCATGTGTGTTGTACCAGCCAAGCTGTCTGTCCCTGGTTTTTTTGGAATCAAGATTACATCATCATTTGAAAACCTAGATCCTGAATCCAGCTAAAGGGCTCCTGCTAAACCAGAGATGCTCCCTTTACACAGCATGATGACACAGTAATTCCTGCACACATGCTGCTCTGACAGGCCATACCATGACCCACCAGAAGCCAAGCCATAGTCACTTCTCAGCCTGGGAGTCCAAGAGAAGCTGCTGCAGTAATTGGGTTTAACCTGCCGCACACAAAGCACAGCACAGTGTGTCTGGCTTGACCATATTGAAGCAAAGCTGTGTTTTGATCTCATTACCCTGAGATCAGCACCACCTTCTCCCGAACAAAGTTAATGCTTGCTTAGCTCTCTGCAGTCCTCACCCTCCAGTGTGGACAGCACCAAGTTTACCTCCCTCTGCACGGGGCCCAGAAGTGACACTCCTGCTTTAGCATCTGTAACCACACCAGAAGCTCTCAGTGACATTTAGGAAGCAGTCACTCAAGACAGTCAGAAATACTGACCAGTGAGTCCAGGCTGTGAGGCTGCCACAGTGTAATGCTGTGCTGCAGCTCTGAGGCACTGAAGGGAGGCTGCACATCTGCAGGGAGGAGCTGGGCCACGTGCAGAGCTTTACAAACCACTTCTGCTGCCAGCTGCTTTGAATGAGCCACAGCCACCTCTGCCTGGCCTCAGCCTACAGGCATGAAGAGTCCTGAGCTTGCAGCACTTCTGGAAGTTAAAGGTGTTGAAGTTTCCCCCACTGTTTTCTATGCTCCCTATTTCATGCATCAATAAGACCAAACCACCACCTCCAGATTTCCCTCAGCTTTAGAGAGCTCGTTATTCGACTGCAGAAACATATAAACCATTTTTGAACTCTCTAAAGACATATTCCCTGAAAGGGGAAAAATTTCCCTAGATGGTCACATTCAGCTTCTTTATGGACCATAACTGCTACTCGATCCTTTTCAGCAGGAATGCCCTGAAGGGATGACTGGAACCTGGACTGAAAGCACCAGGTATCAGACACAGACACACAAAAGAGACAGCTCTTGTCAAGTGTTTGCATTTTAACAGGTAAATAAAACAACCTGACTGCATATCAAAAGTATGGCAAAGGGACAAAATATGACCAAGGGTCAGAGCAAACAAATGGACAGACAAGACTATTACCACCATGTCCTGAAACCCTTCCAGCAGCTTTTTCTCCTTCCCTGACCAACTGCCTACCTGCTGAACATGCCCTTGGCTGTAATTTCTGTGTAGACCTATCTTACTGATGCAGAAATGTAAACAGTAAGTGGAGCTGCACCACAGCTGCAGTCATCATCAGATATTCTTCTCAGCAGCCACGGGATGATTTGTCACTTCTGCATCAACATTCATTTTGGGTGCTCAGCTCCACAAACAGTCCAAACAGTAGTCATTCATTCACCATTTGATCCAAAAATAGACTTGGGTTGGCAAGAAACAGGTCACCAGGAAAATGTAATTCAGCAGACAGAATCAGCAGCTATCACTACCCCCAGCAAACCAAAGTCACCCCTGGCAACTTCAAATCAATGAGTGCACAAGAATAACCAGCCCAGCTCCTGATGCCAACTTGTTCACCATAAATACACTCCCATTCATTTTTCCATCTCCATTGTTGAGACCCAACTCAAAATCATTGTCCAGCTCTCAAGTATAGACAGAACAGTTATTTTCTGAAGGTCCAACTTTGTTTCTGCTTCCAAGTCAGGTTATTTCTCACACACCCACAATGTCTATGCTAGATCAACTGAATGTTGTTGGAGCTGCACTCTCAGTTCTGAAGTGCTGATAGAGAGATTACCTTTGAATTTACCTGTGTAACTTTAGAAGTGACTTAGAAAAAAGCCAAAACCCAGTATTTGCAGTGTAGCTCTAACTAACCAAATTTGCTATCAGAGTTCAGGTAACATTTGCCATCACCAATTCTATCAGTGGCACACAGAGTGTGATAAACAGCTGCTGTTGTAGTTAATAAGCATGGGTATTTCTTCTACTTCTGTGTAGACACAAACATAAAAATGCAGAGTGTGTATGTTCTTGTCCATAGTCACCGGCCATAGAGAGCTGCTGCATGGTACTACCAGAGAAAACCCTAATAATACAAAACTGCACACCTGGACCAATTCATGGTACCAGCCAACAGTACTGAAGCAGCTCAGTGTACTTCTGGTGCACTTCTGCCTTTTGACACAGACAGCATGTGGAACTGCTGGCTCCCAGTTGCTCCAAGGGGAAAAAAGTGCTCCCAGGTAGCTCTTAAAGAAGTCTTTTGGTCATAAATGCATTTTAATTGAAGCTTAATTAGAAGAAGCAATCTTGATTAAATTTACTTGAGGAAAAGGTTTCTCAAGTCCAGGTTAGCAACAGAGACCAGTACTCTGAACAGATGGGTTATCCAGGTATCCAGACCATTCCTCTCTGTCTAAATAAGCAGTAGAAAAGCATCTATTACCAAGAAAAAGCAGCAGAGGAAAAAAAATACTCAATTTAAACTGCCAGTAACATAACCCGCAGCAGTTGCTGTATACATAGCTGCAGAAACATAAGATAATTCCCAAGATCTTAACTTGGATTCAGCAGACAAGAGACCAGCATTTGATTCCCTGCTCAAACACCCAAGGAGCCAGAAATCCAAGAACAGTTTCTGTGAAGCATATTGTTATTGCCAGGCTGCATCTTGCACGGCTGTGCTGGCCAGAGTCCCCACAGAGAGGGGACCTGGGAGAACTGGCTCCCTGATCTGGCCCAGGCTTCCAACACTGCAGCAACTGGCATGAAAACCCTCCTGCCAGGCTGCTAGAGAGAAAGCAGGCATTTATGCTTGTCATGTCCACAGAGAAAATGTGAGGGCTCTGTGCTTAGATGCAAAACATCAAGAACTATATGAATAATATATATATTAAGAATATATATATTCAGAAAAGATATATATTCAAAATATATATATAAATAATATATATAATATATTAAGAATATATAAAGAATATATATATAATAATATATATTAAGAATTTCCTAAACAGCTTTTATTCTTCAGGCACTAATCTCAACACAGAATTTTACTAGGTATTACCAGGTATTTTCTTTTTCATTCTGCAACATCCGCAGGTGATAACTGTCAGATTAATATTAAATGTTTGGTTTAGAAGTGTCTGTTTTTTTCTTGAGAGTATTTCCAGCACCTTTGTTCTATGCACTAGGAAGATGCCAGTTTTTTCATGTGTGTGCTGTGTCAACACAGACATCTGGGGACCATGGTAAGTGCCCTCTGCAGCAGGCACCATCCCAAAGCTCAGAACATTTCATAAACACTAACTGAGCCTTAAGGCATCCACAGTGAAACATTATGACCTCCCTTTCACAGATGGACACACTGAGGTTGTGACTTGCCAGTGGACAATGTTACTTCTATTTCTGCTTCTGGCTCCAGCTTACAGAGCATCCTGGCACAGGTCCCTGCACCAAGCACCTCCCTGGTGTGGGCACAACTTCTCCACACACTTCCAAAAGCTTGCACCAGGCCTGCTGCTAATTTAACAAAGACACAGGATCAGCACATCAGGAAAGGAGCTTTGGCAGCTCCCACAATGACTTTTCTGAGAAGCTGGCAACCATCAGGGCTGCTCCTGGAAGCCTGAAGTTCAGGGCTGCAACTGTGCTTCCAAGTTTAAACTGCAGCCCATGGGAAATTTATGTGCATCCATACAGAAATGCAGCAGAATGAACCCTCTTGAATTATTTTTAAGCTTTTTTTAAAAACACTCCTCCCCACTTTCCCCCATGTTAACTAGCCCAGCAACACTGCCAGCAGCAAGTTAGAGCTATGAGACATTTATCAACAACCATTCTTCCAATAACTAAGTGAAAAGCTGCATAGAACCCTGCTGTTACCACAGAGAGGCACTTACCCCATCTCAAAGCTTATTTTATGCTCATGAGCTTATACCCAGATTTCCTTCTCTGCTACAAGCAAGCTGTTTAAAGGGTTTCTAACTTAAAATGGAAAATGGCTTTTTTAAAGCTTAAAAGTCACAACAGAATGCTCCACACGCCCAGCATGTCAAGCCAACACACACAGAGCAAGACAACCATAATGCAGTATCTTCTTAGGCAGCTTCCTAACACCTTCCTGCCTCAGAAGAGCCTTCTTTCACTCCCTGTTTCCCCCTCCTGCCTGGCATATCTTTTCTAAGGCCCTCAAGCATTATCTCAGCATTGTTGCCTCATCCTGGTGCACCAGGGTGCTGCTGGAGGTGCTCAAGGGTTTTTTAGCAACCCCAGAGGTGTGCACAGCTAACCTGTAGCTTGCAGCCTGCCTTCTCCCAGGCAGACAGATGTTGAGCTCAGCTGAAGCTATTAGGGAAGACAAACCAGGTTTCCATGGTTATGGGAACCTGAGCTACTCATCTCAGGCAAAAAAATGCAATGCATGAACCACTGTTAGGAAGCAGCAGAAACAAGGCCAGACTTCTGGGCAGCTGTGTAGAACAGCTCCTTGATGTTTTACATGCAGGCACCAGCACAAAAAAACAACCAAACAACTTCCTTGACAGCCTGGAGATCTGCAGGCTTAGACAGCAGCAGTGTCATCCATGTTCCTCTGCACTTGTGCTGGGGCAGTGTCTGCAGCACAGATGGGCAGGGCTGTGTTTGTGGCCCTTGCTCACCTGGGAGAGCCTTACTACCCTCAAAAGGGGGTCCGTGCTGCAGGATGAGGCATTTCTTTATTACCAGAGAGAGTGAACTGTCAATAGATCAGAGCTGCTGGTCTCACAGGCGAGATGAAGCAGGTGCAGGCTGCTCTTGGGGCACAAATAAAAAGCTTGTGCATGAAAACCCTGTGAAGGCAAACTCTGCAGGTGTGAATTTGCAAATCTGTCCCATTAAATTAGAAGGTTTTGGCTCAGCGTGCTGCAAAAATACACACAGAAAGGCACAGACCCCTCCTTCCCCTTCTCTGAGCAAAGCATAACACGCTTTCCTTCATGCTGTCCCAAAAGTAAAATGGTTTACGATCAAAAGCCCATGCTGCTTCAAACTGAAATGCTGATGAGGCTGAGGATGCTGACACAATGTGCAAGTGACAACTGCAGAGCCCCAGCACATTTCTGAGGCAGTGACTCTCCAGGGCAGGGAACATCACATTCTCAATCCCATTTATGGTGCTAGAATAGCATCACAGCTATGTTAATTCCCAGGCAAGGAAATTATTCTTTCAGAGCGGAATAAAATAGATTTCAGGGTTATTTTGGGAGTTCAGACCAGGGAATGAGTTGATCACCTTTCCCCATCCCCCTGATATTTCTCTCTACAGCTACTGCCTGTCCTGACATCACAGCAGCTCGGGCTTAGCAACACCTATGCCTGATAATCAAACTCTACCAACACCTTGCAAACCTGTGAACCCTGTGCTGCCAAAGCCTGCCTGCCTGAAGCTCATGACCTTCCTCCAGGGCAGGCACCATGTGCTCCCCCAGCAATGGGCACTGTCCACACACACTCCTAGCCTGAAACTCCAGTTTCATTCCCCCAAGCCACTGCCCCACTGCAGAGCACAGGGGTACCAGAGCCAATAATGCTAGAATAGAGACACTTATCCATACTTATCCAGTATGGAATCAGATCAACCTAAGCCTATTACTTTTCCACAGTGTTTGACCCTGATCTGGAATTAACAAATCAATTAAAAAATTATTTTCTCTTCTTCTGACAAGAAACAAGCCGTCACCATCAGTAATGCTGTATCCAAGTCTCTAGGACTTTCCAGAAGAGCACAAAAGGCCTGAGGAGAAGCAACTCAGAAGCATCCAAGAAGGAAGGCATTTTTTTTTCCTATTTCAAGGCAGATTTGGCTGGTATTGACCACTCAAGGATGACTTCACTTTCTAAAGAGTCACCTGTGGGACACTAATTTGTTTGGCAAATGAGACTCGGTGGGGGGCAAAAACACAAACAATGCCAAGGCAGTGCTTAGATGCACATTAAAACTTCTCCAAAGTGCCTAGCTGGAAAATAGGCTTTCACAGATCCATATTCTGTAGGACAAACAATGATTTTGTAATTTCTTTGACCACACCATATTGCATATTTTAGCAGACCTAAGCAATCTCATGATAACCACACAGAGGAATTGCTGGAGCTCAGCACCTGCCCATCAGGGTGTCTTAGGCAAACTGCTTGCTGAGGCAACATTTGAGACTCCACTTAAAATATATTTGCCTTAGCAAGGGTTATTCCTAAACAATTAGTGCTACTCTCCTCAAGGTTGTACATTATTCATTTAGCTCCTCTGAGGCACCCAAGGAGGATCCAAGAGGTACAAATTTTATGGGCAATTCAAGCTCAGGGCAAGGATCTGATGCTGTTCTCTCTCCAGTAAAACTCTGCTGGCCAAAGGCACCCAAGAGCAGCTCATGAGTGCTCAAACTGCACAGCATCAAATGCTTGGGGGTTTTTAATTTGTCCATCAACTGCAATGACTTGTGAGCTCACCTGCTTGACCTTCTCACCCTAAATCCCTGCAATAAAATTGCAGTAATTTGTGCTCCTTACAACCAAATTTGACCCCTCTTCTCTTCATTCAAACCAAGTGCATTTTAACAGCAGCTCGCTGGGAATGCCTTGGGACACTCAGCTGCATCAGGTGATTCCTTCTCCTCTCTTAGGCAGGGATAGGAAGGAAAAAGCCACACTCACACAAGGCACTGCTGCTCTGAGGGGCTGCAGAGGCTCAGCAAAAGGAAATGTCCCTTCTACTGACCACAGCCCTCAGCTCAGCTTGGCTTTGGTCGGTGATTTGCAGTGATTTGCAGGTCCCTCAAACATCCATCTCTGGTTGTCCCCACACTTTGATAAAGATAGAATTGGAAGAAACCATCCTGCACTGGACAGATAAGGATACCAAGTGTCTGTGTCTGCATCCCACTGTACATCCCTGTTATGGGCATCCCTGATGGCCTACAAAGCAGTGAAGGTTTGGGTTGTCACCTGTTTTCTCAAGTAACTATGCAGAGACTGAAAGGAAAGGAACTCTAGATCTACCAGATACTTTTCAATATAATCCTTCTGTGTAATATGCTAATAAGTATAGTTCAAAATAAATCAATAAACCCAAGTAACCAACAGAGGAAGGAATTTCTTGATGACAGAAACATCCATTAATGTCTTGTTGGTTGAGCTTCAGAAAAGGCCTGGCTAATCTATAAATAGCTATACATAGTGTTTCCTCTCCAAAACCAAGAATGAAGTGCAAAGGCAAATTACTCAGTAAGGCTGGTGCCCAGTGACTTGGAGTGCTGGCACACTCTTCTGTCATTCACACAGGGCCAGATATAAAGTCAATGTCTACATGGTTAAACAGCTTTCCAGAAGTAGTGCTGGCACAGGGCAAGGCAGCAGTGGGAGCAGACTGCTGTCCCACAGCACATGTCACAGAGCTGACACTTTGATAGCTTTTCTCTCTCAGCTCTGTGCAGCAGGTTTGTCCCACCAGGACTGCAGACCTGGGAGAAGGCAAACCCTGCCAGCACAGCCCTACATGCAGCTCCCACACAGCCAGGAGGGAGAACAACTCCAAAACCAGGCCAGCATCCCAGCCCCACCTGCACAGCCCAACCTCTGCTCAGGGGCTCCTGACCAGGCACTGCCACGAGCAATGGGGAGCTGGGACAGGGCAATACCTCCAGGGCAGCCCATACAGCCCACTGTGCCATGAGACCCTGGGCTGGGAAAAACCCAGAATAAAAGTGAGGTTGCACAGTTGCATGACTGGTTTTGCAGCAGCAGGAGCTCTGTGCTGGCTGTGCAGTAGCTCAGTTTGTAGCTCAAAATAAACTTGCTTTTCTGCTGCCCCCATGGAGCAAGGACTACTGCCCACACTCACGCTGGAACTCAACCCTTCGCCTTTAAGACACCACCATGAAGAAAGTATCTAAAGGGTTTAAACTGACACTCTGTCCATGGTCCTGACAACCTACCGCCCATGCAGGAATGCGCTACAATAACATTCTCATGTCTGCCCTAAGCTTCTGACTAGTTTCTAGATGGAATTTAACAAAACCAGGGTTTTTTGGCTTATACAAGAAGTAGCCTGTCACCCAGGTAAAAGCACTGAAGATAACTAGCCAGCAGCACAGATCTACACAAATCTAAGAAATCATTTCATATGGATACAATGCTTTTTGAAGAAAGCACACACTATAAAGCAATTCTTATCTTGAGCCTTTTCCTTCAGGTTTTGAGAAGTGTCTTAGTATTTGTTTGTTGCTTTTCAATACTATCTGAGCAGAGATTAGACAGCAGCTGATGTTGTGAACACTGTGCACAGATCTTTGAGAAATATCCATCTTCCATACAGAGCAATCAACCATGAGACACTGAACCACTGAGAGTGAACAGTTTCAATTTAGAGTAAAAGCAAAAACTAAATCTGCCCTGATATATCTGTTATTTTCTAAATTAAGTGTAGGCTTTCAAATAAATTACACTTCATAATAACTGGGGACCGGCAAAGCTCTATTATCTTTTCACAAAGTATCCTTATGTGTAGGCTACAGAAATAAACACTGTGATTTGATATCTCCTTTTCCATAACAGTGCCTGTTATGGAGTATCACCTACACATAGATACTTCTGCATACTTTCATTTCTACTAATATCTTAGGATCCAAGGCCCTATAACTGAGAGGCACACCTTAATGAATGTGTACTCACCTCTCAGTCTCTGAGCAGGTCACATCCACCTCTGGCAAAAAACACCTTTAAATCTGCATGATGTAACCATTTCCCTGTACTCCCTGATTTTCCAGCAGGTAACTTGTTTTTGAAGTTGCAGTTCAAAGGCTGTCTATCTTTGAAGGCTGGGCCATGCCTCCAAAAGCACAGCCTCCATGCTTGCCAGCCCGAGCAAAGGCATTGCTCTGTCCTCAGAGCAGCCCTCTTCTGAGTCTGTGTTACTCCTTCAGGGAGCCTCGTGCTTGGAGGAAAATCAAAACCCCTGCAGGCACTGAACTCCAATTTATAAGGACCACAGTACTCCTATGGGAATCTCAGGATGCAGGCAGGTAGAAAAAGAAAGTGAACACCCTAGAGATCTAGCTTTCTCTGAACTCCAAAAAACCTTCACTTAAGACTAAAATCCACATCCTTTAATCTCTGTATATCCACTGAGATATCTGCATATGAGTAAATAGCAGAAAACATCACATTTCCTTAAAACCCCTAAATCCAGGCATCATATGTGCTAAAAGCAAGCATAATTACTGTGCTGACTTACTGCTGCTCCATTTCTTTATGCCAAAGGAAGGCAATAATATCCTCACTCAGAGAGGTCATCTGCATATGAACCAGGGCCACAGGTGCTTTGTCAACAAGCCCCTGACTTTCTTTATTACCACTATTGAGAATTGTCTTTTGGATTTCTACCCCACCCCACCAATTATGCAAGAACAACTCTGCATTTTCCAACGAAGAGACAATCTCATCAGGGTGACTGCAGTGAAGTATCATACAAATAAAAATGTTCTGCCCTCTTCAACTAACCCAAAAATAGCTGAATATTTTTAATAAGTTCAGCTACCTTTCCCTACTAACACACTGCTTCAAACTTGTGGTTCACACCCCCATTCTCTTATTATAGGAAAGTCCCTGGAGAACTACATCTTTCACATTGCACTAAGGAGTCTCCCTGTCGTTCATTAGAGATATGAATTTTCTGATGTTCTAGCTCAGAGCATCGTGGAAAAGTGTTTTACTCCTAATTGTGCTGGAATGAGACTTTTCCTGGCACTTTCAAGGGTGACCTTGAGTAAGTGGCTCTACTCTGTTCCTCGTTTTCCTTTGTAACTCTGATAAAGCTCTTGGTTCCCTTTTTATAGTACTGATATCCACAAATGCAAAGAGCTATGCAACAATTTAGTGTTGCATGTCACAAAGGCTGGCATTTCACCAGGCAGGCTAATTTGAGAGGAGGGAAGAATGGAGTCCAGCTGCCAGGCTCAGCTCCAGAAGCCATGTGGCATTAGGAAAAACATTGAAACCTATGAGAATGAAGTTTTGGCTCCTTTGGCAAAACATGAAATTTCACATGAACATGTGTCACCTGAACATCCTTGAGATGCTGATCTAGGCTTAAACAGAAGAATCAAAACAAAGCAATTCCATACTGATGAAATGGTTTCAAGTACCACAAATTCCCCATTCCATCTTTCCTTAGTCTGAAAAACTGCTAGTATTGAAATATTTGAACTTTTTAGGAAATAATTATTTCAAAAGTTATTCAAGTCTCTACCAGAGCTGAAAGACTTTGCCTTTACCAATATTTCTATTTTACTCCCAGGACAGTTACATGGTGAGCACCACCACCACCATAAGGAGCTGTCATTGCTTCTCCCTGACCCAGCTTTGCAACAGAACAAAATGAATCATTTTCAGAAAAATATTTTGGGTTCTTTGGTTTCTACCCTGTATTGGTGAAATAGCAACATTATTCAAACAGGATCAGGTAGGGAGCATTACAGCACCTTGACTTAAGCACCAGCAGCATAAAATGCATAACAGCCCGAGATATTGACTTGAGATGTGCCAGTTCTATTGCAGGCACAGGTGGGAGTGCCAGGTCAGGGGTGACTGCAAAAGTCAAAGGGAACATGACAAGACAAATACAGGAAAAGCACCCACTGATACAGGTGCTTATTGATTTGGGCCTCTCAATGGCCATTTTACACTTTTATGTAACTGTGAGTGGCGTGCCCCTGTTAGGGTTTGGTGAGATAGACTCACTGACCTCTCTGAACAGTCCCAAATACACCCATCACCCACAGAAACAGCCAACTAGTACCTGAGACACCTCAAAATCAAACAGCACAACTCTTCTTCCCCTTCCTTCATAGAAAGGTGATTAAAAATAGCCACCTGTTAGAAGCACACAGAGCCCTGGGTATTTACCTCCAGCAAAGAGCCATAAGAAAAAGAAAGGAAACAATTACCCAAAGAATAATGTTCTTCCACATCATTTCTCTATGTTAACTTTTCTATTACTTCAAATATTTGTCTTTGAAGATCTTTTTCTGCATGAAAAATTAGATTTACTGTGCATGGAACCTTTACAGATTATTAAGCCAAACCAACTACACTATTTAAAACTTAAAATATGGTCACTATAATAATTTCATAAAACATGTAGATTTTAAAATTAAGAGTGATTATATCCACAATCTATAATATTTTCATAGCTCCATAAAAATTCTCAGATATTTTAAAGTATTAAATGTTTTATGTAAGAAGAGCTCTCTTATCCCAAGGATTTCAGTCCCACTAGGAAGAGCCTATCAATCGGCTCTTTCTAGTAGGAAAAATATTAACAATATCTTTTGCACAGAAGTCTGGTGTGCCCTGAAAAATGGTGCAAACAACTGAACAAGTCCTTCAGTCCTGGTTAATGGAAATGTTACACATGCAGGACAAAACGTGGAGAGGACAAAACGTGACGCACTCAGCATTTGGTCACATGCACTCCTAATTTCATTTACCAGTCAAGGGAATTTTCATCTGCCAGGCTCACAGCAAACCAGCTATAACACAATTATGGGACTGCAATCTTCTGCCATCCCAATGACTACAAGATTGTACAGCAAGTATTGGAGCTGACAGCACAGGAAGAGAAAAAGATGTTATGAAATGCCAGGTGATTAGCAGTTGTAGCAGAAATGGGACAACTATGAGGACTACTACTTCTGTCCCTTCATCTGTGTTTCCATAAGGTTGTCCTTCAGTGAGAGCCCAGATCAGCCTAGAGAACACAGCAAACTTACAGGAACACTTCTCAGACCCCATGTTTTCCTAGTGCCTCTGCATCACCATCTTTACTGGGGACAGGATTAGGGCTGAGGCACAGCAGGGACATTACCACCCCATGAGACCCACATCAGGGGACTGCCTAAACATACAGCCCTTGATAACAGCTAAGAAAAAACTCCACACAATACAAGATGGTACAATAGTGATCACCTGGAAAAGAAAAAACAAACCAAAAAAACCCAAAAAATAACCCAAACAAATAGAACAGAGGTTTCCTCGTGTCCCTGTCTAAAACAGCTCCTTCTACAATCTTCAACCACCATGTAGGCTGCTGCAGCCCTACTGCAATGCCTCTAGGCCCAACACTATGATCTTACCCACAGTCACTGAACACTGCTCTCTGCTTGTTGCTGAAGTGGTGAAAAGCTATTGGGATTCATCCTCCAAGAAATAACTGGTAAACTTCAACTTTGCTAGTCATGATCGCAGCCAGCATGGGATGCATCTCTCCAGTTTAAAGTCATCTGAGATGTTTCAGAGACAGCTGTGAGCTATGAACTTCAGAAAAAGGTGCAGCGGGAAGCTCACATCATCCCACTAGGCTGGGGGTGAACATGTGCTTTAGTAGTATAATGGCTCAAAATCTTTTGGATTAGCAGGAGAAAACAAAACATCAGTGCCCTGGTTTCAGGGCTGCATTATGCACCAGTCTTCATTCCACTGAGCAGCACAGGAGATTTAAAAGCAATTTCAACAATTTTTACAATTCAGAGGCAGGATATAACCCAGGAGTCCTGCTGCTCTGTACTATCCTCTTCCTTATGACCCTAAAGATGATTTTCCCATAGCCCCCTGAGCTCTCTGGCCAACAACACAACATCAAGAGCTGGATCCAGCCACTCCCAAATTGTAAACGCTGCCCAGGAAAGGTCTCAGATCAGCACTGATCTCACACTAAAGCCATGCTGGGTTCCTCATGTTACTCCTACATAAGAAAATGAAGACCTCAACCTCAGTGCACTCATCAACACGTACTGTCCCGACAGCCTCAGACTAAATCCAGAGCCAGTCTCCATGCACAGTAACTCCATTAACCAGAGCTCTTTATGGAATTCTAACCATTCTTTCTTTATGGAATGCAGACATAAGGGGCTGAACCCAAGTGATTTAAAAACTGGTGTATTGAACTTGGCACAGCTGTGTAAAACTCTGGCTCTCCATTCCCACACTTTTTTGCCAGCATGGGTTGAGCTGAGAGCCAAGGGGTTTCTTTTCCAGAGGAGCAGGAGCTGATTTATTGCCTTATGTAGCTGTAATTAGCCCTTCCAGGAACAGAACTGACAGTCCAATATGTCTTTCAGCAAAAAATAAGGATCCAATATCAGACCCATCCAGGTTTGTCTTATATCAAGTAAGTTCACTGAGTTCACTGCCCATGCTATGATATTTCTGGATTGCTCTATCATTAACTGGGGTCATAATTAGAGACAAGCTGATTTTATTTTCCCCTCAAGGAGGTACATGAGATTTTCAGCTCATTACACTCAGGGCATTCAGCAGCCATTGGCTGATGGCCACCTTGGTCACCATTTCTGGGACCAAGCAGCACCACTATAAATATATGGAGTCCATAGCCACTAGTGCCAGCTGGGGCTGTTCTGGGACATGGGGGGAAAGCCACCTAGTTCATAAACCAAGACAGGACAATATGGTTTGAATGGTGCTTTTTTGGTAAAGCTACAAGATAATCTATGCAGATGAGGTCACATCTTCACGGATCTAAACCATTTCCCATGGCCTTGCATGACATTTGAGGCAATAACCATTGGCAAACAATGGGCAGAACATTTGCAGCTGGGACCTTCCGCACAGAAATATGTGATACAGTCAGTTGTAACACTTGCAATTTAGAGATCAGTTCTGTTGAACTGTCCTGGGAAACCCTAAGGAAAAAGTTATTTTTAAAGCTTTCAATAACCCATTATTGTTTGTTAATAGCATTAATAACAGTAATAATATTTTCCCCCAAAGGAAATAATTTCAAAACAACTTCAAACTAACATGTTACTTAGAAATGAAATTCAGTATTTTTGAAGAGAAGAATACACAGGCTTTTCTGATGATGTACCTTTCCTTTCTGGCAAATAGCACTGTGTCTTCTTTACAAAGGAAAATGAAATGGAAACCTGGAAACAACCATTTTACCCAACAACTTAAGCTCCATACAGCTAGAAGATGTGTAAAGTTGATTAGGGAAACAGTACAAAAGCTAAAAACAGTGATAAAGCTTTATGGTCCATATGTACCTCCACCTGGAAAGGACTTCAAAGCATCCCATGAAATCCCCAATCCCTCAGAAAGCTGTAAGAGTTGGCTATTGTGATACCTCCTTCCAAAAAGCACACAGTAAAATTGTTTAGCTTACAAACATGAGTTCACTGTCATTTGTGCTGTTTATATTACCA
The DNA here is from genome assembly GCF_047830755.1 of Zonotrichia albicollis. Lineage (NCBI taxonomy): Eukaryota > Metazoa > Chordata > Aves > Passeriformes > Passerellidae > Zonotrichia > Zonotrichia albicollis. The sequence goes on along the minus strand of NC_133827.1, from coordinate 30,786,591 downwards.
CAGGTGCTGACAAACTCTTGTGACTCTAAGGCAAGATCCATCAGAAAGTGCAGAGTCCAGGAAACCCCTGACTGGCCTGGATGGTAAGGGAACTATTGGGTCCCATCCAGCTCAGCAGAGAAATGTCAGAAAATTGGATTTCCTGCAAAATATATCCGATTTTTAGACAGCTCCATTGCAAACAGAAGGGGAAAGAGGTAGATGCTAAACTTCAGTGTTTCTGACAGACAGACAACAACCAAAATGTCCTGCCTTCAGCTTTGCTAGAACACTGACAGAATTGACCTGAAGGGACCAAGGCGGGGCTGAGGTGGGAAATATCCACCTACACAATCCCAATTTTCTCCAAGCCAATTGCCCACCACAGCTACTTTCAAAATCAGCTGGAGCCACACTCAGGACATGCTCTGTTTGATTTAGATTATCAAATCACCATGCAGCTTCTGGGTAATAAAGCTAACTTCAGGAAGAGAAGAGCAGCCCTGCCTTTGAGATTACTGAGCATAAACTCATGCTTCACATGAGCATAAATGCATTTCAGTGGTAGCAATGCCAGCTTTAACAGTGCCGAGATTCAGCGAGACTCTTCTGGATTCACTGCTCCTGAAAATCTTTAAATAAAAAAGGACCTGCCTGTGTTTTCATGCATACAGCAGTATGTCTGTAATGGGCCATCCACCCAAAAATCCCCACTGTCTGGCTGACTAGCACAGCACAGAGCACTGCTTGCACTAGAAGACTCCCCTGAATGCAAAGCTCAGCATCAGCCTCAATGTCCTGGTCTCAATTTCACAGACAGCCAAGCATGAGGCTAAATTCTGCACTCATATCTGCTGTCATCAACCTTAGGGCGGTGCCACAGAAGGGACAATTTAACCAAAACCAGTATTTTCTTACTATAAATAATTAAGATTTTAAACACACTCTGTTCTTTGTCTCTGTATACTGCCCACAGCTGTATGCTTTAGTATGTCAGGCTTGTCCTCACTATTTCTGGGAACCTTCTAATCAAAGGAGGGGACAAATTCATCCCTAGTGCCTTTATTTTCCCTTTTTTAAAGAAACAAACAAACAAAAAAAAACCCACAAAGTCTTGCTTTTCCTGGATGTGGATATTTTTTGAGAGGGGAATGCACTAAAAGCACCACTTAGGTCTGAGAGCCTGCAATGCATGTTAGTGATAGATGAATCATGCAAATAAAACTGACAGGTAAATCTAGATATCCTGCACTATGTTTAGAAGCAATGGCAGAGACATGTCTCAGAACAGAACCACTTGTTGTAGTGTAATTCATAGTCATTTTTAAGATGGGGTGGATAATCTGACTTTTGAAGATACCACATTGTAGTAATGACTTATGCTCTGAACAGAAAGAGACATGGTTCTTGCAGGAAAATCCTGGGAAGCTGTGAAGAAACTTAGAGAAAAAGAATTCAAACAATTATCTCTCTTTCTGTAACCATTGTTTATAGATATGGTTCTCCAGAGTGTAGTTCATAGTTCACCAACAGTGTGAGAGAAGATTGCTAAAGGCCAATCAGGTCTCAGGTCCACCATTGTTTCCATAAGAACTGTAGATTTCTAATAATAAAGTATCTTTTCATGCCTTCTGATGATAAAATCTCTGTACCACCTTTAGCTATCCCCAATACCCCTTCAGTGATCCCACATAGCAATTTTAATAGCACCTGCTAACACAAATGCCTCAAGGCTATGTAATTTGTACCAATAAAGGAAATTGCCTTCAAAGTGGCTGGAAGAAAGTAAAACGTAAATAAGCCACAAATGTTTGCTAGTTTACCATCCCCTTGAACCAACATAAAATTACTTCTTCAAGCCTTTACTACTTCTTCAACAGTTAATAGTCAAGGTCTAAAGGCAGTTAAATAGGTCTCACACCATATCATCAGTATTATTTCCTTTGTTTTCAGTTCAGTAAGGCATTAGAGATCTGGCCTTTGCCTACTGACCAAATGAGGCATTTATCTCACCACTGCAAATCAAGAACAGCTCCACGTACTTCATTTAAAATCTTGACTGGAAGAGGAGACTCAGGACAATAATTTTTGAACTTCTCTGCTGATTCCCCCAGCACTTCTCATATTGCAACAAAATGGTTATAATTTGCAGTATGATATTTCTCCACTGGGGCACACTGATAGGAATAAGAAGTTTAAAAATTAACAGATGACTTTGTCAATGCAATTATTTGATAATGTATGGCACCAGTTAACAGGCAGTCTCAGAATACCAGGAGCGCTGGTCAATACTAAAAGGGAATGTGAATTCAAGGCCAGAAAATATCTCAAAAGCTCAGATTCAGCTTTCAAAGAGATCAAATAAGCTGGAAATATTATAAAAAGCAGGTCTTGCTGAGGAAGCTTATTCTACTGTCCGCCCAGTTATGCTGCAATGGCTTGTTAGTATCAAATTAGGAAATCCAAGTCTCCCTTCATGTATAATTAACTTTTTTTCCCCTCCATTTACTGGAAGGTGCTGGATTCTACATTTTTACTCATTTTGGCATTACTGCTGTTCCCCTGTCACTTACAGTATGGTAGAGCCACTAGCATGTATAAGACTGACTTCAGAGCCACTCTAAAGGGCCAGAGAAATGAGCATTTCTGCATCATGGCAAGCAGTGTGTGCAAAGATTCTCAAGTAGAGAATGAATACTCTATGTGCTCTCCTTGAAAAAACTCAGAAAACTAAACTGAATCTTAAAATATTATCTATGATGGAATGATAATTCTGCCTGTGTGGAATATGTTGGTGTTTGTTTCTGATCTTTCTAAAGCCATTGCTGCAAAATATTTGTGACAAGTGTCATATTCACTGAAGTGTTCCAAAATATATATTCAGAACTACACATCAATAAAGGATGAAGCTCTGAGGGCTGTCCTTCAAAGAAGAACTTTATTTCACCCTGCTCAATTTCATACAGGTTTGATCTTTCAAGCTGCATAGACCCCTGTAATTCCACTCCACCCCAAATCACATCACAGCCAAACAACCACCACCACCTCTGGATTCTGTTCCTCAATGCCCCAAGTAATGATAAACACAGAAATGAGAAGTAGAGACCAGAGTGCCAGTGAGAGGAGGAAGAGGTGAGGTCCAAAATCTGGAACCAGAGAGTTTAAGCTCCTCAGTTGGGTCTTGTTAGAGACCAACATCAACTGAAGATCCCTCAGGGCCTCCAGTTCCACAGCTGCTTGCATAGTGGAATCACAACACAAGTACACCCATCCTACCAACAAACTTGTCTACCTGGACTTGGAGAGAAAAATAACCAATGATAGCACTTTGCATTGGAGTAAGCATTGCATACAACTCTCAGTGACCAGATGGGCCTCAGTCAACATGAAGAGGCCTTCCTGCTTGTCAGCCTCTTTTGGAAATAGCATTAAATGCCAGGAAAGTGTTTTTACATCAATAATACATTCCCAGTGACTTAGAAGGAAGGCAACTTTCCCTCATTATACCAATAAGAAATGCAGCACTTCTGGAGGATTTGTGAAGAAAATCCAAGTAGCTACATTCAGCAAATTAACCTTACCTATTGAAAGCTGATGGCAGATTAAGCCAGCCTCCAGCGGGGGGGGACGAAACACAGAAGGAAGAAGCACAGCTCAAGGAAAAAAAACCACAGCTTTTCAAATTAGAAATGCTGTTCCATGCTTCCCTGATTTCTTGCTTTGCACATGCTATTAAAAATAGCAAGCAGAAACGCCTCAGTTCTCCTCTCCAAGTGCACATCCTGATGCACACACAGCCTCCCTCGGCCGCGCGCGCCGCAGGAGCGCTCGTGGAGCAGCCATCATCTCCAGCCACAAGATCCCTACTGAAACATGACGACACCAGAAATGCCTTAATTCAATCTCAGCAGAAAAGCCAGAGCTCTCAATGTGCATCCCCACAGAAGTATCGAATCATAAGGTTCATCCAAACCCGAGACCTGGGAGAAGAAACTCAATGAATTAGCCTAGTGATTTGCAGTCTTATTGACTATAAAGAACTCTTTGAAAAGGCAGGGATACAGGAGTTATATTAAAAGGAAACCTTCTTGCATCACTGACAGGAAAATAGTCAACTTTTTCTTCGATCATTTTAAGCATAACAGCATTATTAAAGGCTTTACAATTTGAGTGAAAGCATTAATTACTATATCCATCAGGAATATTTTTCATTGTCAAATTGCCTTTTACCATGCTAATAAACACCATGATTTGCATGTAAAAATTAATAATGTTACCTCATTTATAGGTCAAAACACACAGACTAAAATAGTTTCTGCAATTCTCCCTAAATAACTAGCTCTTGCATATCAAGTTTTATGGCACATTAAAAAATGAGTGCAATTCAGACAAGATTTGAATAGCTGAGTAGATAGAGAGGGAAAGATAAGAGCAAATAAGAAAAATCTTCTGGTAAGCTAAGCCTCAAAAAAAAAAAACAACTTACAAAAATAATCACATTTTTTAAAAATTTCTGGACCCCATGTGACCTAGGGATGAAACAGCTGTATGCAGGTCATTACTCAAAGTATCCACAGATTACGCCTCCAGCCACTCTGGGTATAAATGGTATGTCAGAACAACTGAATGCATTAAAAAAATTACTTTCAATTACTCTCGCATTTCATTCAGTCCAAAAACAACATCCACAGTTCCCATGTAGATTGTGTAAAAGGGTTGAAGGGTTTTCATAAAAGCCTGATGACCAAGTCCTGAACTAATTTTTATAAGACTTAATAGGGTCCTCCGCCCACCTTTGTTTAGTAACCTGGTGGGTTTGTTGGTATGGAGGACTATGAGCATGGCCACTTTTCCTGCCAATTACCTGCTTGAGCATGTTAGAGGCCTGTTAGAGCTCAGATGCTCCCTGGGGTACCACATCTACTTCCCTCAGCATCAGATTGGCTTGGATCACCCTTCTCATTCAGAAGGTGCAGTTGCCCACCCACAGTATTTCAGCAGCTATCAAATGATGGTTAATAAAGGTATTAACCTCTTCTAGGTGGCAGCAAATAGGCAAGGTTGGTTCATTTTGCCAGAGCCACACAGCAACCCAAGCTCTTCTCTTTGAGCACTCTCAGGACAGTCATGTTTGCGTTGATTTCTAAAGCAATGGGAAAAGACATTTCTCTCCCTTTCTGAAATGCATTGAAGAAAAGCAAGACCGCAGTGCTAACTTAGTGCCTGACATTCCTCTCCTCTTTTGGTGGAGTTTGAAGCACAGCACCAAAGTAGTCTCTCACAGCACCCCACTCCAGCCTCAGGGATAAGGTGATAAGGTCAGACAATCAAAGTGCTCCCCTGCTATACAGAAAGCTGGTACCTACATTGAAATGCACAGCCTGGGGCATGGGGGAGCAAGCAAAAAAAGAACAGGCCATTTATTTACCTCCCCAAATATGCTTCCCTGTGTCAACCTTCAAGCAGCCAGTTTGAGAACTGCTGGCCTCAGTGACATGTCCTGGATCTCACACAGAACATCACTGCAAAGGCTGAGAACATGGAGCTGCCTCCTCTGTGCAAAATGCACTGCTCAGAGGAGCCTCTGACCATCTTGACAGACATGCAAGCACTCCCCGAAAAAGAAAACAGTTCTGTAACAAAAGTAACAGTCCCACTGTTTTGTTTGCATTACAAATAAGCACCTGAGGTGTCCCATGGGACCCAGACTTTCCAAAGCAATCTGCACTACTCCAACACATGTGTGACAGTATGTGCTGCAGACTCACCTCCAACAAACACAGGGCAGGTCAGGAAGATGTATTATGGGGTACAGTTTGATGTGAGCATCTCAGACAGCTTCAGGACATGAACTATGTCTTGGATCTTTAAGATCTTTCCTTTGATTGTTGAAGAAAGCCACAGAGGTGGGAACAGTGCACAGTAACCTCCAGAACTGCATGTTCTCACTTGCCACCCTCTCTCACCTTGTCCACAAAGTCTGTCTTCAATCCTAACATTCACTGGCTCTTGTTGGGTTTTGATCACAAGTTCTTCAAGGTGAAGATTCTGTCCTTTACAGGCATAGCATGCAGGCAGCTGCACAGAGGAAGCAGGCCCACAATGCTGGGGCTGGCCAAGGAGGCTTCAGAGCACCTCTGGTGGGACAAGATGGATCAAACCACTCTCCCCATTCTCATATCCACAAGACAGCACAATGCAAAGAGCTCAGACCAGTCTGCCAGTGTCAGGAAGGGGAACTCTGTGCCCTGAGTAAATGGGATCTTACTGCTTAAGGCCTTCCACTTACAGGCCTGAACATCCCATATCTACGAACAGCAGCATTGTGGCTTGTCTACAAAGCAAAAATCCTGCTCCCAGCTTTGTCACTGGGAAGAGAACATGACTCAGGTAGCACTACTGTGGCAGCATCTGCCTAGGACAGTCACACTGCAGAGATGTCCTCTGCAGACATCTCCTCAAAGCCCTGCTGCTTTGGGACCCTGAGCAGAAGAGAGCTGAAAGAACAGGTTCCCTGGCTTCCCCCACACAGCCCCCTGAGCACGAGGATGGGGGTCCTGTGAGCAGACCTACTGCATGGAGAATGTCTCTCCAGCAAGGCAGGACCATGGCTCAGGGGGCTGACAAGAGCATCTCCACATCTCAGCTACATGCCTTAGCTTTGCTGTCCCCATAGACCAGCTGACAAGAGCAAGTCCTGCTGTATTTCCTAGCTAACAGCATCCTGTGCTGAAGGCAGCCTGCCCAGCCACCCCAGAGCCACCAGTACCAGCACTGACTTCCAGGGATAGCAGAGAGCACCAAGAACTGGCTGAGCCTCTAAAGAAGGTTCAGACTGGCAGCCTGGCCCTGCCCCCCATACAACATTGACACATCAAGACCCCAGTCCCCACCTCAAGCAAGATAAAAGTAGTAATCTGTGTCTTCTAGCAGTGAGGGAGAATGTGATTTCTGTATTTTCAGGAGTACAGAAAAGCATACTGCACCTTTAGAAGAGAGGAGCTCTCCCTGCAGCAAGGCCAGCCTGCAGTCCCTCTCCACTCCATCCAGAAGCCTAGGGATCCATTCCACACCGTGGAGCTTGACTCTTGTTTGGCTGATTCCTTTTCCAGCCTCTGATTCTGAACATCACTGCATGACATTCCTTCCTCTGCTAAGCATCTTTCTAACTGTGACTGAAGAATCTGGCAAGTGACCAAGTATTCTTTAACCTCCACATTAACTATTGTTAGCTTTGGCAAAGCCCAGCTCCTGGGATGCCTGATGTGGTATCGCTTACTGCTGCAGCCCACAGGAACTGCTGTAGTGGCGAGATTCAGAGAACAGGGATCAGGTAGCAGATGCAAAACAGAGCTCTCACCCACGGTGCCCTGCATCCCCCACTGCCTAATGAGCTCTGGGAACAGCTACAACTTTTAAGCTCCTTACTTCTGCAAAAGGTTTGCAGACAGTGAATGTGCAGAACAGAGTCAGAGAAGCTGTAAGTTAGATGAGGCCAAATGCTACTTTTAGATCACCAAGATGTGTTGGTAACTTTGCAGCTCCATAGAGTGTTATTTATCTTAGGCATGGTGAGGAGATAGAGATGTTTGGCTCTAGCCAGCTGTGTCTGCTGGAAGATGGCACAGGCAGGCTGCACCGCCTCCTCAAACCTCAACAGAGCCCTCTTGGCTTGTACTCTTACTGCCACATTCCCAACAGTAAAGTTCTTAGTCCCACATCCCACTGCACAAAAACTAGGATATATCTTTCTCCCCTCATTCTCATGAGTAAGCCCAACCAGTGAAATCAGTTATGGCTGCTCTAAGCAGTGCCAGAGATGGTTCTTTAGCCCATTTTTTACTGCAGACTGCAGGCTTTGCAAAGCACCAGCCCCAGCCATATTCAGACAACCAAGTTCTACTGATGGCAGATCCTGTGCAGAAATGTCCACAGCCTTCATCAGGGATAGCTGAATTCAGGGACCAGACGGCAGGTTTTCTTAAACAGACTTTATGTTGCTTAATATAGCACACACTCTTCCTCAGTATCTGCACAACACTGAGTTGGAGATGTTCTGAGATTTGCACTGAGGAAGACTGGAGAGGTGGGAGAAAGGCTGCAGGAGGAATCATTTAAAAAGCAAGAGATGACTTTGGAGAAGCATCATCTGCAAGCAACAATCTCCTAACAGAGGACTGGCAATGCAGAGGCCTGGTTAGTAATGAAAACAAAATGTGAACCAGTGCATAGTCAGGCTATGCAGCTGCAAATCCATCCAGGATTAGCCTCAAAAGCTGAAGATGTGAAGAGTTGAGTCTGGCTCATAGCTTTCCTCCAGGGGGATGTCCTGCATTGTGCCTCACTGTACACCTACACAAAACTGCTCTGTGATCCCGTGCACCGCAGGCCTTCTTGTGCCACTCCAGCACTACCCAAGTCACAAAAACTACTTCAGTGCCAGCACAACTGGAGCCCTGCCGTGAGAAGGCTTCCTTTGCCTTCTCATTTATTCATTGAGATGCCAAAGTTCCCTGTGTATTTCCTTTATGGTCAACCCTGCTTTGGACCCATCTCATTTCAGTACCTTGATTTCTGCTGGGTTTGCTCTCAACAGCCCTTCTTTTTACATATAGGAAACTCAGTATTTGTTCCCTTCCCCTACCCCATGGAGGAAAATCTCTAGTAACAGCAAATTGCTCAGAATTTTTTTGCATCAAAATGAGTATTGACTCTTGGGCATGCCTCAATCCCACTACCCCACCACAGCCATGTACCCAGAAACATGGGCTGCTGCGGAGCCCATAAACACCAGTACCAGCAGCCCCAAAACCTGCCTCAGCAGACACTCACTGCCAATTCAGGCAGCAACTGCAGCATAACACAGGATAAGAGTTGGGCAACTCTCCTTCTGGAGGTGCTTTAGCCACCAGCTACCTGGATCCTTGTTTCATTGCAGATGTTTCCTTCCTGCTCCCTGCACAACTGCTCCAGCTACACGAGCTCCATCTGAAGTTCCACGGAGAGCCTTTTCCCTGCCCCTGTAGTGCATGACAAGGCACGCAGTGTGTTATACTCAAGTCACGGTCCATTTGTTTCTCATCAAGGCAAGTACCAACAGGACATTCAAAAGGCAAAGGTGGCTATCTCAGGTTAACTGTGAAAACAGCATGGAGAGTACAAAAAATCTCTAGCGCTAACATGACTGCTGTGAGCTTTTTAATTTAAGTAAAGTCTTCGCAGATACGCCTTCTTAAGAGGTACTTACGTGTTCCCCAAGCCCTGGTATGTTTATTGATCACTGCCCACAAGAAACTGTACTTCATAGGGCATACTGCCTCCTTATGATTGAAATAGCTTCCTTCCTTAATCAGCATATAATCAGATATTCCCACACAGGAGAACTATAGCCCTGATTGACAAGATAGTTACAAAAATAAACCCCAAGTTTAAATATAGTTTGCTCATCTCCCTGGAAGGTATGTAGTATTGTGTTATACAAGTCTACCATAATTTTCCTTGAATTAATATAGTCCATATTGCCCCACTGCCCTGATCACTATCAATTAAACTGCTCACAGATCTGTGTTGTACAGGAGAGCTGGCAGCTATGTTGGGTGGGAATGGCAACTCGCCTTTCCTCTGCATGCACTGACTTACCATCAGTACTTCACTGGCAATTAAAACATACAGGCTTTGAGTTCACGTACCAGTTGAATGTGTGATTTCCAGTGCAATTGTAGAGATGGATAGGTAAATAACTGTGCAGGACCACACAGCTATGTATGGGAACAAAATGCATATGCTCAACCTGAAGGGATATACGTGGATGAGATATCTCCGTATGCAAACACGCAAGCTAGCCAGGCAAGATTTAATTATCTCCTCTTTCCAGGGTGGACAGTTCAATAGCACAATACTCATTGCATTTCTTCCAATCTGTCAGGATGTTCTGATGTATTAAATATGCAATGTAACGAGGGCAGAGCTCTATAGCCCTGATCTCGTTTAAGAAAAAAAGAAAAATGAGATTTATTTTTTTTAAACCCATTCTAATCATAAAATGCTTTTCATCTGTTAAAAACCTCCCCATTGCTGACTGGCTAAAAATCATGGGACAGACCTCATATTTATTATGCAAATCCTTAGCATTAAGAAAACAAATCACTAACTAACATCCGTCTCGCCCTAAAGGAAAATAAATTTACAGAACCAGGCACCTCTCCCCTCACTCCGTGGGCAGCGGGCCGAGCAGCCCGCGGCTCGGCAGGGACGCTCCCCGCGGGTGCTGCAATGTCCCCAGCACAGCGGCAGCCTCGGCCGCCCGGCCCCGCACCAGCCCGGCCACTGCGGTCCTTCCGCCGCCGCCCCCCCGCGCCCGACCCACCTTTCCCTTCCATCGCGGAGCCTTGCGAGCGCCGGCAAGTTGCGGGAAGACGCGCACCCTCCTCAGCCGAGAGCCCGGCGGGCAGAGCCGGCCGCCTCTGCCTCGCTCCGCGGTGGGGACGGCGCTGTCACAGCCCCGGAGCTGCAAGCAAGCAAGCAAGCGGCGGGGGGCACGGCGTGAGCGGCCGGGCCCCCCCGGCCCCGCGGGGAGCGGAGCGGAGCGGGGCTGGGCGCGGGGGGAGCGCGTTACCTGGCGGGAGCTGTCCCTGGCCGAGCGGTGCTGCGGGGGCGAGTGGCTCCGCGGCCCGCCGCGCTGCCTGGCACCGCCCGCATGCGCGCCCCGCCCGCGGCCCGCGCCCCGCCCCCGCACCGCGGCACCGCCGGGCCCGGCTGCGGGATCCGCGCCGCGCACACACAGCGGCTGTGGGAACCGGCCCCGGCCGCGCACGCACAGCGGCTTTGGCTCTGGGAACCGGCACCGGCCGCGCCCACACAGCGGCTCCGGGCTCGGGGAACCGGCACCGGCCGCGCACACACAGCGGCTCCGGGCTCGGGGAACCGGCACCGGCCGCGCACACACAGCGGCTCCGGGCTCGGGGAACCGGCACCGGCCGCGCGCACACAGCGGCAGCGCTCGGTGCTCAGCGCGGGCACCGGCAGCGCCGGCAGAGCTCCCGGGCCGGGCCGGGACCCCGCAGCCGTGCGCCCGCAGCCCCGCTGCTGCAGGAGCGCGGCCGGTCCCGCAGGTGCCCCGCAAACCCCCAGACCACAACTCCCACACGGGCGGGTCGGGGAGAGCGCTGCGCTCGCCCCCAGCCTCCCTGATCCTGAGCCACGCTGAGCTCGCACACCTGCGAACTCGGAGAGGAGCTCTCGGGAGATGCCCGGACTCAGGTTCAGGCCTTCCCTGGATGTGTTGTTTCAAGATTAATTATGCTGATTCATAAAACGTCCACCTCTTGGCTAGTTTATGCTTTTCCACCTTTGCATCCAGCCACTGGATTTCATTCCTGCATTTCACTCATCCTCCAACTCATTAATAAAATAAACAGTCCCCTGCTAATAAGTTGATAAAACATTGATACCAGGATCAAGTCACTTTTTTTTGGAGAACAAAGAGTTCTCTCCTGTTACCAGGGATGTTCCACTTTGTCCGTGGAATTACCTCTTAAATTTTTTTTTCAGATTTTAAACTTTTGTGCAATGGGGATGGTAAAACCCAGTTCTGCGTTTATGATTTGTGCTACTGAAAAAGCAGCTCATGGCATCCTGGGAGCTACACGAATAGAGGATAGATGGCTCCAGCACGATCTAAGTTTCTAAATACAGGAACAGTAACTCCTCTCTTTTACTGTTCCTGTTTACATCCGGGTGTTCAGATCTTCCCTTCTTACCTAGGACTGGCAAAACACTCTAATTACATGGTCTCTCATTCTGAGCTACTGCAAAACATCCTGAGGACACTACCTAGGGGCATTCACATCCCAAAGCCATACCCTGAGTTTGGTTATGGAGGTGAACACTGCACACATCATTCCCAGGCAGTTCAGAGCAGTACCTGCTCCAATCTCAGCTGCCACCCCACAAGGTGCCAGGGCACTTAAGTTAGAAACCGCCCAGGATGAAGACCCAGCACATAAAATCCACATTTTAACTGGCTCCTATCCATTTATTAGGTCCTACACTATTAAGAATGACATTAGGGTTTTTCATCTCAGGACTGAATAGTCAGGTACTGTAGGCAAGCTGTGAGTCAAACTGTGCTGTAGAGAACTGATGAAACAGACTTAGAAACTGAAGATGCAACAGACATTTACTTTGACCTTCTAGTCAAATCATCAATTCTTTCTTTGACTGATGTGGGATCCTATTTCCCTGTTGCTGTGTCTTTACCCACCATCAATGCCAAACTCACTCAACTACACTTCCAGGGTCAATCTGTGTGCTTTTTCTGAAAAGCAATGAAACAATGACTCATTCAAGGTCTGTTAGTTCTCACTAACATTTCAAAATACAATCAGATTATACACGAGAGTGCTCCACAACTCCTCAGCCGGTTTTTTATAACTCTTGGATTCAAATTATCAGCTCCCACAGATTAAACATCAGGCAAAATCTCAAAGGACATTAAAGTTCCTGGCATCCAAGTTCAATAACAACTTTCAACAGATAGGCATAGAAATACCCTAACTTTTTTTTTTTTAGGCACAGAAATACCCTAACTTTTAAGGTGCAGCCAGGCTGTTTACCAAGAGCACAGTCTGAGGCACCACTTGTAATAGCAGGCACTGGACCAGTGAACCAAGAGCCTCATTTCAAGGCTGTGCAATCCCTGGAAAGCTAACAGCCATCAATAACTCAGCTTCACTGAGAAAGCTGGGCAACAGCTCCTAGCTGAAAGCATCAAGCTGAGCCCCACTGCTTGTCAGCAGAATATGAAAACCAAGTTTCTCTAATGTAGGAAATGTATTTTTCCAGTGTCCTGACAGGATCAGCCATAATGTGTTCCCCACTGGCAAAGGCAGGTTGAGGTTTGGGGTTTTTTTGGAGGTTTTGTCAAAGGAGGGGGACATTAATTAGCTGTTCAGAGATCTTGCTTTTGCAGAGCAAGGCAAAATTAACATTTTGTTTTTGAGATGTGAAGCATTTCTTCCTTTGAGATAACAGAGGGTAGAAACATAGAACATCCAAACAGAACATCCAAACCCTCTAATTCACACATTCAATTTTCAATCACAGTTTATCAGGGCTTTCTGGGTCACATCTGGGACATCACAATTTCTCTTCCAAATCACAAAACCATCACAAGGCCTTAAGATGCACATTCTTAAAAAGCCAGCTTGAAGAGAGAAGTCCCTCCCTTTGCTCCTTCAAGGCTTCCCTCCTCAATGCAAAGAAGCAAATTCAAGGGAATAAATCCAGTGAATATTTTCCCTCCCTTGCCATTTACAGGTCATCTTTCAAATTACTTATCAGTAGAGAGAAATATGATATTGCCTGTGCTCTATTCTACATTAAAGTACATCCTGTATTAAAGTTTCAAGCAAGCTGGACCAGCTCAAGTTAGATCACTGTTTCTCCTTTAGTCCCTCAGGAAAGTCTGATCCTACTCTGGCTTTGCAAGTATCAAGCATCAAATAACACCACACACATTAATGGCATCTCAGTAGTGCATCGAGCTCTTCCCCAAACCACAGCAGGAGAATGCATTGCAGCACTCAGGAGGTGCAGATGTGCTGAACCTGGAATCTTTACTACTCACACCCCTCAGCCAAGATGGAAGAACCACCTTTGAAGCTCTGCTGTGCTGTATGGAGCCCACAGGGCTGCCAGGGCTGCTTCCCTCACATGCTCAGGCTTTGGGAGTAACCTGAAATCACAGTACAACCAACAAAGTGGCTCAATCCAAGCAAAAACCACCTTGTGCAGACCCTGCTTTCCCAAAACGCCTCAGCATATCCTTGACCCGTGTCACGGCAAGGACATGGCTATTTGGGAAAGGCAGAGTTACTCCTTCTTGATCTTAGTTCTGAGTGGTTTTTGTGGGGCTGCAGACACAGGGTTTCTTCATGGCCACCTGTATTGCTGTTTGATCAGCAGGGCTCTTGCTCAGCCTGTGCTGCTGAAGACCTGCCCTCTCCACCAGACTGACCCACTCTGAAGAGCAGAGAGCTGTCCCCTGTTCCCAGGGATGGCAGGACATGCAAGGTCCTACTGCTGGAGGCAAGGCTCACAAAGAGCTCAGCCTGTACAGGTGAGAGGGAGCAGCAAAGGCTCAGCTTGGCTGCTCCAGATAGAAATAGAGAAGTTCCCTGGCCCTACGGCCCTTGAGGAGCCTGCTGCTCCCCACCTTGATGGTGGATGCTCACTGCCTGCCCTTGCACCTTTCCATAAGCTGCCAGCTTAGAAACAGCCCTGACCACAGACAGGATAAGGACAAGTGGCCATTTTGGCATTGCTGCAGATTGTAAGTCCACATGATGATCATGCATGGTGTCCCAGCTGCTGCTGCTCCTGCCCATCTGCTGCCCTGGCACAGAGCCTCCTTCTCTAAGAGGGAACCTCCATTCCCAGGGGCAGAGACACCAGACAGCCTGCAAAATGTGCAGATAGCCACACATGCTGCCATGGGCTACTTCTGCATGGGGCTGGAAGTGCCAGGAGGGAGCAGATTGCCACTGGGGGGATATCACCTGCCCAGCGCCAGTTTCTGGGGATGACCATCCAAAATGGAAACAAAGGCAAAAAGGCACAGTCTCAAGGGCCCGGTGACCCACTGGCTTCTATAGCAAGCTCTGCACAAAAGCAGCCACAAGTCAGCTTTGCTTTCATTTCAAGAGAGTGCAAATTGAGGTACCAATGTTTCAGCCTGTTTCCAAACTGCCCAGAAACCAACTTCAGCACCCAAGTAAGAATTCCCAACCAGACAGAGCTGCTCTCACTGCAGGCAACAGAATATCACTTCTCCTAAACGAGGTTTAAAGACCATGTTTCTTAAAGGAAATGGACAGCTCAATCAAAAAGGAACTACCCTGAGCTCTGGCCAAGAGGGAGAAGTAACTACAAACCTGGATATTTAGAGTGGGTCTGACCTCAAAGCCAGCTGCAATGGCAAGCAAGAATCAGCTAAGTTCTTCTTAAAGTCCTTTTTTTGACCTCTGAAGCATCTATCCAAAGCTACCAATGGGCATTGTTAGCTAGCTACCATCACTAGCCAGCAGATTCCTTAAGGACAGAAAGAGAAATCAGCTCTGTACCACACCATGCTCAGAAGATTCCACGTGCCATGAGCTGGGCTCAGATAAGCACAAGCCAGAGCAGCAGGTTCCAAGAAAGTAGGCCATGACACAGCAGCAGCAGGAAGGACCTCTAACAGTACTGAGAAAGCAAGGAACACAGTGGGGAGGGAAAGAGGAGTAAACAGAGACCATAACTCTTTAATAATATAGGTAGAGTAAAATACAAAATCATTTTTACAAACTTCAATCCGTCACCCTGAGAATGATGTACATAAGTTCTGATTATGAACAAAACACAAATGATTACTACATCACCTCCTTACATCACCCAAGTAGTTGCTAGAAGCAGAAGTAGTGCGTTAGGAACTTCAGTGTGAAATAAAGACCAAAACCACAACCTTTGAGCTAGCTCAGAGTTTAATTACATAAAATTATTGATTAAATGTTATTGAGATTAATCAGTCAGTATTTTATTAATAAAGGAAAAACACTAATGTCCCAAAAGTACCAAAACAAGGGAGAGGTTTTGCAATTACTTGCAACAAAGTCAAAAATTAGTGTGGAAGACAATCCTAGATGGGGGATCCATCCTGTTACTGACTCAGGAAGTTCCTTCTGAGCACCAGCTTTCTTCTGCTACTATTCTTCATAAACATCTGTATATAACCATTTACGCTAACGAGAGTATTGGTGTTGATTTTAATGGTAGACAGCTCAACTCCCAATTTTAGTTTTCTGTGAGATATTGAGCACCCCAAGCTCAGCAAAACCTATAGAAGGCGGATGTTGTTCTCAGTCCTTGCGGCAAAATGCTTTGTGTTTTCAGGGCTAACTCTCAGACCCTCTGAGCCCCACTGCAGGTTTCTGATTACTCAGTATAGTAAATAACTTTGTCAGATCCTCAACCAGATGGGGACAGGGAGGAAGGTGTCTGAAGTCAGGTTGTTATACCATTATAAAAGCTTAAGACTTTCATGTAAGTATGTGAAAATTAGCCGCTGAATGGAGCTCCTTAAGCTCTAGTCCCTTTTTGACTTGATTGGAAAAGGTAATTACCTGC
The DNA here is from genome assembly GCF_047830755.1 of Zonotrichia albicollis. Lineage (NCBI taxonomy): Eukaryota > Metazoa > Chordata > Aves > Passeriformes > Passerellidae > Zonotrichia > Zonotrichia albicollis. The sequence goes on along the minus strand of NC_133827.1, from coordinate 30,770,448 downwards.
ATTTGGAATTTATGCAGGATAAAAAACTTTACAGGGCAGAGGCAGGAAAGAGCTCCCTGCTGTCAGCTCAGCCCTGCTAAGAGCCAGGTGCTTGAATGCCTGCAGACAATAGACTATTCACCTTAAAATCCTATTTGTCTATGTCTATTTCCTACAATTAAAAAAAATAAATCTATTAGCTCATCGCTATTCTACAGCCATCAGCTGAGTAGCAGTCACATTCTTTATCTGCTATTTCAAGAAATCACAGCAAGCTGACCTCGGCCAAGGCCCAGAAAGCAATTTCTTTGCCTTATTCCTACCCAATAAGAGCCATTTCTAGAACAAGGATCTCTGCCCTCAGACACCACAGTCCTGAGATATTCCCTAAGATGGCTATTCAAATCCAACTGACAACCCCAAAATCCTAAGCATGTGTCAGACTGCTCCAGTGACCCTGATGTAGGGGACAACAGAGCCTTGAGCACAGAGTCATCTCCTATCCAGCTCCAACATCTTCCATTTGCCTGTGTTTACCCTGTTCATTTTAATGCTATGTTTTCCAGAATGTTAGAAAATAACAAATGCAATAAAACCCACAGAGCCAGGACTATTATCATCAGTGTATTCATAGTGCAGCTTTTCCATGCCTCAGGGACTTGGATGTCTGTGATATTTCAGGCTGAAACTCAGTTTGTTCAAATACAAGAGACAGATAAGCACTGCTTGATACCAGCACCACTGACAGCCTTTTGGCTGGGCCAGTTCAGAGCTTAAACTCCTCTCGGCCCATGTCATCACAAATAGTGAGAAATGAAATTCAAATAAAAGTGAGATGCACAATTGAAAAGGCAAAGGCAAGTGAAGAAGGGAAAATGACAAAAGCAGAGGGCAATCCTAACTGAACTCACTGTCACCTGAGAGAATGGCAAGAAGAGTCCTTAGGAGGGAAGCTCTTCACTGGGGGGTTCAGCTGCCCTCCCATCTGCACAATCAAACCTCATGCCTTTAACCCAAGCCTTGCAAAGCATGGCTGCTTAGAGGGAGCTCAGCAAGTGAGTACAACTCTCCTCTTTCTAGACATTGCAGCAGCATTTTCAAAGTAACAGCTAAATATAAATGTAGAAAATAGTGGAGACTCAAGAAACAATCTGGAATTGCACTCAGTGTAGCCAGCAAGTTACTTCAATTTTGTTCACTCTACAGCTGTTCCCCATCTCTGCTCTGTTGCAGGCCTTTCAGCAATGATGAAGCAAGACTGAGATCATGGGCAGCATTTGTAACCTGCTGCCTGTTAGATGTTCAAATAGACTGCAGCAAGTGCAGCCCTGAGTTGGAAGAGCCACACACTCCTGGGAAGAGTCTTCCTTTATTCTACAGAGTTTAACACATGTCAGGTGAGAGAGGATGATTTTCCCATCAAAGAGGGATGTCCAAGCTGGGTTTGAGAGGCATTTTCAAGAACCAAGTTCTGAAAGCACTCAACACCTAGGTGAGATCAGAAAGGCTCCTGTTTCTGTTCCCATCTTCCACCCTTGCCCTGCTGTGGCCAGGAAGCCCTGGAATAGCAGAGTTTTTTAGCTGTCAGTGCTACACACACCTGCCATGCAGACCAGAGCTGGCCACAACAGCTTAGCCAGCTAAGAGGGTTCCCAGGAGCACAGTCCTGCTCCTGCCCATCCCAGCCATGCCCAAAGCTGGTCTCCTTTGGCTACAGGAGGGTCAAAGCAGCATCACTATTGCCCTTTCCCAGAATGTATTTTTCTACTGCACATAATTAGCCTTTTCTGCCCAGCATTTCTCAGCTGACTGATGAGCAAAAAGTGTATTTCTCTTTCTTAGTCAAAGTGGTTACCCTTTAAAACTTAAATATCAGAACCAAGCAGCAGCTTCAGCAAACAGTGCTAAGAGGACATTCCTCTTTGTCAGAGGACCAGCTGCACAGATACTGAATGGCGAGGGAAAAAAACCAGCAATCCCCTGGGCATGTTTACAGCATTTGCTGCATTAGGGGTCAGGTTTGTAGAGCACCAACTCCACCAGATATTTCTTCTGGGCTAGGGAAGGGATCACCTTGAAATCAACACTCAGCATAGACAGGAGAAGCTGGGATCACTCTCACCAAGAAGGAAAAACTGTATCAGTAAAAGAAAAAGGTGCCAGTGAAGATCTGTGTGGTGTGGGAGAAGCATGCATTAAAATAGCTGTGACCTGAGAATCCAGTGCCATATTCAAGTTAAGTGACACGCACTTTGAGGGCCTTACAGCAATGGCAGTTGTAACTGGAAAAGCAGGAATGGGCTGAAGGTGAGGGGACACTGGAGAGCTCTGATTGAAGCAAATACCTGGATCTGCACAGAGATCTTCCAGATCTTCCTCTCTCCTCCTGTCTCCGACTAAGGAGAGGGGACAAGGCAGCCACAAAGGCAATTTATTGCTTGGATTAGGTCAGTAAAATAAGATGTAAAGGGAGGAGAGAAAGAGCCCAAGGACAGAGTGATATAGGACACTTGAACAAATTTAGATTGGAAAAGGCCAAAGGGAAAAACAGCATCCCCCAAGGAGCTTTGTGGATAACAGTCCAGGGAGAGAAGGGAAGAACAGAGGAGTAACATCCCAAGTGATATGAGTAAGGACATGAGAGGAAAGAAGGGCTGGCTGATGGAGGCACTTTGCAAGTCAAGGTGCAGTATTTAGAGAAACATGTGGGGGCTTGAATAGCAAGTTTGTTTTTTTAAGGAAGAGCTGCCAGAAGAGAGGGTGGGCTGAAGGGAAAGAATAACAGCATGGATAGGAATAGATGTAGGGAGTCTGGAAGACGGGAGAAGGTGCTGGTGCTCACATCCAAGAGACAAGGACAAGAAAGAAGAGCATATAATCTTGCATTTCTTTTTAAATGTAGAAGAGATTTTGGTCAGAAAAAGAAATGAAGGTAGAGGAGGAAGGTTTGGACTGATTCAAGGTGGCAGGAAGCCAGTTGTGACTGAATCCCATGCCAACAAGAAAGCTAGAGAAGGAAAACTATTTAGTCAGCAAGGTGGCAAAACTGAAAAAGTTTAGCACACTCAGCATGGCAATATAGTCTGAGACCCTCCAAGTAACAGGAGCAGAAGCCCAGGTTAGAGTGAGAAAGCACTGGGAATCAACAAGTGCCACATTGCAGTGGAGAAGATGACAGATTCAGGATGGGAAGAGATCAACTGCAGCAAACAAGAGGACTGACAACAAGGAAATAGGAAGATGCATTGTCAAGGCTGAGAGCACTAGAAAACCAAGTGATGGGATGTGCAGCCAAGTCGGGGGAGCAGGAAAAAAAAAAAAAATAAGCCAGCAAGTGGGAAAAGCAGAAAAGCAATGGAATTGTTTTCCTGAGGAAGACATTTTCCTGTCAGATCAAGAAAGCACCATCAAAGGGCTCCAAACTAAAAACATTTACTGGAAACCATGCTTCATCCTGAAGATTTCCCACATCATGAGTATGTCAGCAAAAAAAATATAACGTCCTCAGTGCAGGGGTCAGAGCTGCACCCTAGTGTGCCAGCCCGGGTGGGAGTGATGCTGAACCGGAGCTCCCGGTGCAGGCTCTCCCCAGCAGATCCCCGGCTGCGAGCCCCAGCCAAGCTTTGCCCCCGCTCCCGGTGCGGGCCTCCTACGAGCACCGAGCGCTGCGATCCCGGCAGCTGCACACAGACACGAGCCACGCTTGCAACACAAGGCAAAGCTGCTCTCCGTGCCCGCTGCCACCTGCTATCCCTCCCCTTCCCGCAGCAGCCATTCTCTCCTCTTTGGGTTTTTTTCCCCCAACTCCTCCTCCCCGTGCGCTTTCCACCGCTAGAGAGTCCCCAGGCACAGCAGAGCGCCCTGGTGCCGCGGCTGCCCCGCTCCGGACCGCGCATCCCGCCCGCCGTGCCCCGCTCCGAACGGGGCAATCTGCCCCAGGCCCCGCTCCCGGCCGGGGATCCCGCTCCCCCGGGCCCCTGTTCCCGGCCGGGGATCCCCGCTCCGGACCGAGCATCCCACCCGCCGTGCCCCGCTCCCCGGACCCTCCGCTCTCAGCCCGGGCCCCGCTCCCCGGTCCCCCCGCTCCCAGCCCCGCGGACTCCCCCCAGCCCGGGCCCCGATCCCCACGCGCTCCCCCCGGGCTCCCCGCGGGCGCCGCCGCCCTCTCCCGGCGGGCTGGGGAATTCCCGGTGCCGGCGGCCGCTCCGCACCAGGGAGCATCAGGCTCGGCATCAACAGTGCCCGAGATGCCGCGGGGCTGCGCAGGATGATACAGGGCTGACACCGCTGCGAGCAGTGTAAATGGATATTGGCATTTCGCAAACGCCTTTCCGATAAATCGCATATAGGCACGGCGGTAAAAGCCCGGTGTAGATTGTGGCACTCAGCTGTGCATGGAGCTGCTCCAAGCACACCCATTATCCCAAATGCTAAGGTACAATTATCCCTGAGTAACACTCTGCTCAGCTGCTAGAGCCAGGTTCATTCAGGACATGGCAAAAGGTGCCTCTTTTTATTTTCCATTTAGCAGCTCTTATTCCCTTGTGCACAAGTTTAGGTGGCTCTCACAGTAATTCATTTCTGGTTGGGGAGCTAAATAAACTGGGTACCAGTAGGACCTAGTGCTGCATGTGTCAGGAACTCAATCCCTGCCTTTTTGCCCAAATTCAGTTATAAGCACACAGTCCCCCTTTTAGGCACTACTACCAACACGTGTCCAGGCAGCTTCTTTCCCACCCCACAGTGGGAGAGCCTTTGCCAGAGATGGGATCAGGACATGGATCACCTCACCCAGCTCTCCTGTAGCAGTGGGTAAGCAGTCCTGCCTCAGCTGAAACCATCTGTTCTTCTTACTGGGCTGGGTCATTCTTGTTACCATCCCAAATCGTTTAAAGCTGGCATCACATAACAGCTCCCTCACACAAGCACTTTGTGAGAATTAAAAGAAAGCAAATGCAGGAATCTCTGTGGCCCCCAAACTACTTGATAACCAACTTCTCACAAACTGTGAGGAACACCAGGAGACTCCCATTGCAATACCAGTGACGGCAGAGCACAACCACACACATTCATTTATTTAAATGCATTACAGATATTGCCACAAACAAGGAGTTCCAACTGCTACAGATGTACAAGGGGGCGATCACCCATTATTTCTGCCTGATCCTGGCCTTGCAATCCCCATCCTGATTAAATTACTGAGGGCAGGATTATCAGCAGGATAATCAGATGCAGTGTCTAATCTGGATAACCCAGCATTACTGGGCCTCACAACACAGGATTTCACTGACCACTCAGCCAGAGCATTCCAGAGCATTACATCTCATTTTCACCACTTAAAGGATTCAGACCCTAGAGACTTGTGCAGAGGGGAAACCTAAGGAACATAATCACAATTTCAATCAAATGCAGTAGTATTTGCATAACTTGTGTGTTTCCAAGAACTCACAGAGCCATCACAACCAGAATTTTCAGAGCAATCACTTATCTGAACAACTCACTCTGTATTTACAGGCTTCAGAATCTACACCTTTGGGTTTTTAATAAAGCCTCAAGTTCTCAACACATATACCTTTTTTTGGTCTAGATACTTCCCGCAATCCTCCTCCAGGCTTCCCATTTCCTTGGCCTTAGCCTTGCCAAATAACAGTTGTGCTTGTAGGCAGCCAGGAAACCTCCCAAGAGGGAGATCTTGAGTATAGGGACAAGTCCTGGAAATAAGAATGGTCTTATACTTGGAGCATTTCAAAATCACAATTGTCAAAAATTCTTGCTTATCAGCAGCATGTAATTGCTCACAGCAGTCTGGCTTCCCCTCAGCTAAGACTTTCCTCTCCATGGTTCTACAAGTTTCTCAATCTGGAACAGAAGGCAGGACCTCAGTGATGTTCTGAATAAAAGATCCGGCTTTGGGAATCTGAACTTGCTTAGCTCTCATCACACAGCAAGCAGGGCTTTTGTTCAGTAACAAAATGGCCTGGATTGGGCACAAAGACAGAATGCAAACCTGATCTTTCACCTAGTCCTCCATTGTTCACAGACAGCATGAGAGGGTATTTTAAAATCTCTTCTGATGATCTGCACAGCCTGAACTCCTGTTCTGCTCAAAACATGAAACACTTGGAGGCTTTCATCACCTTATCAAAGTCCCTAGTGGCCCCTGCCTGCCCTCCTATGAAGAGTTTGATCTCCTTTTAGGAAGGGGATAAAGCTGTCCTTGAGCAAAGCTGCTTTTCTGTGAAGTATTGTGCAGTTTTTGTGAGAGCATCAGACACCTCCAGGTGTCCCTCAGACATGTATCCCTCAATAGCTGCAGCTCAAATTTTTCCAAGCAGCTCACAGAAAATAGACTGTAGGCATCTGACTTGTGTTTGAAGGGCACATTAGAAACGTGCTTCATGGAAGAGATGTCTAGATTACATTTCTGATGCTGCATAACTGTGTGTGTCCATCTTATCTCCAATTACAAGGGCAAATAGGAAAAAAAGGTCTGGGAAGGAAGAAGTTGAGCTGAGAACAAATGAAAACATTGCAGGCTGCCTTCAGTTCATCCTCACTGCCAACAGCAAGGTCATGCAATACTATCTCCCTGCATTGTTAAAAATCTCACAGGTAAAAGGGTGCTATCATTCCAAGAATAAAAATGGCTGAAGAAACAACCTTATCTCCTGTGAGGGATGATGACTTTCTACCCAAGATAACCACATCCTCCAGCAATTACAAAAATGCACAAGATTAGAGAATCACTGCTGATTTAGCTCCTCTCCACACAGAAATCAACAGCCCTCATTCACCAAGCATCAGGGAAAGGAAACAGAACAGCAACTGGCTGAGTCAGACACCAAGAAGGGAGCACACTTTTGGCGACAGTGTTCATGATGCACGTACAGCCACCAGGCAAAACAAAAGTAGATAAAGAAACACCCTTCCCATTTGGTTTTCACAATCAACCAGAGGTTGGAATAGAGAAAAGAGAAACTCCCATTCTACCACCTGTAATGGAAACTGGTAGGTAAAGGCAGATGTTGGAGCATCACAGGAGGGAGAGTAGAGGCAAAAGAAGGTGGTGGCTTTTCTTCTCTATGATCACAACTCTGAAATTGAGAATTCTGATTTCTGTCCATTTCCACTGATGTACTACTCAGGCTATGCAGAGAAGCACAACAACGAACCTACCACCTGGCTGAGACACCTGCCTGAAATTTTTACTTCAGGGCCAGCAGAATGAGTCTCTCCAGCACTTGGTGGATTTGCTTCTTTGGAGTTTTGTTTGCATTTTTAACAAGTCACCCATGGGGAAGCTGTCCCTTGGCTCCACACCCTCAAAGTAAGGCATATGAGGGTTTCAATAAGAAATGAGACAGCAGCTGCTCATCTCCATCTCCAGAACCAGCTGAGATAGAGAATATAACCAGGCCTCTTAGCTGTGCTCACAGGCAAGGAGAGCCGGAACAACAGGATAGGAATTGTGGTCTAAACAACACTCCTCCAGAGCAGGACTTTGCTTTCCCAGGTCATTGTTTTCTTTCTTTAAGAAAGGTAGAGAAATGAGGCAGTTTAGCATGGTGAGGAATCACAGCATTTAAAACACAAGCCAAAATCAGTCTGCATTGCAGTTTCTGCTTTTAAAAATCTGAAGACTTCAAGGAGTGAGTAAGGGCTTTTATAATACAGCCTGGAACTCTTGTGCATTGCCATTATAACTTACACCTGTGCTCTGCTGAGGCCTCTCACACTGCTTGGGTCAGTGAAGTCATTCCTGCAGGCATTTCAGGCATGGTAATCCTAGGCCGATGTGCAGGCAGCACATTCCTCAAGTAAGGGAATAACCAAGCTACTGAATTCACTTGATCAAGAGATCTTAGAGTTCAGCTTAGGGCTCTGGGCTTCACAGCAGGCACCCTGCAAGGCAAACAGTCCCTCAGCCCAACACCCATCTGAGCAGAAACAGGGCTCACAGACACACCTGCACCCACACTGACCTGGCTGAGCCCTGGAGCACAAACACAAAGCACATGGACCAAACACTTTACAGGCTCCCTCAACTGCCCTACCAAAGAATGCACCTTCAACTGGAAACATAAGCCAAGGGAACACTTCACCTTCTGTCCATGGCACCTCACAAGGATTTACAACCACCTATAAGCACCTGCTAATGTCCAGCTTACTGATGAAAGCTGACTGTGTGCCAGGATGTGACCTTTCTTTCCAGTCTGGCCACGCAATTCCCCACCAGGGAAGTCTGCAGGCTGGGCAGTGGTACCACACAGGAGCCAACAGCTCCAGCCAGCTCACACCCAGCAGGCTTTCCAAGGCTTCTGGCCCTCAAGAGCAAATAACTCTCTCCTGCCCAGCTCCCCCCAAACCAGACTCCTCCAGAGAGCACATCTGGAAGGCAGCCACAGTAACTTCTTGTTTTGCTTCCTTGATCCTTTCCTAGGGAAAGAGCAGGCAACAGGACAGCTGCTACTTCAAATTCCCAAAGCATTGCCTCAGGCTCTCTGGGCACCCACCAGCAAACCCTGGCCTTCCATCTCACTCAGCTCTCAGCTTTGCTGTAATCTCCAGATAAGAGGAAATGGAGAAGTAGGAAAGACAAGCACATACTTCCACCAAAATGAGAGTTCACCTTTTCCACTATTTCACAGCTCAAGATCGATCCCCTTTATGACCACAGGGTCTGCCTGAAGCTCAGGGGCCAGACTCAGGACACAGAGCTGCTTTTTACACTGTGCACAGATTCACACCAGTACTATAAAAAAAAAAAAGCTCACTTACTTCTCCATCCATCACTGACCTTCCTCTGAGTGCAGCCCCCAGCCAGTTACCCTCAAAGCACAGAGACCTCTCCCACTGCCCCTCATTCCCTCTTTATAACCCTTCTAATGGCTGCTAATGCCCCTCACCTGTGCCCAGCCTTGCTGAGCAATCAGTTCCCCGTGCTGGAACCAGCTCCAGGTGGGAAGGATGAACCTTGACAGGCACAGCCATGGCCAGGTGTGCCACAAGGGTCAGGGCTGCCCTGCAGAAAGAAATAAGAAAACGGAGGGATTTTTTTCTCCTAATCTACTTTGCTGTGTGTGACAGAGGGAGAAGGAGGTCAGTACTGCAATTGCTCCAGCTTACAGATGGAATAAAATGGTGATCCCAAACCCTCAGGGCCTGCCTGTCAAAACATTGGTCTCCCTCCATGTGTCACCTGTGTGTTCAGAGCAGATGAACTGGATTTCAGCATGAGCACATTGCAGGCCCAGCCACTGCTGAGGGCATGCAGCTCCAGCTGAGCTGGTGTGAGCAGCAGGGTCTGGCTCCAGGGGCAGCTCCAGGCTGAGGGCTGGGTACTGCAATGCTGGTGCAGTGTGGGGGCTCAGGGGCTGCACAGGAGGCTGTGACAGCCATGCACCAGCTCTGCCTAGAGCTGAGTCAGGGATATGTACTGCTTTGGTCAGAAGCAAGACAGAAACTGGAGGGCACTAAGCAGAGGGGACAGAACCCAGTGAACTCTGTCCTGATAGGCTTCTTGGAGATAGCCCAGGATAGCTCATCTGTCCTTGAGTGTGTGAGCAACAGACATTTGTCCCAAAAAAGAGGTGCTCTTTTCTTAATTTTGGCTGCTACTACCTTCTACACATTCAGAAACTCTCTCTTTTTTTCCCCATAAGATACACAAACTACAAAAATAGGGAAAACATTGGGAATTATTTAGGGAATGGAGGAATCAGTCCTGTTTCTTTGCTTGTTTGAGCAGGTGTACTCTCTGGTGGGAGGCAGGGTTTGCATAAGGAACATTAAAGCTGCACTTAACGGTTTCAGCTGCTGCTGTTCCGCTATCGATTGGCACCATTCAAGCTCAGCTTTAATGCCTGACAGCAGACATAAGCTATGAGGCAGCTATGTCCCTACTGGGAGCAATGATATATTATCACTCTCTTTAAATGAACCTGGAGCAGTACTATATATATATTTAACAGAAAATCCTGTCTCTAACTGACTGCAAAGGAATTTCAGGGGTTGCAGAAGTGCAAACCAACACAGCCTCTCTGTGACTAAACTGAAAATCATGTACTAAAAGTGAGTTATGCATACAGGAGATTATTTTACAAACACATTCATTAATTTATGTTGCTATCCTGTCCTCATGCCCCATCTCTACAGCCTGAATTCAGGTTGGCAAATGTGGACATCTGCTGAAGTAAAATTGTAAAATTGACAGCTGGCAGGAAATCCAAGCCTACCACAACATTAAAATGACCATGTGAAGCTCCTTTTCACTCTTGCCCCTGCTCTGTGGAAGGGCTGTGTACAATGTACTGCTTCTTAGGTGTTTTGGGTTTTTTTCCCCCACCCTCTTTCTCTTGAGCCATTATTCAGAAATGGCTTTCACGCTGAAGCACTGACTGTATTCAATGAGTTTCACAGTGAAGCACAGTGCTGCAATCACAGGTGCCAGTGTGCAGGTACTGCTCCCACACCCTGCAGCCTCACTCCACCCCTCCACACAGCCACACTGCTGAGTTTCCACCTGCTCAATGAGCTGGAAGGTCACAAGCTGGAGGCTTTGCTCAGTTTCCTCCATATCTGGCTTTTCCTTGGGAAAGCGTGATTTCTGTGCGTGCTGGACCTGAGTGCCCTGGCAGCTTGGGCAGCTCTGTGTATCAGAACAACAGCCAGTGCCTCTGAATTATTTACTCCAACTCACATGAACTTGCGTTTCTTTCCTTTTCTGCCCAGTCACCATGGTGTGTGCTGCTCCACGAGTAAGCTGGAGAGACAGATGACACAGACGATGGAGTCACAGTAGGTGATTATAACAAAATATGACAAGGCATTTATGCAGCTCCACTCAGCAGCATTTAATTTAATTTTATTTCATTAGAGTTCATTACTGCATAGCAGAACACCTCTGGAGAGTTTATTTAAAGATGGAGAGAGGAATGGGGCAGGTGCAGTGCCAAAAGAGACCAGAGGAAACAGTTAAGATATATTTCTTTCCACACCTCCTGCTGCACTGGGTTTGACATTCTACCTTCAGTGGGTTTTTTTGTGAAAAGAGCCTTGCCTTGGGGAAAGAACAACTGAGGAACTGGTTTTGTGCTACTAACCCAGTAACACAGGCCTTGGTGGACTTAGTCCCAATGGGCTGGTGGGATCCAGAACAGCTGAGTTCCATTTCTAGAATCTCCTTTACCTAGTAGGCTTGTGGCTTTCCTAGAAACCTTCTGTAATGACTTCCCACCATTGTTCCATCCATTAGCAGAGATAATGTTAGTGCAACTAGCTCAAGAATTCCACCAGATAACATCTGGATGTACCCACAGCAGTCCATGGGTTTAGTACAACACTTTCCAATCCCAGTTTTGCCACCACTGATTAACAAAATAATCTAATGAGTTAGAGCACTGAGGAGCACTGTGCACCTCAAGCAAGATCAGGCAGAACCATTAGCAAATAGAGGAAACCTCTTGGAGAAGCTCAATGAAGTTGCAGCTTTGATTTTTATCATTACAGCTCTTTTGCCTGTTACAGGGTGTTAAAAAGTGTTGGTCTGGAGGTGGACCAGATGAGCTCTGGAGCCTAAACATGAAAACCACCAGAGACAGTTTGGTCTCCATCCCTCACGGTGGCAGAAGAGCCCCAGCAGCTGTGGCTGTACATGACACACAAAGCTCTGAGACACAAGGGTGCCTCTATTGTGGCACAAGTCATGGAGACTGCTCCTGGTCACTGCAAATGTCATGGTGCTAGAAAGGTTAGACTTTGCAGTGGCCTCCCTGCAGGAAGGATTGTCTTCTCTGCGTTCTTTCAGATCAGACAAGTGGATTTATTTCTTTGTGTAGGGAACCTGGCCTGCCATCATCCTCAGTGTATACAGACCCAGCCTGTGCCCTTCAAACACCACCAAAGTCTGCTCTGAGAGCACAGACTTCAGTCAGGAGCAGACTTACCCGGCAAGGGATGCTGAAGGTTGGAGACTGGTTTGCACAGAAACACCTTGGCATTCCCTCTGTGATCAGCTGCAGCCCACAAAAGTGGCAATTGATAAACTGTGTGCGTAAGCCTTGGCACGCAGGAGCAGGGGAAGGACACAATGGGTCAGCAGCCCTTCATGAAAAATGCCCATTCCTTTCTTTGCACAGTGCTGAACAAATCATAAAACCCTCTCCCATCCTGTCAATGTCATGGCAGGGCATAAGCAATGGAGACCTGGAGACAAAGCCATTAATGAGTGAAGTGCCTGACGTCCTCGGCCACAGCTGTGGTTTGTACCCACTGAAGTGGACAAAAGCAGCTCATCTCTCTCCACCTCCCCAAAATAAAGCTAAAACAAAGGAGTCAGATGAGTTGAGAATCAAGGAGAAAAGTGGCTTTTTGGGCTCAGTTTTCACTTTGCACTGGAGCTTGCTTGACTTCAGAATCACACACAGTGTCTTCTGTGCGCTTAGCAAGACCTCAGTCATGTCTGTCATACTGATATTCCTAACACACAAAAACTGAGGGAAAGACAGGGCTGAGTCAGTTTGAAGGGAGCCTGATGCCCCCGATATGCACCCACATCTCTGCCTGGTGAATCAGGCTGTCTGGAGACTGAATGAGAGTGTGTTCCTCTACCACAGAAGGCCAGTAAGATAAAAATAACCCCCAAAAGCCTACATTCAGCCTGGAAGCACAGTGCTGAGCCAGGGACAATGATAATAGGAAAACACAATAGTTCCTCAGAGCAGTCCTAAAATAATAGATTATAAATGGCAAAAGGGGAGGAGAAGGGAGTGAGGGCTATTTTATCACTGTTCTAAAAGCATTCAGAGGAAATAAATTTGGATTCACTTGACAGTTCTCAAAAGCCAAAATGTGCTAAATATAATGCTAAATGTCCCTAAAACCAAAACATGTCAGCAAGAGTCCCTTGACCAGGGTGTTCTTTTTCCCCCCTCCCCTGGTTTAGCCTTTGCCCCATGATGGCTATTTGCCTTTCTGGAGAGCTTAATCAGGAGCTATTAGAGACAGTGCTCTCTAAGCTGAATAATGTTAAAAGTCCATTAGCTCACCCCAAGCAAGGCTGGCAGGAGGGAAATGATGTACTTGCTGAAGTTGAACGAGCTATTTGCATGCTGAATACTTCTAATCACTGAGCAATGCCAGGAGAATGTGAACATTATTACCTTTAGCTGCCCAGCAACCTTTCAAACATGCTCACTTTAATACAAGACAAAGTGGCAAAATGCATCCAGCACTGAACCCATAAAAAGGGACAGATGGACGTTTTTAAGCAATTCTATGCATGGACTATGCATACCTTTAAAAAATTTTTTATCAGAAATTATAATTAGCAAATCTATCTTCCTTCCCCTCTACAACATTGCATTGTGCATGGCCACTTGTATTATGCATGGGTTAAGAAAATATGATAAATGTCTGCTTAGTTTTGGTCTGACCACAATCAGATTTTACCCAGCAAAGCACACACACTTTGTTTTAAGCATATTTTCAAGTCTCCCAATGGAATTTATTCTGACTGCCACCTTTCAATGCCTGTTTCAGTCAATTTTTAGCAGACACAAGCCTGTTGCACAGCCCTCCATGGGGAGACCAAGCAGAGCTCAGGTGTCCAGCACAGAGCTACCACAGCTGCCAAAGGAAGGCTGCTCTCCACTGGAACAAGGCAACCAGGGAAAAGTCCAAGAATCTAGATCAAAAGTACTGCTATTTGTCACAATAACAACAGAGAAAACACACTAGTAAAAACCAGCTCTTTCAGAGGCTTCTATTTTGGGCAGCGCATGGTTAAAGTCCTGCTGGTATTTTGCTGCAAAGAGTGACTCTGATGCCCAGTTGTAGTTTTCTGGTTAGAGCACCAACACTTCTCTGGGCTAAAGTATTGGAATATGTTCAGAAACCAATTTATCACAGCCAGACAAGAGTGACTGAGGCTCCACACAACCTGCCTGAAGGAGCAGAGACTGCAGGCTGACACAAAGCTCTTGGTCTCTTGTTCCCTTCTGCCTTCACATGAGTTCTCCCAACACAGCACAGAGAGTAACCCCCATTAGCTGGTGGTTCTGTCACCTCTGCAGCAGCTCAGGTGTCCTTCTGAAGAAGTGACAGCTATTTCAGCATCTCCCAGAACCTACAACTGGAACCAGTCAAATTGGTAGCTTCTGCCACTGTCCTACTGGAGAGAAACCCTATGGAAATAGCAAAGGCAAAAGCATGTTCCAAGAGTAGGACCAGGACAAGATGCCCAAGGAGGATCACACTGGGAGGAGGCAGAGGAGCCTCTGAAGGGCACTTTTCCTTCCTCCCCACCTTTCTGATGCCTCCAAGCCAGACCCTCTTGGCTGGGACTCCCTCCCTTTTAACCCTGTAGTAGTCATTAACTCACAGACTCACAAGGGATCCATCCTACATGCTGCCAGACCCTCACAAACTGTTCCAGTCCTTTTGCAACATCACTCAGGACAGGGGGAAGTCAGCAGAAAGGTGGCTAATGGGTAAAAGGAAAAGAAAGAAAGGAAGTCTTACCTGCCATAGCAGTGGGTGCAGAACTGAAGCTCCCGTGGAGACACTGGCTCACAGCACTGACTTGTCTCCTCTTGACATCAGCGGGGAAGATGCCTACATTGCTAGTTTAAAGCAAATTCCTTCTTATTTCAGTGTTTGTCAGATTGGCCAAGTCTCTAACCCCATGGGGCTGAGTGCTCTAAAACGCTTGTGTGAATGACTTTCAAGAACTCCCTAACAGGAAAAGCACCATGGTTTCCTTGAAACTTGCAGAGAGAAGTAAAGAGTAAAAGGTCATTGGTATCTAAACCCACTGACTACTTTGAAATCCCACACAGAGACTTCTGCACCTCACAAGTCTGTGCCAGCATATACTCAAAGGCAAAAGGGGGCAATAGAAAAGGAAGAAAATAGTCTTTTGTATTCTCTAATATACAAAACACTTGTCACCTCTGGGCTGGCAGCTTGCTTCATTAAATTAACTATAGTATGTGGAGAGGAGCAAATACTAGACAGATACAAACCTACTGCAGATTAGGATTCTGTCTCCTGGGAAGACAGATGGTCCAGTTGGAGGATATAACATTCTCACAAACCTACCTGGAAAACTGGCAGGTTCAGCCCAGTAAAAAGTCAAGCCTCCATTCCCCCACAAGGGAAAAAAAAAAAAAAAAAACAACCAAAAAACCCAACAACAACAGCAAACTCCAACACACAGAATGCAGGAAGAACAAGGTGGATACTTTTCAAAATGTTTTTTTAATTAAAACCAAAAAAAGGAGCACACACCAGAGCTTGACATGGGTTAGTCAAACTGCTGGTCAGCAGGACATTGAACTGGCATGAGGAAGGCTGTGTTTCTGCATATCTCAGGAGCACTGGCACAGACAATGGGTCTCTTGGGAGAGTACTCTGCCTGCCAGGCTACTGCTGCTTTGTGCTGAGCAGGTTTCTCATGTAGTGATGGGAACTTCATCCTGCAGCCCAGACTCTTCTTTCAACAAACAGAAGTTCCAGAGGCTGGGGAAGAAACCATTTCAACAAATCTGCATTTTCCACGCACTTCTGGAGAGGAATCCCTGTTGTTTCTCCTGCCTCCCCCAGGCAGGTTTCACAGGTTTATATGGAAACTCATCTTTGGCAATGGCCACATGGGTAGGACCCAGCTCTGCTTCTGCTGATCCAAGCCAATCCATGTCCTTCCCAGGACCAAACTGCAGCTGCACAGGACTCATGATCAAGAGCCAATTGTGCTTTAAGGTTAAATCCTCATCCACTCCATCAGGCCAGCAACTTCTGAGAGCTTCTTGTAAGTGTGTACCAGTAAATTCAGGTAAATGTGAACTTCTTCGCTATAGCAATGGGGTGAAGTTTTCAATTATGCCCAAGAGATGGAGGAGCTAAAGTTTTAAGACATGACTTGGGCACTAGATCAGGTATTGGAACCTCCCTGCCATCTAATAAAGCAGTTGCCAAAGCTGTTGGTGTGCTGCTCCACCAGCCTGGTTTCTGTACCACAAAGGCTGGACTGAAAAAGTGACACATTTTTCATACACAATTTTTATCAGTTAGAATTTACTAGATATGCACCTCATTTGTCTGTCAAATATTTAAAAAATACTTCAACCTGCTCTAATAATCACATTTTAACACATGCATCAAGTTTGGATCAGAACAGCGTCTCTGGGATAATCAGTAAGCCCAAATTGCTGATTTAAGGCCTAAATATCAGTCACTGGCCAGCCAGCCACAATAAGTCACTCTATCCTTGAACTCTTGGAATTATTTTTGGCTCAGACTAACCCTTGTTACCATACATCTTACTCTACACACAGAAGAAAAGTGTATGTGTTTTTCAAGGCTACTGTTGCACCACAAGTTTACACACAAACACAACTTTTGCAAACATGAGACCAGAGTAAGATCTCCCATGTCCCAGGGTGAGTCAGAAAGTTCTCAGGAGTCCAGGGAATGGTAACTGCCAGAAAGGATCAGGCCTAATACATGCATTAGAGAAGCAAGGTAGCTCCTTTGCTGGAGGTCTGGCTGATTCACTTTGCACATACCACTGCTTTAGCATTACATCCTTATCTAATGGTAAACCTGTTTCAACAACATGCAATACATATTAATGCAATATGCACTGCAACACACAATACGCATCCAAAGAAATATGCCAATGCAAAACTCTGACTGCTCACACATAGCTGGGCTAACAAGGAAGTCTTTTACAAAAGACAGTCAAGAAATCACCTGAAACCATGAGACCAGAGGGGTCTCAAGCAATCAGCAATATTGAGACCTAACAACAGATGCTAATTCATGAAAGAAACACAAACAGTGGGACTGAGGTAATGGCAGAGATTTCATTAGTGCAATTACATTTAAAATGGTATGTTCTTTAATAGAATTTAAATAAGGCTTTGAATAATTACACACACTAAAACTAACATTCCATAACCTTATTCCGCATGGAAAAGCAGCAGAAACAACCCTCTGGACTGTACAAGGTCCAATTAATGAACGATTACATTCAAAAAGTAGATCAAAACAGAAACAACTCTTTCCCCAAAAAGCTGCATCATCATCTGTAAAGTCACCTTTCTCCCCTGTATCAGAAATGTGAAGAACAGATGAACTGGGCTTCAGCCCAGTAGATTTGGCCTCGTCAGATTACCAGGAGTGCTTTCCAACCCAGCCTCTCCTCATTTCTTTAGGGTGATGGAAGCTCATGGAAAAAGAAGTGAATTTCTGAAGCAACGGAAGGGGAGTTGTTCTTTCTCCCAGCCCAACAATGTACATAAATTATGGAAGCTTGGAAAAACTTCTACATTACACTGTGGCTTGTATTTACGATGCATGTCCTCCTTTAGAAACTACTCACAGACAATGGGCAAGGTGGGTGAAAAAGAAAAAAAAAAGCAGCATATGAAATAGTAATATACTGTTTCAAAATCTGCACTGTCCTGCAGAAACAAGATTTATAATTTGTTCAGATTGTTCTCAACAGATCCAATCTATGCTGGATATGTAAAAACCAAGAGACTAATTCATCAAGGAAAATCAAATTAAAAAACCTGCGCACTGCAAGAGTTTTAAAAAACAAAACAAATAAAAATCCCAAGAAACACTGACGAAAGCTCAGAAAAATTTATCATCAATTCTGAAGTGGGGCCTTGTGACATCATCTGGGTTGATGAAGACAGAGATGGACTTCCCGGGGTTCTCAGTCACTAGCTGCTGCAGCTTTTTGGCTAACCGGTCGTCGGGCTGGTTGGGGTCCCCTCCGTCGGACTGCGGGGAGGGGATGCTGGTGGTGCTGCCCCGCCGCTGCAGCTCCAGGGTGAGCCTGTTGGCTGCCTTGACGTGCTCGATGGCAGTCCGGAGGTGCTCGGCAGGGTCGGAGCGCACCGAGGACAGCTTCCGCGCGTGCAGCATCACCGTGTCCTCGGACAGGTGCTCCAGCATGTTGCACTGCGGGATGAAGTAGTTAGGGCACATCTTGTTGACCAAGCAGTGCTGGAGATCATCGATGAGCCCCAGGAGGAAATGGGCTGCGTAATCCTCCTGGGCCAGGTAGCTGGCTGGCAGCCTGTCACAAGCCCACAGCATCATGCTGCGCAGGTGATATGGACTAATGGCTTTGGGGCGGGACAGCAGTTTGATGATGATGGCTTTGCAGGCCTGGTAGGCTTGCATGAGGCTGCTGGAGATGCACTTTTTCAGCTGCACTTCACTCCTGGCAAATGACAGCCTCCATTCATTGTCCTTCTTCCCCTTGTAGGAACATGCAGGCACTAAGTAAAACCCACTTATGACTTCCTCCTCCGTGATCTTCCCGTCCCAGAAGTGGTTCTCCATCAGCCAACTCTGTGCCACAGCAGGCCAGCCTTTGAAGGACACCACAGGGACAATGTCATACAGCATGCGGCTGCTGCCCACTCCCAAAATAATGGATATGATAGTCCCGTTCTTTTCTACCTTCTCCACCTTTGGCATCCCTCGCTGGGGCTTCTTCTGGATCTCAGAGAGCACGATGCTAATGGACTCATAGAACCAGTCTGCAACTTTTGTTGGGGAGAAGAAGTAATTGGTGGCTCCATTGATATGGTCCACGATTGTGCAGCAGTCCTTCCACTTGCTGATGGTTCCCTCGTCGAAGAGGCGCAGGCTGAGCCAGGAGTGGCACAGGGCCGAGTGGCGCATGTCCAGCGTCACCGGCTGGTTGCGGTCATGCAGCTTCAGCGCGGGCACCAGCAGCGTGAAGTCCATGTCATAGTCTGTGCCCCGGGCATAAACATTCAGCTCATCGAGGTCAATGTCCACCACACCTTCCCGCACGCCGCCCGACAGCAGCAGGTACTCGTTGGCTACAGGCAGCTTCTGGTCGAGTTTCTGAACCATGCCTGAAAAAGACAGAAAGAGAAATCCTTTAAAAAAAAATTATCCAGGATCTAACCAGGATTAAAACCCATTCCATGCCCAGCAGGAAAAGAAAGCAACCAGAGGTATCTATAACTTTTGCTGTGGCAAAAACATAAATCAGGCCCAGCACTCAGACAACCTTTGGTCTCACCTGACTCAGGGCAGGGCCTTCCCTGCATTCCTGGGAATGTGTGAAGTCCATCCTAAACATCATATTTCAAGCAATGGAAAAAAGCAGCAGCCTCTGATGAAACATAGCAAAGCTACTTCCAGAACTAAATGTAACTCTTTTAACATCTTCTAAACCAGTTTTTCACCATATTGACATTCATTTCCATAGTATCCAAATGTTTCACCAACACGCCATAGAGAAAAGAGAATATTAATTGACTCCCTGTTCTTATTTTCTCTCTGCTATAGAAAAAAGCTGGACCAGCATCAGGGAGTTGGTTTGTTCATGAGTGAATGAATAGCTACAAATGTTAGTTCAAGCAGGTCTGATTTTGCAATCTGCTTTACATTTACTGATGAACAAGGCAACATGAACAAAAGAAATGCATCCTTATGGGTGAATGAAGCAGGTTAAATGATCAGGCAATTAGAGAAGCCAGATCTGAAATTGGCTCTTCAAGCTGCAATGACATAAAATATCTGATCAGCTCTCCAGAACACAGACATGAAGACAGATTTTTACTTTCAACACCAAAACCAGACGCGACATTCACCCTGCAGTGCCTGTACCAGTTGTACAAAGCCAGCTTTTCACCAGGAATTCTATAAATACAGCCCACTATACTGTGTCCATAGAAAATGAACAGCAGACTGAGACTCTACACAGAAGCTGAGATATTAGCACCTCATTCAGTGTTCAAATTAGGCTTAAAATTGAGCTCTGCACTTCAACTGCTCTGCAGTCTGCTGCTGCTTTCTGGGCTGATTCACTGCTGGTGTTCCTCTTGTGGTTAAATGCTTTTTGGTTGCTTCCCAGCCTCAATTCCGCTGCCACACCTCAGCCATGAGGGAACAAAGGCCAGTGGCTCTGAATGGAGATGCTTAAGCTGTTATGAGCACTGCAAAAGGGATAGATTTTATTCCTTACAAGTACAAATGCACTAGTTTCTGTTGGCATGCATTACTGAGTCCAGCTTCTGAAAGGCAATATGGTTTGTTTACATCAAGAATGGTCAAATGGGCAACTTCCATTAAAAGGAAGCCAGTCTTAGACAGCAGTGGGAATAACTAGCCAGAGGCATGACAGAGTGAGCCGGAAAGCTGCCAGTCACTCTGTCAGCCCAGAAATCACAGGCAGACACATCAAGAATGTGAAACACAAATGATCAGCACTACAGTATGAGTACCCATGCTGTCATGGTCCCAGTGACTGCAGAGCCTTTCCTGAGGTAATGCACCCCTGTAGGATCACAGACACTGCCTGCACTGAGCGGGTCACCCTAGCAGAGAGCAGCAGCAGCGCCCCAGGGCACTGAGGGCTGCACCAGGCTCAGTGGCACTGCAGAGCTTTCAGACACTCACCTGTCCTTCCCTGCATGCTAGGACAGCAACAAGGAAACACTACCTGCATGCTTACAGGTAAGCCATGACCAGAGCAAAATCTAAAGCTCTGTGGACACTGATTCCTTGGGAAAGCCAAGGATATTGGAGGAAGAGGCCTCTGTGTGAGGCAGAATGCATCCTGGGGCAATATTCAGTGTACCTGAAAGTGTACAGTGTACCTGTACCCATGTGAAATTCCTTGTTAAAAACACTTTACCTGTTTCATTCCTTCCAAGAGCACTGGACCCAGTCCATTTTGCTGCACTGAGCTGGGATGATTTTCCTGCCAGACAGCAAGGACATAAACCCTTCTATTTCATGCAGCTCCAGGGGCTGCAATAGAAGGAAATAGCACTAAAGGAGTGCTAAGAAACTCTTCCTGCTAAATCCTGAGCTAATCCCATTCTGCGATCTTGCCACACGCTGCCCTGTTCATCCTCAAAGGGTAATAACTAAGAAAAGCTTCTGTCAACCTCAAAAACATTTTCTGAGGCTTAGACACACCGTGAGCTGTGTTACCCTGATCTGTGGAGCAGCAAAGTCTTACACAGGCTTCTCTATCCCAGAGGCTAAATAAGTAGCAGTCACTCTTTTGCTGTACCCAGAAGGGGTTTTCTAATGGGTACCTCAATTGATGTGACTTCTGCAGACACCACTGACACACTGCCTCTGAATCCTGTCCTTGAACCAGTGCAAGCAGCCTTAGTGCTTTACACCTCTGCTGGAAGCTGGGTCCAATACCCACAGAGTAGAGTCTGGATCAATCACATCATAGGGACAGGGAGCAATTATTTTCCCCCCCAAAGATTAATGTACTACTGGCCCTTACATTGGGGCAGCACAGCTATTCATGATATGAAGGGTTTGGATGGCCCATCCTGCCTCTACACTCAGCCACAATTTGCCACTCAGGACAGTGCTCTGCAGCATCTGCCATGCAAATCTGCAGATGTTCCTGAGACAGGCAGACAGAATGTAACTATCCGACAGAGGAAAATGTTCAAACCTATAGGACTCAATAAAGGATGCATTTTTCTAAATATTTTTAAACTTAAGGGATGAAAAATGCTCTGCAGTGGGCCCTTTGCACCAGAACTTCTATCCCAGAGCCTTCAACTAAAAAAGAAAATCAGGATTTTTCCAAAGAGATTCCCCACTTCAGAATCTGCTGTTGGATGAGTTGCTCTCCTTGGCCTGAAGAGATCCTTTGTCCTTACATGGGAGCAATGGAGTTGGTAGTCTAACCCAATTTAACCAGCAGCAAGTGCGACTCAAGCCCTGCCTTCTGTACACTGTCAATGAGTTACTTCGTTTTCCCTCTCCAGAACTCTGGACCTACCAGCAGAAGAGAAATATTGAAAAACAGTAAGGAAATGGTTACAGGAAATTATCTAACATGTCATCAATATCTCTCTACCTGGCTGGCTGCAGTTTAAATCAAACCCTTGAGCTCTGCTTGGCACAGAATTTCCCCTTCAAGTCCCAAACCAGCAACATCTGCAGCTCTGCCACAGAACAAGAGAAGGAATTTTTGCTAAATGATCACAGCAGCATTGCTGATCCAACTGAAGTGGTGGAGCAGGGAGTTGAGATAAGGTCCCCTTGAGGAAAGTATATTTAGAATAGGCATAGAGTGTTCTATAAATAGTTGAGCTGGCCAAATTCAGGATTACCTAAGGCTTTAGGGGTTTGCAGTGTCTTCAAACTGCCCCCCTTGCTGACAAATCTATTTGAAATGTGAAGGGATTTCAAGGAGTCCCATCAGCCAGCACTGTGTGGCACACACCAGCCTGTCACAAAGCTTTCACCCCAAGTTTCTGCAGCCCATGAACGTACAACACAAGTAGGCACTCCAGTTCAGTTAGCATGTAAGTGCAGATACAAAGAAAGATACCAAGACTGGTACTCAACCCAAGTACTTAATAGCATCAGTGGGCAGTTTGAGCTCTGTTCTTTTCATCTCAGTCCCAGGGCCACCCGGGAGGAGAAGGCAATAGGTGTTACGGAAAAACTAATGAAATTTATAGATCTGTGGAGTTGTCTGTAAAGACCAAACCAGAATTTGTAGGGTCAAACACACAAAACAAATTTTAGCTGAAGGACCAGCTCTCATGGTATCAAAGTAGGTTCACTGATACATAAGAAGCCTCTTGCTGCTACCAGGCAAGACATAATTTGCAGTAGTACCTTGTGTGACACTGAAAAGGTGTTTGGCAAAGCTAAGTGAGGGATTGGTGTACAGTTACCTCTTCTTTATAAACCACCTTAAAGGATTCTGTTTTTCTAGATATGTAACTAATTGAAGATCTTCCCAAACTAGTAAATTTGGCATTCTAACAGGTAAGTATGATTGCAAGCATGAGAAAGGCAAGAGTTATAAGAATCAGTAGCACCACCTGTAGGCCAGGCCTGCTGGTTGGTTTACTAAACATGAATTCGGAGGAAGACAGGTGAGCAAGTGAGTTCCACCAACAGAACATTATTCCTTTGTTGTTTCTTCAGTGTAAGGGAAAAAAAGGATTTATTTCTACTTCAAGCACTAAGATACAAAGAACAGAGAAAAGATATTTTACTTTATATAACACCTACATTTGGGACACATCCTTGAATGAACTGTGACTCTGATGCAGATGACACAGAGACTATTCTTCCCACTGAAAACAAAAATTGCAATGCAAAGATGCTCTCCAACCATGACAGAATTTCAGATGAACAGATTTCATGACCATTGCATCGTGTGCTGGGATCCACTGCTATTTCACGACTAGCTTTGTGTAAATAAGTGGGAGCACACAGATTTGTCTTTGAAAAAACTGATCACAAGAAAAACATGATGTAAAAACTTATTTCTAACATATGCATTTCCTAATTATGGGCTCCTTCTTGAAGTCTTTCTTCCTGACGCTTTAGATGCACAACCATTGCCACCAAAAGGAAACGTGGCAAAGCAAGATGCTGTTCTGTTAGTCTAACTTGGTCTCATCAAACTGAATGGGGTGATGTTCAGGGCAGTCACTGAATTCAGGGAGGCTTCTGCTGCATGGGAACCAGAGAGAGGTCAAAGGAGCAGTGGGGGGCTCGGAAAGGTTCCACAGAGGAGAATCAGCAGAACCTTGCACACAGAAGAAGCCTACCACAGGAATTCTTCTGGGAGCCAAGCCAGGCACTAAATGGTGTATGCCTCCCTTGAGTTCCCTGGCAGCCTAGGGAGAAGATATATAGAAGGGATCTTCCCTATATTTGTGATCTTTCTATAGGGAAAGCTAAGGACCACTCACATATCCTATTGCCTCCCTCTTTTCTACTACTGCTTAATCCTTCCACAGGACTCAGCATGCAAAGTCAAGGCTCTTGATTTTTCCTCACAAGTTCATCCTTTTAGTTGCATAACCTAGAGAATGCCTCTTTTCTTCTATATGAAATCATTACCATCCTGTAAGTCCAAGACCTAAGGAAGTCTGACTTTCTGGATGATCAGACAGTGGCTGCTCAAAGGAAAGATTTCTGCAGAGGTCTCCCAGCTATGCCTGAGCAGTGTGTGTTGAATTTCAGAGGCTTCTTTAAGACGAGAGGCCTCTCTGATGCATCTGGACTGCGCAGATTCTTCTGTTTCCCTTGGTAATTGCAATTCTATTTATGAGCAGCACAAGTTTTTGTTACGCAGGAGAACTGGAAGAGTCAGCTCTTTAGGGGAGTCTTCAGTTACAAAGCACATTTTGAGAGGACTGTTGGCGGAAGCAGGCAGGGGGTGGGAGAAGAGTGGGGAGACTGAACCATGTGATACCAGCTCAGTCAAATATGGGATGTGAACGAAGGAAGCTGCTCCTTGCAGACTGATACACCAGTGTCCTACTGATTCTGCTCCTTTTAGAAATCTTGTGACATGGTGACAGAACACACTGCAGGGAGACAGCACCCCCTCGTAAAAGAAATCAGTTTCTTTCTCCAAAGTCTTCTTTAAACACAATCTCAAAAGTGGTGTCCCAGTTTTTTGCTATTTTTCATGTGTCCTGGTGGAAGACACCCACCTTTCTGTTTGGCAATGGAAAAGGGTGTTTCATGGTGCAAGCAGGAAAAAAAAAAGAGAAAAAGGGCAAGCCTGTACAGTGAAGAATGGTGCTGTCACAAACATCTAAACCCACTCTGGCACCAAAACCAGCAGCAGTGTTTCTGTAGTGATCTGCTTGCCTAAACCAGTCAGGGCTCAGAGACCACAAGAGCAGGACCAGATTGCTCCCAGAGCTGGAACCAGCATTTTCAGAGGGAGCCCCTGCATTGCTGTGCACCTCTACTCTGGGCAGGAAGGGTTTGAGAGTCTGTTCCAAACTGATGCTGGGTTTCCACCATGCCAGTCTGCTTGTTGAAGAGTCTTATTTCCAGAGTCACATTAGCCAAACTAATAGGAGTGATGAAAGGTGAAAGCCTACATGGAATATGAAGTGCAATTCAAACAGGTGCTCTAGGGTCTGAAAAATGTGGGTGATGAGGTCTGAGAGCAGCTGACAAGCAGAACAGAAGGAACAGGGGACAGAGAGGATAGCTGAAAGAACAAGTTGCTGCTACACCCCAGTTAACACTGCACACTGTGTCCATACAGTGTCCATATTTTCAAATGTGCATAAGACATGAAATTCCTTTTGGAAATGGCACAAGATGCCATCTCTCCTGGAACTGCAATGCCAGAGACAAAATATGCCAAGAGACAGATTGTTTTAACAGCTCCACCCTCTGGAACTGAGAGTGCACATTTGGCAAGGGCTACACAGGGTCTAGATGGGCCATTTCTGCTCACACCCCTATGGAGCGCTGCTAAATACTCAGCAAGATGTTACCCTGGGGGAGACTCACCAGGATTCCTCTCTTGGATCTCATTACAAGGTAACAGCAGTGGGCACAAACCAGGTTGAGCATCTTGAGTGCAAACACGCAGCTTGCAGGAGAGGCTGTTCTGCCCTTGTTTTTCCTAGTTCCTCCCTGTTACTGGGATCCTCACAAGAGCCCAACAACCTCAGAGTGGTACATGACATGTCCACCACCTACTGTGGCACCCTGGCTCAGGCAACTGCTGCTGAGGGCTTTCAGAAGAGCATTAAGAGCAAGGAAAGCACAGCATATTATACACAAACTATTATATTATTTTCCCTCTGCAATCTCCAAGAATTCTCTGGCTTTGCTATTTCCCAACCCAGAGGCAGTATTTGCAGATTTGTCTTTAATAGCACTGACAGACTTCTCTGCCTGGAATGTCTCTCATTGCTTTGTTAAATCAGCTATATTTTTGTTATAGTCAGTGCCTTGCAGCACCGTGTTTCACAAACCACGTGTCAAAAGGACTTCCTTTTGCTAGCTTGCTAGGAAATGAAGAAAATCACCTAACCATGGCACCTCCCATGGATCACTGAAGATCTTACACAGCTTCATCAGTCATCTTTCTTCCACATTGAAAAGGACAACTTATTTAAACTTTGTTTAGCTGACTGTCCTGATCTGCAATTGTGTGGGCCCTGGTATTGCTACACTCAAGTGAAATGAGATGGTCAACACTGCATGAAAAGGTGACTTCACGTGAAAAGTGACTTCTGGGTGAATGCCTTCAGTCCTCTGGGAAATACCTCAGCAGCCTTGCTTGCTAAATTAGCCCCACTCCACTGCAGGTTTGCTCAATGTAATGAAGTCCTCCTCCCCAGTATTTAAATTCACCTTCAGGATGTTCCCCTTGTAAAAGCCAACACCAATCCCATCACTTTACAAGGGGTGCTGCTGACACTGCAAAAGAAGTGTGGAAGTAGGACAGGGTAAGGTTTTGGAGACTGCACATGAGAACAAAGTCCCCACCTCCCTCGTGCTCTCATCCCAATCTGAAGAGTCAGCACCAGGTGCCTCTCACAGCAAACACGTGGCAGCTCTCCACTGATGAGCAAAGCCATTCTCTTCCAAACCTGGGAACACACTCTCCTCTCACTCCAGTCAGCCACAAAGGCACAAGTATGTATCAGGCAGAACTTGACTCCAAGGTTGCAAAAGCACTTTGGGCTCCTCTGGGATGGTTTTGTGTTCTCAGTTACTGCCTGGTACCTTTCTCCCACCCTGAAAGGGCTAAGTTGCCACACCACTTTAAGTTCTGGTGCCAGTGGGCTGTGCACAGAGGAATGCTACCACAACCTCACATCCTCTAAATAACATAGGAGCCTCCACTGTAAATGCACTTTGAGCTGTTCTAGCAAGACTCCTGCTTACAGCTATCCAACACACCACAAATTCTCTCCCCAGCTGCTAAATTACCAGCTTGCTTTCTTTTCCTTTAGTAGCTGTTTTCTACAAAGATAAGTCACAGACAAGACAAATCACAGCACCATACTTTATGAACTGGGCCTGAGCTAACACTGCCCATCCTCAGGGCCTGCCTTTTCTGTAATAACAGCTCTACCTTGCTGCAGAGCAGCAGGAGATTTGTCCTTGACTCAACAATTCTTCACTAAATCATCCAGAAAAGGTAAGCTTACGTGTGGAGTACTCATGGTGACTAACAGCCATCAGGGAGCTGATGGATAACTACAGCTGTAATTCATGTCCTTGATTTTCCCTTAAAATCCACCAAACTTGGCTCCTGGGGTCAACGACATGACCAGAATGGCACCTCTTTCAATTGCTTTCATTCTCTTAATCTACAAATAACAAAATCTATTTAGGTTTATACAATGGGACAGGTCAGAAAGAGAGGGAATGAAGGATGTTTCCAGGAAACCAGCCAAGCACCAAAAGAGTGCTGGAAATCCTGAGTTCTCTGAGGGCAGAAGGAAAGCAGCTGTCTTCAGAAGCCTTTCTGAGGCATGTAGTGGAGAAAATTATACAAACTGAATCTTCTCTCCAGCCCTTAGAATTCACTCAACTCCATCTGTACAGACCCTTTGACAAATCTGGTATCCAAACACTGGGAGAAGACAAGACAGATAGGCCAAATATGGCTGAGACAACCAATGCCAGAAGCACAATATAATTTTTCTCTGTCCTTGCACGTGAGCATGGGTTGGACTAGCAAAACGAGGCAGGGAATGCAGATCCTTGTCGGAGAGTGCTGAAATCAAAAAGGCTTAAACAATACAGCTGTGTCTGAGCTCATGAAGCCAAGAGCAAGCTTTCCTGCAGTATTAACCAACTTCCCACCCACACTGAGAACATTCCCAAAGCCATGTGGAGCTGGATCAAGTCACCTATAGGAAATGCTTTTGCCAAAGCCTCATGTGCAGCATCAGCTGGATGTATGCTGGTTGACTTTGACATTCATGCAAAATTCCTCTTCACCCACATCACCAGAAGTTGATACAGGCCAAATTTGTTATTAGCAGAAAACAGAGCAGCTCTCCTGAAGTGAATGGAAATGTCAAGAGCATTTTTCCTTGCTTTCCATGGGAGACAGGCAGAAGAAAACCTATGTCCTCCAAGCTTGCCTGTCCATGTCCCACTGCTCCTATCATCCTGCTCCAGCTTCATCTTTCAGAGGTCATACCTGACAGCACACAAAAGCCACCAGAAGTTTCAAACCAAAATCTCAGATTTTACAGCCTTTTTTTTGCAGCTGAGCACTGTCATCTGTCAAAGAGCACAGCAGGAAGCACTGTGTGGATTCTCTCCATCAAGCACCAAGCCCACAGCCCCAGCAGCTGCCAAGGATCTCTTATCCCTGCAGCACAGCAGTGGCCAGGAAGCATGGAACTGAATAATTAGGGTAAAAGAGAAAGGCAAGAGCAACAGGGTAGAACCTGGACCACCTGGTGTGAAGGTATGCAGCAAAATGCCACTGTCATTTTGGACAGCAAAGGTGAAATGCAGTCCTCTGAAGAAGGCAAGGTAAGTAATCACATTGCCAGGTGGCCCTGAAAGATCCAGGTATTGCAACCACCCTCCTTCCAGTGTAAGGTGTGGATTGGCTGGTGGGAAGGAGGAGCTGGTGGAGCTGGCACTGGCCCATGCCCTGAGGCATTTGCAGTGAGATGAGGGCTGTATTTTTGGAGCAATTCTCTGTTACCAGGAGGAGGGCTTGAAATGCCCTTTGCACAGAACTCCCATCCCATTTTACCCACTCTGCTCACTCAGAAGAAATTCCAAGAGAACAACCACATCTGTTGCAAAGCTTTTTTGTGCTTACCTGGAATGAAATAAAGCCTCACACACATATTTATTTAAAGAAAGACCTGGTGATCTCTTGGCTCATCAAGATGAAAGCTACTTTGCAAGGTGAAGGAGGGAGGAGAAAGCAAAATTGTTGCTGATCAAATATGAAATTTGCAAAGTATGTTCCAGGAAGCTGTCCCCACCAATAGCTGAGTCCTAAAGTAATGTCTCTTCTAAAAATCTAATAGAATAACGGCATGAGCAAGATTTAGGTCCAGAAACAGTCAGAAACCTACACAAAAAACCTCATGAAGTAGGATCTCAAAGTCTTCTTGTAATGGAAAGCTGATGACAATCAACGCTCATTCTTCAAATCTCATCTCCTGTCAGGGCTGCTTCACCTTCCTGACTCTGAAAGCTCAGGTGAGCAGAATCCCTTTCACCAATGTCCCCATGTTTTAGGAAGCAGTATCTCCAGCCCAAATATACATGAAAAGACAGGCCATGAAATCACAACAATGTCTTTCTAGTTTCCTTTTTCCCAGACATTTTTGCAAGGAGGACAGAGGAAAGGCAACTAGTGCTCAAAATCCAACAGAAATATAATTCAATAGAATAGAAAATTCAGTTAGCTCACCTAGCTTTCCCCTGAAAATGTGAGAACTAGAAATGCTTTGTTTACACTCTATTTAACAGAGAACCTCATATAACTCCAGTAAAATGCCTTAAGGAGAAACCACAGTATACTGGTAGAATTTTCCTACCTGCATTTGGAGTTTCTTTCAAAAATTAAATACCTTCTTTATTGTGTTATACAGTGATAATCTGGAATTTTTATCCTACAAATTCCCTTGTACATACAATCATGAAAAACGCTAAAAAAGCTTTGCTCACAAATGATGATAAAGAAATCATGTTTAGAAGAGGCAGGTACATGGAGAAATACAGATCCTTCAAATAGATTCAGTAATCTCACCTGTATTTTATAGATGTTGCTGTGAAAATACTTTGTAAAATTTCCACGTGCATATTCAGCTCCTGCAAGGCTTGCTATCCCTTGCATGAAAACACTTCCCAGCACAACAGAGACAGATATTGTTTGAATACAGTCCTGCTACACAGAAAGCAACGAATAACACAGAGCTTGCTGGTTTCCCACTGACAGCTGGTCCCCACACTGTGATTAACAGACAAAGAAAGAAGATTACAGACCTCCTAAATTTGCTAACACAGTTTCCAGAATTAATTGCATGAGGTAGAATCAGGAATACGAGGGTGTGAGCTGGTCCTGTAACAAGGGTGCTTGTCCCTGAAGTCAGATAGAGCTGATGCACAGCTCACAGCCAGCAGAAATCTGAGCACAATCCTGCTTGTTTGTTCCTGGCTGCACCCTAGGAAGGGGCTGGCAGAGGCAGGAAAACACTGGTTTGTAGCTGAAGCCAACCATCACCAAAGCACAAATCACACCCCAAGCTGTGCTGCTGCTCTGGCTGGTATTGTTCTACTTGTGCCCAGGGACACCTGCTTTGGGTGATGGGCTGGGCCAAGATCTGAGGCCCCTGAACATCCCTATTCTTCTTGCCTCACAAACAACCCACAGAGAGGAGGAGTGTAAAAATACCTTTCAGATTTCCTTCCTGACTTGATGGGGTTTGGGGCACTTCCTAGTTAAGCTCAGGGATCAGCCAGCTCTTGCCCACAGGCAGAGCCCAGAGGAAGACAAAAGTGTCAGTTCCCAAACAGCCACTGGCATCCTCTGCCTATACACAGGGCCACCGCTAGGAGGACCCTGCAAAATTTTTGTTGCTAAAACACAACTTCCAGTCCAAATTACATTCTGAGCATTCAGAAATTAAGAAATATTGCACAGAACTCTGTGGCTGAGGAAGAAGCAGCACTTTATCCCTTCCCAGAGAGACGGCTCATGAAATCACAGTGCTGCTAAAACATTTCTGCTTTCCCAAGCTGAGGACATTCTACTTTGCTGCAGGTTCTTTAAATCACCATGTTGGGCTTTAAATCTGAAAGGAATTAGGGATTTGTCTTTACAAAAAAAACCTGTGGGTCTGCTGCTAAATAAAGCTAGATACTGAGAGATAAAAGAAACAATGAAAAGGATTCAACTCATTGATGAAAGGAGTGAGAGGGATTTGTCTTTACAAACAAACTGCAGGTCTGCTGATGAATAAAGTCAGATACTGAGAGATGAAAGAAACAATGGGAAGAACCATAAATTCCATAGGAGTTCCACTGACTGACACAAGGAAAAGAAAAGGAGGGTATACATTAGAAGGCAGTCAGGTATTAGGCACTCTGGGAATTCTGTACCTCTCAAGTACCTCAGCTAATGGGAAAACAGAGAGGGACATGTGGCCAGGAAATGAGGATAAAAAGGAGGCTGCATCCTCCAAAAATTAGTGGCACCCCAGGGGAATGCCCCATGTCCTGTTATTTGAATAAAGTTACAGGACTACTCTGTCTCCTTTTTGGACATAAACCTCTGCTGTTTGTGTATTAATTTTCCTGACAAATCTGACTTCAAACAGATTTTCTTCCCGACTTGATTGGGTTTGGGGGATAATTCTAAACTTCACCGGCAGTTACCCAGCCGCCTTACCGGGAAGGCAGGAATCATTCCCGTGTTCATTGTCCCTCCGTGCAGGAGGTGCCGGGGAAGCAGCAGCAGGAGCAGGAGCGGAGCGTGCGACGCTCTGTGCCGGCAGCAGATGGCAGGAGCGCACCGGCACAGAGCGCAGCACGGCGCAGCTCAGCTCAGCACAGCTCAGCACAGCACGGCACAGCACAGCCGCGCCCAGGACCGCTCTCCCGCCGCCCTGTGACACTGCACGGGCACACACACACACCGCAGCATCCCCATCACCCGACAGGCTTACCCTGTCTGACACAATTACAGCTTTGAGACAGCACCAGGCCGCCACACCGCGTTCGCTCCATCCTTTCCACCGGCAGCAGACAATGTACGGGGTGGGAGTGAGAGGCGACTTTAAGAGGAGATAAGCCACAAGATAGACACCAAACCTACCTACAAATGCTATTTAATGCCAGATTTCCAGCTTGTGACGACTGAAGGAAAAGGCCAGCATTTTGTCTAAGCCATCTGTACACAGCTCCTTTTGTGCTGTTTCTCTTTGAGTGTTTATGCCACTTTGCACAGCAGCACAACTGAGCAGGCAGCAAGCACCACGGCTTCAAAGGAGAACAACTGCTGTTTATAGAACCACTGTCAAGAATTTATTGCTAATGCATTTTGATAAGTTATGAAAAGAGAATGAATCATTGCAGGTAAATTTAGTTCAAAAATTAGATTTTCTATTTCTTCATCAAAAACCAGGTAATCTCTCAGCAAGCACAGAGCTGCCCAGGAGCAGTTCTTGTGTTCAGAGGAAGCAGCTACTTCAGTTTAAGGACAGAAGCCTCCAGAGATTCAGATTAAAAGTGAAGTCAACATCTAACTAATCAGTTTCCCTTGTTTATTTTGCTCCTCAGAACATAGTGAATACAAAAAAAAGTAATCTAGGAGCATTCAAAATAAAATGCAAAGGGGATCATCTAGGAATGCACATACACCCATGTATTGAAGAGCAGAGCTGGGATTTTGGAACTGTTTCAGGGCAATAAATAGTCTATCTAGAAATGGGGGATGAGCAGAAAACCTTAAGAAAAAAACAATAAAAACAGTGTTGTAAAGTCGTGTTTGCGTGTTTTAATCCAGTGTATAAAATTTCTGAACTAAATTGATTTAAAATGCACCTAAATAGCAGAGACAAAAGAAAACAAAGACAGCTTCTTAGTCAAAGGAAGTGTATTTCTATTTTGTCAGTGTAACTTCCAGAGATTTAAAATACAGACCCTCCTCTATGGGTGATGTGCTGGGAAAGGGAGAAAGGGAGAAAAGGGAGGAGGTTACAGCATGATTCCACCTGTAGGAACAAGATCCATCAAATTGTCCATGTGTCAGGCTGAGTTATGGGTCAGGGAAGGAACAAATCCAGAGTGGGAAGTGGGTGCATTTAATGTGTTTAATTAATTGAATGTGCGTGCTCTAACAGATAGCTGTGGACATCTGGCAACACAGAACACATCTGGGATGAGGGAACATCAAAGGAACAAACCCAAGCACCCTCTGAGTTTACAGAAATAGCAAACTACCACCACAAGTGTTGTGTTGGTAACACTGCCACTGTGTGAACTACAGCACCGTGCCCAGTAAGAGCAGCAGCACACGGGGGCTATAGACACTTCTGAAGTTGCATTTAAATAGCTTTGTCACACCCACACTGTAGCTGTAGGCCAGCAAAAACCTTAATGGAGGAGACAAACATGTATTTCTCTGCCCTAGAACACTCCCCAGCCTCTGAACACTGCTCAGACACTGTCATAGGAGACATTGCTGGGATACCTCTCTTGCCAGCTCCAGACATGCATATCCAGAAGCAACCCACCAGCAAGCCTATTTCAAGTCCTAGAATTGATTTCCAAGTATTGGATAGTGATGCAGATGTCCTGTCATGTTCTTTCCCCCTTGCCCCCAACCCCATATTCAGTCTGGAGTCTGGTAAAAGGGAGGTCAGTGGATAATTCTAAATCTTCACACCTATTTTCCCATTCCACTTCAGTTAAAAGGAAAGGGCCCAGCCCCAGCAGTCAGTGTGAGGGACAGGGCATTTGTTGCAAGGGGGCTGGGTGGAGATCCAGTTTAGGGATCATGGGAGGGAATTCTCCACTGTGGGGAAGTCAGTAAGCAGGGACAACAAAACACATTTGGAAAACAGCAGAGGAAGCAGAAAAAATGAATGAAGTGGTAAACAGAGCCCTCCTAGGGCCATTAAAGTTGCAGATTCTGTGAGGAATACTTGTTGAATCCAATGGGATGTGGTCTGGGATTAAAGCAAAATTGTGGCAGTTCAGAAGACACGCACAGGTTTTAAGCATTGAACAGCAACACTCACTAAAGCTCCTTAACTTTGGTGCTCACTCTGCCAAGGCAGATGAGCTGGGCATGGAGCAGAGAGGGGCAAGAGACTAATTCAGAGTCATGCTTTTGAAAGTCCTGAGTATTTCATCTCAGAGGCCTGAGACCAAAGCTTGTGTAACAGAAGAAACAAATGTGGAAACAAGTGAAGCAAAGAGAGCTTACAGCAGGGAGGAAATGCAAGAATTGGGCTTTGGGGGAGCCTGCACTGCTAAAGAGCAATCGCTTGATTGCACCAAGGACGAATGCTGGGAGATGTCTGAGTCTCCTGCCTGCTTGAGATGCTCAGCACACAAACAGCCCTGGCTCAGTGAGCCCCAAACCACAGCTGCATTCCCCACACCAGTGGATGAAGTGAGGGCAGCCTCTCTCATCTATTTCCCCTCCTGCTCGAGTGAGCTGAGCTGAATTTGTGATCATCACGCAAGCCTTGTATCCCTTGCAAGCTGAAGCACTTTTCCTGCTTTTCCCAACACGTCAGCTAGGGTCAGAATTTGCTCTGCCGACCCTTGTGCTCAAAACTTGCAACATGGACTTAGCCCATGGAAACATGGAAGGAACACGAGATCCATTGCTTGTCCCCAAGCTACAAGCTGCCAGACTGCTTTCCTGACTTCCTTCCCCTGCCCAGAAACAAAGCTGGAATTCTCACAGCATCATCTACTGGCTCCAGAAGATGGAGCTTTAATGACAGCTCCATAAAATTTAACATCACCATTGATTAAAAAGAGAAACAAAAAATATGAGTTGGCATCATTGCAAGGCACCCAGGTGGTATTTTGCCCCCTGCACTGGAGAATGCAGGGGCAAGTCCAGCCCTGGAGACTTGCACAAACACAGCTTGGGGGTAAACCCCCTTGGCCCCTGCCTGCTCAGGGCAGAGTTGGTGTGTTATGGTGAGAGCCAGCCTCTCTGCTGCCCTGGCAGGGGCATGACATGCCAGCAGCCTCCAGGGTAACAAGGAAAGATGTTTTTGACCTCTTCTCTATTGCTTCAAATGTGTGTCTCCACACACCACCCCACTGTCTGCCCTTCAAGGTCACACACATGCACCATTGAGGCAAGGGCTGGGACAGACAACCACACTGCTGGCAGAATGGATGCTCTTCCCATTTTATGTCTCTTAAAAGCTGTTAACTTGAAGCAGAGAGAAAAGGAATCAATAAATGGAGGAGCTGCAATCTCTTTTGGGTATCTTAAGAGCCTGGCTTTTGGCTATTTTCAGCAAATTAGTGTGGGGCTCTTACACACTTCTGCTCCCTGTGAGGTGAAAGCAGGACTGCCGCCAGCTCCGTGACTCATACAAACACAGGGGAAGAAACATAAAACAAGCTGCCGGCTTGCTCTTTCCCAGGGCTTAATCACACCCTTTGTAACTATTTGATGTGCCTGCTCCAGCACATCCGAAGTTGCAGCATGAGAACAAGCGGGGCTGGGGCTGGGCTTCGGCAGCTTTGGCACAGAATTGCTGCCAGAGCCCCATCTCAGACTTCCCACTGAACAGAGAGAGGAAAACTGAGATCTGTCTGCACTTTTGAGAGAGTAGCTCTCAGCAGCCCCTGCCAGCTGGACAGAATAACTGCTATGTTTTGTTACAAAATATTTTTGGCTAGGACACACAAGAAGATCCCTTCTCATCCATCACCTCCATCTACCAACCTAACAAACACCTACAGAGCTGTTCCTCCCTAAGTCTCCAAATCCTGAGCCATAGGTAAGTATTTGTATTGGATTCAAGTTCAGGGACTTGGCAAAGATGTGCTGGAGGTGCTTGAGAAATGTTCAATATTTGTTGTTATTGGGCCACATTGCCAATTCTCATCTTCTGTCTTTTTCTGAAAATCCAAGTTTCTGGAGTCCTAAGGCAGGGCAAAAGTCTCAGCTTAAATTTATGGAAAGAAATTACCAACTCCTATCCATCACATCTGCAAATAACCAAAAATACCCTGAAGGAGATGAGTCTCACTTAAAAGTAGAAGAAAACAGAACAGAAATAAAAATACACCAAGAGCTTTTAATTTTAGAGTCAAACTCGGCTTCTGAATGCCTCAAGTTTCACAAACCAGCTCACTGCTGTTCCCCCTAAGCTTTCCTTTGGATGGCTGGCATCAGCTCTCTCTACAAATTTATTGAGTGAAAAAATGGCAAAGTAAAACCCACTGGCTCTCATATAGGGAGGGAGATAGAAAGATGGCACTGAGGAAAAGGATAGAGGGATCCCATGTATTGTTCCTGGGGCAGTGCTGTTCTGGGAAAAACACTCCAAAAAGGAATCTGCCCGCAGCCTAGGGATGGCAGAGGCAGGCTATACTCTTCCCTGGACAGAGAGCTTCCTCCTCTGGAGTGCAGGAGTGCAGTGCATCTTCTCCCAGCACTGGTCCCTGTCTTGCTGTGGTGCTCTAAGTGCCCGCTTTCACATCACAAACTCTGCTGGATCTCTAACATCCCTTCAGAGCTCTTCCATGCAGGCAATCTCCCTCCAGACTCAAAGCAGAACAGCAGCACTGTACACTTGTACTGGAGAAGTTAGAAACACCACAGTGAGCAGGGAACAAAGGCTCTGTTCCAGGGACCACTTCCTGCCAGGTCCTGCAGTGCAGCACAGTTTGGGCACCTCTGCCAGGGAAAGAGATTTCCAGGAGCTCAGAGAGCCCTGACTTCCCCACCAGCTTTACTGCTGGGCTCCCTGCTTGCTTCCCTGCCCAGCATGAGTTAATTATTCCCACCAGAGCACAGTGCTTGCCCCATGGGGGCATCTGGAAGAAGCATTCACACAGGGCACTGGTGTGACTTGGTGGGGGACAGAAAAGCAAGTTGAGTTCAGCAATTTTTCTAAGACATCAAACAGCAGCATGTCCAAAAGCCAGCTCCTGCCTTCCCTTCCAACTACTGCCACAGCTCTCACAACCCCACACCAGGCCAGGAGAGGCTCTGTCCAGGGCTCTGCACACCTCCAGGCTCCTCCACCTTCAGCTGATGTCCCACAACATCCCCTGGGACACTGACAAGCCTGTCAGCACCCAGCTTCACGCAGCTCTCAGGAGCGCCAGAGCTCTGCTGATCCCCAGAGCCCAGCAGCAGCAAACCCCTGCAGTGCCACGCTCTAACACCGACAGCTGCAGCCTCCCTCGCTGCCTGGGGATTATCCTCCTCTGACCCCCTCCAGCTCCTGTCTGTGATCTGCCCACCCCACGCCACAGCCTGGCACAAGGCCAAGCTCCTCTGCCTCCAATCTCCGTTACTCCATCTGTCCAAGCCCTGGCCTTTTCCAGCACCCTTGTGATGCTCCAGGGGCACAGCTGCTCAGCCCCAGAGTCTGACACCCCCAAAGGGCTCCTCAGGGGCTCACAGAAACTGACAAAACAAAGTTTTGAACACCATGGAAAGACCACTCGTTTTATCTTCTCCTCATCTGTGTGCACACAGGGAGCCAAGAGCCTCACTCCCTCGCTATTTCTGGATGTGGGCAGACCCTCCTCTGCCTCTGCTATTGAAGATGTCTGACATTGCAGACAGGCCAGGGCCTGGCATTTGGTTACCTTGCAGGCTCTCTTTCAGCTTCCACCCAGAGATAACAGATCCCTGCCAAGAAACTTAGTTGTCTAGGAGACCACTTTCAAACAAGAGTTTGCTAGAAACGATGTTATTATCCAGGGTAGCACATCTCCACCGGGGAGCACTGGGGTTAACTGCCTGCTAGCTCTGCCTCAGTTAAAACACAGCCTCAGAGACAGAGAGAGAAGATCAAAATGAAGTTGGCAGCATAACCAAGTCCCAGAGTTCATAATTTCACATACATACAGGATTCTCTGGAGGCACTGCAAGGTCACGAAAGAGAGCTGTGCTCCTCCTAGTGTCATGGCTCAGCCTCCCCCTCACTCTCTTACACTGATTTTATATTCCTAATTCAAGCCAAAATGCAAAGAAACAGATCCTAGCCTTTCACTAACATTGACTGTGTCTCCTCTGGGAACTGCATATTTCAGGTGGCAATATTTAACCTAGAAACAAATGAAAGCAGAAGCAGCTGCACAGGGAGAGCACAAGAGCAGACAGGTGGGTTGGGATGGTGTGAGCAGAGGGCTGGCAGGCACATAATGAAAGGTGCAGCCCAAGGGCATGCAAAGAGTTTCACTCTGTGGATGCAGTTTTCTGGCTCCCACTGCATGTTTCCTCCCAGTCCTGGCAGAGGACAGAGCTCTACGGCAATAAAATCGCGTTTTTCATTTGCCTCTGCCTTCAGCAATAACAATTCCTATTTTCTCCATTTCCTTCTTCACACATTGGGTTAGCTAAGAACAAGAAATCTGCCACTTCCACCCCTCTTACACTACAAATAAAGTAATGCTCCCTCACAGCAGCATCACCAGCTACCAATAACTTCACCAACACTGAAAAGGCAGCCAGAGAACAGCAGCCAGGAACAAAGAGTGCATGTGGGTAATAAGGAAGAGTTACCCTGCACGTAATCTTCAAAACCAGCCAGAGATGAAGCAGTTGAAGGAAAGAAAGGCATTTGCAAAACTACCAGGTGTCAGCTGATCTATTTCTAATTGCCTGAAATGACAGCTCCTGACAGCACGAAGCTAATCTTACATCTCTGGAGAGGAGTTTCAAAGGTAGCAGATATTTCCTGGCACAGGGAAAAAGCTGAGCTGGGAATTCAGGTTATAAGGCACATAACAGAGTGGGAGCCATTTTAAGGTCTTCAATCACTTATTACAACACAGAGCTTTATTTGGTGCAGCCTCTTCCGTACAAAACATGTAAAAATAGCAACTGGTGAGACATGAAAATCAGAGACAGTGAGCTTGTGCCAGAGACATTTAAGGACAATGATGATCTGCTGTTATGGCTTCAAGCAGAGATTTAAGTCTCCATAATTAATTCTTTGCTCTACACCGGACATGAATGAGGGGAGAGGTATCAAGGGTAATAGTTTTATCTTCAAGATAAAGCAAGCCTGAAAATGCACTGGATGTAAAGGAACAAAATTTAGCAAAGAACTCAGAATATGAAGTTGAGAGTTTCATTCCATACCAAGTTTTTGCTCAGTCTCCTACCACAACAAAGACCTAGACAGTTCAGCTTCTTATGCAGTTTGTCTAGAGATTGAATTTAGCACCAATTTATCATGTGGCAAAGTCTTCTCTGAAGAACCTTTCACTAAAAGACCAGAAACTCTTAGCAGGTAAATTCTTTTTACTATAAAGATTTATTGAAATCTGAATTCAGCCTACAGGGTCAAACTAAAGAATACAATAAAATTTTAAGCACCAAATTTCTTTTCTCCCTTTTTTTTTTCCCCAGGAGACTGGTCACTAGATTTTCACACTTTCTTCTCAGTAATGTGCATTTAGCACCTCTGTCAATTTGTATAAACTCTAAAAATTATCACATTAAGAGGCCCTCTATGCCCTCAGCACCATGATGAATGCATGGTGACTCCCTTAACCTAAGTAGTTTGTTTTTATTATGGGAAAATGGGTTCATAGCCCAGCATCAAAAGATTATTTGCTCCCTTATTGGGCCACTGGAGGCCCCTAGAATTAATGCTGAGTGGAGGGACAAAGTAACCTTAAAAAGGAAACAGCAACTCCAGAAATATGTTTCCAGTGAAACCATGGGTCTTAGAAAAAAATTGGAAAAAAAAAAGGTAAAATTTGTCCTCTTCTGTGCTGAAGTCTGTGGGGTTTTTTAAAATATCAAATAAATCCACAGAGCAGTACAGAAGACAGAAATCCACTATGGCCAAGATTGAAACATTCTAAAATTTGACTTCCTTTGGAGTTGAAACAAAGGACATAAAACCTCTGAAATGATCCACAAGAGGAAAAATCTAAAAATATTTCAGGTACTTAGGTACAGGAACAGCAAATAGAAAATAAACAAAACATTTCATAAACTTCAAGCGCTCTGTTCCAGAAAAGAAACATCAAATCTCATTATTTTTTCTTTATCATGGAAAATCAGGGCAATGCAGTCTTGTGAGTTACTCCACTCAGATGGAAAATGATCAAAGGTTTTTGCTACAGCTCTGCTTATCGGGTGTTTAAAACAGCCTCACTGATGCCCTTTGCCTTTCTGAGCAGGATGCTCCGGACTGAGAGGCCGAACCTGGCCAAGAGCAGCAAGGTGAACTTTTCCTTTGGGTGAGCCAGAGGACACCAAGCTGTGTGCCCAGGGAGAGGTGGTGCCCTGCAGACAGGGGAGGGCGATTCCTGTTGGAACCCAGCACATCCCTCTGGTCCTGAATGGCCAAGACCCCTGCCAGGGGGCTCAGAGACCCTGGCACAGAGCCCAGAATGCCTGTGTAGGTTTGATTATGACCCTTGGAGCAAGTTACCAACCTCAGATGAAGATCTGCAAGCTGCAACAGTTTAAGCAGAATGATAATGAATTTATCATGGGGTGAAAAAGAAGATTTTGGGGTTTTTAGAATGAGGGTTCAGGGGGCAAGATGGAGGGATCTGGGCGTGTCCAGCCTTTCTCCTTCTTCTTGGCCTCCATCTTCTGCTGTGATGTTGGCACTTTTGGATTAGTTTAAGTAGAAGCTCACTGTCTAACATAGGTGATAGGTATTGGAAAGTAATTGTAAATATTGTACACATAGTTTTTAGTATGAAAAGATAACACAGCCCTGGGGCAGGCAGAGTGCCTCAGACTGTCTTGCTGAGCAGACCTCAGCAGGACAGGACAAAGAATTTTATAGATAAGATACAATAAACAACCTAGAGAACTGAAGAGCTCTGACTCCTTCGAGTGCTGGGCTGGGAAAAGAGACTTTCTAACGTTTCTTGGGGTCCTTCTGACCACAGAGACCCCGAGAGATTCCCCCCGACAGCAGCAGAACCCCCGGCCAGGCCTGGGCGCGCGCGGGACAAAGGAGAACAAGCTGGAACCCGGCCGGGAGCGCTCTGCCAGAGCTGCCTGCCAGAGGGAAATCCCAAAAGACTGTGGCCTGGAGCCAAGGATGTGAGGACAGGGAATTAAAGAAGCCCATCTAAAGTTGACCGAATTTCCTTCTCCTCCAATTGCTCCTCCTTCCCCTCAGGACTGATGGGGTCTTTCTGTGGAACAGATGTCAGGATAAGGAGTGGAGCTCCTTTGGAAAAACCCAGGAGAGTGGAAAGAAGTATTTGTGAGGGTTTCTCATCCTCAACACAAGGATCCTCCACTCCTTGCTTTAATGAAAAATGACCACACAAACCAATGTTTCCACACAAAAAGTTGCCAATGTCCAGTGCAGCTAAGTGCCATATGTGAGCAGGAGCATCACATAAGGACCTAGGAAAGATCTGGTGCCAAGATGGACTCCAAGCAGCTAGTTTGGGACCATAAAACAGGACTGGATTTTCCACAGAGTGGGAAAGGACACAGTACAAGTAATTTCTAATCTGGGAAGGTACAAAAAATCAGAGAGTTTGGTATCCACAGTTCACACCAGGACTTGGCCCCCTTTGCTCAAAAAAAGCCCTAGAGATACTCAAACAGAAAGAAATGAGACAGGGAGATCAACCAAAACCAATTAGCAGGCTCCAGCCAGAAGGCAGAATTATCCCTGCCATTACTGGCATGCTGAATTTCAGCTGCAGATGAAGGCTGGAAACTTTGACAGTAGGAGAAAATCAGCTTCAGGGCTTCCAACAGGCGGGTCCCAAACCACATAGTTAGATTTATTTAACAAACAAAATACACTACAACTAGCATTTTCTCTTATCACTGTTAAGTGGGGATTTTCCAGTTTGTTTTTTTCTTTAACTCTTTGTAGTTTCCTAAAAAATTCCAGGGTAGACACTGAATTTCTTAGTGAATATATAGCCTCCAGTAAGCTTGTTTCTCCCATCCACCTTTCAGAAGCCCTGGAGCAGCTGAATATTCCTTTTTAAAATTAATTGAGTTGGACTGAATGAGCAAGATGTCAGTCAGCAAAGCATCAGCATGTTCTCGGGGCTCAAAGATCCAGAGGGGTGGGGCAGAAATGAAGAGTTGAAAAGGATGTGACATATC
This sequence comes from Zonotrichia albicollis, assembly GCF_047830755.1. Taxonomy (NCBI): domain Eukaryota; kingdom Metazoa; phylum Chordata; class Aves; order Passeriformes; family Passerellidae; genus Zonotrichia; species Zonotrichia albicollis. Next base: position 30,728,876 of record NC_133827.1, on the reverse strand, counting down.
CATGCCCAGGACTCAACAGATCACTTTCATTAGATACTTCCATGGCCAGTTATCCATGCTCATGTATTTGTGTGGGCAGATACCAGTACCCTTTCTCAAGATGCAGAGCAAGAAGTAATCCCAAGACAGCTCCACTGACATCCTAAAGATCTCTCCACGAGTAAGTTACAACTCTGTGAGAGCAAGGACACCAAAGATAGCCTATAGCAAGTCTGTAGCTCTCCTATCCTGGATTGATTTATTAATTTCTTCTGTGCTGGTGATTATAAAGAGGGGGAAGGGGATGAGGAGACAGAGACAAGGCCCTTGTGTGCAATGAAATTAAATGCACAGCAGCAGCCATCATTAATGATGCATTATGGAGTAACAAAGGGAGCCTGGCTGATTGACACTCCCTAACAAGTTGTGTATAATAAACACTTCTCTCTAAACAGAAGGTTCCTGATTATGGGATATGTTCCCCCTCATGTTAATGATGATGTTTATTGTCATAAACGCACCCCACTTGAAAGGGGAGTGGCACCCAAAATAAAAGGAGGATTGACTGGGAGATGCTTGACTGAAGAAGCCACAAGGCCACCTTGCTGAGGTCTGTACAGAGCAAAAGGCATAAGGCTGAAAAGTAATCCAGGAAAATAAATAACTGCATAAGATGAGGGGCATGGATGCTCTGGATTTAGCTGCTTCAGAACAGGATCTGGACTGAATTTTTATGATCTTCTTTAAATAGGTATTAGTGTAGAACCTTGGTTCTACAGCACATAAGCTTTCACATAGAGCACAGAGGCTGCCTGGGGAACCTGCCCGGGGGTGCAGGCAGCCCTGCTCACCCACACACTCAGAGGAGCACCCTGCCATGGGGACAGGCTGCTTTCCTTCTCAGCACCAGCCTGGCTCAGAGCAGACCTGGAGCATCAACACTTACCCAGGACTGCCCACTCCAAACTGGTGGGGATCCAGCCAGTTCATGCTGACGCATTCCTGTCCCCTAGGATCTCACCTGCTTTTAACAGCTCGTCCTTCTCTCCCCTGATAACTCTTAGTGCAATCACTGTCATCTCCTTCCCTCATCCCTCTACCAGTACTCACTCTTTCCATTTGATGCTAATGATCAGAGGCTGCTTCGAGCTTGTGAGAGTCCATGGCTGACAGACCACAAGCCAATACTGGTTGGGTTCAAGCCACAGTCCCTCAAGCAGGTAGAGTCCAGCCCAAGGGCTGTAGGGTCCTTGCAGGACCAGAACACATTCCAGGCTACTCAAGGCATGTAGAGCCACACCAGTTCAGATTTCCCAAACCCTGTCTCACCAGCAGAGAATTTATCTCCAACAGAAACAGGGTCATCTAGTGAGGGATAGAATTCTCATAAAGGGAGGGTTAACTTCATTGCAGGGTTTGAACACCTTTTGCTCCTCAGGACTGAATCCAAAATGAAATGGGATGAAAGGACCCAAGCACAAGAGAAGCAGAGGGGTTATTCCTAACCAGAAATGTTCACATTCAGAAATGCATCTGAGCAAGCATCCCAAACAAGCCCATTTCCAGAGGTTAGTCCCTGGAGCATGTCATGTGGAAGGCTGCTGGCAGACATTGAACAGAGGGTGTAAACTCTGAGTTTCCCAGAGAGCAATTAGAAGAGAAAGGCAGGAAATTTGCAGATCTGTAATTAATGCCAGTGAGAAGTCAGAACAGAGGGTGACATCACCACAGCTAATTACAACTAGGGGGAAGGGTAGGACTAATCGTTATCCTGACCCTGTGATCCATATCTGCCTTGCTTCAATTGTACTGCTGGCCAGACTTCCCAGGACGAGCGTGATTCCCATGGCATGTTTTGGGCTCTGTTCATCCCAAGCACGTGTGAGGCCAGACTCCCATGTATTTTACACAGCTATTTAAAAAGGAGAGTAGTCAGGAAGGAGTCTAGGGACAGATCATAGGGCTGCCCATGGGTCTTGCAGCAAGATAGTCCCTTAAAGCTTCTGCTGTAAGAAGATCCTCTGAGGCACAGAGGAGCTGCCAGCCCTGACCTCTCTTCCCCTTCCCGCATTTAACTGCCCAAATCCCTTTTTCCACACCCACCCCAGAGTTGGCATTACTCCAGCAGTCAGAAATAAGTAGACATCTGGCACCAAATGTGAGCGAAGCACTTCTGCACTCCTTGTGCCAAGACAATTCTCCCCAGGCTGTCACCATCGGTGGCCTGGAAGCGATATTTCCACATGCACACAGGGGATGGATGGCAGGGCTCTACAGCTCATTGCCATAGAGGGGGAGATGGGTCACAGAGCAAGAAAACCCAGAGAAATCAGGAGCTGTTTAAGGAAGGGCAGCTCTCATCTGCCAGGCAGACATGGGAAGACACTGTTGATACATCTTCTAGTCCTGATGCCATCGGTGTTCTGGGATGAGCCCATGAAAGGAACTTTGTGTCACCATAGGAAAAAGTCAAAGGTATGTCCTGATCTGAAAAGCAATTCTTTGGTCACTAAAACTTCAGGGTACCAGATTTTCAGTCATGATCTTCAGCTGATCCTCACAATCTGTTTAACCCTCTGACTCAGTGGCATTTAGCTCTCCTACTGCCACACAAAAGGATACCAGAAGACTGACAAGTGGTCTGCAGAAATGCAACATTACAGCAAAAAGTTCCTCTGAAACAGGAACTGAAACAAGACAGCCAGCATACTGCAGCTTGTGCCCTCCACCACCCTGCAGGGACATGCAACCACTCTGCCATGGAAAGGAAATGATTTCCAAAGTGGTTTGGCTGAAATGGCATATTGGTACAGGGAGCTGTCAGTTCCAAGGAAAACTCAACAAGGTCAAAAATTACCCAGACAGAAAAAGAAAAGCTATATCCACAGGAAAGGGAAGTTGCATCGTCTTGGTTTTATTAAGATTGTTCTTTATAGAAAACATGACGTTAGTATGTGGAGTCACTATTTTGGCATTGCATGAAAGCAACGGGCCCAGAAGCAGAAGCAGAGAAAGCAGCCAATTTCTGATGAACTCTTCAGGGTGAATCCAGTGCAGCAAGTTCAACCTGACAGCATAAAGAAAGAAAGCCCACCACACAGAATTTTACTTTGAGTCTTGATACAGGAGGTGTTAATAGCACACAAATTATTTTTAAATGCTTTTCTAAATTGCTGCGTCAATGAAGCAACCCTGCCAAAAAGGTTTAACTATTATATTGAAATATTGTCAGAGATGGCATATATTATATGTTAGTGAAAATTTCTTGGTAGAATTTAGCTACGCTTCAATAATGCTTCTAAGATTAAAAACATGATGGAAATCTACAGCATGACTTCAAAGTAAGACATCAGTCAGTTTACACAGAAAACCACAGAAACAGACCTGTAATACCTAACTGCTAGTCTGCAAAGGTTCATTACAAATTCCTTTTAAAATCTTTCTCACATCCTTCTCCCCTCTCCCTACTCTTGTTTTCAAAAAGACTGCAGGAATCCCCTGGATTAAGGGAAAACTCACAGTCCAGTAGCATGCAATATTCAGTCAGTCCTAAGGCTATTACAGCACGCCGCTCCCATGCAGAGATAAGCAGTGAGTTAGAAAAATATCTGAGCAGTTCCAAACATCAAGATGATTTCACACCTCGATGGAAAATATGCAGGCTAATATTGCAGCAGTCATTATGGCATTCAGCATACAGTCATGCTAAAATCCACAGAAGAATGTAACTACATTCCTTCACAGGATTAGAAGACTGATCCATATACCACTGAAACCAATAAGATTTTTTCCCATTAAGTGGGAACTGGGCTGGATCCTATAAAACATTTATTCAGTGAGCTTTCACAAGACACAGAAGTGCAGAACAGCTCCACTGTCAATACCAAGATACACCAGCATACAGTGATTTGTAATGCACGCTGCATGTGCTTACTTTCTTTCCTACCAGAAGGGATGAGCTGATCACAGAATGGGGTAGGTAATGAGGTAACATAGCTGGGTACTGCAAACAATAAACAGGAACAAATACATGAACTCATGACTTTCTAAGGAATAAAGCTAAGGTAAAATCAATAGCACCACTTTTGCATATGCCAGAAAGGTCATGCATGCAGCTTTTGAGGACAGCCACATGCTAATGTGATGCTTTGAGAAAAGAGTTTAGATGATATATATAAGCAGCCCTAGCAGAATTCAACAGTTCTTAAAGAGCTTTAAGTAGCACATTTCTGTAGTGCATAGAATAGTATTTTATGACCTGTGAGCACACAGGCTTCTGAAGTCACAGAAACACACGAAGGCAGCCTAACGCATATGTGTGGCCTTAAAAATCAGCCCAGCCATCTGTGTCACCTGCTGTTGGAGGTGAAGAAGCTGACCCAGTGTGTGTTTGAAAGTCTCACTCAAAGCCCTGTGCTAAGGCAACAGGGGCAGAGCGAGCGCTGGGGCATCAGAAATAGAACTGGAATAGGAACCCAGCAACATTGTGTGTGTGTGTGTGTGTGTGTGTGAAGAGTTGGGTGGGAGGAAAAAAGCCAGCACTGAACATTGTCAGGAGGCCTTCTCCTAACAATCCTGGCCAAAAGATATCCAACTGCAGCAGATTTCCATGTCGGAAGTCTATTTCCATCCCGAGGTTTTACAGAATGAACACCAGAGCCTGGACCTACTGCCATGGAAAGAGCCATTTCAACAGAAATCTAATGAATGGCTGATGATATTCCTGTCTACTAATAAGTATTGGATAAAACTGATGAAAAGCAATTAGCAGAGAGGATAGTGGGTGAAGGAGGGGGAAGGTAGAGAAACACACAAGCAATCAGGCCCACAAACTAAGAGCTGTTCATGTTTGGACATAATGTTCATTCCAGCAAAACAAGCTTTGTCAATTACACGTTTTGGATCCAAATCCTTAAGGAAGACTGTGTCTGTTATAGAGCACATCCCTGTCTGGTCTCGGAGAGAGGGATCTGTGTTGTACAAACCACCCATTCAGACACACTGGTGAAACAGCAGTGTTACCTCCCTGTTAGCAGAACTCTTGAGTTCCTTATCCAAACCCCTTAAAAAGAGGGTCTGAAAAGGGGGTGGATAATATACTTTAAATTCCACTGCAATGAGTAAGAGTTGTTCAAGAAGCCAGAAAACATGCATTTATCTCTTTAACATACTTGGAGACTCTTTTAGTCATAATGCTGGAGACAAGGGCTCAGCAAATTAAGAAGGAATGAGAAGGTATCTAGCTGCAAAATACAATGGCAGCCACATCTAAGAAGCTCACACATGTGAAAAAGCCAAGCAGCTGATCTGTCTGCACAACTGAGCGGCTGTGCCTTTTATTTTTAAACACTGTTATTGCTCATGATACTTGCATCTACTTTTCCTCTCTCACCCACAGTGGAGCAGCTGCCCTGCTTGTGTGAAAAAGGAACTTGTGAGCTCCAGCACTCATTAGGGCGATGCCTCACACAAGTAGGCTCTGACTGGGATGCCAATGAGACAAGTCTGTGCAAAAGGCAAAAATGACAAGGTGGGAGAGACCTCATGGCAAAGAAAGAGTAAGTGCTCAACAACTCTGGAATAACAATCCTGGGTCATTTCATCCACCATGGACTGTCTCACAGTGCCAAGGAGGAGAAACTTCAGGGGCAAGTGTGAAAAGGCAGAGTAGCCTCCAGCAATACCTCCTCTGACACACCTTCCCTGGCTTTCAGCAGTGCGTAGCTTAAAGGCTTCTGCACACAGCCTTGTAAATGCTACATAGTCAGTTTTACAGGCAAATTGTCCAGGAATTTACACAACTCCTTTTATACTCATTTGCATTTTGAATTTCATGTGTCATGGGGCAACAAGGTCCATGCTGCAACTATGGGTCATGAGAAATGTTTGCATTTCAGTGGCCACCTGCTATGTTTATTGGTGTCTGTAATTCTTCTGCAGAGTGGGAGACAATCAAAATTCATGTTATATCACCCTTTCCACCCCATTCACTGTCATTCCTTTCAGGGGAAGAAGGAGTAAAGCCATAGGGGAGAGTCTTTCTGGATTGCAGTCACAAATGCCATGAGTCAGTTCATTATTCTAAGCTGTTTCTTTCCTAAAGGAGTATCTTAACAGTTTGAGCTGCTCTATGGCTGCTTTACAAGGAAGAGAAAGATCATATTCTGATCCAGGCCTGATAATCAGAAAAAAATCTTCACTACCAGGCAATGACAAGTAGGGGCAGAGTGCTTCTGTAACTGGTATGAGTATTATCAGTCCAGACAAGTCCCACTGCAGAACAGAGACTAGGGCAAAGGGAGGAAGGCACCAGGGCACACACATCCCTTCTGGCACTGCTGGCTAACAAACCCTGATCCAGGGGAGAGAACTGACAAACTATGTCTGGCTTGTGCATTGCTAAATTAAAGTTGATGTATAGGAGATTTGTAAGAGCTGTAATAGAAGAATGTTGTCGAGACTAAAGGGAAGATATGGAAATTTGATAGCAAAACTTTCCCTGTCCATCCACCCTGCTATGTATCTGTCAGACTAGAGCTACAATCACCTCAAGAGAAGAAGCAACTGCCTACTGAGCCCAACCTTCTGCCTGCAAAGCCAGCTGTGTGTTTGCTTCAGGAGAGGATGAAAGACTCTGAGGTTCCTCCTAACTTGTGCTACCACAAGGCAGCAGAAGAGGATTATTCCTCGGAGCCTGTGGGATGGCACTCCCTAGAACCTGCTTCCATCCTGGATCCCAGGCAGCCTGACAGCAGCACTGAGCACCAGTGTCCTCCAAAGCATTGCCCACAGCTCTGTGGTTCCTTGCACGGTGGCTGGACCTTGTGCTTTGTGGAGCAGAGCAGCTTCTGGTGCTCCTGAGGAAACATCTGCCAGGGGTCTCACAGGGAATCTGGGGCCAAGATCCCAAAGCTAGACTCCACCCCTAACTAGAGAGGTCTGTGGGCCAGGCAGCAGGTTGCAGGACACTACTGACACCCTTTGTTTGCTCCTCCTAGAAGCATCACGTGGATCTGCACCAAGCTCTGTCTTGAAAGGCAGCGAGAAAGGAGAGCAGTGTTGCACAGAGATTTCACTCCCATGAAGTCAGCAGCATCATGAGTTATTCAAAGCAATTTTTCCATCCAGGACATTTCAGGCCCAAGGCTAGCACTCACAAAAGGACAAAGGAGAACAATACTTCACAGGTTCTGTTCTCAAGCCTTTTCTTTCAAGAGTTCTCTAAGTCCCAGCACACAGTAGAGTCCAACCTTAGCAGTGTTGCATACAAATATTAGCTATTAACTTGGTACTGTCCAGAGATTGAGAGAGGAAAGAAGGAATAAGCCTAGCCCTGCTACCTTGCTCAGTTTCACACTCTGGGCACTGTTATGATGTGGTACTCTCCCTTGCCTTAATGTTATGTCACCAGTTACAGTTTAGGGAGGTATTTGGGGGCCTCCTGTAGCCCTTTCTCACCGATATTACATATGTTCCTATGGTTTATAGCCACAAATTAGAGAACCCCATGACTTTAAATCATATCATCATGCTCCAGTGCTGCCTACAGTAACAAAGTCCCTATTTCTTCTCCACTGTGTTGGCTTGGCAAACTTGCTCCTTGCATCACCACACAAAGCCATGTCTCTTTTCTTTAGCAGCTACCTGCTTGTTACCTTTGATCAAAGCAGAACCATTCCCACTCTGAACAAACATTCCAGGCTTAAAGACCTTATACCAGTTCTCAGATAGCCCTTCTCTAAGAGCTCCTCACTAGCTACAGGAGAATGCCATGGAAGAATTCAGAGAAGACTCAAAATCCACAACTGGAGAATGTCCCTCATCAACCTTACCAGTGCCAGTGTGTGCCACAACCACTGGTTTATGCCTTAAGACATTTTAAGGGCCTGGAAAGGCTCATAAGGAACAATCTGCCCCTGCCTTCTGTGGTTGGGTTCATAGAAGCATTTTTGCCCACATTTTAGTAGTTTGAGAATATCATCCCCTTGGTATTTTTTAACAGGTTTTTGTTTCCAGATATGACACTTAGAAGGAAACCTAATCTTCATGCAGGCACCTGCTGACACTCAGGAGGACCCAGAGGCAGTAGATGTGTGCAGCCTCATCCTTTGCTTACACACAGCGTCCCAGGCTGGACAGAAAGCAGCTCAGCCAGCCAGGAGCACGGCCACTTAAACCCATTAGAGGGGTCTTTGCTGTGACTAAGCAGCACAATGGGATTAGGCAGGAGGAATGGGGGATGGGGAGGACCCCGCAGCTATGTGCTACAGACACACAAGATTTTAAGCATTACACACAACAAGAGGAAAGTGTGGATGGGAAGCAGGGCACAGGATAATTTTTTTATCTGCAGGGCTCTTGTTTAGTTTGCTGCAGCCCTGATCATGGTGATACACAGGCAGTGAAGGGCTCATCCAGGAGACCAGAGCACAGTATCTGGGTCAGTACAGCTGAGGTGCCTACCCTGAGGCAAGGGGACAGCGTGGCTACCACAGAGATTTGTCTCCTCTTTGAAAGGGGCACAAAGGGATTCTGAGTCTGCTGGATTTAAACCCTGGCAGAGGTCAGTGCCAGCTTCTTTTCAATATCTCCTAAGAAGGTCAACATGCCCCCTCAGTACTCAAAATGATTAGCAATCACTTGAACAGCTCCAATATCTTCTCCTCCTTTCCCCCAGTTTTATTACCAAGCAAGTCTGTGAGTGGGTTCAAAGGAACAGATGTCTTCATTGTGCCTTCCCTCTCCTTTTGCTCACAGGAAGAGGTGGAGCAGAGAGAAATTCGTTTCCTCCAAATAATATTTTTTGCTTACTCTATCCTCTCCACTATTCAGTAGTTACAGAGCGAGGGAGGAAACTGCAAACTTCTGATATTTAAGCAACTTATTCAGAGTGTGACTAAAAACTTTCACACTTGGAATACATGAAATAGCCTCTTTATCCAAATAGCACCCATGCTTTAATTCCAAATCTTGGTCGTAAATATAGTAAAAACTTGGTAAATATATTTTATTTCATTTTGTATCCAGCTGGAATTGGTTTGTGGCTTTTCACCTGTCAAGGCACACCTCAGTTTGCAATATGCAGCATTTTACTGCTTAGGACCAAAGCATGCATGCACTCTGAGTGAAATTCCAGGGTTTGCAAAGTACTCTATGATTAAATAGAACTTGGCAACAACACAAAAGCACTACTAACCCAGCCCCTAGTGCAAGCTCTTCCATCAGCATCACCAAAAATGCAAGAGATGCAACTGAATTGCCATTAAAGCCCTGCAGCACAAGCCCGGTCTCTTTGCCAATTGGTGCCGCCTTTCCCCCAGACACAGGCAAAGGTAGCAAAGAGCCTTCCTGGAGAAAAAGTGAAAGAACCTTGGCAAGATTTTGCTGACAGAGCCTGCCCTTACTAACCTGAAAGGACATCAAGCCTCCTGCTTTGAAAGCACCAGCCCCTGCACTTTGAGCTGCATGAAAATCCCCAGTGGCTGGACAGAGAACAGACATTTTAAACACAAAAGAAGCCAGAGCACAGCTGGGACCCCAACTGCTTTATTTAATAATGACACAGACAGAGGCATGGCAGAGTGTGCAAACACTGTCCCCTCCCTGGGCAGCTCCAGAGCGTGGGGAGCACCCCCCACTGTTCAAAGGACCACCATGTCCCACAGAATGCCAAGGTTACCTAAAACAGTGTGCACTAGCCCAAGCCTGCCACTCTTGACCTCTTCCAAATTACTAGGAGCTGTAGCAGTGGCATTGGGTGGAGAGTGCTGTTTTGGCAGCTCTGCTCACTGCCACAGGAGATCTGGTTTATAGACCACAGTCAAGAACCAAACAGCAATCAGGAGGTACCCTAATTTCTCATGGAAGGTAGATAGGGCTGCTAAACCATAGAGTGAGCTCCCAGAGGACAGACACTGAGAGAAACTATTGTGCCAAGCTGTGAATTGCTTTCCCATGGGACCAGAATGACAACTCTGAGTTTCTCATCTCCACCCCCTCCTGACTCAGCAGTTGCAGGAAAAAACCACAGTTCTTCCTATATTTCTCTTTATTAAGGCAGAATGTAGTATGTATTTCAGCAGAAGACTGACAGCTAAAGTTTTTTCTGGGAACATGAAGAGGAGACAATGCCCACCATCCCCTATAGACATTTCCTTTTTTTGATCCATCCATGAATGAGGCCACTAGTACCCCATGTTCTGGCTGGTGGAGGCTGCTGGTACCCTGCAAACATTTTGCACAAATGTCTTCTCTGATAGGCACAGACACAAGACTATAGACTCCACATTCCCCAGTGCCAAGACTTGCTACACTGTATTCCCCATAAATGCCATGTGTGCAATAAAACCACATCTCGTTTAGCAGTTGTGATTAACACTTCCCTGTTATGGGTTACAAAATAACCAGTTTCTCCTCCTTGGGTGCTACGCCCCAGGCACCACCATCAGAACACCTCCCCTGGACTTCACCCATGCACAAACATTTAACCAGCTTTAGGGGTAAAGTGCTCCAATTTACAATGTTAGCAGCAAAGTCCAAACAGCCATGCTAGTAAGGCATGTGGACTGAATTTGATTAAGCACTTCTGCTTATTCTCTGCACTCCTCAGTCTACATATAAGCAAGTTTTAAACAAACAAATGTGTGTTTACTGTGCCAGACTTTCAGGCAACTGCCCAGTCCCATCTCTGGCATGATTCTGTGTATACATAGAGCCTTAGAAAAGCTCATTCCAGTGACTTTCTGGGAGACTGCCAAGTGTGACTGCAAAGGGAAAAATAGGTGAGCTAATCACATTCCTATTCATGAAAACAGAATTTTCTCCATCTCAGCAGAAGGTGGAAGGAAATACATTTGGCCAGAGGACCCCAGTGATCTCTGTGCTGATGGCATTTGACTGAAAAGGAACACTTGCAGAGGGAGAAGCACACATGGGCTGTGTGTAATGTGCTTTTCTGAAGCACCTCCACACATTAACCAAGCCTGTCACAAATGCATTTCTGTACTCCTTTCAGGCTCCCGGGCTGGTATTACCCAGTTCTGGACACACATTCCCTGTGCCTCCCTGGTCTCATGGCACAAGACCCATCCCTCATCCCATCACTCTGTTAGACCTTTGCTACATCAAAGGGAACTGTACCTGACGTGGCTGCTGTCACAGACATGGAGGGAGAGCCAGCCCAGCACTTCAATCAAATAATTCCTTCTCTCAACCCAACTACCAGCTGAGAGTTCTGGAAAATGTTTTGGCACCAGTCTTAGCTGAATCATCTAGCAATATAAGCTACATCTGTTCCACATGCATGATCTGGAAAACATCTTTTCTTTAGTAATTTCACAGGAGGAGAAGGCAAAATTGATAGCAGCTTGGCATACGGCCTTGAGCATGCTGCACACCAAGGCAATCAGCTTTTCTAGTCCCAATTGCAAAAGGGAAATCAATCCAGCTGATTCTTCATAACTCACTCAACCACCTCAATTATTACTAGAGACAGTGAGCAAAGCCCTGCCAAAGCCCTCAAAAGAGGAACCTCCAGAAACAAGTAAGACAAACATTGAGAAACCGTCAGCAGGGATTTTTGCTGAGATGCAAAGAGAAAAGAACAAAACACCAAACAACTGCCAACAGTCCAGTCAATGGTTAATACCATGCAAGTGAAAGTTAACAAAGCAGCAGAAGGCACAAGACTACTTAAAATGCTTCTGCTACTTATACCTTGAAAATCTGTGAAAGCAAAGGTTGCAGTTTTCAACTGGTCTTTACACAGACTGGAGTACAAAGGGGCTCTGTCCCCAACCAAGCCCTAGAGGTACTGGCAGTATAAACCAAAAATCTCTATTTCAGCATTAAAAGCTGGTTTTAGTGCAACATTTTAGTATGACTGCCTACCATTAACCTGACCATTGTGGGATGCCTCTGCTGGATGTGTATCAGGTGAAAAAGTACTGCTGGTTCATTCCCTGCCAAGACACCTCCACACACTGTGGGTGCCTCGCTGGCCACAGCACCAGGAGCCACATGCAGATGTCTGTCAGCAGGTTCCTCTTCTGGGACAGAAATCTTGAGTAGCAAAGCCAACTATTATGCTGCCTCTTTTCTGAAGCCTGCCATTGGCCAATCTGGCAAGTACAACCTGGTCTGCAGTAACTGTAATGTGTATGCATCCTCTGGTGTCCAAAGGAAAAAACTAAAGAGATGGAGAAATCCAAGCTCTTTGCAGATTACACAGCACCACTAGGCACAGTACACCATTCTAGATCACTGACTGAACTCCAGCTCTTTAAAAGGTAGATTAAAAATACTTGCTGCACTGGGACAGAAAAAAAAAATCTAAAAAAGGAAGGATTTAATGGCTCTGCTCACTCACAGTCCTTGAAAAAACACTGCAAAGAGTTAAGTAGAAGTTAAAGTAAAGCTTAAGTTTTGCCCTCATCAACCTTGGCTGCATATTTTCAGTGCCAAAGAAGACACTGTAAGAGTTGGAAGAAAAATAAAGTGAGAACGGGCAGATAAGGGGATTTCATGGTGATCCAAGCCAAGCACTGCTGTCTTGTACTGTCCTTGAAAAGAAGTGAGAGATCTTTCTGCAGAGAGCACTAGAAGTACAAAATCAATATGCCTAGGAGCATTTTAGGTTGCAAAGGACACATTATGACCTGACTAATAAAAAAAAAATCATCTCTCTTTTTCTCTTGGGCACTAAAAACAACTAAGCAAACTTGCAAAACAGACTCAAACCTTTTGTGCACTTTTCTTCTCTCTCCTCAAACCCCATTTCAGTATCTCCTAGATCTAGCCTTCCCTCATGGCAAGACAGCACAAAGAAGTGCTTGAGTTTTTTACCTATATAGTGCTTAAGTGTAGAAAAAACTGAGTCAGTCTGGACTGGAAAAAATTGTGTTGTAAACTGCTGTGAGTGAATAAAACTACTCCGAAAATGGTCTTAAAAATATAAACAGGACATACAACAACTGATTTCAAAGTTAAGCTGCACATGAGAATCCACAGCACCATTTTGAAGCTCACTTCAAGGTGATGAGGATTCACACTAGGAAGACTGTGGTGACATGGTCAGGTCCTCCATTGAGTGCATCTGCCTTCTCAACTCTTCACTGTCATGTGGGGAGACTTCAGTTTGTCTCACTGCTTGGAAAAGTACCCTTCATAAACCTAAAAACCTGTCAAGAAATGCAGGAACAATTGCTCCATTTGCTGTGCTTCCATAAAAACCCTGCATAAATCAAGTTGCTGGGGACATGAAAAGCTGAATCAAATACTGAAAAAACACCATACATTATACTGATTTAGGAGAGGAAAAAATTCAGTCCCAATCTTAAATACGTCACAGTGGAAAGAATCGCATCGGAATGTGTGAAAGGAGACAAACTCCTCTCTGTTACAAATTGGAGCCCTCCTAAAGCACTGGAAAAAACAGAACTCCCTCTTTGTTTCCAAACACATTTTCCTCTTTTCAAATTCTACTTTCGTTTGTTCAAGATTCTTTATAAAATGGGAGAAGCTAGAAACAAATGTAATTTTTTTCTTAGAAGAGCAAAACTGAAACTAAACCTCCACAAAACCTCCACAAACTGATATAGTCTCCAGAAATTAGGAATCTGTATGAAATGTCTTTGACCTAACAAAATCACAGTTTAGGAGAAAGCTACACAGCACCAAAGGAAAGTTGGACAAAAAAGAGTCTCTATGTCTTATGATCCAGAGCCATGAACATCCATGCACCAGCAGTCAGCCAACTCTTTTCATAATTAAACTTTTTTATTTCTGTCCAACAATTATCTATCCTTTCCCAATAGCCAAAAATAGTTATTTACGCCTAAAGAAATTTTGTTTCGTAATAACCAAATGCAAAATTTGAAACAGTGAAGAAAAGCAACAAGATAGTAGTTTGCAAGTTCGCCAGCTGGATGAGGAGATCAGCATTCTAGAATAATTATTATTTTACTACTGGAAAGAAAAGAGCTTTGCCTTTACAGAAAATCAGCACCATGTAGTTCAGACAGAAAGCAATCACACCTCTAGATGGACAGAGGAAAAGAAGGAGGGAGGATGGGAGAGAGGGTGAAGCTTTTGTACAACCCCACCCTGCCTATGAAATGGAAACAACTCTCAAGACTTCCCTCTAGGCTGAGGCTGGGTAAGTAAATATTCACTTTCCTTGCATGTGCAGACAGATGCCACAAGGGAAGATGGAGCTACCTCTGTGTGGCAGAACATGCTTGGAGTGTGACAGCTTGGCTCTGTCAGGTGTTAATTCACTTCATGTGTCCAGAGATCTTCACCTCCAAAGCAGACTCTAGCTGGGGTCAGCACTGCACATGTACCTCATTTAGGAGTACTTCTGGCAATTTACAGGTAAGGAAAATATGTGTGCTGAGAAAAACAGGTCATAAAAAATCCCAACAGTATTTAAAATTAAAATAAAATGCCAGCAAAGTACACTTTGTGGCCACAGTAAGACCCTTAGGAATACTGAGACACTTCCTGACAGGTTGCTGGTAAGCACAGACTATTTTTCCCTCTCTCAGATGGCAAACAGGATCCAGCCCTCCCCAGCACTTAAAATTCAATATTGCAAGAGACTGTGACTCCTCTGTACATCGGAAGCAATGGGGGAAGCGAACAAAGCTGCTTTACTTTCTCTAATCTTTCTCCCTTGTGTGCCTGCACCAGATGGTGCTGAGCTGCAGGTTGGAGAGAGATAATAAACCCAGAGGGGGAAAAAAAAGATAATATTAGGTTATAAAACAGCTGACCTTCAAATATGACGTCAGCTGCTGTTTAATTGATGGGACGGCTCCAGACAGACAGACGCACACACCCTGGGATGCCCATATTCAGCAACTCCCTTTCTAATATGGGAAGAAGCCATACAGAGCACAGAGAAAATGGACTGCTCAACCTTTAGAGGTGTGAGAATGAGCAGAGGAAAAGTCAGAGCCTCCTTTTAACTTCAGACAGGCAGAACCACTTGTGGAAAGCATTCTTGCTGAAAGTGGTTTGCTTAAACCCTGGTCCAAGATTACTGGTCTCTACTGATGATAGCCTGCCTCTCCCACCATAAGGGAAGTTAAATAACCTCTGAGTTAGACAGCACAGTCTTCCAGAAGATGAAAATTATCAAATATTAGATGTTTTTAAGCTTTTGGCTATTCTGGACCAGAAGATTGCTTCCACCTGCCATCACTGCAGGCACTGCTATGAACAGTGGTTTTAAACACCGTATTAGGGACAGGAGTTATCGTGCTTCAGTCAAGCACAAGCTCTGGAAAACTCTGCCACAGCATACTGTAAATTTTTGCAACCTTTTCTGATATGCTGATGTCAAACAATTCTTACCAGCCTAGTCTTGGATGACTCTTTTCTATGATGTCCAGCTTTGGGTTAAAGCAAAACACACTAAATGGTATTCCTGCTGATGAAATGGAAAGCTAGACTGCCATGAGGAAGATGGAGCAGTGTAAAGTGCACAGGCCTGAGAGTGGGAAGCCCTGGGTGGCTCTCTGCCTCCCCTGCAAATGCAGCACAGAAGGTGGCATCTCCCCCTCCTTGGCAAGGAAGACACCTCCTGCCCACCTGCCACAGCTCTTTGCATGTTCCTGAAAAGGGCTTCAAGGCTATTAACTGATTTAAGAAACATTAGATTCTGTTTTAGGGCTGCCACTGCTCTCTAGACAAAGGTGACAAAGAACAACCTCAGCTAGAACACTGCGCCTCTCATGCACATCCTGGAGGAAGCAGTTTGCCAGTCTCAAGAGAAATCTATGCAGAGACTCCCAGCAGCAAGGGACAAAGCCACATTGAGTGACAACACTGAACAGTTCAGTATTTATTAGACATGTACAAAAAATAAAATAGCTTGTTGTAAGCAGCTCAGTGCTGAAGCACTGAATTCCAGTTTTCTTGCTGTGTCAAAGATACTTCAATCAAGGAGGAACAAAGCCAAGAGCAGAGACACTCAGTCCTGTGTCCCAGCAGTGTCTGCACCCAGACACCAACACAAACATCCCTCAGTCACATCACAGCCGTACCAGGTCTGCCTGGCTCTGCTCTCTGGAGCCAGACAGATGCCTGGACACTGGCCAGCACACAGGTCCCTCACCACCATCACCCTGTGAACAGCCCTGTAACTTGCCTATGCTCTCAGAAACCAAAGGTTACTGGCAGAGAAAATGCCTTCCTAGGAATTCAGAAATTCTGGAGAGAGATTGGAATTGGGGCAGCAGTGATTTAACATCTACCATTAAATGCAGTTTAAAATTTTATGGTCAGAGATAATAAATCCTATCCAGACATTTGCAGCTTGCAAGCCAGGCCATAGGCAGGGCACAAACAGCTTTGCTGCAAGATGACCAGGAACAAATTTAACTGCATTTCATATACAGAACATAAGCCCTGGATTGCTTCAAACCCTTGCTTTGTCCAGCACCTAGATGAGCAGATGCAGGGTCACAAAAGGAGGTGCTAAAGCAAACAGTATTTGCCAGTTAAAATAGATGGGGCCAAGAAATGAGGAATAAGGCTGAACAATGCTGACCTTTAGTGCAAAGCTGGAGCATTATCTTCCTTGGTGCACAACACAATAGCAGCAATCCTAAAAATAACCTTACATTTTCCTCCAGAATCACCCGTGGGTTTTCATTTTGGTCCAGGCTGCTTCTCATACTGCATGCAGTTTCTCAAACAGCTTGAATCACTGCCTAGTTATCAAGTGTGGCACTGAATGCCTGCATGTGTAGGAATTCTGCATTAACACAGTTTGCATGAGACTCCAAGATGCACTGTTGAGATCTTTCAGAGATGCTGGTCACATGATTATTCTGCCCTGCTGAGGACACAAATTGCTTTGCCTTCCTTTGTCAGCTGCTTTTCAAAGCAAACAGAAGGACCTTCAACTAGTCACCAGAAACAGAGACAGGGATGGACTAAGGAGTGTCCTTGTGACCATATCTGCTACAAAACAAACCCACAGACTCCTGCTGCCTTGCTGTGTGAGACACATGCAGCAAAAACCACACAGTCCACAGAGCTGTGCACAAAGCCAAGCAGGTGGTGGGGCCTCTGTGCCCAGTTTCCCAATTTCCTCCCATATGGGTCAAGAGCAGACCTCCCACATCCTCCAACAAAAATTACTTAAGAGGCTGGAGGCTAAAGATGGAGTTGCATCAGCATGGAGGGGACATCGAAAGACAGAGGTTTGCATCAGTAACACTGGCTCTACCCTCCCACTTCTCTTACCTCCTTAGATCAATTGCCCCTGTAATTGTGAGCAATACAACACTAACTACAGTCTCTTCAATATTCCAGTCACTGAAGTTGTAATGCCTTAAAAACAAAGGAATTGGGAGAGGGGATGGCGAAGGGAGAGGGCTGAAGCTGTGCTGTGTCAGGGAAAGGGAAGAGGCCTTTCTCCAGCTCTTTGATGTTGACTCCTGCGGTTCTAAATGGAACCTTACCCAGGAAAATAAATCTTCAGTTAAAGAATACTGCAAACCACAATGGGGTCTTATCCTGGCAATACCAACCCCACACCAGCTTCTAAAGCTCTTAGTTGAGCAGAGGGTGAGCAGCACCAACACTGTGCTGAAATGCGCATTCCTAAAATTCCCCAACGAATGCAGACACGCTCAGAGAAGGCAGCTTAGGGGTTATTAGCTGAGAATTCAGGTTCAGATGTTCCATGGGACAGAGGTCAGGGCAGGGATACAACCCCCTGGCTCTCCTGCACATTATTTGAAAGTCTTCAAGCGTTCTCAGCACTCTGTGCTCTCACTACCCACCATTGCACAAAGCACATTTTGCTCATGTTCCTTCAGTCTGTGCTGTCTCTGGCACTGGAGATCCACACTGCAGCAGCTCCTGGAGATCTAATGGAAACAGAAGCCAGCCCTACCCCTGATAACCACTGCATCTCTGTGAGGAAGGAGGGTATTAATGCAGCAGAAATCAACAAGCCTGCTTGTTTCTTATTCCAAAGCGAAGACAAAGGTGGGTTTTGTTCAGCTGAGCAGAACAGCCAAGCCTTGCAAGGAGAGCAGGAAAACAAGTGGATATTTTTCATTTTGGTTTGGACCAAGTACCATGCAACAGGATAGACATAGAAATATTTTCTGAAGAAAAGTTTAAAATTTGAAATGCAGAAGAAAAAATTTGAAATGCTCTACACCTGTTCAGTAACACTGCTCCTCTGGAGACAAAGGGGACTGGGAGGAGGGGATAACACAGAGGGAAAAATCCAATGCTTCAAGCTTTTATTATCCTAACTTTAGAATAGAATGGAGTCACTAAACCTTTCTGAGTTTTAGAGCATAAGGAAAACAGAAACAAACATCTGATTTTTTGGGTACATTTTAGAAAAAAACACGGCACACTAATACTTAAAAAGCAAAGCTGAAAGGTAGCAGAGACAAAGACAACAAAATGTGAGAGTAAAAGAAGGTCCCTAAATTCCACATATAACAACTGGAGGAAAAGAACTGTGAAGGGAGGAATCAATTCCTATTATTTGGTAGAAGTTTTCTGATAAATCAGTTTGCTAATCAAATCACACAATCCTTTTTATTTAAAGTTATTAATTTACAGTGTGTAATAGGTACATTTTCAGCCTTAGACTCTGAGCTGCATTTGGCAGCTACAGTGCTAATAATTAACTGTTAAAATATCTTGCTCCTTCAGCTCACCAGCTCCCTTAAAATGTCTTGTGGCAGAAGCCAATGTGCTGTTTGACCAGGAAATCAGTTGTCTTGGAGACATCTTCACATGCTACAGCAGCTCAGTCACTCACTTTGAGTGATGCCACCCAGCAATCTGCACATTACCTTCAAACACAAAATGAGGATATCAAAGCCACTGAAAGAGAAATCATCACCTGCAAGAAACATGCTGTTCTTCTCTCATGCACTGTTAGCTGAAGGAAGAGCTGTAGCAAAATGAGAGTTCTGATCTCAAAATGCTACCTGCCTGTGTAATTAGGTCACTAAAAGGCTAATGGTGCTCCTGGTTCATTTATAGTAAAATTATACTCTATGCTGGTCTTGCAGAATCAGTTTCAGGTCAAACCTGCAGGCATCCACTTCTAAACCAGAAGGTTACTATAAGATTAGACAAAGAGGAAATCCAGAAGTGTGACCATTAGCTATAACTTAATCTCTCAGATCAGAAAAACAGTTACAACTGTAAAGCCATTCTGAAGTACCAGGCACCAATTTACAAAGACTACAAAACAGTTATTTCCAAGGTAAACCACTAATCCACGTTATATGACCTGGTTAAATAAGATGCTTATCTTCTAGCCACCTGAATGGAATGCTAAAATGGTGCTATTCTTGGAAAGAAAATGTGGAACCAATCCTGCCCAGCTTGAAGGTGCAGACAGGGATGCATCAAACTCCTCTCACCAGCTCTATACACATATGCAAAATACCAAGGCAGAAAACGAGTCAAGTGCCTGACAGATTAGATTCACACCAGTGCATGTCTGGGACCCCAGACATGTTTGGGATTCAGGATTACAAATAATAGCGCATAATGTCTTTAATTGCCTTCAAAACACCTCTTACATGGCAACAGGCTTCTGTTGAGCTTTCTCCTGCCCCAAAAGTCAGGTTGGTGGCCTAGCAGGTGCGGGATCTAGGGCACCAAAGCCACCAAGCATCCTCAATTTTCTTCAGTACATGGTGTGATGATCCAACACTGTCAAAACTGACAGAGACTTATTCTCTTCCTGAGCCTCAAGGACCACTGGAGATGGTGTGCCCTGAAGACCTTATGGAAGCACAGAAAGATGCATTTAATGTAGCCACATCTTTGCTAACTCAATGACTTCTGAAACCACAAATCTATTAACCCTGGGTCTGCATATTTGCAGCACAAAATACAAAGAAAATTCTCCTGCATATCTTTTTCATAGTATCACATATGACTGGGGAGTGGCCCAGTTCCTGTTCAAACAGAGGTACATGCAAATGCTTAAAACCTTCAGGAAGAAAGACACAGGCCCTGTATAGAACATTTGTACCAACAGCTCCAGTTAAGGGCAAAAAGAAAAGCTTTGTCCCAGCTGTAATAAAAGGTTCCCCTGGGCAGCAAGAAGAGTAGTTTTGCTCACAGAATATGTGCATCTCAGCTGAATTAGTTAATGTGTGTTGAACACACTGAAAATTGTGAAGTGGTATAAAAATGCTAAGGATTGTTATTTATTATTGTCTCAGTGCACAACAGCGGAAACCAGTGCCATTTACAGACACGAATTAAGAACAACAGGAGGTCTATCAACATGCTGTGGGTCTGAGGATTTTCTTCATTTGTCTCCCTCAGACAGAAATCTTTTCCATAGGACTCCGACAGTCCTCGCCAAGCAGCACTGGCCTTGGCCCAGTGAAGCCTCTCACACTGGAACAACTCTGTTGGGAGGGGGTGAGACCTCCACATGGAATAAAACAAAGGCATATACACATTTTAAGGTAAAGAAAGAGTCACTTAAAAGAAGTTGAGGACTCAGTGATGTACACAGAACAATAGAGTGATTCATGCATGTACAAGCAATGCCTTAGAAGACTGGTCTCAGCATAAGAACAGGTTTTTAAACATTGAATTCTTTACTTGAATGTTTAAGAAGCAGTTTAGATAAAAAGATTATTCCTGATTTTTAGGGTGAAGGAGTGAGAGGGTTTGTCTAGTTTCTAAAGTAACTCATGAGTCCTCTAGTTCAGAGCCAGGATTTAGGTTTAAGAGGATCGAAATAATTTTTTAAACTTTGATTTTCTAGACTAACTTGTAACTTAACTCTGCAGCTCTGATAGTGTGAAAATAGTTTTGCTAAGTGCTTATATAGCACATATGAATCTCTCCCCAGGACAATTAAAACGACTGGACAGAAACAGTCTTTCTTTGATGTTACAAGCCTGTGTCAAAGGGGTTGTTTTCACTGCAACATTGTCGCCTCAACAGTAAATTTTGCACACCACTGACATTCACAGGATATTAAGAAAAAATGCAAGTTCAGGGTCAAACTTTTACAGACAACTTATTACATAATGCAAGCTTCTGAGACATGCTCAATCAAATTGTAATGGTTCCTTTTTCTCAATAATGCACTTAGATGTGCATTACAGCTCGCTCATTGGAAAAAAACATGGGCATTTAATTCAGCTTGTCAGAGACATGCTGCGCTGGCAGAGAGACTTGCATTCCTCTTATTTTCCTCAAGTAACTGATTGCTTAGCACATGGTTGTCCTACTGTCTACGAAATACAGATATTTCAGCAACTCAAGCTTTAAAGGCCTTATATCAAGGGGCCAATATCAATACCTGATCTGCCATTCAGCACACTGTATTGCAAGTGTAAAAGATGAATTTCAGAGGCCCTGAAGTGTTGTTACTGTGACATTCCCTTCTCAATTTGCAGAGCTGCACATTTTTTGTTTAATACCATTAAACCAAAAGTTTATTTTAAACAGCAATTCACAGTCCATGCCAGAACAGAAAGCAAGCTTTGCTTATTGTATCTCAAGGACTAATTACTGCAGAGCAGTTTCTCAGCTATCCCTGCATACAGATTTGCATCCACACCCAGGATTTGGAATCACATAGAATGAAGAGGGGTGGGTTTCACAGAATCTGCTGGGTTGGAAGGGACCACAAGGATCATCAAGTCCAGCTCCTGTCCCTGCTCAGCACCATCCCCAAGGGTCACACCATGTGCCTGAGAGCATTGCCCAAACTCTTCTGGAGCCCTACCAGGCCGGTGCTGTGACCCCTTCCCTGGGCAGCCTGTTCCAGCCCAAGCACCCTCTGGGGGCAGAACCTTTTCCTAATGTCCAACCTAAATCTCTCCTGACACAGCTTCAGGCCACTCCCTCAGGTGCTGTCACTGTCAGCACAGGGAGGAGATCAGGGCCTGCCCCTCCTCTTCCTCTCAGGAGGATGCTGTGGCTGCAGAGGCCTCCCTTGGCCTCCTCCAGGCTGAGCAGGCCCAGTGCCCTCAGCTGCTCCTCACACAGTTTCCCCTCAGCTCTTTCACCATTCACAGCCCTCCTTTGGATGCTCTCTAATGGTTTGGTGTCTTTCGTACATTGTGGTGCCCAAAGCTGCCCCAGCTCTCGAGGTGAGGCTGCCCCAGAGCGGAGCAGAGCAGGACAATCCAATCCCCTCCCTTGCCAGACAGGTGAAGCTGTACCTGATGGTAAGGTAATTAGGTTGTTACCTTGTCATGAAAGCAAATCAGATTCAACAAGCAAGACTTTCCTCTCTTGAAGCTGTGCTGGCTGTGATCAATGACTGTGTTGTCTTCAAAGTGTTTTTCAATACCTCCCAGAATAATCTTCTCCATAACTTTACAAAGCACCAGAGTGAGACTGACAGGCCTGTAGTTTCTGTGGTCCTCGTTCTTGCCCTTCTTGAAAATCAGGAATGTTTGCCAGCTTCCAGACAGCTGGGACTTCTCTGGATTCCCAAGACCTCTCCAAAGTCATTAAGAGAGGTTTTGTGATAATACCAACAGGTCTTTAAAAATTCTTGGATGAATCCTATCAGGCCACACAGATTTGTAAGGATCCAACTGGAGCAGCAGACCCCACGCAATTTCATGGCTGACTGGGAGTGATAATTGTCTCAGTCATGGTCCTCCAGCTCAGGGCACTGAGACCCCCTTGGGTCCATCATTCCCCCATCCAAACTAGTGCAAAGCTCTGTCAAGGAGCACCTCTGGATGCCTTGCTCAGAACCATGCCTTGCTCTGATGGCTGACAAAGGAAGAGGTGCATTTAGAAGGAAATGGGGGCATTTCCCTGCTGCTCACACAACACCCCTTATTTCATCTGAAGCAGACAAAGTTAGCTCCTTTGTTTGCTCTCAACTCCAGATTCCTCAGTGTGCCAGACAATCCTGTACAATCGTGCTCGAGAGTGGCAATTTCCAAAAAAAGTTTAAATGAATTGGTCACAAAGTACCTACAAGAGCTTGCAAGATCATGCAAAACGCCCTCTAGAACAGGTTCCTGTTGCACTGAGCTAGGGACAGAGATTAGAGTTATCAGCTTTGACACTCAGCAGGAACGTGTCACAAAGGATTAAATCATTATTTCATGAAGTGTCAGCAAACGCAGCTTTCCTGCTGTTCTACCACTAACTTATATATTAATTAGTGAGGTACAAAACAAACACAAAATATCTCCGAGCACGTGCCTGTGGATGGGACACAGCCAGAGCTATCAGCACAGGATTCATTTCCAAAAGGAGCCACCCAAAGCATCACAAAGAAATAGATCGTCAGACTATTAAAATGCAAAGAGTAGAATTGCTGAAGGGAAACACACAGAAGCTAATTGCAGTGTTTGTCTCAGCATTTTTTATAGATGTTTAATACTACTCCTTCACAACCTCAGAACCTCATTTTCTAAACCAGGTCAAATATGCATCACTGAATAAAAACATCCATCCTTGAGAGAGGGTTGAGGAGCAGGGCCAAAAGACCCCACAAACAGGAACAGGAGAGTTGAGACAAGATATTTTAGAACAAAAAAAAAGCACACTGCCATGTCTTGTATTTTTCCCTTGCCTTCTGTCCCAAACTGCTGCCTTCTACTGAATGGCATTGCCTGACACTGCTAAACTGCATCACTATGCACACCACAGACAGGATGCATTATTTAAACTAATTTGCCCCAATTTTGCTTTGGGGTCCATTCAGTACAAAATAAGATTACTTGCTAGAACTGAGTTAGGTTGTAATCTCTCTCACAGAGGTTGAATTGTACATGATCTCAAAACCACTAGATCAACGCCAAGTGACAGGCAACTATTTGCCTTCATTATTTAAATACTTTTCATGGCAAGACTCTCAGAGCCAGACTTCCCTTTACATGGGAGAGTTGCATGATTAAATCATCCTGTCACGAAGAACTGCAGCACCACAATGTTCCATTCTTGCAGTACCACCCCACCTTTCACAGACTGCTGAAGCACAGGAGACAAGGAAGGATTCTCATAGTACCAAGGCCCTACTACATATGATTATATTCCAAAACTTGCATAGATCTGTATAAATTCGGGGGCAGTTCAGAACAGAGGTCTAGGGTGTCCTCACTCTGACTCAGTGTTTCACCCACAGAATGATTTTCTTAGGTTGAAATAGATGCCACCCACCTCCTGTTCTACCAGCTGAAGCCACCCAATGCTGTGAAAATGTCTGCCCACAGCCCTAAACATGAGTGGGTGGCAGTAGCTACCACTGCTGTGTCAAAGACATGGATATTATGAACCTTAGAGCAACCAATCACCCCCACTCCATGGTATTTGTACTTTTGACACCAGCATGCTCATAACAAAACACATTAACAACCTTCTAATTAAATGCTTTCAATTAGGTTAAAATCAGACTGTCTGGCAGTTGAAACAATGCATTACTAAGATCATTGTGACTTTCTTAGCATCCAGGGTTTATTAAAAGCTCAAAAGTCAAATATGTTGGGGAGCAGGGAATCTATCTTCTTCAAACTGAATGCTTCCTATACAACCACACAGTCACTGAAATAGTGCCTTGAAAGAACTGCAGAAAGTTTATCTACTGTAAAAGTACATGATTCAGAGACCTGCCAGTTTGGTTGAAGTACTAAGGCACAGATTAATGCACTCAGTCCAGGACAATTGCTATTTACAGTAAAAGGGAATGCAACAGAATGGTAGAAATTAAAGCAAACAGTGGAGTTCTCTTAATGAAACATAGCAAAATCCATAGCTGCATCTGTCAATTGGAACATCAGCTGCTGCTGAAAGATTTATTTTGAATGTCTCACAACCTGCTTTCCAGTTCCATTAGAAAAATTTAAAAAAGTAAACCAAAAAGAAACCAACAACAACAAAAAAAAGCAACCTCCCACTCCCCCCCCAAAAAAACACCAAGAAAAGGCAACTGCCATATTTTTGTTACTTAGACAGTAAGAGAGGTTTGTGCTAACAGAAGTCATAAAACTTCACTGGTTAAGATGGGGAACCTATGAAATATGGTTGTGAGTTCCAATAAAACTACAGTTCAGCTCCTGAACTCACACCACTCTAGGAGTCATCAGGACAAGACTCAGACCAATAACTTGGGCCATGCAGCTAGAGGTCATTTCTCAGCTCTCTCACCCTTGCTCCCATGCAGGCTCACTGCTCTTTTCCCAATAAAGGACATTCTCTGAATTCAGCCTCCAAAGCTGCTTTCTGCTTAGCTCGCATGATAGATCTTCTGCTTTTCCAAGGGAAAAAAACCCTCCAGATACTCCCCATTTGCTTCCCCAGAACTCCACCCTACTCTACTTCTTGTTTCATACCCCAAAGATAAGCAAATTAAAGATAGTCTAAATGGAACATATGCTGTACACATGAAGGGACTGTCACTCTCAAAGAATTTTCTCCTTGTTCAGAGGACAGCAGGCCAAGGTACCAATGGCCAGAATTAATGGTTTTCTTTTAGGACATGGAACTTACCACCCCAGCTGTTGCTAAGGGGAAACCCAGGAGATGTGTCACCCTATATAATGCACTCAACTCTTAAGCCTCTCCTTTCACAGCAAATGATCTACAGCTCTTGTGTCTCAAGTGAGCTTCATAGATCAGCATCACCCAGACAAAGGCGATGGACTCCACAGCAGGTCATTTTTCCTAGACTCACAGAAACCTGACAGGTCTATTCCAGGGCCTCTACCTGCAGCTGCCACCACAGGCTTTCACACAGATGCGCTTGGAAGTGCAATTTGCCATCTCAATCACTGTCCAGTGTCATGCTGAAGCAGCCCTTGCAGCTCAAGACCCCTTGACTGGAGGTGAAAGGCAATCTTGGCCTCAGCCACATCTCTTCCTGGCACTTTCTCACCTAACCAATCCTGCAGAGTACAAACAGGGCAGAGGAAGATTCCAGAGGTGTGCCTGGGAAAACTATCTTTGCACTAACAGGACTGGGACATGCCCCTAAAGGTGCACCTCAATGCAAAAGTGCACCTATCAAGGCCCAAGAAAAAGTGCAAAAATTTCAGCTGCGCAGGAGACAAAGCCAGAACCTGGCATTTGTGAAATAAAAATTATGACAGACAAACCTAACTGTTAAAAAAACCTGATCAGTTTGAAGATTCTCTTTGAGAAGTCCAGGCAGGACTTGTACCCTCTGAGTTTCCTCTAGACTGGACATTGTTGATGGGCTACTCTGGGTCTCTGAGCACACATCCAACCTGCAGATTACCAAAGCTATAATAAAACATGTCCTCCAGCCTTCCTGAGCAATGCTGGAATCATCTTTAATTTAGCTTCACCTATAAAAGTTGCTAGCTGCTTAAAGGGAAGTTGAACAACTGGTTTGTAACTAGAATTGCCCCGAATATTTTAGCATTCACACAAAGTCACATAGGGAAAAAAAAGGAAGAGTCAAAACCTCAACAACTCCTGTATCCTGGTTACCATCCTCCACTGTAATTATAAAATTGCCCTTAAAATATAATTGCATAATTGGGCTTGGCAAGTATTCTCCCAAATCTTTTACAAATATTTCCACAGACTGAAAGAACAGGCGGTGGGCAGTCTGACAAGCCTGCCATGAGAATTTGTGCCCTCAGGACACGTTCCTAGCTATTACACTAAATACTTTGCATCACAGACTAATGTTTCAAAACAGTAGTCGAGCAAGTAAAATACCAGCATCTTAAAACAAACTGAGACAAAGATTTTCAGTCTATTTTCACTGGACCAACAATCCCTTTGAACAAAGAGACAGAGGAGGCTACCAAACCTTTTTAACTAATTCCCAGTGAGAAGAAATTGGTTGATTTATGAAAGGTACAACCAAATAGAAGCTACCAATGCTTTGTAGCCTTACCTTACCAGTTTAGTACATTGTCCCCTAATTAAGAGAAACAAAACCACCAAGAACCCCCCCAGCCTCAAATGCAAATACAGAAACATGTGGCCTGCAGGGAGAGGAGACACAAGTGAAGCCAGAAATGAAATCTGTGATAGAGTAAGGTTGTTTTTAACAGCTGTGCATTATGCATTCAGCAGCACAGGGAATGCCAGCAGGGAGCCTTTATTAACATAGGCCTCAGAGTACAGTGTGCTCCTATCATGATTGGCTTCTCTTGAGAGAAGGCACACACACACAAAAGACTTAACCCTAGAGAGATCACTCCAATCCTGTTGCTATTTCATCAGCTTGACACTACAACAGGAAGCGCAGAATTTCCATGATGTATCCTAGACACATACCTAAACAGGCAACACTTCAAACAATGCCTGAAATCTAATCTACAAGAGATTTTATCAGCAAGTTATGGCAGGTACGGGAGGGGAGGAAAAAAATGCCACACAAACCCACACAAGAGTCACACTGCCAATGCTGTTCTGCTACACAGACCTCAGGTACAGGGGGAAACTGGAAAATTCTTTCCTTGTAGAGGCTGCTGACAAAGGCAAGCTATTGTGAGGACACCTGTGTTGTCAGCACAGCAATCTGCACCTCCAGAGCACATATTTTAGGGGCTCATGAGTCCAGGAAACAGCTGGAAGCCTTGCTACTGATGCAGGGACTCAGCAGGGTAGCTCACTCCATTTGGGAATCTGGTATTTGCAGCAGAAATAATTTGCTGATGCCAGCCCTGCTTCCACTGAGACTTGCCTCTATCACAAACACTTGCTAGCACACCCAGCACAGCAGCAGGCAGACACCAGAGAATTAGGAAATGATCTCAGAACAGGATCACCACCTCTCCTGTATCAGGTGCTGAGACAAGCTCTCTAGAGGTCTTGTCAACAGCTCTAAGTTGCAGCTGGCTGCAGATGCTCAAAGTACGGCCTGCCCTGGTGGCCACTTCCCACAGAAGTAACCACTGAAGAGACAAAAAGACACACTAGAGGCCTTAAAACCCCAAAAGGCACTTTAGCACCAATTTAAACTAGTCTGTTCCTTGATTTGATTTCTCAGGAAGGAGAATGGCATGAAATGTCCTAAGCATCTGTCTTCTGGCTCTGCTGAGAAGTCTCATAGTAGGAAATAGAAACAAAACACCAACCTAAAGAGCTTGAAAACTGCTCTAGATGACTGAACCCTGATGTGTACCTGGAGTGGAGAATATAGCTTTATATAGTCTGCACAAATTCATATATCTTTGTTCCTTTCTCTTGTTACTATATAAAATTCTAGAGTCAGTATTCCAAACATCATGAGCTGGTTTGAGGCAGGAATAGCACTAGAAATTTCAAGGAGTTATTTTATATGCAATGTTCAATTATGTTCTCTCAAGAGCATAATATATGTTTTTTTTAAGCCTACCACATCTATGCATTAAAGCACTTTCTACTTAGGTGCTGAACAGAAAGAGACAGCCAGTATTCATTAAAGAATTTCCTGAAAGTACTTGTACTGCAGGAATAATACCCTCTAGGTCAGGTACCCTTAAATGGTTTTTAATATGACTGCTATGCACCTCCCATCACAATGGTAGCAAGTACTTTAAAAATCAAAATATCATTGACTGTAATATCATCATTTGATAAAAATACTCCTTTATCACTTTTTAAGCACAAAACCCTCCCAAAACTGAGTCATCAAGGGAATAAGTAGTTAGCTCCTTTCATGACTAGCAGGTAGAGACTTTGTCTCAGCCTGTCTTAGCCAGTCCTCTGCCAGCACACAACACTGTCATTTCTCCACTCTTTCTCTTGATTCCTACAGCCTTTCCCTCCTCTGAAGCTCAATCATACCTGAATTAAAGAGATAAGAATTTATCAGGCACAGCTCAGTGTGAGTACAGGAATTTACCAACAAAGGCACCAAAATACACCTGTTGTTTTGGTAGGGGGTGTTGGCAAGACCATATGGTCTTAGTGGCTGTGAAAGGGACTGTGAATGGCCAGGAACCACCCACATTCAGAAAATGCTCACTTCTCCCACCAGAGAGGCAAGTCATTTTCAGTCCTTTTCTAAAGCCTGGGACTCAAGATTTTGGATAAACACACGACAATAGTGCCTCTCCCTAATTTTCTCACAGTCCAACTCTTTAGCTCTCCCAGAGTTCAGTTATAGCCAGGGCAAGACAACACAGATGAAAAAGAGTTAATACAAATTAAAAGGAAAGTCTGACCTAGAGGGCAAGCCATGCAGAGTACAAACATCTGAGAATCTTCACAAGGTCTCCTCACCTATCATTCATCCACCAGTGTAATGAAATCAGGAAAGCTATGTTTAATTTTCCTATCATCACCCGACGAGATAAGAGCAGTACGTTTGGGAGAGATCAGGCACAGGGGAAAGAGCTATTTATTAATAAGTTAAATCCTTTTAGATTTAAGAGCCTCTCTTGCTAAGAAGGATCTGATCCACAAACACAACTTCTAGGGTCTAATGCAGGCAAATCAGACATCTCATCTCCATTTCTGTCCTGGGCTCAGTCCTCAATTCTCTTCTTTTATTCAGAAACAGGACTTACTGAAAATTATCAGGTACAACTTAGACAGAAATAAGTTTTATTATTGAAACCAATGGTTTAGCTATACATTTAGAAACGAAGAATGCTCATCTCCCAGTCATTATATTAAGAAAGACAACCACATTAATTTACATTACTTCTGAACAGCCTAAGGCTCCCTGTTTCATGAACAGCAAGGAATTAGGGTGTATTTGCAGAAATACAAGGCATGCTCCAGTTTATTCTTCTGTCTTTCTTCTATTGCTTTCTCTTATACGAGGCAGGAAGAAAATCTGTGATCCCTGTACCCTGCAAAGACTATTAATGCTTAAACAGGATCATACAAAGCTTTCTCTGCTTGCTAGCCACAGCAGTTATTGCTTTTTTCTCTCCACTCTTCTTTGCTCCATCCCATCCCGCCATGTTTCCTCAGCCAGTTATTTAAAGCCCTGATTGAAAAATGTATCAGATCATAATGCTGGATGACTTCCACCAGCTCATGTTTTTATGAAAAAAAATCCTACAGGCTTTGAGGCAACCATAGCTTCATCATATCTTTTTTGTTGTTGTTTAGCTGGGAAGGGGGAAATATTTATAACTGCAACTATAAATATACACACTACTGACTTTTCAACTTGTTGTCCTTGTTCTCAGGCTAAATTTAGTCTGCTATATCCTGTCCAGCCCTTGGTGAAAAAGCAATACACATATAAAATTGTGCAAATCCCATACAGTGGGCAATTATACTGATCCAGGTACCTTACAAGATAACCAGTGGGACAGGCAGATTCTCATAACAGAGTGTAGGTGTGTTCATGGCTGTAGAGGAACTGGTCTATCATAGAGACAATCCTTTGAGACAGAAAATAATAATCATTGCAATAGGACAGCTCTGTGTTTCTGGATGAGAAAAGTGATGTAGGTTATTCACAGTGTACATGTAGATCATACACTCGGTTTGTGCCAAGTATGCTTTAAGGGTGTATGTGCACCTCTGAGCTACAAAGAGCCATTCACCGGCCACAGCAGCTGTTTACACAAAAATGCTGAGAGTATGTTTAAGACAATGATTGAAACTTGGACGACTGATTTCAAGGTCTAATCTGCACGTTAAAGAGCATCCTTTTGTACCCTGAAGGCTCTTATTCCTCTGAGTGATTTCTTAGTCAATTCACGGTAAATATTTATCAGAAACTGACTACCTGGAGAATCAGAGCTGTTAGTCATTCTACTGTTACTCTTAAGAAGCCTTAGTCATGCTAGAGCCCAGGTGATTTCCGCAAGGGCCAACACATGCTTCACCCTGGTTTAAGGATCCCAGCCTGAGATTCAAAGTTTCACACAGATGAAGACTCCCCCGCCACAATCTCACTTGCTCCACTCGCTGCGAGTTTTGCAACCTAAGCAAGAAAGGCAGTTCGGGAGATGCTCCTGCACAAGCATCCGCCGATCTAATAGCCAAAATAAGCGGTCCAGAAAAAAAAATTAAAAATCTGTGCTTCCTATGTCTCGACAGTTGGGGGTAAAAACAATAAAGGGCCGGACTCGCCTCGCCTGCAGGCTCGGCGTGTTTCTCGGGCACCGGTCAGCTCTGCGACCCAGCCTTTCCTCTGTGCTTATAAATACATCGCTGCCAAGGGCTAGTCGGATAGGACAGGAAAAATTAGTTTCCTGGGGGTGAGAGCCGCCCTGCGAGCGGGGACCCCCCAGGCCGGCGCGGGGAAAGGCTCCGCTGGTGTCGCACGGCGGGGAGCCCTGCCCGGGGGTCCCCGGCCGGCATAGCCCCCGCCCCGCCCCGCTCGGTCCCTGCCCTACCCAGCATGGAGAAGATGAAGTCCTTGGCCGTGTGGATCTCCAGGGCTCGCTGGTCGTCGTACTCCCTCTGATCGTGCTTGGTGAATTCCTGGATGAGTTTATTTAATTCCTCCACCCTGGCTCCCGATCGGAAATCCAGCTCCGGGAAGGGAGGCTTGCTGGTGGTGCCGGCGGACCCTGCCTTGCTGGCGAGAGGCGCCGCCATCTTCATGCAAAAAAAAAAAAAAAAAAAAAAAAAAAAAAGAAAAAAAAAGGGAAAGAAAGGGAGAGGGAAAAAAAAAAAAAAAAAAGGAAAAAGGAGGGGTTTGCACTGTTGAAATGGAAGAATGCGAGCGGCGGCGCAGCGGCAAGCCCGGGCGCGGGGCTGGCCGCCGGCGCGGAGCCCGGAGCGGCGCCGGCCGCGATCAACAAGCGGCCGCGCGGGCTCGGCCCCCGCCCGGGCTCGGCCCCCGCCCGCGGCACCGCGGAGCGCCCGCCCGCCCGCCGGGGGGAGCGCAGCACAGCTCAGCACGGCTCAGCTCAGCGGGGGCTGCCCGCGCCGGCCGGGCCGCGGGGGGGTGCCAGCTGCCGGCGTCACGGCGGGCGGGTGCTGGGGCTGGAGACACGCCGCTGGCTCGGGATAACGTTCTCTCTCTCCTTTTTTTTTTTTTTTTTTTTTTTTTAAATTTAAATTTATTTTAAACTTCAGCAAAAGCCTTGTCCTGAAAGTGGATTAATAACTGGTTATGAACTCTGCTATTCCATATCCCCAAAGCATTCTGTGCTTATCACTTTTTAGCTTCTTACGCTACCTTGAAGGTTGATTTACATATACATATATGTATATGTATAAGAAATTAATTTATGGTATGTCCTAGGAGAAATGATCAAGATAAAGTATAGCAACCCCTGCGCTTGAACCAACCCTGTCTCGAAGCTCCTGGGAGCCACATAGACAAAGGAAAGAAGGGGAAATGGGATCTCGGAAGACTTGCCTGAGGTCAAGTAGCCTGCGGCAAGGAGCCCAGACCTCTCATCATCATCCATTTCTCCCATCGACAAGACTACACCCTTTCCTTCTGTATGTAATTTTAATGCCTTCTAACTTTTCAACCTGCATTGGCTTTTCTCGCTTTAGCCTGATCTTCTGTGCCTTGACCCATCATTGAACATATACAGCACTATCCATTACATGTATTAGTGCAGCCACTGGAAGAACTGTCTGTCTTTCTGCCCAGGGAGCATACAAATACATTGTTTTTGTCTTCTGTAGGGCATTTAGATGCCATGGATGTAAACTGCTTGGATATGTATTATCCTCTCAAGATTCTTGGCAGGAAACAAAGCTTTCAGCTCAGTCTCAGACTATGATAAAATATGTCTACCAAAATCAGGCATGAGCATTTGGATAAATAGTTGGAAGGCGAAACTAAGCTCAGTGTGAAGAGGTTACTGGCGGATGTGAAGAGGTTACAGGCTGGTGTGCCTGATACATTGTAAATACAGATGCCAGTCTTTAAACCTGAGCTTCGGGATGTTGCCTAGCTCCTCTGAATCATTGCCTTGATCTGAAGTTCATCAGAAGGGTAGGTTTGGACCCTGTAAGAGAAACCACAGACCATTCAAGCAGAACACCTGGTGCCTCTGGCTTTGTCCTGTGGCCACTGATAGATACCGTTTTGGGCACTGATATGCTCATTATCTAAGAAATTATGTCCCAGAGGTACAGGCAGGACTGTGTGTGTGTGCACATGCCCTCTGCTGGGTACACGGGCCCTGTTGTGCTCAGACGCTGCTCACAGCTGACTGACACACATCGACTTCATTCACCATCGGAGCCTTGGTGATCAGCTGCCTTGTCACATGAACCTCTGACTAGCGCCTTGTCTGACTTTGACCAACCACCTCTCCTCTTCCTCCCTCCCCAGCAAAGCCTACAGAAAAATAAAATAAAAAAAAAAATCCAATTAACCGATGGCAGTAGCACCATGCAGGATCTGACTTGCAGAAGAGCAATTAGCAGTGTGCAGTGTGGGCGGCCTGCCCTGGGGGATTAGTTCTGCTAGCCCGGCTCAGCCCATGTCCTCCACTCCAGGCTGCTGCGGTCGCTGCCTGTCTGAGCTCTCTCGCCTCCTGCCCCTGCCAGGGTTTGGGAGCCCTGGTGCTGTTTCCCTGCAGCGTTTCTTGCCGGGGTGACAATCTCATACAGGCGGACAGCTCCCTCTGGTGATGATGCTGCTCCCACAGAAGTCACAGTAGCTCCTGAGCCCCAAGCCACTTCAAGACCAACCCTGTCCGTCTCTGAACACCTCTAAGTCTCCTGCGTGCCTGTCATAACCATTTTAGCTGTGTGGGTCTCCTTGTTTCCCTTTCACATGGTGCAAACCTCCAGCAGCTCTGCCGCATGCATCACGGGCACCACTTGGGCAGAGCAGACAGATCTTTTTATACCAGTTACAGTTTTCATCCCCAATCCTCTTGCTTCATCTTTTTCAAGCTGATGACCTCCACAAGCTTCATGGACCAGATAGCTTTCTTCCCTAACCATATTCTATTTGCTGCATCATATTTCAATACTAGAAGTTCCAGTCATTTCTTTATGAGCATTTTGTCTCAGATTCTATCTTTCAGTGGACCTCCAAATGGTCCTGTCAACTCTCCACCCACATCAACCACAGACTTACATTATCATTTTCCTCCCTCTTCATTTAACAGGTGTAAATCCCATTCAGTGACAACTTCGTAGCTAGCTTTCATTGCCTGAATTCACTAAGCACCTGTGGAAAACTTGAAGTTCTTGAGGAACAGCTAACACCAGAAGCAATGGTGATTTCATTTTGTCTTTTTTAATGACACCTCTACTTGAAGTTATAGTCACCTTCATACTTAGAAAAAATTTCCATTATACTACGCTCATAGCTGCTCCATGCTTTTTGTTCATATGATTTGTTTTATTCCCGGTACCATGCATAATTCAGAAATTGCTCAGATCCAAAAATTTGCTTCATTCAGTGTCTGAGCTCAAACCAGGACTGCTCACCAAGAGCAACATCAAACAAACAGCTTTAATTTTCTTCAAAAGTCCCTGACAGGTACTGCAACCCTCTACCTCACCTCAGTGCTAAGATAAATTTTGCTTCATGAAAAGCAGTTGTACTTATAAAAGATCCTTCTTACCACCTTCTCTAGAAACCTTTGAATGGGCTTGGATTCCTTGGTGGCAAGTGGGATCTGCCTCACCATCATGTGCTTGTTAATACCCTTGAAACTGCATCAGCTTGCAATTTTACCTCATCACATCAGTGTAATTTAAGATCTCTGAATAAATACACAGTTAATTCAAGTCTTACGTAAATCAAGCACTGGGGATTACTTGAGCAAATAAATGAGAATGAGATTGCAAATAGTGTTTGCCCAGAGTTTTCTACCAAATCTTTTTTCTTTCTGAAATTGAACTCTTTTTGGAAAAAATGCAACATCCTCAAAGCTCCTCTTGTGAGCATTATCTGGGACTAGGAAGGAACCTATAGCCTCTGTTATGCTGGCCCCAGGAATTGCCAGCGAGGACTTGACTTTATTTGGGATAGGGATTGAAAACCTGGATTACTAAACTGCTTCTCACCAGCACTAGAATCTGTGCTCTCCCTCTCATATTCACCCTTCATTTCTCCCACGTGTTCTCTCTTTCCTTCAAACAGCCTTCCTCTTTATTCCTCCTTCAAAATAGACTTCCTCTTCCTTTTTTCTGCAGAACAGATACCCTCTTTCCAGTCCCACTTCCAGCATTCAGAAATACAACATGCCACAGAGAAATTATGTGAAAGAGAAGAAATAGCTATTCTCACTTCTGTAGCATGACCTGGGACCTCAAAAAGCTTTTCACACTTGAATAGGCTGGGTCAAAAAAACTGCTGGATAACAAGTGAGTATTAATACCATCATCCTAAGACTGGCAAAACAGTACTGCAGTAGCTATGAAGAGCAATTGGCCCAGGGTACCAAGGGAGATAGACCAGGCAACTCATGGCCTGATGCTCAGTGCATTTAGGTGCTGTAAACTGTAGAGGGAATTAATTGGAGCAAGATCCAGAAATAAGATGGAGCCTGATATACATCATCTTAGAATATTTCACTGCAGTTGGTAATTAGAGCATGATGAAAAATGAGCTAAATTCATCCCTCATTTCATGGAAATTGTACCCAGTTTTTAAAATTTCAAAGTAGACTCCAGAAAGACCTCCCTTTTCTGTACTTAGCAAAGCAGCAGCTGTAGCTCAAAGCTTCATGTGGCATGGGACTTTCACCAGGAACAAAATTGCTGACTGGAAGTGCTCTATTTTCTCCATCTGGTGGCTGCAATTTCTGCTTTGTATTATTGCAGTACCTTCTAAGCTGTTCAAGAGTCCTTTGTGCCTTGTGCTGCACGAACCTGGTCCTGGCCTATAGAACAGGCTGTCTGTGCAGATAAGAAGAGTGACAGAGCAGGGAAATGAGCTGCTCACATGGAGACAGTCGTTCAGTGGCAGACCAAGGATCCTGCTGTGCCATCTTCCTCCCTCTCCTTCACTGGCTTGGCACTCAGCTGTGCTCTTCCTATTGATAGCTGGATCCTGGCCAAGGCTTCTCCCTTTTCTTCTGCCTGTACTCTTTCTCTGTTGGACCTCAATTCCCAGGTCTGCACCAGTCCCAGTAGGAAGGAGCCCAGAGAAGCACCTGTGGATGCTTCTCTAAATGTGAAACCTGGTTTCACATCATTCAGGACCTCACTTTCATTGAGGTGGTGATATCCTAGTGTACTGCAGCTGCTTCACCACTCTTCAGATCTTTCCCTCCATAGCAGTCCCTTGTCTGGTTCTGTAGCAAGGCTTTTTTGGGACTCCTGGACAAAACTGGAATGTCACAGAATATAATGATGTAACCAAAGCACTCCTTGTGCTTCATTGTGCCAGGTTTTCCCTTCCTTCTGATGCCAGAATTTTATACACAGCAAAAATATCTTCAAAACAGCACTTACAGGTAGCTGTCTTCAGGCATCACAAGGCTGGGATCTGCAAAATCTGGGTTTAGCGCAGACTCAGGGCGCACAGGATCTTTCAGATGAAGTCTGGATTCAGGACATGTCCCTGGCTGTGCTTGTCAAATTATGTGCTTTAAAGGGGCAAGAGTTTGAGGAACTGCAGTCACAGAGCCCCATCAGCACTTCCAGACTCTGGAGATCTGGAACTGGCAAGGAATTTGGCTCCTGTGTTGTATTCATGGTTCCCTCTTTATTTCTGCTGTTTTTAGGGTAAAATCAGCTCAATTCTAATAACTCATGCCACCTGGAGCTGTCTCCACATGGGACATGTGTGGTCACAACTATTAAATTTGTCAGCCAAACTAGCAAGGATTATACTCAGCTGTGTCCCTCTTCAAACACCTAGTGTCCCCCAGGTGTCTCCCAGAGAAAATGACAAGCTCTGCTTCCTCCTTATTCCCCCTCCAGGAACCACAAATTTTGTGTCTGGAGCTAAAAAATCTGCATGATGTACAGGCACAATCTCAATATGCCAAGGGTTATGTCAGGCCAATAGCATCCAGCACACACCACAATCTTCATACAGTTTTAAAAAGGTGTGTGTTGCTTCCTTGACAGACTTAAAATTCTTCTTCAGATTAAAAAAAAAAAAAAAAAAAAGCCTTCCCCTGTGAAGAGTTGTGATCTGCATCCTGTCAGCAGAACACAGCATCGAGCTGTCCGCGTGGCAGCAGAGCTGTGCTCATTAAAATTTTTTGAAACAATAGCATTGCATCTGTCACAGCCAGCCTCAAAGTACCCATACTCAGGATGCTTAAAACATTTTCTAAAAGAAGAGCAGATGCTTTTAAGTAAGGTTCTAAGAAGCAAACTCCTGATTCTCAACCAGCTTCAGACAACAGCTACTGAAAGTCCCCAGGTGGATCATTTACTATTTTTGCCTCAGTGTTTTGGTTTTTTTTTTTTTTGTCTTTTACTTAGGTGAAAATATACTAGTGATGTGTTAATCTCATTATTGTAAAGTGTCATTAGATTGTAGCCAGGCACTTTTGAAATTGATCTGAAAAACTTCATCGTCTCTAAGTGGGCTGGCTCAGGACCTCTGCAAGCAATGTTTGTATAGATTTCTGCTGCTCATTTCCTGGATTTATGTTAATTTTCTGTCATTAAATTTATTTTGAAATTGGGATTTTCTCAAGCAGTAAAATTTGGATTCATATCTGAGCAGTGCTTTGCATTGCAGTGCTGAACTGGAGCTCATGCTTTGGTACAGGGATATGACCAGAACATTAAATCCCTCACCCATGTGCAAATTTCTCCTACATGGAGAGGATACAGATTTGGTGTTTGGGTTTGGTTCCGTATGTAATAAATAAATGTTGGTGGGGCAGTTTGGGGAACACAAACAGTATGACATGCTCCCTTACACATCTATATGCATTATGTATAGCTTGTCTACTCACTGCTGTTGTTCATTTGTAGCTAATTGCTTGTATTACAATAACAGCAAAACCCACAAATTACAATCAGGGCTCTATTGTACAGGAAACCAGATATAAATACAATGAAGAAGTGGTCATTAGCACTTCTGTTTCATTTCCTTGTGTGCTCAGAGACCTCACTCAGTGACTTTCTTCCCATCCAGGAGCTCAGAAATGTTCCCAGTGGGTCTGTGCCTGCAGTGATGTACAGACCACCAGACCCAATTACACCATTTCTTGAGACACCCCTCTGCTCACAAGCTGACTACCAGCAGCAGTTTAAATTTCACATCATATTCTGCAGCTCTTGAGCAGATTTCAACACAGCACTTTACATGCAAACTCAGTAAAATAGCAACTGTGATGCAGACATACCTGCTACCTCTTTGGAGCAGTCTCAGCATCATTTCTTACTTCAAATCCCATTGTGTAGTGGCCACAGCTGAAAAATGGCGGTAGCTGTAAAAGATGGCTATTTCTCCAAGTTCGAAAACAAGAAACACTCCAACACCCAGACTCTTTCCTATGAAGAACACACTTCTTACTAGTGGTCATAAGAGTGTGGGGAAAATAGAGGTTTGCAGGAAATGCTACAATTCCCTGTGGCAGCATCCACACAAAGAGGAAACCTCCCTTGGTCACATGTTTAAAGCCCAAAGTCCCTTTCTTCTGCCTTTCCCAACGTTATGCTTCCTGTTAGAATATCCCAATCTGTAAATGATTATGAAACCACACTGACATATCAATTTCCTTTTGATTAGCATGAAGATTTACTAGTTTTCTTCATCTCTTTTAATAAAAATACATTAACATAAAATGAAATTCAGGAAGCCTGAGCTCTGTACTGTTTTTAACTGCCCTGTTTCACTAAAAAAATCTCTCTGCATCTGGCCACTGCTGGCAGATTTTTAAGAGCTCATTTTTTGTGCTGTTGAGAAGAAGCTTTCAGCACAGCTTTGGCTGATGTATGGGTTCATATCTGAGAAAGGGAAAATCTGAGATGGATAAACAAAAAGCAGGAACAATCTATAATAACAACAAAAAAATATTCTCCTGTAATTCTAGTGACAGCCTGAAAATGTGTTAGATAAAACATTTTCGAGATCTATAATAATGAGTAGGAGTTTGTGTCCTGAACACAGGACTTGTCTGTCTGCCAAGACAGACAATTGCAAATGAAAAATAATGGAAGAATGGGAGGGGAGGAAAGGAAGGAAAGATAAGGAAAATCAAGATAATTGTGCTTTTCATGAAAGGCATTAAAGAGCCAGGACTTGGTCAGATCTGCAACACACATGAATGGTTTTTCTAGCTTTAGTTCAACTTATAAATCTATTAACTAACATAATCTGTTTTCCACTTCCAGTACTGAGCATGCTGTTTTCTGCTTTCTGGAATGATCTGTATTTATTCTTAAGTGTTTTGTTTTAGCAGCTGGCATGTGAGTATCTGCAATATAAGTGGATTCCTGGAAAATGAAAAGCACCTTTTAGTCTGAGATTAGCAAACACCTTTTGTCATGTGGACTTTAAACACATGGGTATGCAGTGTTTGGATACCTGGCACAGGTATGCAATGTTGGGACAGCTTTGTAACATTTTCCTAATTTAATTTCTCTCAAAAAGCCCCTCAGTATCGTTCAGTACTAGAATCCCTCTGTGACTCCTGTGTGAAATCTTGGCATGTTGTCACCTGGAAAGTCACCTAAAGCCATTGTGTTTCCTCTTCTATCCTCACCTTTTTTGCAGAAACAAGCAAAATCTGAAGTTGCCGTTGACATTCTTCTTCCATTTTACCTGCTGGGCACTTTTAAGGGGTGATTGAAGATGGATGCCTAGACTTTTTCTGTGACTTCTCTTGTTCCCAGATCTGCAAACTTTGCATGTGGCAGCCTTAGCTGTACTGCTTAAACCCAGAGTAACTCTGGCAGCACACTTTGGAGTCAGGCACCATTCAGCATATTCCTCACCACATGGTGAAGTAAAAACTCTGTTGAATAGCACACAGCTACACTCAGCAAGGTCTTTTCCTTCAAGGTCATATAAGAAAAGAGCAAAAGCAGAGAGCATAAACCAAAAAAAAGGAACAGAAAATCCCATGGATGGAAAATGGAAAACTCTCAAAGCAGATACTGTATGGCTCTTACTGCTGACCAGGGGAATGGAAGAGGTGCTTGGTATCACTCCCAAATACACAAAGCACCTGACAGTGCCCCACCACGCTGCCATTGCAAGCATCTCTCAGATGCTTCAGCATGTTAACAGGGAGACCAGATCTGTGTAGCAAACCACTGCACAACTGAGACAGTTTTCCCTAATGTTGTCATCTTCTTGCAGGGGTTCCATACTGTTGTCTCCTTATCACAAAGGCTTCATACCTTCTTGGTGTTTCTCATGGGCGTCTCCTCACAGCACTGACTTTTTCACAAAGAAAGCAACTAACTCCATTTCCCTGCTTACCCAGCCACCCCACTCTGCTTCTCATTGGTTACAGCTGTGGCCTGTAAAGTCAGACCTAATCTTTGATAATTGGCCCAGCTGCAACTCTTTAGGGGTAAGATCACTTTCTACACTATCTTTATTTCCTTATATTCTATTGCCCTACACCCTAATTCCCTTGATGTCTGTGTGGTGGAAGTGAGGGTGCAGTGCAGGGTTCAGGTAGCCCTTTTCTGTCAGTTCAACAAGTACTAGGAGAGGAAGAAACAGGTGGTGTACAGCACAGTCTGCTCAGGAGGGAGCTGGGATTGCAGCTGAAAGACCTGGCTGCTGCTCAGCTGAAGAAGTAAACAAGGAATTGATCAATTATTGCTATATTACACGTGCAAACATGGATCCTTGCATGCAAGCTTTCAGGCTATGACCAAATTCCACTGTCAATGTACTGTGTTAGTTTAGGGACCTGTAATACAAAGTAAAGCTCTTTGCATCTCCCTAAAGCTGCAGAGTTTAGCTGGGAACAAGGGTCTGCCAACAGTAACTCCATGCAGGATGACAACCTTAACTTGTTTCTGCCTTCCTTGGCTATGTGATGCATTTTCACAGGGTTACAAAGACAATGTCCTGTAATTCCATGCAGTCCTTTTTCCCAGAAACCAGATCTCTGATCTCTGCTATTTTTGCCCTTCTTACTCTAATGAGTGTGCATTATAAACAAAGGTGAACAGCATAATAGAACCCCCTGGAAATATTTGTAAATAAAAGGCTTTTAGAAACCTTTTATAGGGAAGCCCTATAGACATTAATAGATAGTGAACACTTTTCTAGAGGCATTGTTATTCCACTAGTCTATACAATTCAATAGCAAATTATATTCTTGCTATCAAATCCCAAAGGATGATTCAGAAAACCATTACAAAGGATCTAATTCTCTGTAATTTTCTGCAGTAATTAAGATAAAAGCCTTTCAGGGTCTCCTCTGTTACAGTGCACGGGATTTTTCCACAGGAAAACAAATGATCAGTTTAAATTCCCCCTGGTTACTTGAGCAGAGTAAAGCCAGTAAATAATGAAGGTTTATTAAGATAAAATTTCCTTGCATTTCTGTGGGAAATTCAGTTAATTTCAGGAGACAATGAGGGCCAAGGATTATTCTCCCTGTATGTGATTTTATAACAGGACATCAAACTCCCCCTTCTGCTAGAGTCAAAGAGTCTCAGTGATTTTGCCACCTTTTCCATTTGGGCTGGCAGGGAAGGGGTGCTCTGTGGAGGCATTGCACACAGCAGCAGGTGCCATTCCAATAACACAGGGAGGCTCAGTGTAGCAGAGAGCTCAGGGCTCAGAGCCCTGGCACATCTGGCACACACTGAGTGCTAATTGAAACACCACTCGTGTTTTCCCCTTGTGTGCTTGGAAAGCTATCTGAGGACAGAGACAGGGATCTAGAATGTAGTACTGAGTTCCTGTGAAACCCATGTGGTTTTTTAGCCCCTGTCTCCACATATGCTGCCCCAGGAGAGACACTAATGACCTCTGCAGGGAGCTCAATGCAGAGTCTTAGGAAGAGGTCACACATAGAAGAGAAGAATGAGACGTAAAAGCCATGGTGACATATAGTAGAGCTTAAAGGCAAATATCACTCCACTGCTATGCTTTGTTGGAACTCCCTTTGTGAGGCTGTGACCTATACTTTGGACTACATATAGCTGAGGTCAGACCTCTGTGAAATCCTGACCTTGATGACAACAATAAGAGCATTTTCACTGACTTCTCTGGGTTTCTGGTGTGAGATTTGTCCATAGCTCTAACTTAAGTGTGGTCCAGGAAGTGCCCTCTCTGCCCATCCTAATGGCTTTTCCTCCAGCCTCCTCCAGTCCACCCTTCTCCTCCACCACTCTTTGAGGCTGACAGTGAAGAGTCCACAGTAAAATGACTACAGTAATAGCTTCTACTGTGTGGCATTTCTCATTCCCAGATCCTTTCAGAGCCAAGTGC
The DNA here is from genome assembly GCF_047830755.1 of Zonotrichia albicollis. NCBI lineage: Eukaryota > Metazoa > Chordata > Aves > Passeriformes > Passerellidae > Zonotrichia > Zonotrichia albicollis. The sequence continues at coordinate 30,686,719 of NC_133827.1, read as the reverse complement.
TTTAATATCACTGGCCTTTTACATGCAGTTTATAGCCAGTTCTTCCTTGGAGAAGCCAGAGCCAAAGCTGGTATAGAATAGAGCACTTTGGATTTAGTTGTCTTCACTAAGTCTTATACCTGTATCTTTCCCTATTTCATGACCTGCCTCCCAGACACAGGGGATAAAATCTATTCCTGTGAAAGGAAGTATTCCTGTTTCCAGGAGCGAGGGTAGGCCCCAGCTGATTATACAAAAAGGTCATTGGGGGCTAGTAGGTGTGAGAGAAATCATCCCTTACCTTAGCAAAGGATGAAAGCCTGCAGAAAAATGGCTTATCAAAGATGTTCATCACCTCTGCTTCCCAGTGGGCATTTGGAGGTGTTGGATGCACTCATCAGTTGCAGGACTTCCTGCTGGAATTGCTGCGTCAATTAGCCACATGAAAGTTGTCATCCTGCTCTCTCTACTTCAAACAGATCTTTCCTTTCAGTATGTGGTGCTCTCTTCATCTTTATTCCAGAGTTATCTATTTCATCTGGTGGCACTTTGCAAAATTTCCTGATCTTGATGCTTATTTTGCCTCTGTGTACCAAAGTGTGACTTTGATTACGTCACTGTCCCAACCCTCTGAGTCCTCGCCACTTATCAGTAAGCTTAGACTAAGTTGCAATAGGTTCAGAAACAAATGACTTGGAAGATATATCTTCACTCCAACACAGACCCCTTCCTATGTGGAGTGTTTGAGCTTATCAGTGGGCATTACAGAAGAAGGGGGCATTGCAGAAGAAGCCTGTCAGCAGTGTAGCAGGTGAATGATCTTTCACTGATGGCCGAGCTTAAGGAGGAAGTAGAAAGACTAAGGAGTATTAGGGAAAGTGAAACAGATTGGTAGGGTTCTGCCCTTCCATCCTTGAGGGAGGCCCACCAGGAGTCAGAGGACTCCCATGCCAGGCAGTAGGAGGACATCTGGTGGATGAGAGGGAGTGGAAATGGATCCCTACTCAGAGAGGTGATAAAAATTCCTTCCAATCCCCATCACCTACCCAGGTGCCACTTCAGAATAGGTATGAGGCCCTGGATCTAGAGGGACAGATAGACGACATAGAAGAAAATTATCTGCGAGCCTCTCAATTACACTTCATCTGTCAGATGGATCACCACCTCTAATAGTAAAAAGATAAGAAGGGTTGTCATAGTGGGTGACTGCCTTCTGAGGGGGACAGAGGGCCTCTCACATGCTGGGTTCAAAACTGGCTGGCTCCAGAGTTTTCAGGGGACTTGTTTTATCTAGCTGTACAGACACCTATTCAGCTGCAGCCAAACCATAATAAATAATTTCCTGCTATTTTTACAGACAGGTGTTTTGTTCCTATGTGACAGTGAGTCCCCACATTTTCAAAAGCCTTCTGCCCATAAGTGATGTTTGCCTTAGTGTACAGTGCAAGCATACAAGGGCTCCCTCAGTACTCTTCAATGAGATTTTTGCTGCATACATCTTTTAGCAGCCCCTTTACATGAATGAATTTTATACAAACAAAATAGTTTCAAGATTCTGAGCTGAAAAGCACTGTGTAGGTGCCTAGGGTTATTTTCAATTAACAATATCTAATTCCAAGCACACCATGAATCACATTTTTCTTCTCTCTTTAGAGCCAACATGTTAATCCTTTGAAACAAAAATGGCTGCATTTTAATGAGAGTTTAAAGGGGTGAAAGTTCTGCTCTAGTACACTGAGCATAATAGAATATTTTCATGATGTATATCTTCCATCCACTCACTTTAATTTTCAGAATAATATCTGGAGAGCAGCCTGTTTTATCTCTGGGCTCCCCTCATTCACTCCACTTAGCTTTCACTGTGTGTATTATAGTTAATTTGAAGTTGATATTTGCTTTTCCTTGTGGGCATGAGGTTACAATAACACCAAAAAGATTAGAGTGTTGTCCTCTCCAGACTGGCTTGCATGACATATTTCAGAGAAGTATTAATTATAATGGTGGTTTTACACTCTCTTTCCTGGTATTAAAACAAAAGAATTCTTTCTTGGATTAAGTCCTGAGCTGAAGACATGGATATTAGCACAAGAAAGCCTTCCAGCGTCTGGCACAGACCCCATGTGGGTCTGCAGTGGGCTGGCTCATGTCTGTCCTTTAGTAATGGTGAAGCACTGTAAAGCAGCAGGCAAGACCACCAGTAAGGGTAGGATAGAAGTTGGAAGCTAAGAAGGAAATTTCCTATCCCATTCATGCGAGGCCAATAACTTGTCCACAACTCCTCTGTAGTGTGATTTTGTGGCTTTTATAACCTGGCTCTCTGTTTCTTTAGCCAGCATTCAAGCCAAGAGTGTGGGGAGAAATGAGGTGTCTAAAAATACCTCTGTGTGCCCTTTCCCCCCTTTGTGCTCAGCTCTAGAGCTGAGAAGTCCAGGTAGATGTTTATATTGCAGATGGGGAGGGGTTGAAGTGCCCATGCAGAAGGTTTTTCCAAAGACTTATTTCTTATCCCCAGAGCTCTGAGCTGAGGTAGGTGAAGCAGGTGGATGACACCAGACACTGGCTGTGAGCCCAGTGTGATCAATTCAGTGCAGAGGTTTGTGTTTCCCACTGATGTATAGACAGCTACAATCTTACTTCAAACAGCATTTTGAGCTGGGTAAAACTGGCTTCTTCATTTTATGGGAAAAAGGAGATTTGAGGAAGCCTGTATAACATTACTTCAAGCCTTGAAGAAAAAGCTTACCTTTAGGCAGAAAGTCAAACTGCATGAATTGGGCATCTCACAACTTCCTTTGATTGCTCTGATCAGGGCATGTAAACAACATGCTGCTAGAGGAGAAGAAAACGAAGACTTTAAGTAGGAAGAAAAAAGGCTCTAACAGCTGCTCAGGAATTAGTAGAATAGACACAAAAAACCAGCAAAATATTTTGGGTAAAACTACAACAAATCATCCTTTTGGCCAAGCCAGCCCAGGTACTGAGCTGCCGCCCACTGCAGTGTTTGTGAGACGAGCAGAGGGGGGCAGATCCATAGGGCAGAGTCGCTGTGGAACTGGATAGACAGCTGGCTGACCCTGTTTTGGCTGCAGTTCTCAGTGGCTGGTGTCTCTACCTATCCGTGCTCTCTGCAGGTAATTTAGCTCCTGACTCCTCAAGCTATCATTTCTCAGTTCTGTTCAGTTACTGTCAATGAACTGTGACTTTTTAGTTTGCTTTTTAAGTATATGTACTCAACATCCAGCAGGAAATGTGTAATAGAAGCTGTGCCTGCACCATGCCAGGAACCTGACACCGTAGGCTGTGTATGAAAGTCAAAAGGTTGGTCAGTCTGTCAGCTTCTGTCCATCTCTGTAACAACAGCACATGTTTACTGTAAAATCTGGAGAGCTGTCATCAGTTCTCCCCACAGAGACCCCTACAGTGAAAATGTCATGGGTAAGATAAATTTCATTTTCTTGCTGGCAGATTTCCATAACTACTCCAATTTACCTTTTCTAACCAGCCTACAATATGTTGGGTATTCCATGCAGTGTGGCTTCCTCAAGCAGATCTATGAGCCTGCAACAGTAAAGAAGTTTTAAACTTGTTTATTTGTCTGCTTGAGGGTCCTTCATCCCAGAAAGGAACAGTCAGCACTGATGCATTCTTCAGTGAAAGTGGAGGGTGAAAAGAGGCCTCCAAATTTAAAATACAATTTTGTGTGTGCTAACCCTTGCAGATGCAAGAATTTTTACCTGCCTGGTTACCAAAATTAGGGGTAGGATGAACTGCAGCTATAATGATGAAGTAGATAATGACAACAAAAGAGCACCTGCCAGTCTTATTCATACCCAGAAGCCATCAGATATTCTGTAGTTGTATGTGATGTGTGAGCATGGGATAAGTGGACATACCCTCCATTATTAATCTGCTGAAGTTTTTAGTTCATTTTGGATTATAAGATTAATTTACAGCCTCTTGCATTACAAATGAAACCATGAAATCATATCCCTTCTTCCACTATATTTAGAGATGGGCACAGTTCTCTCCTGGACTGGTTCATGGCAGTATCATGGCAGTATCTGCTTTGCTGCCAGGTCTGTACCTGTGCAATTTCCTTCCTCTGCCACCTCCACTTACCCTAGCTGCAATCTCTCCAGACGTGACTGATGTCACTTGTGTCCAAATGAACTCAGGACAGGAGAGAAGCAGTAGACAGAAAAGGACAATGTGTTAATATGCTTATTTGTAATGGTGGCTGGATACTCATGGCTCATTTAGACAAAAGCAAAAGAAAATTAATTTGCTAATGGAAATTAACTCTATAGGCATAACAGAGAGCTTGCAAGACCTGATCCTTTTACCACTGAGGGATTTCAGATGCAATTTTCATTGAATTCAATAAAATTTCCCTGGTATTAGCAAAGAAGATCAGTCCTTACTTTCAGCATGCTGTTTAAAATATACATGAGAATTCTCCTCTCCATTGTGGCAGAACAAAAGCCATTCTCACAGCTCTAGCTGGAGAGGCTTTGGGCCAAAATGCATGTTAGCGTGTTACCTCAACTGACTGATTTTCTTTGCTGCACTGATGAGCAAACTAGGAGTCATCAACTTCAGCACATCACAGGAATCAGAGCACCTGTCCCTTTGCACTCTGTGCTCTGCGGGAGATGAAATGAAAAGCAAGTAGATCAGTGCCTGTGAAGCAGAGCAACTAAGTGAGCACTGAAACAGCCTTGCAACACCCTTGGCCTGGCCTGGCCTGACCTGGCCTGACCTGACCACTCCCTCTTGACCAAGATTTACACCTCTGCCAGTTCAGGTAATGAGCATCAGTTCAGAGCTTCTGCTCTCTGCAAACCAACATCTTCACTAACAGCAGAGACAGCTAGCTCTTAATAAGCAGGCAGGAGATTTTATTACTTTGATGGAGTGAAAGAGAAACTGGAAGGAAGGCAAGAGTCCAGAGCACCACTTCCAGACCGTGTTTCAGCATATTAAGTTTTTAACAGCCATACTGGTTCCCATAGTCCATCAGTACTGCTGCTCATTCCCATTCACTTGCTGTAATGAACTCCCTTGGCTGTACAAGGGTCTGAGACCTTGCTTACTGTGCCAGCAGTGAATATATAGTTGCATTCTTTAGCCATTTTCTTCTCCCAAAATCCAGATCAGTTCCCTATTCTTGTTCTTAGCATGGGCCTCAGAAACAGTTGCACTGATATAATTAAGAGGGTAGGTGGGGTGAGATGGAGGCCATGAGTATTACCTAGATCATTGACTTTGAACAGAACATAAAACCCTGCCCCATAATGAAATCTCAAAGGGTAAAATTCAGCTGTACACAGAAGCCTAGCACAAGAGCAACATGCTGGTTAAAAGTCTGGTTTATTCTTAAACATTGCTTGTGTCAGAAATGTTTAGTTCTAGTTCACAAGAGCTGGTTATAAATTCAAACCTTACCATGTCAGATGCTGTGCCAAAAAACAAAACAAAACAAAACAAAAGTAGGATCTCTGCTTCAGAGGGCTCTCACACAGGTATGAGTCTGTGAAGAAACACAGAAACAAGACAGTACTGGCCAGCATGACAGATGGAGAGTTCTGCAACCACATTCACCCTGCATCACATTCCTGGTGTTGCAGGAAAGGGAACTTTCAAAAAAGTGAAAATCACAGGTTTATTTTCTTTTTGTGCTTTCATGTGGAAGGTCTATAGAAAAATGATATTTGTATCATCTGTCCAGGTTCACTGGCGTGGTTTCAGCGACCCTCAACCTTTCTGAACATTTTGTTGTGAAACTCAATTTATCAGGGATATGTTAGAAATTGTCATGCAACCTCACCATATTCGAGTCTGATTACCCTTGACCAAGCTGGGTAAGTTTGCAGACATTTTTCTCATCTCTTCTGACTGACAAGTACTGAAAAGTACAGAAAGAGAGCCAGGCTTTGTCCACAGACAGTGTAAACACACACATACACACAGAGTGAAAGCCCTAGGAAGTTTTCCAGAGCCACAAAAGACTAATATTCACCTTGCCATACTTTGGTCATTAAATGCTTCACTTCTATTGTAGAGCAGAAATAACTGTTGAGATTATGAACGTTAATGATGTATTTATTCACAGGTCTATAACCCATAAATAAATACAACATTTCCTTATATTACAGACAACAAACCTCATAGCCAAACTTCTGTTCCTACAGCAAACAAATGGACGGTTTCCTGCTTCAAACAAAATGTGTATTTTGACATCTTGGAAACATGGCTGCAGTGTCACTGATGTCAATCAGGTAAAGCTCTCAGAATGCTCTGGTGCTTCAGCCACATGCCTAAAGAAGGGTTTAGAAGTCTAACCAGAGACACTTGGAAAAGTTACCTGTCAAAGTTAAGACTTGATTTAGGAAGAGCCACCCATACATTTTGGAGCTGATCCAACATGCACTGAAGACCTCAAGGTAAATTCATTTATTGCACTCTGCCACGGAGGATTCTCATGATGAAGAAACCAGGATGGAGTAACAGAGTGTTATGATTAGCAGAAGGGGATACAAAGGACTCCTGGAAATCACTGGCAGGCAGGATAACCTTGAGCAATGGAGCAGCCATTTCCTCCAGCTTTGCGGCTAAGTGTTTCACAGGACTCTCCCTGCTCTGGATCTTTGCCCTTATTATGCCACTGATCTAGTGTAAAACCTCAGGGCTTGCTGATTAGTGAACTTTTGAAAGGCAGCCTGCAACACAGTAAGTTGCAGAGTGAAAATGGAAAAGCCATTCTTGATTCACTCAAGGAGGAAGTGCTAGTAACCCAAAAGCAGAATGTTTCCTTCTGAGCAACCCTGAACCTTATTATGAAACCAAATCAAAATATGGTCATACTTGGATATCTACTTAAATCACTGGAGTTTCAAGAGGTGGAGTTCCCATGCACAGCCAAAGATTTATGGATTTGAGAAGGTACATGTCAGCACATTTTGGGTGAGCAGAATGGCCTAGAATCAGACACAGGCTATGGAGAAGTGTGAATTCAGCACAGAATCGACATTTCAGTCCCTTGTCCATCAAGACAGCCCCTGCTTCTCTTTCTGACTGATTAGGCAATGAGGTGAAATGCTGGTATCAAGGGTAGCTGTTATTCACAACTATATCTTGTCTTTGCATTCAGAAGCAATTTTATTCATCTGTCAAGAGAAACAGGTCAAGACAAATTTCCAAGTTATGTGGGAGGATGCAGCCATGAAGCTCACAGCAACAAGGCCCCAGTACAGCAGCCTTGTGCTGACATAAGCAGATGGCAAATGGGGAGTTGTGAACTGGGGGCTGGCTGGGTGGGAGCCCCACTTTCCTCCCTGCACTGAGGTCTATAACAATCATGCTGCAACACTGGCTACAGAAGGTTAATTTTGAGAATTTATCCTACAAGTCTCACCTAATGAGATGTAGAAGTGTCTACGTGCAGCTTCTGCAGCTGCTTTGTCATTAGAGGTGCTCATTTCCTAGGTGGGCATGTGATTTCCCATTTCCTTGGGTTAGGAAAATAACATAATTATACTCTGAATTAAAATCTGCTCTGGTTTAGAGAGAAGCAGGGTCTGATATGCATATTTTTTAATAGATGTTACATTGCCATTGCACAGGAAACAGTATCAATTTCTCTTCTGTGTGAATTTTTCTTTGAACATGTCAAGAGTCACTTTCATTTATACTTAAAGTCCAGAATTAATATTAGCACAAACTTAAAAAAAAAAAAAGGTGTCCCCAGTAGAAATGAATAAATAGGTGACCATCTATCTTCCTAACTTCTGTTCAAAGAGTCAGACCAGTTGCACTGTTGGCCACAGGAGCACAACTGTAATGTGTCAACAGATTTTCACTTTTGTGCAGGTTTTTTTTTTTTCATTTAATTTTCATTTTCTTCTCGTTTCTTCATTTACTCACTTCGTACTTGACTGTAATTTTGTACGGTGGATATCTCATATTTAAAACATAAGTCTGTTATTTTGCTGTAAAACCATGCAGAACTCTTTTCTTTCTACAGCTCCCCCATTAAAATTTCACAGATGAGAAATTCAAGCACTAGACTCATGCAGACCTGAGCCATAAACAAACCCTCTGGATTGTAAAGGCCCTAATTTTCACAGACACTTTGCTCAGAAAGTCTTTGGGCTTAAAATGCCCATAGTTGAGAAATGGAAATTAGATTGTAAGTTGCTGGTTGGAGATATGCCAGCTTCATTCTGCTTTGCTTCCCTTCTGCTCAGCTAGAGGATCATTGACCCAGTGTGGCCTTGAATCTGGATAGAGAGCTCTCTTCACCACCTCACTGTGTCCTGCTGTTCATGTGAAAAGGCACCATGTTTTAGGGGTGTGTAGTAGTCCACAGCCCATGCAGAGATTGAGGATAACCCACTTTTTAGGGACCACATCTCATTTGAGATGGCAGGGGGAGCTCCACAACCCACACTCCCTTCCACATTCTGCTTATATCCCGGCCAAGCTGTTTTGTTCCCTACTCCCCCAGAGTAGCACTTTCTGCTTCTCCTATCTCCAGAAAGCAGAGGATGTCCTCTTTGCAGCAGCACCCCACACTCCTGCCCTATATGCATGAGCAAGGATATTCTGATTGCCTCCTTCATTAGGAAGGAGTGAAAGTCTCCTGTCTGTGCCCTTGAAACAGTGAGTCCCTGCTGGCCTTACAGACTGCCAGGATACTGAGTGCCATCAGTCCTGCTGATTCTGTGGGTGACAGAGCTCTGCAGACTTTCCCTCAGGCTGTCCTCTCCATGTTAATATGTTATCCGGACTTCTCCAGCTCTAAGTGGGTCATTTCCTCTCTTATTTGTCTCATCTCATAGAACCCTGGAGGTTTGCTCACATTTATTTTTGGCTCTGGTGGAACAGATTTGCCTGTTTCAGTTTGATTTACCTTCATTCACAGACATTTATATTTCTCCTTCTTAGAGAGGCCAGTATTAAACCAACATGTTCTTACTGGTAGTATTTTGGAATCAGCATTTTGCTCCTTAGGAAGCTGGAATCCCTGTCTCCATCAGTAACCTACAAGTGGCTGGAAAGGTACCCAAACTGTGCAGACACCTGTGCTGTGAGGGCAGCTCCCTGTGCAGCTCAGGTCTGGACTGTAGGCTCCTACAAAGCTAAAGCTGGAGGATGGGTTTCAAGCATCAACAAAGCCAAGAGTTCACCTTCAAGTAGGGAGCAGAGAGTGTGGCCAAGGGCAGTTTGCCTTGGCATAGAAGGAGTGCCCAGAGAGCCACTGAGGGCTGTTCCCCTGGGAGCAAAGGGTGGTACTGTGGCACACTCCACATAGCACAATTTGAGGTCTCCAGCAACTTGGTAAATCACAGACATTACCCCTCATCCCCTGAGATACATCTGGAGGGTCCACGGGCTGGGCTGACAAGGATGCTACAAGTTCCTTTCACTGGTAAGGGGTAACACTGCTCCCACAGCTGGAAGGCACAGCTCAGGCCCTGCAGGCAGAAATACTGAGCTGAATATTATTCCCCACATCCAGCTGTAACTCAAAGAGCAAGGGAGAGCTGCTCCCTCCCCCACCCCGTGCTTCAGGACAGGGATTATGGTGTCTAAGGAACCATGAAGGAGAAACTCTCTCAACAGTATTTCTAGTCTTCTCTGCAGCCTATTCTTGCAACTGTCCTGACAAGTGTAAATCATGTCTCAGTGTAAGTATACCCAGTACATCTGTCACATCCAGGTGGCAATATTGGCTACGCTGTTTGTAAATTCACTGAGAATAATGTATTTGAGCTGTGGGATGACATCCCATAATGAGATTGTGATATTCCATAGCCCCAGATTTGCTCTTTGTGATAAAGACGGATTTCATGAACAGAAAGGCTGCTGGGAGATCCCCTAGACACAGGGGACATTCATGAGCTGGGGATCCTTCTAACCTACTCAGACATAACTCAAATACAAGGGAGATACTTTTTCTTGCTTTTGAAACCAACAAATAAACACCATTAGCTGCATATGTGACCATATATTTGCATTCAAAACATGACAAAACACAAAATAACTAAATGTAAAAAAGCATCGTCAAGAACTGCATATATTTACAAGCCAGACTGTCATATTGATCCAATTACACTTAATGTAGCAAGTATAATAGTAAAAAAAAAAATATTTCCATGTCTAGAACAATTCCTTTTTTTTTTTCTCAGATATTTAGAAAATTAATCCTTTTAATAATGAAGTTCTGATTCTTTGTTTTCCTTTGCTTCCAGGTGTAGTTCATTTATGGAAGGCCTAAACAAAAGTCTTCATCCTTTTTCAGGAAAATATATATATGCCACACCCTTCCCTCCTGTGTTGTGAGCACATGTACATATGTGTATTTATCCATATGTAGAAATCTACAAGTAAATACATACCTCTCTAAGCCTCTTAGAAGCAAAACAACTTACACCTAAGTTGTTTCCTCTATCTCACTGGGAATTAATCTAGACTAGATTAATCACCTAGACTTTTAAAGTAGGTGAGTTAATATATTTATAAAAAGATTTTATTAAGGCAGCCTTGGAAATGCTGGTTTGTTCAAGGCCAGACAGTAAGAGAAAAATTGTTAAAAACACAGCCGCTGTATAGAGCTCGGCAGAATTAGGAACTCAGCCTAAGCCTCTTGAGTCACAATCTTATTTCTCTGCCTCTGAGACCAACTGTCTTGTCCTTATTTAAATTATTAGTCCTTCAAAATTACTGTTCTATGCTACTAGATTTCTAATTCTTTACTTACATCATCACATGTACAAACATGGAACGGAGTTTCATGTAAGTTAATAAAATAAAAGAGAACCCAGGGTATAATGTGAGCTCCAAACCTCTATCCATGCAGAGCCCAAGGCACTTTCTGGAAGCTGAAGTCCTATCTCAAGCTGGTGTGAAGCAAATGCTTCCTGCACTATGGGGAGCTGTGCCCAGTGACCAGGGCATACTCTTAGCCCTCATTTCCCACAGCTGGAGCACAGACATTTTACATGTGGGTTAAAATGTGAAAAAGCAAAGCAGAGCAATCTGTCTATGGCCACACAACATGTCTGTGACCATGCAGAGCAGGCCTCAGTATCCCACAAGCCTGTCCTATCAGTCCCTGCAGGTGGAGCTGTGTGGGCTCCTCCTGTGCTGGTTACTGTATACTCAGATGTATCAGAAAATGTGTTTGTGTTGGCTATCTGCTTTGCTTCCCACCTCCACACGCTCCCTAGCATAACAGTTGATCAGGGCTGCAGACAGGTAAGAGAGGTGCTTACACATGGATTAGCACATATTTGAAAGTTGCCATTTCCCAGGACTGATTTGGATATCTGGGGCCAAAACTAGCACTGGGAGGAGTGGACAGGGTTTCCCTTACATCATCAGTGTTGTGTCTCCTGAGTCACAGTGTGTGCTTGGCTCGCTCTCTATGGCCTCAATCAGGCAAAGGGCTAGTAAAGTGGTGTAAAAGGAGCATTCATGGGATTTAACATAAAAGGTAGAATCAGGCCACTGAAACTGACCATTTAAATCCAGCAGGTCACTGATTCTTTTGTCTTGCTCTGAACTGGAATAATCAAAACCTGGCTGGGTTCCCCTTACAGTCTCTCCATCGCACCATCTGAATTTCCCTGCATTCAGAGAACACTCCCACTCCCTCTGTCCTGCTCTCTGAAGAAACAGTTAGTTTGAATTATAGGTTCCCTTTTTCAACAACATTCTCTCAGAAAATCCAAATGCCAAGGACTGCATATCAGCCTGTACAATCTCAGCCATTCACATGCACACATCAGTGATTTCTCCCATCTCTGGTATATCAATGCTGTTTACAAAGTTAATACTTACATAGATATTTCTTCCCTTTAAAAAACTGTAGTAGTGTGACTGCTGTGACAGCCCCACATAACTGCAGAGGTTCTGTCCTAAAGATACTGCTGCCAAGGGGTGATCTTTCCTGTAAACAAGAGGCTGGTGAAGCCTATGGGTATAGTTTCTAGCTTGTATTTGCATTAGAAGTCCCATAGGTTTTGTAAAGCAGGTAATGGAAGAGCTTTTTTCCATGTTTTGTGAGCCGTATTTCAGGTTTATAATTAACAAAGGACAGAAACCTCTCCTTGCATTACTAATCTTGTTGTGCTGGTGTACCTGAGATAACAGAGATCCTGCACCGAGGCTGGTTGTGCAGAACTGGCCTCAGCCAGTGTTCTGCAAAAGAGAAGAAAACTGGGGAAAAATCTTAGAAAATAATGTTGGGAGACAATTTCCAAAAACATGGGGTGCTGCTGAGGAGCTCAAAGAGTACTTTGAACATCTACTTTGCCCAGTCACTCTGGTTTCTCCATCTTATCAATGTACAAGCATGAAAATTTAGTAGCAGATATCTTTGGAAAGTGGAGGTTTTTCCTCTATAATGTATCACCAAAAAGGATGTTTGGAAAAGTCCTTTGGAAAGGACTTTTCCAAACAAGAGGAAAAGGCAGACAAAATTCCAACAAGAGGAAAAGGCCTCATGCCACACCAGGAGTGGTTCTGGTTCAGGCTGGACATCCAGAAGAATTTCTTAACTGAAGAATATTTATTGATTTTAAATCAAATTTCACTGGACTCTACCCCATATATTCAGCTCCATTTGCTCTAAGCTCCATGCTGGTACCTCAACATGGGACTGCAGAAGTTGGAGACAGTGGGAACAGTGGGAACGGAAAGACAGCGAGGGCTAGCCAGGCTGCCACAGAATGTAGCAGTTTGGGATGACATAAGTAAATAAGTTGGATGGCTCTGCAATGTGATCAGCAGCAAAATGGACTGCTGTGGTAGTAACTGTAGTAACTTGGTTGTGATAAATGCATGTGGATGTCTCAAAACTGGTATCCCACACTGTTTGTCATATCAGAAAAGTTGTATTTCATCAATGAAATTATCTCTGAAATTTTCCCCACAGCTATGAGCACTTGTGATACCTATACTTAACTGTATCTCTCTCTAGAGGAATGTCATGTGGCAAGAAACACTAAAGGATTATGCTGGTCCTAGAGCAGGGCAGCACTAAATAAACAGGCCTGAGTCTCTCAAAACACTGCTGCCAACTCCAGTGGGACCAGTGCCTGCTTGCATCAGCATGTGATTCACTCAGAAAAAAAAGCCTGGTGATGGGCTGGATTTTTCTTAGTACAACTCTCTTGACTTCAGTGGAGTTTCCCTTGCAGTGAACTTGTTCTGACACACTCACATTGTGCAGTCTAGCAAAGTAGCAGAGGCTCTGGCTGGCAGGCCACAATCAAATTCCACTTCAAGTAACCCAGGCAGCCTGCTGCCAGGGGTTTGGAGCAAGGAGAGAGGCAGTGTGCCAAATTAGTTCTGTCCTACAGAACTGTGCTCTTTTATATTATTTAGTTATGCTGATGCTTACAAATGTATTTTAATGCAATAGTAGAAAGACTTGGGCTGGAAGGGACCTCAAAGGTCATCTAGTTCTCATCCCCCTGCCATGGGCAGGGAAGCCAGCCCCCAGACCAGGCTGTTCAGGGCCCCATCAACCTGGCCTCGAGCTTCAACTACAACTTCATCTACAGGTTCTCTGGCAGCCTGTGCCAGCACATCACCACCCTCTGAGTAAAGAACTAAAGAACTTGGCTCTGACATCTAATCTAGATCTCTCCTCTTTTATTTTAAAACCATTTCCCCTCCCTATCACTATCTGCCTGTGTAAAAAATACACTGTTCCTCTTTTTAAAAGCCCTCCTTAGGTACTGGAAGGCTGCAGCAAAATCTCCCTAGAGCCTTTTCTTTTCCAAGCAGAACTACCCCAGCTTTCTTAGCTTGTTATCATAAGAGTGATGCTCAAGCCCTGCATTTTGTATTCTTTGTGGCTACCTCATCAGTGTTGACAGCTCAGAGTGACTTCTGACTAAGCAGCCAGACCACCATCCCTGGAGCTCAGCATGCAGTGTCTTGCAGTGTTTGCTGTGGGCACAAGCAGCACCAGGACTGCTCTGAAGGAGTTTGTGCTGGCTCCTCTCCAGGTGCTGTTTGCACCTCTGACTTTGGGAGGCACTCTCACTCTCCTCTGCAGACGCACTTGCTCTCCTCTGCTCGCTGCTTCTGCCGCTGCGTGTGACTGCCTGCCTTAGTAAGAGGAAGACAAGAGGAGTCTGTTCCAGGTTGCCAAGGAGATGCTGAGTAAGATATGTAAAGTCAATTACTTCACCAGAAAACAGCAGCATGAGGAAGAAAAATAAACCTAAAAAAAATTCCCTCTTCTGGGATGAGCATGCTTATTTCTCAGAGCATGGGACTAGAATGCTAGAATGACTAGAATCATTAGCCATTTGTACCTCAAATTCTGGTAGGATATTTTTGGAAAGAAATAAATTTCCCTGTGACAGGAAATTTTATGTAGAAAGTGTTTGGAACAGATAGGCACAAGTTTACTTGTAGGCCTAGTATGAACTACTCAATTTCTTTGAAAATGCTGGAAGAAATCACCTCACTGTGATTTGTAGGAGCTGAGGAATAAGACACTTCCCTTCACACACTTTCACAGAGAAATTCTCTTCAGAATTTCCCATGGATAATTTCCCTCTGACAAATTGTGACCAGCTCTCTCCTTACCCTTAAGAAATGGGAGCTGACCATTGCCAAAGTACTAAATGATGGACTTCACTTGTGAATTTCAATGAAAATAAAAGGACTATTTTTCATGAGAAGATAAACACTTCCATACATCAAAAATATTTGTGGGAGGTTCCTCTGACCAAGGAAAAAGCCCTCCCCTGTTGCTTCTCCCTCCCTTGTCCAATTAGTTCCAACCACAAAACCTAACAACAAGCTACCATGGCATTCTCCTAACAGCCTGACTGGTACCCAAGTCAGAGGAGGCTGACTTAGTTGAGTGAGATTCCTCTTTGATGAAAAAGTGATTCCTTTTCTTTTCTGTTTCCTAGCATAGATGGTCACAGACACTGGTATCTCAATGGCTGCCTGGTTGCTGTGATTGTAGAGACACTGGGTTTTGGTCACTTTGATGCTCTCTCCATGCCAGTATTTCTTTTTCTGTTGCTAAGAAAAAATGAGATTTGGAAAACTGAACCTAAACTTTCATGACTGTAGCAGTGGGTATCCAAAACCTACTCCTGCATTCTTGGCAACATTCTGCAAATACTGTATCTTGTGTGAATCACAAGTCTTGACTGATACACCATTGAATCTGCTCTGCTATGTCTGATTTGCATTCAGATTTCTTTTTGCTCTGTTTGTTTCTTACAAATGGATCAGAGTAGTCAGTGTGCATCCCAGGGTGGTGTACTGGAAGCTGTATCTTGGAGCCTGTGACTTCAAAAAAAGCCAGCAAAATTCTTGTTTTCACTGGACTGAGCTCAGAATCTGTTTTGCTCTATAAAAAGGGCCATAATTTTTTGAGCATTTTAGTTGTTTTTATTATTTAAATTTAGCTGCGACTGAATAGACTGACTTTATAGCTGGTGAAAATGTCCCTCTACAGCATTGCAGGGGCAAAGGTAAAGTTATATAGTAGCTTAGTAATAATGTTATCTTTTAGATAAGTGCAATTGTGATGTACAAGCCTGTGAATCTTAGAAGTTCTTATAACAAAGGATTGTTGTTGTGGGAGTGGCCTTTCAGAGGATGTGAACTCCGTGACTGCTATTTCTTGTGGCAGCCCCATGGTCCCTGGTTGCCAGTCCCAGCCCAGTGAGCAGGGATTACACGCTGTCACCTCCCAGCAGCTGAGCAGGGGCCATGATTTGATTGCTCTTGGGAGTGTGGGGGAAAGACTTCAGTCCATCTTAAATTAAAATCATAGATAGCAAAGGCAAACAAGTATGTACCAGAACATTAAAATCATCTTGGCTAAATACCCTTCAGGGAAAAGGAAAGATCTTTTATTTGTCTAAAATTAAAATCAGAAGGAGATATGGCAACAGGTTTTCTAGGAAAATGAATATGCTTTGTTGCAGCCTGAGATAAATGAAAATGATTATTACATCTGTCACAATCAGAATCACAGAATGATTGAGGTTGGAAGGGACCACAGGACATCATCTAGTCCAACCTCCCTGCTCAGGCAGGGTCTCCTGGAATATGTTACTCAGGGCTATGTCTTGACAGTTTTTTAATATCTCTGGAGAGTGACACTTCCCAGCCTCACTGTGAAATCTGTGAGCAACCTATCTGGGGAAGGGTCTCCCATAACTGGTCTCCAAGAATTCTTGCAGGAAAATGTGCTGGCCTGCTACAGTCCGTCAGCAATCTGGACTCCTTTTTTCCACCATGCCTCCATCAGCATTTTCAGGAGATATTCCCACTAGGCCAGTTCAGGATATGAGGAGACCAGAGCCTAGTTGGAAGTGGGCTGAATCCCTTTCACATCATCATTATTATTATGAGACTTCGTCTTTCCTCTTCTCCTGCTCTGCGACTATTAATCTCTACCAATAACAGAGAAGATTGCTGGTTCAGTGCATCCCCACTTCTCTGTGAGTGTATGAATCCCACTGGCCCATCCTCTACAGAGTGATAGAGAGAGCGCTATCCAACACCAGACAACTTTACTGCAGCATCAGCAGGTGCAGCTGAGGCTGGGGTAGCCATATGCCTTGTTTATGTGGTGGTGTGCTTTTGTTGCCTTGCTATTACATAACAGTCATTAACTAGAAAGTTGTGGAACAGAATTTATTTGAGAGAGCTGACGTCTCCCACCAGGGACCCGAGAGAGACAAGATTTCCTGACTACAAAAACATCTGTCAAATGTCTGCCTCTGTCAAAGGCTTACACAGCCAGCACCTTCTTAGGGTTACAAATTTCTTTTAGAGAAAAATATATTCTAAGCAGCAGGTCTTAATTCTTCAACTGCTGCTACAATTAAGCCTTAGAATAAGATTTCTTGCAGTATAACACTTTGGAAATGTACATGCCAGCAGTGGTAAAAAAACTGATACCTGGAAACCAAATCTGTTTCAGTCATGTGCACTCAGACATTACTTCTGATTTGCTTAACATGCATCTTCTGTCCAGTCCATCTGAAAAAAGACCAACTTAATGAAGTCCAAAGATGTAAAGTCTTTAGATATTTTCATTATATTGTGGATGAAGGAAGAACTGTGGGGTGGTGAGCATCAGACAACAGAAATAACATTGATACATGTCTTGATTTATTGTAAAGCAGCCATATGGCAAAGTTTTTGTTTCTGAATAGACAGCAGAATTCTCTCAGAAGTTGCCACACAGGAAAATCCCTAAGGAATCCTTACAGCAAAGAGACGGGTGGCCACGAGCTGTCCCACAACACATGTTGCTGTCAGAATGGAAATACAACCCTGACAGAGCTACAGCTCTCTGTACCACAGTAGCAATCAATTCCTGCCTGCCTCATCTGGCATTGCTTTCTTTAGGAAGGAACTGCTCTTTCTGCTGTGCATTCCAGCTCTCTGGTTTGGCTTGGCTCCTGGACAAAGAGGAATTTGTGGAAGTTGGCAGCACCTTCAGCTGCAATCACTGAATACCTTCCCCATCTTTAGGCAATGAATTTTGTCTTCTCCTCCTTTCCTGTTGGCATCATTTCTTGATAGATAGTGAAAATTTCAGTCATCTTGTAGATAGAACATTTTCCTGTTCATGAAACAAGCTAAACCTGATTTAAATATTAACATTTATTTGGCTGCAGAAATAAGTACCCCACGCCCAATGACCTGTGCTCTATCCCACCCACAGACAGAAGCCTCACCCAAAATATAATCCATGGTCATTGTCCTGTCCATGCCTACAGTCTTGTTCAAGCAAGAGAGACTTTGACAGTCAAAGGTAGGGCCCTCAGTAAAATTATTTTGGCTTCCAAATGGATGAGTCTAGGGGAGACACTGCTTGATGTCTGTTGTGATGACACACCAGCAGATAGGTGCTCTGTAAGGCAGAATGGGTCTGGACCTAAGCATTCCTGAGATCAAAGTCAGTGGGTAAATTGCTGGTGCATTTTACTGAGTCATGACAGGATACAGGAAAATGACATTAATTAGACAAGGTTTTACTGCCACCCACACATTGCGTGTCCCTGCTAAGATCAGGCTTCACGTCAGAAAAGGGGCAGTACAAAAGGTCAATGATAGATGGGCAGGGCCTGAAAGACCTTGAGTCCTGACAGATGAAGATGAGAGAAGGAAAGGATTTTTGTCTCTGTGCTATGGGTAGACGATGGAGGATCTCCAAAGTGCATGCTGCTGCTCAGGGCCCTGAACCAGCTGATAACACTTGGTGTTACTAAAAACACCAATCTTGGATGGGCAGAGGCAGCACCCTTTGACATTACCTTGAGCTGGCACACCTCTCATCCCATCTTCACAGAATCCTGGAACAGTCTGGATTGGAAAGGATCTTAAAAATCCTCTAGTCCCAACCCTCCTGCCATGGGCAAGGACATCTTTCACTAGACCAGATTGTTCAAAGCCCCATTCAGCCTGGCCTTGAGCACTTCCAGGGATGAGGAGTCCACTACTTCTCTGAGCCTTACCACACTCACAGTAAAGAGTTTCTTCCTAATATCCCACCTCAATCTACTCTCTGTCAGTTTGAATCCATTCCCCCTTCTTGTGTAACTACATGCTCTTGTAAATAGTCTCTCTCCATCTTTGTTGTAGATTCCCTTCAGGTACTGGAACATCACAATTAGGTCACCTCTAAGCCTTCTATTTTCCATATGGAACAGACTTACCACATCTGTACTCTGTGAGCACAGTTAGATTGTTTCCAGACTAGACTGGTGATTGCACAGCCACTCTGGCTCTCCAACGCAAAGGTTTTGTTAATTTCTTGGTATCAGGTTTAGTATGGCCAAGTCAACATCTGGATGCACACTGGTACATCCACCCTTCTCTATGTGAACAGGCTGCAAGGACCAGGATTTAACCATGAGTCTTCTGTCCAATACCTAACTGAAAAGAAATTTTCATGTTGACCTCCAGTAAAAGGCCTTCATTAATACCTTCATGTATTTCAAAGCTGAAGAGTTGGCAGAGGGCACCTAGTTGCACACATTTCACTATCTACTTATTTCAATCTGAGGAAGATTCAGGGTACCCAAGGGCAATAAAACGGTGGTATTTCTTTAGTAACTACTGCAGTAAGAACAGATAAATAGATTTCATTGTTCAGTGTCATTCACCACCCCATAACTCACTCAAAGAATCCTGATATAGAGAGATGAAACAATCTTGAAGAAAAAGTTAATTTTCTGAGAAGTTTAAAGTCCTTTCAGAAATTTGAGGGAATTTCCTAATTGGCCTTTTATAGATTCCTTTTGTATTCCCAAAGAGTGTTTTAGGTACCATCTTTTGTCCATATGTACCTCAGAGTATGTCTTTTCTGTATTGAGACTTTTTGCTCACAGGTTTCAGGAAGGGTTTGTGATTTGTCATGCTTCTATCTAAGGATCCTATCTTGTACCTGGAAATGTTGAAAATATTAAGCTGTCTAAGATGCACCATCTGTCACTTTCAGATGGGAATGACTACAGGGCCCCTGTTCAGCTTCTACTCTGCACCATCAACCTGAGAACCAGACAACCCTTAAGACTTCATTTACATAATACTCTCAGTCCTGCCATGTCAAAGGGCACCAACTGGAGTATTCCACCCATCTTTGTACTTTCTACAGTTACAATCTAAGACAATTAAAGAACATGACTCAAGACATGTCTACACAATGCAGTGCAATGCAGAGATTTTCAGCTACCACTGATTCATCCCACTGTGGAAGTTCCTCTGACTCACAGAAGTCATTAAAAACTATGAGATTATGTATAGCTTCCAGTGATAAAAATTCTGCTACAAGGCTTCAGATCTTTCAGTGTCTTCAAAGTCCCAGAGATTGTGTTAGTTAGGTGTGAAGAGTTAAAATATTTTTCTGAGGGGGCAAATATTTAAATGACATGCATTTGTAGTTCCTAGTAAAAGGCAGCCTAAAAGACCAACAGATAACTGGTAGAAATTGACAATCTTCTGGTTTACTGCATTGAGTCTTCAGGATATTTCACTTCTGCCTATCCTAATTATACCCTGAGGAAACTTGGTTTTCAGAGACCATCAGCAACTCAGACTGAAAGTCTTGAAATCGAGACAATCAGAACAAACACTTACTTTTGAGAATTTGAGCCGTTAAAAGTAGGACTCTTCTGCCATCTTTATTCATGAATGATATAGCCAAACTGAACAGTTTGGGAGAACCTAAGCCTCAGGTTTGGCTTTTCTGGGGTACTCCAAGAAGAACACCTGTCATTTAAAAGCAGCGCCCCCAAAAATCAGTCCAAAATTCTACTTGGCTTGTGCTTTAAAATTCTAGTGACTTTTTCCTTGTTAAAGGCTATTATGTTCTCTCTTTAAAAAGTAATAATAATTTGCTTGTAGAGAAGCACATTTAACAGCACTGCCCTTTTTGAACACCATATCTGTTCAGCCCCACTACAGTTTAGTCAGATTCCTGCAACTGAATTTCCTCTTCTGGCTCCATTTAGTGCATTTAGCAAGCTTTGTACGAGCTGTATGTGAGTAATGCCTCATTTACCCAGCACCAAAGTGCAGCTAAAGATTAAACAGGTAAATTGTTAGGAACCAGATCTGGTACCCTGCTTCCTCTTCACTATCAAGCTGCTGCCTCAATTCCACTGGACACAGACATAGGAGAATGCCCACAGCCTGGTCAGAGTGACAGGAACAGCAGGGCAGCTCAGACACATGGAACAGGTAGAACAAAGTGCTGTGCTCTGCTCCTAGAAAGCAGCAGCAGATCAAACAGATCACCTGCAAGTACTGAAACAGCTGAAGTGTGAGGAACTAATAAAAGCCACTCGTAACGCCATGAGGCAGCAGAGGCAGTGAGTCTCATGTTGCTGGTAACTTTAAGGTATCATTACAAAGCTGAGGAAATACTTCCCTTTTTAGCATGTTTTAACAAGAGAGGAACTTACTACGCACAAGAAAATTATTTCACCACAAGCAAAACAGTTTTCTAAAAAAATCAAGAACAAACCAAGGAAACCTCATGCCTTTATACAGCCTATAGATTCCAAGATTAAGTAATTCCATAATGATATAATTTAAAAGTACCTGGGCTGCTTGCTTCACTGTACTCTCTTTCTCTGTAGGCATTATGCCATTTAAGAGCACTTTGCATTTGATTTATCCAACAATATGTTTTTCAATATTCTTAGCTTCTTCTACCTGCTCTCTTCTAAATGATTTCAATGTTCTCAGCAGGTTTCTTGAACCTTTGACTCCAGACTAACACAGCATGCTTCAAATGATAGCATGCTGCCACAGCTGAGTCAGTATTCCTAGCCACAGCTGACTCAGTATTCCCAGCCCCAAATCAGGGTAGCCCTTCTGTTTATGATATTGAATTCTGCTGATTTTACACTGTGAAGATCCAGTCTGTTGGAAAGCTCCTTTAGCCCTGTCATCTTCCTTGAATTTTAGCCTGTATTTTGGTAACAGGAGTAGAGTTGTGTATTTGCCTTAAGTGAACATCCATGTATATCACAAGCACTACAGATCTCTGTACCACCATTCTCTAGGTTGCCTTATCTAATATATCCATAATGTCTCATCTGAACACCCTATCAGTCATGATTTTATGGTTTCCTCCATATCATTGCTCAGATTATGAAACAGCATACACCCAAGAAATCAGCCTAAGTTCCACACCCAGACTGCAATAATCCCTTGTTTATAGTACCCACTGGTGTTTAGCAAATAATTCAGCTGGGAAAGAAGCTCCTCAAAAATTAAAACATTCTCACAAAAACATTTAGCACAGTGGATAGGATGTGGATTTTCTAGAGAATTGCATTGACTTCCAACTGTACTGGCTGCCAGGTAGAGACAGTGTAAAAACATTTTTACCTACAAGGGGGTTTACTCAGGTATTCACAGCATGTGAATGGCCACACACAGGTATCTTAGATGTCAGTCCCACATAAGCAGGGCATCTCTTTGAAAACATCCTCAGACATCTCTACAGCTTCAGGCATCAACAAGTCTTTAATTAAAGGACCATAGCACAGTTTGACCAGAGCCATCATGTGCAGCACTGGGATTATTCAAGCATTAAGGGAATAATGGACTAGCCCTAATGATTGCCTCCTCCTCACTCTTTTACCCTTGCTTCATTTTAGACAGCCTTCTCAGTGTCTGATGGTGTCTGGAGACAGCAGAGGTGACAATATTTAGCAGGAATAGCATCAAACAAGATTAGAGAAACTACTGCCCTTCCTCTTATTGCCCCCAGTTTTGGTCCCAGGGTGTTTAACTCCGTGAGTTTTGCTTCAATCTAGTGCAGAGAGAGAATTTTTTTGTGGAATTCAGTCCTAAAGTGAGGAGGAATAGGAAGAAAGGACTATGCCTAAAGACATATGCAAGTGCAGAAAAAAAATTGTTTGCCAAACATTGAGGAGCTTTATCCTCAGTTTCATAGAATTCCAAGTCTGGAGTCAGCAAAATGTTCAAGAAAGCTCAAAAGCATCTGAGGCCTTGGCTAGGCTTACCAAGGTCAATAGGGCAAAACACAGGCCTGCCAGAAGATGTTCTTAACTCTTACTGAACCGGTCTGAAAGATGAATATGATCTTATTAATATCAGGAAATTAATCAAAAGCCAAAGGCCATGGTAGCTGGATATTTGACTTAACAAATAGCCCAAGATTTTCAAATCTAGAGCAAATCTAGAATATGTGTAAATCTAGAGGGCTAACTGAAACAATTCTTTTCTCATTTTTCTCATTTTATCTGAATATATTAAATCAGTTGACGGCTTTGTACAATCACGAAGAAGTGGCCTGCAATGAAGAAGTAATTCCACAGGTCCACAAACAGGAACAGATGCTGGACCCCAGCCAGTTATGTGCCAGGTCGTGCTGGCACAGTGCACGTCAAAGCTCATTCTCTTAACACCTAGTAGTGTGAGAATGAAGTTTGGACTCAAGGAAGAAATCAATGCCATCAGCTTACTCAACAACTGAGTTTCCCACTTATCAAAATCAGACCAGACACGAGAAACCAAACTAGAGTGACTCTGGCACAAACAGAAAATTGCTATGGCATTACTGCAGGATGCCCTGGATGTGTAAGCCCCACAGGAAACTGCGTAAACGGTAAAACCATCTCAGCCTGAAGAATCTCTCGCTGTGAGGAGACAGCTGGTGTGACAGGCTGGGGACCTCCCACCATGGTGTCCATCCATGTACCAGCCTCTTCCTTTTCCTGTAAGAGAGGCATCACACCACAGCCCCCAGCTGGCTGCAGCACAGGCCCCTCACGAAGGGGATGTGACAGCTAGGCCCAGGGACAGGAGCTAGGTCCAGGGACAAGGACCAGGCCCAGGGACAGGAGCCAGGCGAGCCAGGCCTGGGGATGGCAGCTAGGCCCAGGGATGGGAATCAGGCCCAGATGCAGCAGAGGCTTTGTGGGTAGCCAGGACCCAGCCTACAGCCAGGCAGGGCTGGGCTGCTGGGCTCAGGGATGGCAGCTAGGCCCAGGGACAGGAGCTAGGTCCAGGGACAAGGACCAGGCCCAGGGACAGGAGCCAGGCGAGCCAGGCCTGGGGATGGCAGCTAGGCCCAGGGATGGGAATCAGGGACAGGAGCTCAGCCCAGGGATGGGAATCAGGCCCAGATGCAGCAGAGGCTTTGTGGGTAGCCAGGACCCAGCCTACAGCCAGGCAGGGCTGGGCTGCTGCAAGGCCAGAGAGTGGCCCCAGGCTGGGCTGCTTTTAGTTCAGGTTTTGAATACCAAAATCAACTCCTTGCTTCTGTGATCACCTGTAAACTCCAGCTTCTGTTCCCACATCTCTGGCACGTGCCTCAGCCCGCTGGCAGGCAGAGGGAATGCTCTTAGCAAGGCCAGCTGTAAGCCCAGGGACTTACAATGGTGGCTCTCAGATTGATTGACCATTGTGCCTCCCAAAGCACACCATCTCCTACCAGAACCAGGGAAACCTGGTAGTGTCTCAGCCATTTGCCTTAAGGAGAGAAGCCTCACCCTTCACCACGCTTTCTAACCCACAGGTTTTCATTTCCCCCATGGCTACCACAAGGCAATTTGGTCACCTTCGTGCCTTTAAGGCTATAATCTGCTCGTGTGCCCACAGGCGCCATCACTGCTGTGGTTTCACTTTGGTGAAACCTAAGTGCTTTACAAATTGCGTGAATGCTCCAATCCCTGAGCTGAACAGGTAATTTCATTCACATTTTTCCCCTACCAACTCGCTCATTTCCTGTGAAGAATTAAATACCCTCAGTCCAGAAATCTAGGCTGACTCACATGGGATGCAGGAGACCAAGGTACAAGAACTCACCCTGCAGAACAGACATTGGAGATAAAGGAAAGGCCAGGTTTCCTTTCCAGTCTGTGACATCTGACAAGCCCTATCATCTCTTACTGTTCCACCCTGAAAACCAGGAACAAGGCAGCAGCTCTGAAATCTCAGCTTGAGGAAAAGAAAATCAGAAGGAGAAACCATGTGTGGTTAATAATAAATTATATAAATATAAATAATAATAATATTGCAGTAATTTATTGTACCTAGTCCTTTAAGCACAGTGGCTTAGAGACCTGTTTCTGTATGTCAGCATGCAAAGATAGCCCAGAGAAACATTTTATAGCTCATGGTCATATAAATGATTTTTCTAAGTATATTATCATACTATTTTCTTCATTTTATGTCTCTCCTGGATTTGCATGTTAACATAAAGCAGAAGAAGAGCTGTGGGATAAAATGAGAGTCATTTTCCATAGTAAAATCTTAACTGATTTGCACGCTTAATTTTCATTTAGGTTTATTTTTTTTCATAAAGCTTTTCTCACAGATTATCCTCTGCTATGCTTCTACAGCAGGCCTGAAATAAAGAGAACTTGCCAGGAATTGGGGGTGTCATGCACTCCATCTCTAAAAGGCTTATTAAAAACTACAAGGAAGATTTATGGCTTTGCTTTTCTTCAAAGTTGTGTATTACCCGCATCAGTGAGAGGGGAATTGCCTCTGCTTCTGTTTCCCGGCTTTACTTGGATATTTCTCTAACCTTGCTAATTCTCCCATTTTGATCCAAGTCTTAAGAAATTATTTTCATAAAGTGAAAATTGTGCACTGAAGTGAGTATTTTTGATTTACAGGTGGTGATTTGCTTATAAACAAAAAAAAGAAAACTTCCACTTCTTTGCAAATCTGATAACATAACCCAATGGTGACCTGGAAACTTTGAGCATTGGGCGCTGAAGAAAAGCAGAGTTGTAAGCTTTGTGATTATTAAGCCATCACACAATTACTTCTGAAGCCCAACACAAAATCTGGACACTTAGCGCTGTAGCACTATGTACTATCCAGGTAAATATCATGTCCTCTCTTGTCTGGTTCAGCTATTAGAGAAAGGCCTGTCTGCTCTGTAAATTGTTATTCCTGACAAGAGCACATTTATAGACACTTCTGCATGCATTGCTGAAGGCAGGTGTGAAGAGAACCTCATTTCAAGATGGATATCAACTCCTAATTACATTTTTAAATCTTCATAATGGGAATGGTCAAACACAGGAATCACAGAAGGACCCAGATATGTTGTGATGTTTCCTTCTTGATTGGGCAAGGGCCAGATCAATCTTCTGTAATCTTGGAGTTACTGAGATTTTTAGCAGGGTGTGAACCAGGTAACTTTTAGAACTTCCTTTTTTTTGATAATTCTGCAAATTGTATGCATTGCCATGGGCCTGCCCAACTAGGGAACCTTGACTGATATAATTCCAGATGAATCAAGGCATTGCTGTAATTTTACTCATACAATTACACACATGGGCATACTATCCTGAAATAAGGGTAAAATATTCTGGTAGTATTGATCTGATCTGCAAACTGTAGTATTATTGTTCAATTTTCTTATGTACAACAAAAGAAAGAAGGACAGACTGTATGTGGTAGACATATCTGCTCTCAATGAGGCATCTCTGCAGGTGTCTCAAAGTTTTCCAGCTCTGCATTTTAAAGTATGTGGAATTTGCGTACTTCCATGGAAGCTTCTAGATTGCTGGGATCATATGATTTTGTTGTAAGGGCAATTTATCTTTCTGAATCATGCTAATAGTGACTTATGTTCTTGTTCTTATAACACAGTGATGCTTTTTAAGAAGTAGGTATGTAATAAATCACTGACTTGATTGCCATGGCTTTGGCATCCTGGTTTCCAAGAACTATTTATTTCCTTGGTTTGATGTTCATTTCCCAACCCACATCCTCCATTCAGGCTTTCTTTCAGCAGCCAGATACTACTTTGCTAACCCCTTCTATCTACTAAATGCTAAAATAACATATCCAGTGGCTTTTCTCTTGGGTCTATATCCGCTGCTGTAGGCACTCTTCCTCCACAGATTATATTGTCTTTAATGGTTGAAAGATAATTTCTTAATCTAGATCTTAAAAGCAATTTATATGCATGCATTCTTTTTGATAATTAACATTTCAATTTACAGCACCATGGTAGTTGATAGTCTTCATTTTTATCTATATGTGTTTGATTTTAAGATTCAGTGGCAAACGGAGAAGCTTAGAAGAAGTGTGTAAACTTTGAATTTTGACCAGCAGAACCCAAATTGAAATATTTTCTCTTGATCAAAATAGAGTTATGTTATCTAGAATGTTACATTTTGAGTGGACTCAATATGTTAGAAAATGCTATCCAACTGTCTTGGTTTCTGAAAAAGGAAATCACAGTCATTCACTTAAAAAAAAAAAATCATTTTCTGTGGCCAGCTGCATGCCCTAAACTTTGTTCACACAAGTTTTTATGAGTATATAAGCCTGCAAACACACCCAGGTGTCAGGTGGAGTACTAAATGCCTTGCTGATAAGGAACCCTGTGTACCTCAAGAGACACGAGCCTTGTTTTCCTGCATAGCTCCAAATCAAGTACTCTAGTGTAAATACAGTTCACTCCAAAGCAAACAACAGAATCACTCTGCTTTGAACCCATCAATGACACAAGTGAGTTCCATTTCAGGTTTGTTCATTTCAGGTGCAGAACAAAGTGCAAGTAGCAATGCATTCCACAACCTTCATACTTTACTAGGGTCCAGAGGGGACTTGATTCGTGATCTGAGGACAGACTGTGCAACGGGTTAACTTTCCTCTTTCTCTGGTTGTAAAAGCTGCAGAAGCTGCTGGACTGAGACTTATCTTAGCTGAACTCAGTCACCTCTCAGTGTGTCTTTCTATAAAGTGAGCAGGGAGTTATCTGTGATCTGGGTAACAGAGAGCACTGCATAACTCCAGTAGTCTTGGGAAGCATAGGATTTAGATCAGAAAAGGCCATATGAATAAATTTTGGCAAGCTCCTTAATGCTTAAGCAATTTATAATTTTACATCTCTAAAAATTTACATAAAACCAAAATTTTATTATAATTATTTTGTGAAGCAACTGTAGTAACAACTTATAATACCTTAATTGCACAAACCATTTGCTATTCAAAGGGCTGTCTTACTGAAGAGGCTGTAAGAAGTGACCATACCTTACAACTGGGACTTGTGAGGAAGCAGATTTGTCCAGAAGACAAGAGATGGGAGAAGTCATCCTCTGTGAAATGACCAAGCAGAGTTAAAAGGCTTGCAGGATTACTCAGTTCATGAGGAGCTGGGTTGGAAGGCAAAGGTCCCAATTCATTTGGGATCTGTAGCAAAAATAATCAAGTAGACACAGACAGCTGGGTAGAGTCATGTTCAAGTAAGCAAGAGGCTTGCTGAAGCCAGAGTGCTGACAAGAGGAGAGACAATGCATGCTTCATCAGCACCAAAGGAGTATGCAGTGCTGAGCAGAAAATTCAGACCTCAGCACTCATTCAGCCAAGCCCAAGACTGCTAATTTTAGACACAGCTACTGCTGTAATACAAGTTATATTTAAAGAATTGTTGTACATCTTACCTCAAAAGTCCCACACCTTCTCAGCAATTTCTCACACGCAGCTCCACACAGCACAACCAACAAACTCCAACTCCCTCCTCACCCAACTAACCCACTCTTCTATAGCACTCATCATTATTGGACACAGCTGTGGCCTGTTAAGTGCAGGCCTGTTGCTAATCTTTGGTGATTAGTACAGCTGCAACTCCTCAGGGATGAGATTACCTTCTGCACTGTCTTTATTTTCTTACATTCTATCCCTCCACAAAGAATGAGCCAGGAGCTCCATTTGTTTAGATCACAATGAACTAGCATCAGCACCACCAGCTTTAAAAGTAGAATACTGAAATTCAAAGAGTGCAATAGTGGAATCAGGCCTCTGTCTCTATAGGTAACTTGGATTTACAAAATCATGGACAATTACAGGGCAGCCCTGCCTCTGAAAGAAAATGACATTAGGGTATGGTCTCTGCTTACCACAGGTATGTTGTGCAGTATAGATGCAATGATAAATGCAAAATGTATAAAGGTGCAGATATAAAATTACTGAACTCCAGTGAACCAGAGACAGTTGCTTAGATTATCATTGAACGAGAAAAAACCCAACCCTATATAAAGAAGTCAGTTAAAGAGATAAATATCATCTATTTCCTCCTGACAGAGATCTACACCCAAAACACACATTCAAAATTGTCTTTTACATCTTATCTATTATTAAGAGACAGACTTGGAAAATTTCTGGGCTTTTATGAACTAATTTAGTAATCTTATGATTGTAAGTGTAGCCCCCCAAAATGAAGAAGAGTTTTACCTATTACAGTCTTTTCTTCCTTCAAATATCCACTTGAATACCAGCAAACCCTCTTTTTTCATTATTGTGAGGAATTTTATGATCTTTACCTCAGTATCCCGGAAATAAAATATATTGAGATGTATTTCAGCTGAAAGATAAGAAAGGCCATAATAGTTACAGATTTAATTATACATTATCCATATCGTAGACATTTGTAAGCACTGAATAAACTCATGAATGCCACCTTGAAAAAGCATTTCTTTTAGACCACAGTATAAGAACACTATTTGCCCTCAGGAATTTTGGCCCTAGGCAGTTGACAACAGAAAATATTGGCCAAAAAGCTGCTATCTTTTTATTTCTATCGTCTTTGCATTGTTCAAACCATAAGAAAGAGAATGAAATCTGAATCTGGCATCTGTACTCTAGTAAGAATGCTACATTTCCTTTCCAAAATTATTCTAGATATCAGACCAGGAAAGAGATAGCTTGAATTTCAAATTGAAGTTTCAGATTGGAGGGCCAGTAGTTAAAAAAACAGCCTCAGCTTGTGCTCAACAGAACGCAATCACTTTACTCATCAAGCAAAAATCTAGTTCTAAGACACATTTTCTGTGTCCTATCAGCCTGTCACCACATATTACTCAACAGTATGAAAGTGAGATTAGTTACACTTGTGTATAATCTGAATTTATCTGTTTATAGATTTATGGGTACTGACGGCTTGATTTATAACTCCTTGGTGACTGTTTCTCAGAGCACTGACTTGAGTGTAGCTCCAACAGGAGTCCAGCATAGAAAGATCTCTGAAGGAATGGGACATCTATCAGTGCCCTCTCACCCACAATGCCAGTAAAGGCAGAATGGAGCCATAGGTCAGTGAGAATTCCAGGAACAGTGACAGAGGTAACACAGGCTCCAAAAACTGAGTCAGTAATTTGTGAGGACAGAGGAAGAAATTATTAGCTGAACAGAAACAGAAACAACAGGAGAATGCTTTTACTTACACAGGTTGTATCAATTAAACTGAAATTGATGCAAAAAAACCAGGGCAGTTAAATCTGTGCAAACCCCAGTGAGATACAGTTGCACTGTCTGACAACCAGAGAAAAATCTTGAATTTTTGTGTGCAAATTTACAGAACCTAATGTATTCTAAATTAGGGGAATCTGCACAGAATTCTGCCATTTAAGAGCAGCCATTTAGTTAATTAATTTAATTTTTTTCTAGATATAGCTTCAGAAAAAATAAGTCTTGAGATACACACTCTTCAAGTGCATCCCAACAAGACAGCAGCATTTCATATCAGGCAGTCACCTCTGCTTTTTGCTAGGTAGCAGTGTGAGCAGCCTCCTGTAGTGTCACTGTGAGGCTCAACTGGCCTCAAACTGATGCCTTAGGAAAAGAGGTTTTGTGTAATTTCCCCCATTCTTTAAGCTTTTCAAGCTGCCTAGCTTTCAACTGATTACAACACCACAGACTGAGCATTAGCTGTTCAGTGAATTGCAATTGCTATTCAACAGAGAGCACTTGCATTCAAGAAAATGGGAGGAACCAGATTTAGGTACTTGAGGACAATTACATCTATTGGAGTAACTGTGCAGCAAAAGCTGCTCTAGACAGCACTCACTAAAATGGCTGAACTGCTGAGTTTGCTTCTTTTATTATTTGATTTATCTTGGTTGGGCTTTTTTTTTTTTTAATTCTGTTTTGTTTTGTTATTTTCTTCATTTTGCTGTCCCCCTGCATGCATATCAAGCTGATTCTATCTCTTGGAAAACATAAATTCATCCTGAAAAAATTAAGAGAGTCTCTTGAAATGACCCTTTCTGACCACCAGTCAGAAGTAAAGTTGTGTGCAGTATTATCTGTCATTTTGAGGGTGCTGCAGGTCACACTGATCATTGACAAGCCCTATTATTGATATCTTCTGCTGCAGATTTAATGTGGGAAATGTCTTATATCACCTAAAGGCAAATAGTCCCATGATCAGCCCCGTGTGCCTTGTCAGCAGGCAGCAGATGAGGTATCTAATGCTGGCTGCAGATGGAGTGCAATCTGCTGTCAGAAGGAAACACAGCAGTACAGAGCACTAGCACACCAGTCATAGGCACTACCAACCAGGTATGCATCACTTGGACCCTGGATTTAAGGCAGAAGTAAAACATAAACTGTTGGTGAGATTCCCTGCAAATGCCCTTAGAAAGAATTTTAGCAACACTGTATTAGCAACTAAAAACTGATGTTGCTTTCCTTCCTCAGGTTACTGTTTTTATACAAAGGGCAGTGTCTCCCAGGAACCTTTCAGAGATACATAGTGTGCAAGTAGAGGAGAGAAACAGTGAGCTTGCAAAGTGATCAGATTCACTCTCGGGAATGTGGGATGCTGTCACATCCCACTGGAATAAAATGGCAAGTCATTTCCTTGTCATCCTTTCCATTTGGAAAAAAGGTTATTAGTACGTGTCCCTCACTGAAAAGCTTTAATCTGTACTTCAGTTCACCTTTCACAGAGTACCTGAGATGGCAGTATGTTGGAGTGACAGAAAAGTCACAGGAAAAGTCACACAGGCAGGCTGGAAGGATGTTCATGGTGCTGCAGGGCCTCACACTTGCTGTGGGTTGGGAGGAGTCACAGAATGTGTGAATAAATGGATGGGTTTATCAGAGGGCTGCTTTCTTTCCAAGACAGACTCTCTTCTTGTCAGAATTGTACAGAGCAGCGCCAGATTCAGGGCAAACCCCTTGTCTACAGAAGGAAAGCATGTGAGTACTGCTCCCCACAGCAGTGCTAAGCACATCTGTAGCCCACAGATGTGCTGCTGGACCAGCATCTCAGGTAGTAGTAAAGGAATTCCTTCAGCCCTGCTGAAAATGCAGTGTGTGCTATGCATCTGTGTCTGGTTGTCACTTATATTCTCCCTGTCCCAATGAGTTCTCCTCAGTTGAGCTGGAAAGTATGGTCAAGGATTTTGTGCAGGAAACTAGTCTCTTTTGTCTCTTAATCACAGAAATCCTCTTCCCTCTTTACTGTGTGGCCAAAGTACACACATTTACATAGGAAAATATTTGCACTGGAGAGGGATTATTACCAGTCAAATGAGCATCTACCCTCTTGCTTGGGAGGGGCTTGTGTGGGGCATGGCATTGTGGCAGAATGCAGGCCCAGGCAAATTGTCAACACAATCCATTAACATCTAGCTTGAAAGACTTTTGTGTTTCTCCCTAGCCTCACTTGATCTGCCCCTATTTCTCTTGTTTCTGTAGGTTGCCTCTTTTTGCTTAATGAGTAAGGCAAAAAGGAGTTGAAGAAACTCCAGACCTAATTTAAAAAGGCTGAATTATCTTAATCATCAGAATATAATAGAAAAGAGAAAGTGGTTGCAACTAAGAGACCACTTTTACAGCAAGGTCCACTCCCAGACATATACTCCTAGATTTAAAAAAAAGAGCCATGGTCTGGGGTTTCCTGGCAGTGCAAGGAAGCACTGTACTCTTTATGATACTCCTTTGACTTATATCATTCACAAAACCCAATGGAGAAGGAATTTATCTGCCTTTGAACTATTTGTTGCAGACCCCAGTGCAAGAAATGCTGCAAAAGAGCAGGTAAAGGCCCAAGTGTCAGTGGGAATGATCCACCTCCTTTTTCTGGACTGCCAGCAACTGACAGAGACTTCATGGAAGCCCAGAAAATGATCCCTTATTTTTAAGCAGGACTGATATGATATCAGTAATATTTCAGCAAGTTCCCGAATTATGCCCATGACTGCTTGACTGTTGTGAGTAAATTGAAATTTTATCTGCTCTGCTGACTGCTAGTTTCAGAAAGGGATAAAATTCAGTCAGAGTGAGAAATCTCACTTAGATTTGCAGTAAAAGCTGGGCAGGAGTTTAAAAATGGAAAGAGTTGTCTTGCTATCTATGTCAGAAATAAATCCCTTCAATTTTCCAGATTTAATTAATATACAAGAGCAGCAAGAAAAATTTCCAAAATCACATCAATTTCTCTAGCAAACAGCAAAGGGTGTCAATGAAAATGACTCAGAGTATGAGCCTTCAGTTCATAGGTGCTTTTCTCAAGGTAGACAGCCAAGGGAACATGATATATGGTTGGACAGATTTTTATAATGGCCTCCACCCTCTTGTCAATATATTCACCTGCTTCACTGTAGCTCATCCCCTTTTTCTCCTTGCTCAGTACAGCAGGTGGATTACTATGCAAGCTGCACTACACAGAAGATTTAACTCTGTCTTCTAATATGGGGACCCCCCTGCACTTAAAATACATTTTAATTTTACTCTGTATTTCAGCGCTGAGTACCACAGGGTAAGTAGCACACTGCTGAATGTAGTCTACTTCAGGAAGATTAGCTGTTAATGATTAATATCTTTTCTTCACTTTTCAAATGTGGAATGTTTCTTCCCTTTTTAAATTATGAACGTTGTACAATTGAACCATGTAATTTTTTGAAAGAAATATTTTTAATTTGTGGTTACCTAATTCTGCTCTGGCTTCTGTCTGAGAGAGAAATCTTTAACACCTGGATTTCTAATGGAACATCTGAAAAGAAGAGATCTGGACAAATAGCCACAATACTTATAAAACTCTCTTGACTCTGAATATACCTGGAGTAACCTTTGCTTTAGGATTTGCCTGATGTGTAACAGTTTTAAGATAGCACTCAATAGAGACTGAGTGGCAACTTTTCATGGTTTTCCCTTTCCCATGCAAGATGAAATCCAAGGAGAATAATGAAGAAAACTTTCTTACTCTATCTGTCTTTACTATATTGTTTTTCCTCCTTAGCCTGAGATCAGTTTTCCAGTTTCTTGGTGCATTTCTTGCATTATTTTGCAATAAATTAATTGTGATATTTGCTCCTAATCTCCCTGGTTTTCTGAATGTCATTGCTTGGATTTTGAGCAGTGCAAACATTCTTTGTTCTCCATTCACTTTAAGGACAGATTCTCTATACTGTATCAAGTACAATAAGGATAATTAAGGAGGGAGCACCACAGAGTTTGGAACAGAGCTCTACCTCCAGAAATTGGGGATCATCCCTTCCTTACGCAAAACACCCAAAGAACAGAGCCATTTATGTTGTGATCTGCAGTGGGATTTTGATCTTGGGTCAAGTCATCTCTGCAAGACTTTGCAGTACACAAGAACTGCATATTTGTAACTCCTTTTGTTTTGCAGCATTTTCAGAGCAAATTAGAAGTGCTGCATGAAATTTAACCTTTGGGTCATGAGAGGTTTGCAGGGATTAAAGGAAATATGTAGTCTTCCAGCAAATAACCAAGTTACACAGAGCACTGGTTTACTGGCATTGACGCTCTTTGCTTAGCAACAGTGGGGATAATAAAGCCTTGAGAAAGTTCCTAGAAAGTCTTTGCTATTATCCTGGTGCTGTCTGAGCTGAGATGTATCCACCTGCAGTTCTCTGTGCCCAGAACTCCCCTCATCCCAGTTCAGAGGGATAGAGAGCAGAAGTTCCTTCTCACCTTTGCTCTCAGAGTTTTGCCATGAACGAGTAACTTCGATATGGGAAGCGAAATTAAGACATGGGGAAAATCCTGGGTCTCTTCAGTTATGCAGTGAAATGCCCATAGGCATACATTGAGGTCCCAACATACTTTCTTTACCAGTTTTTGAGTCACTAATTCCACAAGGGTTTCACTCTGTTTTTCGATTGACAGGATCAAGCAAAGACCAAGAGGTGGCTTGAGGACATGGGATCCTGAAACAGGTAACCACATGGCATTGGTGCTGATAACCATCCAAGGTTCACTTTGGACATGCTGGCTTCTCTTCCTCACTGTCATGTGTTGTATTTCAGCTTACCTCACCAGATGTGATTTTAACAATAACTCAAGGCCATTCTGTGACTGGACCCAGCCTTGCAATATCAACCAGGGAATGTGGATACGAACCAAGCATGACACTCCAACTGATGGAACAGGCCCTGATGGGGACTATCCTGATGGAAGTAAGTGCTCAATTGTGGCCTCATTTATTCTCCTTTTCTGAAGACAGCTTGACTACCTTTATTTCTCCTTTCCTTGAAAGGGAAAAGAGATTAATGAAGTCTTTTGAAATGTGTCTTGTGTCTTTCATGCTGACACCTGTCTTTGACTTTTCATCGTATCAGACAGGAGCTTATTACGCTGACTTCACATCATAGATTGGATATCTTTATCAGTGGATGGAAGTAAAAGAAAGCAAATTATATCATGCTTAAGGCCTCATAGAGAATAATAGTGACATAGAACAGATTCTTTTTCAAGAGAGGGCTTCTGGCCAAATTCCACTGATACCAGTTTATGGCAACAAATGTAATGATTACTACACTGGCATGAGATAAAGTTCACACCAGCTAGTTACACAATCAAGTTGGAAACTGAAGAACATTTTTAAAACCTTGTCCTCTGATACCTGTGATTTAAATACTGGAGTCTAACATGCTCGCAGTAGCAAAGAAATACTCCACAGTCCTGTCTCTGTGTGTTTGAACCACTATCCTTGCCCCAGCAGATCCATTTAGGGGGATCAGTCTGCAGTCATACGGCTTCCTGTAATTATCCCAAGACTGAAAGGTCAGCTACTGTCAGAGTCAGTAAGCAGATTAGAACAGATTAGTTGGGATTGTTGCTAAATAATTTTCTACGGTTTTTCGATTTTGATAATAACAATTAAAATTCTCTGTTGGAATAAAAAAATGAAGCATTTCTATTTGGATTGACATAAATAATAATGTTCTTCTTTTTGAATTAACATAGACCATATAACTTTAAACGTGACTTAGATTTTCTTGCCAACTTAAATCTATGACTGAATGTTAGATGCTATGTGCAGAGCCATACTTTACCAGACAGAAATGGTCATTCATTTATTCTTGATTCTTTTCCACAGTCAAATGGGAGAGACTTGAATTTAGCTGCACTGGGGAAAGCTAACTTTGATCTTAGCCCATGTAAAGCAAAAGATTTCAGCCCTAAGAAAGCAAAATCTGATTTCATATTTCAATCAGACAAGAGCATTTCAAATTAAAAGGAAAGACTGCAAGTTTCTGAATTTTGAAAACTTTCCTTTCTTTTCATAATGTCAAATTTCAATATTTTTAAGGAAATATCAGCATTGCTTTCTATTTCTTCTATTTTGAGACAAAACAAAATGCTGACAGTTTAGAGTTTTCCTTGTGGCAAAGATTTACTCATATTGAGACCAAATATTTATGAAAAAAATATATCTCACAAAAGAACGTGTAGATGATTTCCTTATTTTCCTTTGGGGAAAGTGGAAACTGAACATAGATCAGTGTGGCAGTGTCTGGAAGCGCTGTCTCTTGAAAGAGTCCCACGTCTTTAATTGTGATCCCAAAATAGTTATTCTTGTGAGATTAAATATATTTGCTTTGCTCTCAGGCTCACGTTCTACTTTGTATAACTACACGAGTTATCCATTGTGATGTGAAGTCCAAACACCCTTTGCTTTTCTTCTTTACACTGATAATGATGCCTTAATTTCTCCCAGATTGGGATTGTACTTCAGTTTTAAATGATACCTAATAAATTATCAGAAGCTTCAACCATATTTTAATTTTTGTTTCACTCTGCAGAAGGTTATTTCATCTACCAAGAAGCGAGTAATCTGATCCCCTTCGACACTAACAGGCTGGAGAGCCCAGATACTGTAGTTTCTGGAAAAATATGCATAGACTTCTGGTACTACATGTTTGGATCAGAAGAGATGAATGAGCTGAGAGTGCTCATCCAAGATAGCTCAGGGGAGTCTGTGGTGTGGCATCGGAAGGGAAACCAGAGTTCCTTTTGGGAATACGGTGCCATCACTCACACTTTTCCGACACAGAGGAAGATAAAGGTAATAGATTTGCAGAATATATTTCTTTGTACAGTGACAGCATTTGTTCTCACCTTGGAGGCTGCAAAATATTGTACATGTAAGCTAGAAAATATAACTGAGATTTGCTAGGTTTATATTTTGTAAATAGAATGGCCTCATGATTTCTGTCAATGAACTAACAGAAGAAACTCCCAACCTCCTAGTTTCACTAGTGCTGTTAGTTAAGGGATAAAATTCAGTTTCATTGTCTCTCTTTTTCCTTCCTTTCCTCCTTAATTCTATCATGAAGTTAAGGACTTTAGATGTTGTAATTAAATGCAGACTTATCAGCTGTGAGTTTCAAGGTTTGAAGTTTGGGATGCTACTTGTTGGACTCCTCTGAAGAATCCAGATCACTAATTCTCATAAATCATTTATAAGTCAGCAAAATCGAGGAAAAGGTTTCTTGCAGTCCTTACCTTATTACAGAATATATATTCTTTTAGCTGTTATAACCTCATTTTGCTGGTTGCAATTTTTAGCAAAAAAGCAGACAGGTTAGTTTGAAAACATGCTAAAAGAAATGGTCTTGTGTTTGCCTAAACATCTCTGATGCAGAAATCACTTTGTGTCCTGCCTAGGTAATTTTTGAGGCTGTCCGAGGACTGACAGAGTATGGGGATACAGCACTGGACAATGTGAGAGTAAGGGATGGACCCTGTGGTAAGTCTGTGTTTGCAACCAAGTCTGTGCTACTTCCTCCTCTCTGTTTAGAGCTGAACACAATTTTCCATTATTCTACTCCATATACAATATAGCAACCCCTCAGAACTTGAAACCGCAAAAGAGAAATGGCAAAAAACTTTACAGCTCACTTCACTTTTATATTATGTGTTTTGCTGTAATCTCTTCTTAAATCTTTCCTCATCATCTCCACCATCCAAGACAAGCTATCCCTTTCTCTGCAAATGGGAACTTTTTCACCAAGTCCAGCAAAATTCACCTTCACATCTAAGTCTGAAGTGCATCTCTAAACCTAGACAAGGCTTTGCACATTGATCTAGGCTTCCAGATTAAATGGTCTAACTGGCATTTTATAGCAAATATCAGTTCATGCCAGCTCATTAAATACTCAATACAACCACATGTCACAAAAAGAAATAACAACGAGGCAATACGACTGAGTTGCACTACCAACTTTGACTATGAATCAGCAATTTGAGCTCGATCTCTGACCCTGTAACAGAT
The DNA here is from genome assembly GCF_047830755.1 of Zonotrichia albicollis. Lineage (NCBI taxonomy): Eukaryota > Metazoa > Chordata > Aves > Passeriformes > Passerellidae > Zonotrichia > Zonotrichia albicollis. Next base: position 30,648,915 of record NC_133827.1, on the reverse strand, counting down.
CAGCCAAGACTAGCACAAGCTGTTCATGGCTGGGATCCATTTTTACTGACAAGCATGAAATACCTACAGAATGTGAATTGACCGAGAAATTTGCTGAAAAACTTACAGAAAATTTCATTAGGTCTCAATAGGCATTGTTCTCTGTGAAATACTACTAAGGTAATGACATAACATCTTTCAAATGTACAATACCTGTGACAAAGATTTCCTTTCAGGTCCACATTCTCTGATCATATGATTTTATTTAAAATTCCATGAAAAAGACTTGGGGTTTTATTTTGTTTGAGGGCTAGGCAGAGCCAGTTCTTCATTTTCCCAGTTGTATTTGCACACGATTCAGCCACTGGATGGTGCACAAAGGTAACTCCAAGAGACAAGAACTTCTTTGTTCATTTCACTCTCATACCTGCCAGCACTTGCTGACAGTAGGACCTTCGTGTATCTTATCACACACCAGAGGGAGTCACACGCCCAGCTGTAACTACACTTCCAGCTCCCGAGAGGAGCCCAAGCTCAGTCACCGTGATCTAACTAACAATCAGACTAGTTTTCCTAAGAGCTACAAAGACCCACACATCCCCAATTTTAAACACAGGCAGTTCTACTTTCTTCACTGGAGAACTTCTAACTTTATGCTGGTGAGGAGTAAGTGAAAATTCCTGTATGTTAGTATGTAAATAGGGTCCACCCTGTAATGTTAAAGCTCATTGTATTGCTTTGTCTTTTCCACTAACAGAAGCTGTCCCTACACCTGTACCACCAACACCTACACCAACAGAACCTACACCAGCTCCAGTGACAGGTAATTTTAGCCCATCACATATACTACTCAATGGGTTGTAGGACACTAGGACACTTACAGTTTTTACTAGCAGCACTGCTTCTTTGCTTCTGTTAATTTCTATGGGTGTTTGTATACGATGTTTCTTTATGCTGCACAAATCAGCCTTTTCTATTTCAGTTCTTCCAGGTGTAATCTACAAAATGAGGGTGATTGTGCAGTAGGAGGACACAATAAGATGGGCTTTTGGGATGTGTTTCTATGTTAATGAGAGCATATTCCTTTTTCCTGTCTCCAGAAGCTATTTGCAGTATACATGGGGATCCCCACTACACCACCTTTGACAAGCAGCGTCATGACTTCATGGGCACCTGCACCTACACCCTCTCCAAGCTGTGTGACAGCAACAGCTCCCTGCCCTACTTCAACGTGGAAGCGGCAAACGAGCACAGGGGAGGCAACACCCGTGTGTCCTATGTCCAGTATGTGGATGTTGATGTCTATGGCTACAGGATCAACCTTGGTCAAAAAAGAGCTGTTAAGGTGAGGTTGGAGCCCATTGTCTATCCTTCATAACTCATAGCGTGAATGAAGGTGCTGTACAGTGACTACAAATTTCCAGCATCTATACAATAATTCTTAAAGGGCAGTCAGATATTTAGGAGCAGGAGTACTGTGGAGTTCCTAAACATGGGAAATTCAAAACTGAAAGCATAGGCTAGAATTCTGTGCTGTGCTTTGAAAGGTGGGCTAAGAGCTGACAATCCAGATGGGATTGGTGGTCTAGACTACCTCTCTAACCTGCTCCCCCATGCTCAAGTTTGGCATATAACAGGGAGCAAAGAGGCTCTGAATTAGCTGAGTTCATGCTGGTAGTCATTTCCCAATCCTGTGTGGTAGCCTGTAATGCTGAACACTTCTCCTTGATTTTTACTTTTTCCACTTTCTGTTCACTTCACACCTGGCCTTTGCCATAAAACAGGGTCAGATGGCAGTCCTGGAGTGACAGTCTCATGACTCTCCTTACACTATTGTACCCTTGGCCTGCTATACCCTTGGACTTCTTTCTGGATCCTTTCCATAAAGGGCCAAGACAGTAGAAATGATTGAGCCAAACTCCCCACATATGAACAGGTCACCTTGCTTCCTTATTACCCTTCTTATAAGAAAGTACAACAGTGGTTTAAAGGAGGCAAAGGATTAAAGGTATACTGAAACCTTTCCCATCTGATCTTAGAGACATGGAGAACTGATATGTCCTCATTTGTCCAACAAATGCCTCTCTCTTTACCTTTCCCCTATTTACTGGTTTTATTATAAAAAGGAATAGGTCTGTAGGCTGTTGCTGCAGACAGACCACACTGTCTTGGACTTTTGCCAGCTGTGTCTGGCTCAACAAGACCATATTAGTAAGTTATGTTGTAGCCATGATGTTATGCCCTCAAGCCCTTGATTATGTGGCCATATACACAAATACTAGCACAGAGTGAGTTCTTACTGCTCATTGTGTCAACATAAGGATCTAGGAGGGTCACCATTAAAAACGCTTCTTGTCAAGTGCTTACAATACTTGTCCTCCTCTGCACCTGCAGGTCAATGGAGTCAGCCAGGTGGTCCCTGTGACCTTGGTCCCAGGTGTCAGCATTTCCCTCAGTGGGCAGTACGTTGTGGTCACTACTGACTTTGGGCTGCAAGTCAAGTTTGATGGAAACCACAGAGCAGAAATCACTCTTCCCAGTACCTATATGTCTAAAGTCTGTGGAATATGTGGAAATTACAATGGACAAAAAGCAGATGACTTTCTCAACCCAGATGGAGAGATGGAAGCCAACTCAACCAGCCTTGGCAACAGTTGGCAGGTTTACAACGACTCCAGGTAGGACTCCTGCCAAGATGTCAGGTCTTACCTGTTGACGGTGCAATGACCAGTGGTTTATGCAACTCTTCTTTGGAGGCCAAAAATGTCTGACATGTGGGATAAAATCTACCCTTTTCAGTGTTCTTTATGCATCTGGGTAAAGTTTCACAGAAAATTTAACTGTGCTTAAAAAAGAACATTTCTTAGGCTCTTAGAACTGTTTAGGCTGGAAAAGACCCTTAATATCATTGAGTCTAGCAGTTTAACCAGCACTGTTATATCCACCAACAAACCATGTCCCCAAATGCCACACTTAGGCATCTTCTTAATTCCTCCTGGGATGGTGACTTCACCACCTCCCTGGGCAGCTCCAATGCTTAACAGCTGTTTTGGAGAAGAAATTTTTCTTAATACTGAATCTAAACCTCCCCTAATGCAACTTGAGGCCACTTCCTCTCACTCTGTCACCCTGAAAAGAAACCGTTTCCTGTCTCACTACAACCACTTTTCAGGAGCTGCAGAGAGTGAGGAGGTGTCCCCTGAGCCTTTCCTCTGCTAAGGTCAAACAACCTCAATTTCCTCAGCCACTCCTCATAACATTTGTGCTCCAGACCCTTCACCAGCTCCCTTGCCCTTCTCTGGATACAGCCCAGCACCTCTTTTTGGTAGTGACAGGCCCAAAAGCAGGAATCAAGGTGTGGCCTCAACAGTGCCAAGGACAGGGGAGTGAACCCTCCTTCTTCCCCCTTCAAATCTTACCCCACATATGCTTTGTGCCCAAAGAGAGGCCAGCTGGTGTGTGGAGGGGGGGAGGATTTTTGCTCCCTCACATCATGATGATTGCTCAGAAAAAGCTCAGGCTTCTGCTGGGCTCAGGCAGCCAGAGCCATCCCTGTAGCCTCACATGGGGAAGGGCTTTGTCCCTGTTGTTCAGGGCTGGATCCTGCCAGGTGCTGGGCACTGCATACACAACACCCATATCTTCACATCACATACCTCTGGAGGCACCCCTGGGCCTGAGTTTTAGGGTTACTTACATATTGAGGTTTTCAGGAACAGCAGTCAATTTAATCAGAAAAACATATATATTTTGTAATGTCTGCATAAACGGTCTCTTCAAGAACCCTGATGCAACTCAGAGCACAAAGCTGCAAGGAAAAAACACTCTCATATAAGAGACACTGCCTTTCTCATTTGCTTTGCCTTGCTGATAGGAGAGAAAAGCCACGGGGGCTGCTTTTGTCTCCTGGTGCTGTTTGAGCAAACCCAAAGAAGGAGTGTATTAAATACAAGCACAGGCAAGACAGGGAGAATGATCTGTGAGTTTTAGCATTGACTTGGCTAAATTCCTTTTGTACATTTAAATGTACATTTTAGTATTTGAATAAAACACTGAAGGTGCCCAGTAAGATTTCGGTTATTGTTTTAGTTTATGAATGCTAATACTTGAAGACATTGTTTTAACTCTTCTGAGATGCTTGACTTGTTGTTAATTATTTCACAGTATGTTATTTAATGACAGTAGGATCTGAACTTTGAATGCTTTCACTTTCTAATTCCCCTTCCATGTAAACAGCCTGACTTATGAGAAAGCCAAAAATAAATACCTGGGTTTCATCCAGGCTTCTTAAAGATTGGGAGGTTGAGATCATACTAAAATCTGAATTTCTATCCTAAGAGTCTGAAAAAGAGGGATTGTAAATACATCATGTTTAGTCTGGGAAGAGATCTGTAGTTTTGGTAGATGTGCTTTCAAAATCATCTAAGGTGTCAGTGAACCCAGAGTTGATCTGTAAATTTTTCCACATATATTTTCTTTTTTTTCCTCATCAGGTGCTCACCAGATTATGGTCATACTCCAAACTGCACTGATGAAGAAAAACACATGATCCAAAGCAATGCATACTGTGGCCTGATCACAGATCCAAGCGGTCCATTCCAGAACTGCCATGCAGTGGTCGATCCACGGAGTTATTTTGAAGACTGCCAGTATGATCTCTGTGAGCTTCACTTGAACAATGCCGCCCTCTGTGAAAGCCTACAGGCTTATGCAGACGTGTGCCAAACTGCAGGAGTCCAGCTGGCACCATGGAGAAACGCAACCTTTTGCCGTATGTATCAAAGATTGCTAGAAATTATCACTTGTCAGGAGGGTTTAATGAGGATTTCCTGAGGACAGAGCCTTACAAGCCTCTTTTGAATTCATGTAGCACTGAGAATCTTGACTGATCAGACTAATGATTTCAAGGTTATATGTAGTTCCTCAATTTGATTCCTTTGGGAAGATGCTAGAGAAAATAGTTCAGTGGCTTTGAATGAAAAGAAAAAAATTCCATCTAATCCATCTTAAAATTGAATTGGAATTCCTCTTTGCAAAGAGAGAAAGTTGAAGGAGGAGCTCTCCTGACAAGCTGAGTGGGAGATCTGGGATAAAGGGAGGAGAGTGTTGTAAACACTATCAGTGGCACAGACTCCCACATGTGTAAGAGAGTAGGGAGTGCTGACCATTCTTCCCAATTGGATGTGGAGGAAAGCATTGGAGTGTCCTGTACAGGTGTAGTCATTCATGCTTTCAGATGGGAAAGGAGCCAACACTGATAGAAAGCCTGAAATTAAAGGCTAGGACTGAAAGTCTGTGAAATGTATATTGTAACAAAGCTACTGAGTGTGGAGAACACAGGGAAAGTAGTGAAGAGATGGAAGAGACAGAAACACACAGAAGTACAAGACAAAATGTGTCAAGTATTGAAGTAATAGATAGATGTCTGTGCTAGGGAGAAAGTAGGAATAATGATTTTTCTTTTTTGAGTGTTGGTAAAGAGTAAATAAAGAACATTTCTCAAGCATTCAGGTATATAGTATAGGATAAAAAAATCCATATTCTTTTAAGAACAGAATTTAAATACAAATTTAATGTCTGAAATGCCTGAAAAAAATCTGTTCCCATTAGAAAAAATAAGAGGAACAGGAACTAGTAATTCAGTGACCCATGTGCCTTCTAAAGGGGCGAATAAAAAGCTTATCTGAAAACACTGGAATTGCTGAAGCCTAATTTCTTTTCTGACTTTTGTTTCCCACTTGACTTCGGTCTCCATCAAGCACATTTTCTAGGCTGGGGACATTACTGAGGCTTTCTCTCCTAGAGGTTCTAGGGTCTCTAAGCAGGATTGAGCTGCCTCTGCATCCCTTCTTTCTGCTGAAAGAGCTTGCAGGATCCCTTCTCCTTGCCTTGTGCCTATTTCCTTTCATGAAGCTGTGTATATTTTTGACCTCTGCCAACCTTACCAAGTTATTTCCTGTAGAGCACCTGGGTCAAATTAAGTGGGAGGATGGGCAGAGAAATGTACAAGGTCATTGTATAATTTCTGTCTCCTTAAAAAAGTAGGCTAAAAATAGAGTGAGAAAATATGTCATTAAAAATTGCCCCACGTCATATAAACATCTGGAAGCTGAAAAAAGATTGCTCAGGAAGCTCCAGTTCTCAGACCTGCACATCAGAATATGACAGTGTCTAAAAGATCTGATTACAAAGGGTAGCTATATGTCATGCATGTAACAAAATATAAAAATAGAGTAGAGTGTGTCTACAGCCTGATTATTTAAAAAAATTTAAAGACCTCAGTGAAGTGATAAAATAAGAATTAGACATTAAAACATGTCTGGAATTAACTATCAGAACTAGAGACTAAATGTAGCATGTCTAGTACAAATAGCTAACATGATATTGATATCCTCTGTCCAATGCAATAATTCGAGAAATTATCTTCAAGTCCTAGGAAATGCTCTCTCTGAGTGAAACTTTAGACAGCCAAAACTCAAAAAAATTTTCAAGTGTGTAAGAAAACAAAGGCATGCATGAAAATTCTGCTAATCCCAAGATGTTCACAAGCATTTAAAAAGAAATCAGAATATGATATTAAACAAACACCAAGACTTGAGTAATTAAAAATTTATTAATTTATATCTGTATCTTTCCTTACTCAGCACTGGCCTGTGCAGCCAACAGTCACTACGAGCCCTGTGCTGCAGCCTGCCCTGCCACCTGTGTTGACCCAACAGCTCCCTACAACTGCAGCCTGCCGTGCGTGGAGGGCTGTGTGTGCGACAGCGGGTACCTGCTCTACAACGACCGCTGCGTGCCCAGCCAGCAGTGTGGGTGCTGGCACAATGGGCAGCACTACCCTGTGGGCTCTGAGTTCTGGACGGACAACACCTGCTCCTACAAGTGCACCTGTCCCTCTCGGGGAAGCAAAGTGCAGTGCTTCAATGCCTCCTGCCCTGCAAGCCAGTACTGTGGGGTGCAGAACGGCAAACCCGTGTGCCTTGAACACTCCTACGGCATCTGCCACGTCCACGGGGACCCCCACTACCAAACCTTTGACAAGGTGACACACAACTTCATGGGCAACTGCACCTACACCCTGGCCAAAGTGTGTTCCAACACCACCTCCCTGCCCTACTTCAACGTGGAGGCCAAGAATGAGCACCGTGGCAGCACCCGGGTATCGTACGTGCGCGAAGTCGTGGTTGAGGTGTATGGACAGCGCATCGTCATTGTCAAGCAGCAGATGAGCCACGTGCTGGTACGCAGTGGGGTTGGAATGAGCATGGGGCAGCTGCAAGGCAGGTCTGGCTGCTGTTGTCAGGTTCTGGCACGCACCAGAAGTCCCAGGAATGGGTGGGTTTCCCTGAAGGCACCGGCTGGCTTTTTTTCGCTTTTGGGAGGGGCTGGAGGAGGAGGAGTCAAATGGGGAACATGGGCCATGTTGAGCACAATGCAGAACCCATGACACAGCTCTGTGAGCCCCAGGGCTGTTGGGGTGTGGGCACATCCCAGACAGCTGTTTGCCATGCCTGGCCTGGCTGCTGCTGTCCCAGGGCAGGCGCAGCCCGGCAGGCCGGGAATAGGCCCGGGGCCCACTGTGGTGTGTGTGCCGTAGGTGAACAACGTGCGCCAGACGTTGCCGGTGAGCGCAGCAGGAGGGGCCATCACGGTGAGCAGGAGCGGTCGCTACATCGTCCTGGAGACAGACTTCAGCCTCAGAGTGTCCTACGACGCTGACCACTCGGTGGAGGTGAAGGTGCCCACCACCTACTTCAACCTGACCTGTGGCATGTGTGGCAACTTCAACAACCGCAGAGACGATGAATACATGATGCCCAATGGGCAGCAAGCTGCAGACTCCAATGCTCTGGGGGAGAGCTGGCAGGTGCCAGACAGTGACCCCTCCTGCGGTGTCCCTGTGCCCTCCCCACCCTGCAGTGATGAAGACGAGAAGCTCTACGGGTCCGACCAGTTCTGTGGCATCCTGACCAGCAGGCCTAGCCCTTTTGAGAGCTGCCATGGCGTCATCAACCCCCAGGACTACTTTGACACCTGCTTGTATGACCTGTGTGCCCTGAACGGTGGCCAGGAGTTCCTGTGTGCTGCTCTGGAGGCCTATGCTGACGCGTGCCAGGCAGCTGGTGTGACTCTTCTTCCCTGGAGGAATGCTACCTTCTGCCGTGAGTTGCCATAGAAAAATGAACCTTTGAACAGCTCCATTTTGTCTTATGAGGCTGATTTTAGCCAGTAACTGCCATTGCTTAGATATCATAAATTCTTCACATAATTGCAAGAAATACAGAGAAATAAACTTCTTCAAAATTCATGCCATTATTGTTTTCTGGCAGAGAACAGCGAATAGTTTTGTTCATTTTCTCAAGAATCTTTGGTAAACCCCTTGCAATATGCCCCTTTTAATGTAATCTCTGAGTTTTAGATGATTTTTTGCCTTTTATATTCTTATTACATATTATGGTTTTAGCAGTTCTCGTACTTGTGGAAATGTATCCCCTCTCTTCAAGATCTAGTGTAGAAAGGCATTGTTTTCCTTTATTTAGAGATACTTTATAGCCAGGATACCGAGTTAAACATACTTTTCTCATGTTGTCTATTTTCTTTTCTTCTTTCTGATAGTAAAATAGGAATGGAATTTCAGGCTTCAAAACACCCCCACAACTGCCACTAGCTCAAAACAATAATGTTACTGAATAGCAGTTTCATGTGGGTTTAGTGGTTTCATGCCGGTTGTGCTTGTTAATGCAGTGCTTTTTGTTGTTTCTCAGCTGTTGCATGCCCTCCCAATAGTCATTACAATCCATGCACCAGTGCTTGTCCTGCAACCTGCACTGACCCTCTTGCATCACACAACTGCAGCATACCTTGTGTAGAAGGATGTGAATGCAACAGTGGCTTTGTCCTCAGCGGAGGACATTGTGTGTCCATGAGCAACTGTGGCTGCCTTCAGAATGGCAAATATTATGAGGTTTGTTCCGGAAAATCATTCTTACGCGGGGCTTATTTCAAAACTCAGCACTACCTTTAATTATTTTAATTTATTTTTATTTTCTTGTCTCTAATAGAAAGGAGAATCTTTTTGGCAACCAGAATGTGTAGGCCAATGTGTATGTACTGGAAATGGAACTGTAGTTTGCAGTTCAGACACATGTGAAGCGAGTGAAGTTTGCAAGGTGCAGAATGGACTCCTGGGATGTTATCCTTTGAATCCCAGCACTTGCCACATTTTTGGGGATCCACATTATATAACCTTTGACGGGAGACTGTACCATTTCCAAGGAGACTGCAATTATACTGCTGTTGAGAGATGCACAAATTCTTCTGAAAAGTTCTCTGTGACAACCAAAAATGAACATAGAGGAAATCCAAATTGGACAGCCTTGGACTCAGTTGCTGTCACGCTGAAAAATCTGCACATTGTTTTGAAGAAAAACAAAGAGACCTATGTAAGTGTTCTACTTTAGGCACAACAATCCATCACATCTATGCACTTTACATTTCTGCCCAAAAGAACTGAATCAGGCTTCTCTGAATTCTTCAAGTCGAAAACAGCACATGCAAGAAGTCACAGAAGTTATTTCTTTTCCTAAGAAAGGCATAAATCAGCATAACTTCTTTTTGTCCAGTTGTATGTTTTCTCAATGCAGTTGTAGGATAAAACAGCTTAATCTCTGTCTTCATCTATAACAGAAAGGTTTTACTAACTTTAAACTAATTATTCCACAATTGCTTTGTGGGCAGTTAAGACAGCAGAAAGATAAAATTGTGCCACAAAGCACTATTCAAGGTCTGAAATAAGTGTACACCTTTAGTCTCTGCATAATCCCAGTCTGCTGTTATCTGTACTGTTCATTAGAGTAAAACTGACTCTTGCTTCTCTGGGATTTCTTTTAGGTGAATGGAGATCAGGTTCATCTTCCTGTGGATTTGAACCATGAAGCCAGAATATCCATACAAAGGCACTACATAGTCATTGATACCTCTCTAGGGATCCAGGTTAAGTTTGATGGTGACCAGGAGCTTTTCATTCTGGTTGATGAAAGCCTCAAAGGACAGCTGTGTGGTCTCTGTGGGACATTCAATGACAACCAACAGGATGACTTTTTAAACCCAGATAAAATCCTAGAACAGGATCCAAATAAGTTTGGTGACAGCTGGATAGTGAAGGATGACAGCAGGACGTAAGTATCAATAATACTTTTAGAAACAGCAAAATGCCTGAAGCATAGATCATCTAGTTATAGGTCAAGCATGCATTATTTACATTCCATAGTTGCCTTCTTTTGATACTACTTGTTTCCTCGTGTGTTCACCTTTGGGTAACTTCAGTTTTCAATAGAAAGCACTGAAATTTCAAAATTTCAGACAACCTTTAGAGCTTTTCCACAAGAGCTTTGTAGATTTCACTTGTGATTGGCATTCTTTTTATGGATATAACTTGAATTTTTCCTTACTTCCCTATTCTAAAATATTGCTAAAATATCACCCTAAAATATTCCTTCCTCCTTCCTTCTACTGAAAGTCTAAATCTATCTCTCAGATTCAGCTCCTGAGATAACTTCATGTAGATTAACATAGGTATGAGGCACTTATCTATCTATTAATGCTTTTACATACAAATTACTACTCTTACTACATCCAATAATGAATTGAAATTATCTTTCTTGTGTTGGATAGCTGGGGTTTTTTTGTTTCTTCTGGACTTTGTACTGTGGATAGACAGTCACAATTTGCAGCTATATTCTTAATGGGGATTTATAAGTTAAATTGCAATATTTCTCACTTTTGAGTTTGACACACTAACCATGTCTATACATAACAAGTCTACAGAATTTGGCATAACATTCTATTGTAGCTGGGATGTGCCTTGCAGGATAGAACAAAACACAAAGGTTATATAACCACACCGCTCTTTTTCTTCATACAGGTGTAATCAAGTTTCAGTTGTACCACCTGCTTGTGACACAGAAAAAGAGAAAGAATATGAAGAACTCTGCAAAATTATTTTGAAAACTGGTGGACCTTTCCAGCTTTGCCATTCACACATTCCCCCACAACTGTATTTTGAGAGCTGTGTCTATGATCTTTGTGCCACAGAGGGGGATTCTGATCAGTACTGCAAGATTTTAGAGGCATACGCTGCTGCCTGTGAAGAAGAAGGTGTAAATCTGGGTGAATGGAGGGAGGATACCATCTGTGGTAAGTCATTAGGACATTTAGCAAATCACCATCTAATTAAATCCTCATGCTACAAAAATAAATTCAAATAACTAAGGAATAGAGCAGAATTTCAAAGATGGGCACTCAACAAAACACAGGAGGCTTTCAAGTGCTTAGCATCTCTGTAAATTTGGCTTCTAATTAAGCTTTTAATGGGCTGTATTCACTTTAGAATGTGATAACACATTTGATCCAAGAGTATTGTTCAGAATGGGGTTGAGAGAGACAGCATGCATTGTCAGCTAAGGGCTCAGCAAGGGACAATTGAGCACTTGTCTAATAAATCACCATTTTGGTTTTAAGAAAATATTTTCTCTTTTTGAGAAGTGTTAACATATCACTTAACCAACCTGTCTACAGCTCCACATTTTCTGCAAACATGCAAAATAAATTCCAAGTACATAAACCAGAGCTTTAAAATCAGTAAAGAATCCTGCAGCTTGAGGTCCATTCAGCCTTGGGCTGATTTTACCTGGGTAGACTGGTTAACACAGGGGTAAGGTGGGAGGCATGACATTCATAGAATCATAGAATAGTTTGGATTAGAAGGGACTTTAAAAAGGTCATCTAGTCCAATTCCCCTGCAGCAAGCAGAGACATCTATAACTAGATCAAGTTATTCACCATCTAAGCTCACCCCAAATGTTTCCCAGATTTCACCATGCTCATGGTAAAAAAATTCTTCCTTGTATCCCTAAATTGCTTTTTCTGGAGCTACCAGAGGTAATTACCAAAGCCAGCAAAAAACAGCAGCCTAAGAATGAGGCTATTACATGAAAAGGCATTCTGTAACTGCTTTCCAATTCCAAGACAATACTTCTTATCCCAGTTTATGAGCAGCAAAAAGCAATGTCAGACCATTTTTATTATGAAGTCTACATTTCCACTTAAAAAGCACTTTGAGAGCCAGCAGAGTACTACTTTGTCAAATAGCACAGCTTTGAGCAATTTGCAATGGCAAAGGATTATGACTGTTGCATAGTGTAAAAATACAGGATCGTAGTGCATTATGATGACACATGAGGAAGGGAGCTGTAAAATAACTCACATTCTCACTTCCAATTTCATATTTTATAGTCAATTTTTCAGTACTGGTCAATTCTACTCATTCCATTGTAGCATCTTCAAATTTTTCATGAACATGGGTTTATTAGACTTAGAAGGGCATTTCCAAACAGAGACAAGATTCCAAACCTTATTGTGGAAATTCTGTTTTTCTTTCTGCACCATATACAGCTGCACCACCAGCCTGCAATATGTGGTGTACATTTGAGGCTGACTTCTGTGAGTGGAAACAAGAAACTACTGATGACTTTGACTGGATAAGGCACAAGGGACCGACACCCACACCCAATACTGGCCCTTCTCATGACCACACAACTGGAGGTGAGAACAGTGAACAGCACTGGGCTGTGCTTCTCTTGGAAGAATGCAAGGAGCTTCTTATAACAGCAAATCCAGGCCATGTGTTTCTAGGCTTAATCCAGGGTCTTCTGCATTAGTCAGCAATCTGTTATGGGGGGATGAGCAAAACAGAACATTGATGAGCATGTGACTTCTTAGCATAAGATCCTGTAAGGAGGCTTCTGCAAAGGTAGATTCATGCTGACACTGGATCACTGAGTCAGCCAACCTTTCCTTTAGAAGGTGCTCCTTTCCTTAAGTACAAAACAGGTATAATCTCCTGGTAGTCCAATTGAGAATTGAATATTGGGAAGAATTATACAGGTGCTGGGTAAAGTAATGCTCTACTGTACACACTCTGTAAATGAACTGACTTTGTCTTATTCTGGCCCATTAATGTGAAAACCTGACATTCTGCTGTTTCCAGAGGGCTATTATATCTACCTGCAAGGAAGCAAGCAAACGCCAGCTGATATAGCCCGCTTGGTCAGTCCAGTGTGCAGTTCAGAAGGACTTCACTGCTTCCGCTTCTGGTACCACATGTATGGAGCAGCTGAAACTATGGCTCTGCGTGTGTATGTAGTTCACAATGAGACATCAACACTGGAATGGAAAGATGCTGGAAACAAAGAGGACAGATGGAACTTGGGAGAAGTCACGGTACACAGCAGAGGCAATATGCAGGTAAGGACACAGACTCTCCCTGACTCTCACTGAGATAAACCATGCTTTTGAATGGCAATTCGTTCATGTGGCTGGAGCTAATGACAGGATCTATCCCTTCCCTTAGATTGTCCTGGAGGGCATGATCGGTGAAGATGTCCGGAGTGATGTAGCTTTGGATGATCTGTCCATTGTAAAGGGGCAATGCACAGGTACAAACCATGGCTAGGGAGAGGATACCTTGAAAAAGGTTATGCTTCTACTACCATTCAGTTGAAGTGCTGTCCTCAACCATACATGCTGTCTTCAACCAGACTTCATCAAGGAGAATTCATCTCATTTCTACTGTTGTTTCTTTCATAGATGTTACTCCAACAACACCAGGACCCACAATCACAACACCATCAGAAGAGACGCCCACATCAACACCCATGCCAGATTCAGGTAAATAGAATAGACCTGCCATAGAACTACAGGCCTCTGTGAAGGGCAAGCTGGGGAGAAGAGGCAGTAGGAGGTGCTCAGCTGAAAGTTTCCTCTGGTCTTTCCACTGTCAGGCACCTGTGTGGTGGAAGGAGACCCTCACTACCACACATTTGACAAGCAGTTACACAATTTCATGGGCACCTGCACCTACACCCTCTCCAAGCTGTGTGACAGCAACAGCTCCCTGCCCTACTTCAACGTGGAAGCGGCCAACGAGCACAGGGGAGGCAACACCCGTGTGTCCTATGTCCGATACGTGGATGTCGATGTGGCTGACCTGCGGATAAGGCTGGGACAGGGCGGAGTGGTGACGGTGAGCCTGAGGGGAAGATGCTGTGGGGCTGTGGTGAGCAGAGAGAACTGTGCCAGATGGGCTGCTCCAATCCTGTCTGGCTTCCTGTCCTTCCAGGTCAATGGAGTGGAAGAGATCCTGCCTTGCAGCCCATCCGAGGGTGTGCAGGTCTTGTCCAGCGGGCTCTACACCATGGTCATGACTGACTTTGGCTTGAGAGTTAAGTTTGATGGGAACCATCGTGTGGAGGTGACGCTTCCAAGCTCCTTTGGGCAGAAGGTTTGTGGCATGTGTGGCAACTACAATGGGATAGCAGCAGATGACTTCCAGAACCCAGAAGGGACAATGGAGCCAGATTCCACCAGCCTGGGCAACAGCTGGGAAGTGTCCAACAACAGCAGGTGGGTATGGCTCCCAGTAGCCCTGGGGACACACTGGACAAGGGCAGGAGGAGGAGACACCAGGAGAAGTGCACAAATGACCCAGGAGCCCTACTGCCTGTCTTTCCACAGCTGCTCAGCAGGACCTCTGCCCACCCCAGCCTGCAATGAGACCGACAAGCAACTGATCAGCAGCAGCCATTTCTGTGGGCTCCTCAATGACACCAGTGGCCCGTTTCAGGTGTGCCACGCTGTGCTGAGCCCCAGCAGCTACTTTGACACCTGCAGCTATGACCTGTGTGAGCTGGGGCTGGACCGCGAGACCCTGTGCAAGAGCCTGCAATCCTATGCAGATGCCTGCCAGTCCCTCGGTGTGCAGATACCTGCGTGGAGGAACGCAACCTTCTGCCGTAAGTCCAGACATGGTACCTGGGGCTGCTACTCTAGGGAAAAAACAGGACAGGATTGGAAGAGTGAGCTGGCGAGCAAGAACTATTCTCCCTATGGGCTGTAGGGATATACAGCCCAGGGAGATATCAGTATTGGAGGCACCACCTGTGTTGTCTGTGTTTCATTTTGATTGGATAGGGCTGAGAATACATGTAGAGACAAAAACACCATTGAGACAATAGAGATAGAGCTACTTTTTCAAAGGGGGATTTTCAGCAGAAATGTGTATTCTGTTCCCCAAGTAATTTGTTGGATCATCTGTCTCTGCAGCGATTGCTTGTCCAGCCAACAGTCACTACGAGCCCTGTGCTGCAGCCTGCCCTGCCACCTGTGTTGACCCGATGGCTCCTGTTACCTGCAGCCTGCCGTGCGTGGAGGGCTGTGTGTGCGACAGCGGGTACCTGCTCTACAACGACCGCTGCGTGCCCAGCCAGCAGTGTGGGTGCTGGCACAATGGGCAGCACTACCCCGTGGGCTCTGAGTTCTGGACGGACAACACCTGCTCCTCCAAGTGCACCTGTCCCTCTCGGGGAAGCAAAGTGCAGTGCTTCAATGCCTCCTGCCCTGCGGGCCAGTACTGCGGGGTGCAGAACGGCAAACCCGTGTGCCTTGAACACTCCTACGGCATCTGCCACGTCCACGGGGACCCCCACTACCAAACCTTTGACAAGGTGACGCACAACTTCATGGGCAACTGCACCTACACCCTGGCCAAAGTGTGTTCCAACACCACCTCCCTGCCCTACTTCAACGTGGAGGCCAAGAATGAGCACCGTGGCAGCACCTGGGTGTCGTACGTGCGCGAAGTCGTGGTTGAGGTGTATGGACAGCGCATCGTCATTGTCAAGCAGCAGATGAGCCACGTGCTGGTACGCAGTGGGGCTGGAATGAGCATGGGGCAGCTGCAAGGCAGGTCTGGCTGCTGTTGTCAGGTTCTGGCACGCACCAGAAGTCCCAGGAATGGGTGGGTTTCCCTGAAGGCACCGGCTGACTTTTTTTTCGCTTTTGGGAGGGGCTGGAGGAGGAGGAGTCAAATGGGGAACATGGGCCATGTTGAGCACAATGCAGAACCCATGACACAGCTCTGTGAGCCCCAGGGCTGTTGGGGTGTGGGCACATCCCAGACAGCTGTTTGCCATGCCTGGCCTGGCTGCTGCTGTCCCAGGGCAGGCGCAGCCCGGCAGGCCGGGAATAGGCCCGGGGCCCACTGTGGTGTGTGTGCCGTAGGTGAACAACGTGCGCCAGACGTTGCCGGTGAGCGCAGCAGGAGGGGCCATCACGGTGAGCAGGAGCGGTCGCTACATCGTCCTGGAGACAGACTTCAGCCTCAGAGTGTCCTACGACGCTGACCACTCGGTGGAGGTGAAGGTGCCCACCACCTACTTCAACCTGACCTGTGGCATGTGTGGCAACTTCAACAACCGCAGAGACGATGAATACATGATGCCCAATGGGCAGCAAGCTGCAGACTCCAATGCTCTGGGGGAGAGCTGGCAGGTGCCAGACAGTGACCCCTCCTGCGGTGTCCCTGTGCCCTCCCCACCCTGCAGTGATGAAGACGAGAAGCTCTACGGGTCCGACCAGTTCTGTGGCATCCTGACCAGCAGGCCTAGCCCTTTTGAGAGCTGCCATGGCGTCATCAACCCCCAGGACTACTTTGACACCTGCTTGTATGACCTGTGTGCCCTGAACGGTGGCCAGGAGTTCCTGTGTGCTGCTCTGGAGGCCTATGCTGACGCGTGCCAGGCAGCTGGTGTGACTCTTCTTCCCTGGAGGAATGCTACCTTCTGCCGTGAGTACCTGCCTTGCCATTGCCAGAAAGGAAAACTGGCCACAGACTCTGCTCTGAACCTCGGACCAATGTGTCTCTTAGATCTTTCCCTTCCCTCAAGGCTGTCTGTGGTTGAAGTTTTCTGGTGCTAATTTTCCCCTTGCCATTGCAGCCCTGCAGTGTCCTCCTAACAGCTACTATGACTCCTGCATGACTGGCTGTCCTGCCACCTGTGTTGACCAACACGCCCCACAGAACTGCTCCAAGCCTTGTGTGGAGGGCTGTGCATGTAGCTCTGGCTTCCTGCTGAGCGGAGACACCTGTGTGCCCGAGGCCAACTGCGGCTGCCACTTTGAGGGCAACTACTATACTGTGAGTGAAAACCCTGCCCTGCTTTGCAGACCCCTGCCACCCCACGCCTCTGCCTGTACTTTTCTTCCTCACACACTGAGGTTTGGTGTTTCCCTGCCTGCAGCAAGGGGAATCCTTCGTGAATGAGAACTGCACTCGCCAGTGCCGGTGTGAAGCCAAAGGCCAGATGGTTTGCTCTGCCCTGTCCTGTGGCGAGGACGAGGTCTGCAAGATCCAGGATGGCCAGAGGGGCTGTTACCCAGCCAGCACTGCCGTCTGCCACATCTACGGTGACCCACATTACAGCACCTTTGATGGGAAGCTCCACCACTTCCAGGGCTCCTGCAACTACACAGTGGTGACAGGCTGTGACAACTCCTCCGTTGGCTTCAGCATCACCACCCGCAATGAACACCGCGGCAGCCAGAGCTGGACAGCTCTGAACTCTGTGGCACTGTCCCTTGAAGGCCTCCACATTGCACTGCGCCAGCACAAGGCAGTCTATGTAAGTCTCTCACTTTGTACCTGGGAACAACAGACACACTGGACACTCTTAAAATGCCCCACTGTCCTCAGGGAGAGCTTGCTGTTCCATGAGCCTGCTGCGTGCTCTCAGAACAGCATGGGAGAGCTCTGAGCGGGGCCACATATGGCTGCCCATGCAGATACAGATCCTTGGTTGCTTTCCTGAGCTTTCAGAGTGCCATTGGTCCAGTTGCTGCTGTCCTCGTAGGCCTGGACAGGGTTTCTCATGCCAGCAGAGCTTCTGGCTCACTGGCACTGGCACTACCCCATTGAGGAACAGTGACCTCTCACTGGAGGGCACCTCTTCATGCTTCTGTCTCCCTGTTCCCCTTCTCCAGATCAACGGTGCCCTGGTCTCCCTGCCTGCTTCTCCTGCCCCCGGCGTGACCATTTCCCTGAGCGGCTCCTACGTGCGGGTTTCCACCAAGCTGGGCCTGCAGCTGCAGTTCAATGGGGACCATGAGCTCCTAGTGAAGGTGTCTGAGAAGTACAAGGACAAACTCTGTGGGCTGTGTGGGACGTACACTGGGAGCCAGCAGGATGACTTCATGCGACCCGATGGGGTGGTTGTACCTGACTTCAACGACTTTGGAACCAGCTGGAGGGTGCCAGATGATGAGTGGCCGTGAGTCCTTGTTCCATCATGCAGATGAAGGACAGGAGGGAGTGTGGGAGAGGAGAGCAATGAGGGACATCAGGAGGGAGGGCTGGTGATGGCAAGTGTGGGGCAAGGGAGAAGAGGCAGCTTCCTGAGCCCTGGGAGAATGGGCTGAGCTTGGGCAGGATGCTTCTCCTAAGCTGCTTGGATCGCAACTGCCTCAGTGGGTTGTTTCTGTCCTCCAGAAACCAGGGAGGGCAATGGTGCCTGTGGGGCATGTATGTTCCACGCTGTCAAGTGACAGCCTTGGGTGCCTTTCTTAGTGAGGGATCTGGACTGCAGAAGCTGAGGTTCTGGCTGGGGAGTAGGTCAGGAAATGCAGTGGCTGCTGTCAGCAGGCTGCAGGGAACTCAGGGCTGTTTGTCTGCTTTGTAGGTGTGACCCAGCCATCAGCCCACCTGCATCCTGCTCCCCTGCTGAAGAGGAGGCAGCTAAGCAGCAGTGTTCACTCCTCACACAACTCGGTGGCCCATTCCAGCCATGCCATGCAGTTCTGCCACCCAAGACATACTTTGAGAGCTGTGTCTATGACCAGTGTGCCACGGGTGGCAGCACGGAGCAGCTCTGCAATGACCTGGGGGCCTATGCTGCAGCCTGTGCTGAGGCGGGCGTTGCTCTGGGAGACTGGAGTGCTGGCACTGTCTGTGGTAAGCCTTCTGTTGACCACCTCTGATTTCCTTGAATCTCAGGGACAAGGAAGGGAGCAGTTCTGGGGGCAGTTCATGGGGCAGAGATTTCCCCGTGTATCACATAACTAACCACTCTGGTGAGCCAGCCCTTGCATGAGGAGACTCTTCCAGACAGGTGGAAACCCTGTCCTGCGCTTTGTTTGCAATGGAGTGGGGTGTCTTATGGGAATTGTGCAACATCCCCATTTGGGGCCAAATCTCCATTATCAAACATACCTCCTCCACGTGTGTTTCACTCTCTTTCGTTCACCTGCTCCTACAACCTTGCCTCCCTTTCAGGCACTACAACGCCACCTCCACATATAACAACGCCACCATCGCCTGGAACGAGCACAGGTACTGCTGTCTCCCATCTGAGCTTTTTAGTGGCTATGACAAGCTCTTCCCCCTTGGCTGGCCACTCTTGCCTCTCCATGGGCATGCCATAGATATGCATGGATGTACCTGAGCCCTGCTGTTCTTGGGGAAAAGGTGGCCTCACCCTCACTCTAAAACGTCTGCTTTTCTTTCTGCCCCATGTTCAGCTCCACCAACAGACTGCAATTTTGCCTGCACATTTGAAGAGGACTTCTGTGGGTGGGTCCAGGCAGATTACAGCAGCATTGACTGGATAAGGAACAAAGGCCCAACACCCACGCCAAATACTGGCCCATCCTCTGACCACACAACAGGAGGTAGGAACAGCAATCAGGACACAGGCTGAGGGGTGTCCCCTCAAAGATGGCCACAAACTTCTAACAGCAAACACAGACCACGTCTTTGCTGCCCTTCCTCCAGAGCAATTTGTCTGGAGTCCCTGAGGGCCAGATGATTCCTCTGGGAGGATTTCCAGCCCTGGCAATCAATTTGTGCTGCCCCCAGAGCAGGCGAGGACCTGCCATGCAGGGGAGAATGCAAAGCACAGCTTGATGACCTGTCAGTCTCTTGGGAAGACAAATGAGTCTGTGACTCTGTTATGAGATCCTGGCTTTTCCAGAAGGCAAAGAGGAGGGTTCTCTAACTCTGCAGAGCCATGTGAGGACTGTGACAATACTATGAAGGTGTTGCCATGTCCCAGTCCAAAGCATCCATCTCCCATGGCCCTGAGAGCACATTCATAGAGGCACTTGGTTCTGGGGAGGGTTGTAGCTTGTGAAGGAACTGTGTTTGCTCTCCCCTCCTTTGGCCTGCCTGAAACTGCAGTTGGGGTGCTCCCAGGACTGTGCTTGGGTTGTCCCTGGCTGCTTTGGGTAGCTCTGATGCATCTATGACAATGTGGCTCGTGCTTTGTTTCAGATGGCTACTACATCTTCCTGCAAGGCAGTGCTGATACTCTCCCCGGTTTTGTGGCTCGCCTGGTCAGTCCGGAGTGCAGCTGGGAAGGAACACTCTGCTTCCGCTTCTGGTACCACATGTACGGAACTGCTCAAACCATGGCCCTGCGGGTGTACCTGCAGAAGGGTGAGGAGCTGGTGGAGATCTGGCAAGAAACTGGGAACCATGGAGACAGGTGGTACTTGGGAGAGGTCACAGTGAACACCACAGGAAACTTCCAGGTAAGGCCACAGGCTCTCAGTGTCACCTCAGAGGAGCTGTGCTTTCTAATGGCTCTTCACACAAGCAGCTGGAGCTAATGCTGGGAACCATTCCTTCGTTTAGATCCTGCTGGACGGAGAATGGGGTGAAGATGTGAGGAGCAACATAGCATTGGATGATCTCTCCATTGTACACGGAGCCTGTGCAGGTACAAGGCTTGGCTTTGGGAATGGCAGCTTGAGGCATGTCACTGACCGAGGCGGCAGGCTGTGCTGGAGGCACAGCTGGGCTAGAGGCAGGAGCACAGGTTGTCTTTGGGCACTGATGCACCTTGTGCCCAAGTCTACTCTCCTCTGGGAGGTTGGGGCACTGGCAATGCATGCAGTCAGTCTTTTGGTTCACATGTTATAAGGCCCAAGGACAAGACATTGGCCACAGGTACAGAAGTGCCTTATCTGCTGCTGTGACCCAGCTAAGCTGGTGGCAGAGCCATGGAGTGGGACAGCTCTGCCTGAGATGACACTCTTCAATCCCTGTCCTGGCTATGCCTGGTCATGGTGTTGGGTCCTTCAGAAGGGTGAGGGAGCCAGCTGTCTGCAACAAACCTCCCTTGTTGGTACACATCTCTCTAACTCTCTCTTCTGCTAGGTACATCGACACCAACACCCACGGTCCCCTTGCCAGGTAACACAACACAGCCTGTAGTCACCACCTCACCAACCAGACCCACACCCAGCTCAGGTACTGCCATGTTTCATCCCTGTCTCCTACTGCTCCTTAAAAGTGTTCATTTTGTGTTCTCCATTTCCATCACCATGGGGCATGTCTGTCTCTTCCTTTGCTCTATCTAGGCTGTTGGAATTGTTTTTGATGTGGAGTCACTGTTCTGTGTCTGTCCTGGGCATCCTGAGCCTTTCTGGTTGTGGTCTTTTGGCTGTTTGTGATGACTGGTCAAGGTGCCTCGCAACAAAACTCCCCTGCTGGTGCCCATCTCTTCTAACTCTCCCTCGTGCTATGTCCTTTGACACCAACACCCATGAGAGCTGTGCCAGGCACCACAATGCAGCCAGTACTCACCACCTCACCAACCAGACCCACACCCTCCTCAAGCGCTGCCACCTCCCATCCCATTCTGATTCTGCTTGTTGAAACTTTTCATTTTGCTTCCTCTAAGGCCCATGATGCAGGGTGGTGGGTCTGTACCAAAGAAGGGTGTGCCTCCTCCTATCTCCCAGTTGTGCTGCTGGTGGTAGCACTTTTACAGAGATATAACAGGGCCATCCCTGCCTTTGGTCTCTCGGGCCAGTGTGTCTGCTTTTAGAGGAAGGCTGGATCAGCTACTTACAACAGAGGCCCGTGTTGACACTTGCCACTTCTTCCTCTGTCTCTCCATAGGTCCACTTCCTACTACACCCCCTACTCTGCTGCCTAACATTACAACACCATCAACACCAAGACCAACAACACCACCAGGAATGACCTCAGGTACTGCTATTATTCCTAGAGTTTTGAGTCCTCTCCAAAATCTATACTTGGAACATGGTGCATTTCCTTTAAAGTGCTGTTATTTGATTTATTTCACTCTCTCTCAATAATTAGACATGCATTGAATGCTCTTCCCTTTCTAAGGGTATGTGTGGGACAGCTGTACTTCCAGCAATAGGATGTTTCAGTAGCTTTGAACAGTATGTCTGTAAAAATTAATAATATCATGATACAGATCTAGAATGCCTCTGCTTGTCCATAAAGGCAATAGACCAGTCATGCACTAGATACTGTTTGAGCAAAGTGAGCTGGGGAGAAGAGGCAGTAGGAGGTGCTCAGCTGAAAGTTTCCTCTGGTCTTTCCACTGTCAGGCACCTGTGTGGTGGAAGGAGACCCTCACTACCACACATTTGACAAGCAGTTACACAATTTCATGGGCACCTGCACCTACACCCTCTCCAAGCTGTGTGACAGCAACAGCTCCCTGCCCTACTTCAACGTGGAAGCGGCCAACGAGCACAGGGGAGGCAACACCCGTGTGTCCTATGTCCGATACGTGGATGTCGATGTGGCTGACCTGCGGATAAGGCTGGGACAGGGCGGAGTGGTGACGGTGAGCCTGAGGGGAAGATGCTGTGGGGCTGTGGTGAGCAGAGAGAACTGTGCCAGATGGGCTGCTCCAATCCTGTCTGGCTTCCTGTCCTTCCAGGTCAATGGAGTGGAAGAGATCCTGCCTTGCAGCCCATCCGAGGGTGTGCAGGTCTTGTCCAGCGGGCTCTACACCATGGTCATGACTGACTTTGGCTTGAGAGTTAAGTTTGATGGGAACCATCGTGTGGAGGTGACGCTTCCAAGCTCCTTTGGGCAGAAGGTTTGTGGCATGTGTGGCAACTACAATGGGATAGCAGCAGATGACTTCCAGAACCCAGAAGGGACAATGGAGCCAGATTCCACCAGCCTGGGCAACAGCTGGGAAGTGTCCAACAACAGCAGGTGGGTATGGTTCCCAGTAGCCCTGGGGACACACTGGACAAGGGCAGGAGGAGGAGACACCAGGAGAAGTGCACAAATGACCCAGGAGCCCTACTGCCTGTCTTTCCACAGCTGCTCAGCAGGACCTCTGCCCACCCCAGCCTGCAATGAGACCGACAAGCAACTGATCAGCAGCAGCCATTTCTGTGGGCTCCTCAATGACACCAGTGGCCCGTTTCAGGTGTGCCACGCTGTGCTGAGCCCCAGCAGCTACTTTGACACCTGCAGCTATGACCTGTGTGAGCTGGGGCTGGACCGCGAGACCCTGTGCAAGAGCCTGCAATCCTATGCAGATGCCTGCCAGTCCCTCGGTGTGCAGATACCTGCGTGGAGGAACGCAACCTTCTGCCGTAAGTCCAGACATGGTACCTGGGGCTGCTACTCTAGGGAAAACACAGGACAGGATTGGAAGAGTAGGCTGGTGAGTAAGATCTATTCTCCCTATTGGCTGTAGGGATATACAGGGAGATATCAGTATTGGAGGCACCGCCTGTGTTGTCTGTGTTTCATTTTGATTGGATAGGGCTGAGAATACATGTAGGGCCAAAAACACCATAAAGAAAATAGAGATAGAGCTACTTTTTCAAAGGGGGATTTTCAGCAGAAATGTGTATTCTGTTCCCCAAGTAATTGTTGGGTCATCTGTCTCTGCAGCGATTGCTTGTCCAGCCAACAGTCACTACGAGCCCTGTGCTGCAGCCTGCCCTGCCACCTGTGTTGACCCAACAGCTCCCTACAACTGCAGCCTGCCGTGCGTGGAGGGCTGTGTGTGCGACAGCGGGTACCTGCTCTACAACGACCGCTGCGTGCCCAGCCAGCAGTGTGGGTGCTGGCACAATGGGCAGCACTACCCCGTGGGCTCTGAGTTCTGGATGGACAACACCTGCTCCTCCAAGTGCACCTGTCCCTCTCGGGGAAGCAAAGTGCAGTGCTTCAATGCCTCCTGCCCTGCAGGCCAGTACTGCGGGGTGCAGAACGGCAAACCCGTGTGCCTTGAACACTCCTACGGCATCTGCCACGTCCACGGGGACCCCCACTACCAAACCTTTGACAAGGTGACACACAACTTCATGGGCAACTGCACCTACACCCTGGCAAAAGTGTGCTCTAACACCACCTCCCTGCCCTACTTCAACGTGGAGGCCAAGAATGAGCACCGTGGCAGCCCCCAGGTGTCGTACGTGCGCGAAGTCGTGGTTGAGGTGTATGGACAGCGCATCGTCATTGTCAAGCAGCAGATGAGCCACGTGCTGGTACGCAGTGGGGCTGGAATGAGCATGGGGCAGCTGCAAGGCAGGTCTGGCTGCTGTTGTCAGGTTCTGGCACGCACCAGAAGTCCCAGGAATGGGTGGGTTTCCCTGAAGGCACCGGCTGACTTTTTTTTCGCTTTTGGGAGGGGCTGGAGGAGGAGGAGTCAAATGGGGAACATGGGCCATGTTGAGCACAATGCAGAACCCATGACACAGCTCTGTGAGCCCCAGGGCTGTTGGGGTGTGGGCACATCCCAGACAGCTGTTTGCCATGCCTGGCCTGGCTGCTGCTGTCCCAGGGCAGGCGCAGCCCGGCAGGCCGGGAATAGGCCCGGGGCCCACTGTGGTGTGTGTGCCGTAGGTGAACAACGTGCGCCAGACGTTGCCGGTGAGCGCAGCAGGAGGGGCCATCACGGTGAGCAGGAGCGGTCGCTACATCGTCCTGGAGACAGACTTCAGCCTCAGAGTGTCCTACGACGCTGACCACTCGGTGGAGGTGAAGGTGCCCACCACCTACTTCAACCTGACCTGTGGCATGTGTGGCAACTTCAACAACCGCAGAGACGATGAATACATGATGCCCAATGGGCAGCAAGCTGCAGACTCCAATGCTCTGGGGGAGAGCTGGCAGGTGCCAGACAGTGACCCCTCCTGCGGTGTCCCTGTGCCCTCCCCACCCTGCAGTGATGAAGACGAGAAGCTCTACGGGTCCGACCAGTTCTGTGGCATCCTGACCAGCAGGCCTAGCCCTTTTGAGAGCTGCCATGGCGTCATCAACCCCCAGGACTACTTTGACACCTGCTTGTATGACCTGTGTGCCCTGAACGGTGGCCAGGAGTTCCTGTGTGCTGCTCTGGAGGCCTATGCTGACGCGTGCCAGGCAGCTGGTGTGACTCTTCTTCCCTGGAGGAATGCTACCTTCTGCCGTGAGTACCTGCCTTGCCATTGCCAGAAAGGAAAACTGGCCACAGACTCTGCTCTGAACCTCGGACCAATGTGTCTCTTAGATCTTTCCCTTCCCTCAAGGCTGTCTGTGGTTGAAGTTTTCTGGTGCTAATTTTCCCCTTGCCATTGCAGCCCTGCAGTGTCCTCCTAACAGCTACTATGACTCCTGCATGACTGGCTGTCCTGCCACCTGTGTTGACCAACACGCCCCACAGAACTGCTCCAAGCCTTGTGTGGAGGGCTGTGCATGTAGCTCTGGCTTCCTGCTGAGCGGAGACACCTGTGTGCCCGAGGCCAACTGCGGCTGCCACTTTGAGGGCAACTACTATACTGTGAGTGAAAACCCTGCCCTGCTTTGCAGACCCCTGCCACCCCACGCCTCTGCCTGTACTTTTCTTCCTCACACACTGAGGTTTGGTGTTTCCCTGCCTGCAGCAAGGGGAATCCTTCGTGAATGAGAACTGCACTCGCCAGTGCCGGTGTGAAGCCAAAGGCCAGATGGTTTGCTCTGCCCTGTCCTGTGGCGAGGACGAGGTCTGCAAGATCCAGGATGGCCAGAGGGGCTGTTACCCAGCCAGCACTGCCGTCTGCCACATCTACGGTGACCCACATTACAGCACCTTTGATGGGAAGCTCCACCACTTCCAGGGCTCCTGCAACTACACAGTGGTGACAGGCTGTGACAACTCCTCCGTTGGCTTCAGCATCACCACCCGCAATGAACACCGCGGCAGCCAGAGCTGGACAGCTCTGAACTCTGTGGCACTGTCCCTTGAAGGCCTCCACATTGCACTGCGCCAGCACAAGGCAGTCTATGTAAGTCTCTCACTTTGTGCCTGGGAACAACAGACACACTGGACACTCTTAAAATGCCCCACTGTCCTCAGGGAGAGCTTGCTGTTCCATGAGCCTGCTGCGTGCTCTCAGAACAGCATGGGAGAGCTCTGAGCGGGGCCACATATGGCTGCCCATGCAGATACAGATCCTTGGTTGCTTTCCTGAGCTTTCAGAGTGCCATTGGTCCAGTTGCTGCTGTCCTCGTAGGCCTGGACAGGGTTTCTCATGCCAGCAGAGCTTCTGGCTCACTGGCACTGGCACTACCCCATTGAGGAACAGTGACCTCTCACTGGAGGGCACCTCTTCATGCTTCTGTCTCCCTGTTCCCCTTCTCCAGATCAACGGTGCCCTGGTCTCCCTGCCTGCTTCTCCTGCCCCCGGCGTGACCATTTCCCTGAGCGGCTCCTACGTGCGGGTTTCCACCAAGCTGGGCCTGCAGCTGCAGTTCAATGGGGACCATGAGCTCCTAGTGAAGGTGTCTGAGAAGTACAAGGACAAACTCTGTGGGCTGTGTGGGACGTACACTGGGAGCCAGCAGGATGACTTCATGCGACCCGATGGGGTGGTTGTACCTGACTTCAACGACTTTGGAACCAGCTGGAGGGTGCCAGATGATGAGTGGCCGTGAGTCCTTGTTCCATCATGCAGATGAAGGACAGGAGGGAGTGTGGGAGAGGAGAGCAATGAGGGACATCAGGAGGGAGGGCTGGTGATGGCAAGTGTGGGGCAAGGGAGAAGAGGCAGCTTCCTGAGCCCTGGGAGAATGGGCTGAGCTTGGGCAGGATGCTTCTCCTAAGCTGCTTGGATCGCAACTGCCTCAGTGGGTTGTTTCTGTCCTCCAGAAACCAGGGAGGGCAATGGTGCCTGTGGGGCATGTATGTTCCACGCTGTCAAGTGACAGCCTTGGGTGCCTTTCTTAGTGAGGGATCTGGACTGCAGAAGCTGAGGTTCTGGCTGGGGAGTAGGTCAGGAAATGCAGTGGCTGCTGTCAGCAGGCTGCAGGGAACTCAGGGCTGTTTGTCTGCTTTGTAGGTGTGACCCAGCCATCAGCCCACCTGCATCCTGCTCCCCTGCTGAAGAGGAGGCAGCTAAGCAGCAGTGTTCACTCCTCACACAACTCGGTGGCCCATTCCAGCCATGCCATGCAGTTCTGCCACCCAAGACATACTTTGAGAGCTGTGTCTATGACCAGTGTGCCACGGGTGGCAGCACGGAGCAGCTCTGCAATGACCTGGGGGCCTATGCTGCAGCCTGTGCTGAGGCGGGCGTTGCTCTGGGAGACTGGAGTGCTGGCACTGTCTGTGGTAAGCCTTCTGTTGACCACCTCTGATTTCCTTGAATCTCAGGGACAAGGAAGGGAGCAGTTCTGGGGGCAGTTCATGGGGCAGAGATTTCCCCGTGTATCACATAACTAACCACTCTGGTGAGCCAGCCCTTGCATGAGGAGACTCTTCCAGACAGGTGGAAACCCTGTCCTGCGCTTTGTTTGCAATGGAGTGGGGTGTCTTATGGGAATTGTGCAACATCCCCATTTGGGGCCAAATCTCCATTATCAAACATACCTCCTCCACGTGTGTTTCACTCTCTTTCGTTCACCTGCTCCTACAACCTTGCCTCCCTTTCAGGCACTACAACGCCACCTCCACATATAACAACGCCACCATCGCCTGGAACGAGCACAGGTACTGCTGTCTCCCATCTGAGCTTTTTAGTGGCTATGACAAGCTCTTCCCCCTTGGCTGGCCACTCTTGCCTCTCCATGGGCATGCCATAGATATGCATGGATGTACCTGAGCCCTGCTGTTCTTGGGGAAAAGGTGGCCTCACCCTCACTCTAAAACGTCTGCTTTTCTTTCTGCCCCATGTTCAGCTCCACCAACAGACTGCAATTTTGCCTGCACATTTGAAGAGGACTTCTGTGGGTGGGTCCAGGCAGATTACAGCAGCATTGACTGGATAAGGAACAAAGGCCCAACACCCACGCCAAATACTGGCCCATCCTCTGACCACACAACAGGAGGTAGGAACAGCAATCAGGACACAGGCTGAGGGGTGTCCCCTCAAAGATGGCCACAAACTTCTAACAGCAAACACAGACCACGTCTTTGCTGCCCTTCCTCCAGAGCAATTTGTCTGGAGTCCCTGAGGGCCAGATGATTCCTCTGGGAGGATTTCCAGCCCTGGCAATCAATTTGTGCTGCCCCCAGAGCAGGCGAGGACCTGCCATGCAGGGGAGAATGCAAAGCACAGCTTGATGACCTGTCAGTCTCTTGGGAAGACAAATGAGTCTGTGACTCTGTTATGAGATCCTGGCTTTTCCAGAAGGCAAAGAGGAGGGTTCTCTAACTCTGCAGAGCCATGTGAGGACTGTGACAATACTATGAAGGTGTTGCCATGTCCCAGTCCAAAGCATCCATCTCCCATGGCCCTGAGAGCACATTCATAGAGGCACTTGGTTCTGGGGAGGGTTGTAGCTTGTGAAGGAACTGTGTTTGCTCTCCCCTCCTTTGGCCTGCCTGAAACTGCAGTTGGGGTGCTCCCAGGACTGTGCTTGGGTTGTCCCTGGCTGCTTTGGGTAGCTCTGATGCATCTATGACAATGTGGCTCGTGCTTTGTTTCAGATGGCTACTACATCTTCCTGCAAGGCAGTGCTGATACTCTCCCCGGTTTTGTGGCTCGCCTGGTCAGTCCGGAGTGCAGCTGGGAAGGAACACTCTGCTTCCGCTTCTGGTACCACATGTACGGAACTGCTCAAACCATGGCCCTGCGGGTGTACCTGCAGAAGGGTGAGGAGCTGGTGGAGATCTGGCAAGAAACTGGGAACCATGGAGACAGGTGGTACTTGGGAGAGGTCACAGTGAACACCACAGGAAACTTCCAGGTAAGGCCACAGGCTCTCAGTGTCACCTCAGAGGAGCTGTGCTTTCTAATGGCTCTTCACACAAGCAGCTGGAGCTAATGCTGGGAACCATTCCTTCGTTTAGATCCTGCTGGACGGAGAATGGGGTGAAGATGTGAGGAGCAACATAGCATTGGATGATCTCTCCATTGTACACGGAGCCTGTGCAGGTACAAGGCTTGGCTTTGGGAATGGCAGCTTGAGGCATGTCACTGACCGAGGCGGCAGGCTGTGCTGGAGGCACAGCTGGGCTAGAGGCAGGAGCACAGGTTGTCTTTGGGCACTGATGCACCTTGTGCCCAAGTCTACTCTCCTCTGGGAGGTTGGGGCACTGGCAATGCATGCAGTCAGTCTTTTGGTTCACATGTTATAAGGCCCAAGGACAAGACATTGGCCACAGGTACAGAAGTGCCTTATCTGCTGCTGTGACCCAGCTAAGCTGGTGGCAGAGCCATGGAGTGGGACAGCTCTGCCTGAGATGACACTCTTCAATCCCTGTCCTGGCTATGCCTGGTCATGGTGTTGGGTCCTTCAGAAGGGTGAGGGAGCCAGCTGTCTGCAACAAACCTCCCTTGTTGGTACACATCTCTCTAACTCTCTCTTCTGCTAGGTACATCGACACCAACACCCACGGTCCCCTTGCCAGGTAACACAACACAGCCTGTAGTCACCACCTCACCAACCAGACCCACACCCAGCTCAGGTACTGCCATGTTTCATCCCTGTCTCCTACTGCTCCTTAAAAGTGTTCATTTTGTGTTCTCCATTTCCATCACCATGGGGCATGTCTGTCTCTTCCTTTGCTCTATCTAGGCTGTTGGAATTGTTTTTGATGTGGAGTCACTGTTCTGTGTCTGTCCTGGGCATCCTGAGCCTTTCTGGTTGTGGTCTTTTGGCTGTTTGTGATGACTGGTCAAGGTGCCTCGCAACAAAACTCCCCTGCTGGTGCCCATCTCTTCTAACTCTCCCTCGTGCTATGTCCTTTGACACCAACACCCATGAGAGCTGTGCCAGGCACCACAATGCAGCCAGTACTCACCACCTCACCAACCAGACCCACACCCTCCTCAAGCGCTGCCACCTCCCATCCCATTCTGATTCTGCTTGTTGAAACTTTTCATTTTGCTTCCTCTAAGGCCCATGATGCAGGGTGGTGGGTCTGTACCAAAGAAGGGTGTGCCTCCTCCTATCTCCCAGTTGTGCTGCTGGTGGTAGCACTTTTACAGAGATATAACAGGGCCATCCCTGCCTTTGGTCTCTCGGGCCAGTGTGTCTGCTTTTAGAGGAAGGCTGGATCAGCTACTTACAACAGAGGCCCGTGTTGACACTTGCCACTTCTTCCTCTGTCTCTCCATAGGTCCACTTCCTACTACACCCCCTACTCTGCTGCCTAACATTACAACACCATCAACACCAAGACCAACAACACCACCAGGAATGACCTCAGGTACTGCTATTATTCCTAGAGTTTTGAGTCCTCTCCAAAATCTATACTTGGAACATGGTGCATTTCCTTTAAAGTGCTGTTATTTGATTTATTTCACTCTCTCTCAATAATTAGACATGCATTGAATGCTCTTCCCTTTCTAAGGGTATGTGTGGGACAGCTGTACTTCCAGCAATAGGATGTTTCAGTAGCTTTGAACAGTATGTCTGTAAAAATTAATAATATCATGATACAGATCTAGAATGCCTCTGCTTGTCCATAAAGGCAATAGACCAGTCATGCACTAGATACTGTTTGAGCAAAGTGAGCTGGGGAGAAGAGGCAGTAGGAGGTGCTCAGCTGAAAGTTTCCTCTGGTCTTTCCACTGTCAGGCACCTGTGTGGTGGAAGGAGACCCTCACTACCACACATTTGACAAGCAGTTACACAATTTCATGGGCACCTGCACCTACACCCTCTCCAAGCTGTGTGACAGCAACAGCTCCCTGCCCTACTTCAACGTGGAAGCGGCCAACGAGCACAGGGGAGGCAACACCCGTGTGTCCTATGTCCGATACGTGGATGTCGATGTGGCTGACCTGCGGATAAGGCTGGGACAGGGCGGAGTGGTGACGGTGAGCCTGAGGGGAAGATGCTGTGGGGCTGTGGTGAGCAGAGAGAACTGTGCCAGATGGGCTGCTCCAATCCTGTCTGGCTTCCTGTCCTTCCAGGTCAATGGAATGGAAGAGATCCTGCCTTGCAGCCCATCCGAGGGTGTGCAGGTCTTGTCCAGCGGGCTCTACACCATGGTCATGACTGACTTTGGCTTGAGAGTCAAGTTTGATGGGAACCATCGTGTGGAGGTGACGCTTCCAAGCTCCTTTGGGCAGAAGGTTTGTGGCATGTGTGGCAACTACAATGGGATAGCAGCAGATGACTTCCAGAACCCAGAAGGGACAATCGAGCCAGATTCTACCAGCCTGGGCAACAGCTGGGAAGTGTCCAACAACAGCAGGTGGGTATGGTTCCCAGTAGCCCTGGGGAAACAATGGGCAAGGGCAGGAGGAGGAGACACCAGGAGAAGTGCACAAATGACCCAGGAGCCCTACTGCCTGTCTTTCCACAGCTGCTCAGCAGGACCTCTGCCCACCCCAGCCTGCAATGAGACCGACAAGCAACTGATCAGCAGCAGCCATTTCTGTGGGCTCCTCAATGACACCAGTGGCCCGTTTCAGGTGTGCCACGCTGTGCTGAGCCCCAGCAGCTACTTTGACACCTGCAGCTATGACCTGTGTGAGCTGGGGCTGGACCGCGAGACCCTGTGCAAGAGCCTGCAATCCTATGCAGATGCCTGCCAGTCCCTCGGTGTGCAGATACCTGCGTGGAGGAACGCAACCTTCTGCCGTAAGTCCAGACATGGTACCTGGGGCTGCTACTCTAGGGAAAACACAGGACAGGATTGGAAGAGTAGGCTGGTGAGTAAGATCTATTCTCCCTATTGGCTGTAGGGATATACAGGGAGATATCAGTATTGGAGGCACCGCCTGTGTTGTCTGTGTTTCATTTTGATTGGATAGGGCTGAGAATACATGTAGGGCCAAAAACACCATAAAGAAAATAGAGATAGAGCTACTTTTTCAAAGGGGGATTTTCAGCAGAAATGTGTATTCTGTTCCCCAAGTAATTGTTGGGTCATCTGTCTCTGCAGCGATTGCTTGTCCAGCCAACAGTCACTACGAGCCCTGTGCTGCAGCCTGCCCTGCCACCTGTGTTGACCCAACAGCTCCCTACAACTGCAGCCTGCCGTGCGTGGAGGGCTGTGTGTGCGACAGCGGGTACCTGCTCTACAACGACCGCTGCGTGCCCAGCCAGCAGTGTGGGTGCTGGCACAATGGGCAGCACTACCCCGTGGGCTCTGAGTTCTGGACGGACAACACCTGCTCCTCCAAGTGCACCTGTCCCTCTCGGGGAAGCAAAGTGCAGTGCTTCAATGCCTCCTGCCCTGCAGGCCAGTACTGCGGGGTGCAGAACGGCAAACCCGTGTGCCTTGAACACTCCTACGGCATCTGCCACGTCCACGGGGACCCCCACTACCAAACCTTTGACAAGGTGACACACAACTTCATGGGCAACTGCACCTACACCCTGGCAAAAGTGTGCTCTAACACCACCTCCCTGCCCTACTTCAACGTGGAGGCCAAGAATGAGCACCGTGGCAGCCCCCAGGTGTCGTACGTGCGCGAAGTCGTGGTTGAGGTGTATGGACAGCGCATCGTCATTGTCAAGCAGCAGATGAGCCACGTGCTGGTACGCAGTGGGGCTGGAATGAGCATGGGGCAGCTGCAAGGCAGGTCTGGCTGCTGTTGTCAGGTTCTGGCACGCACCAGAAGTCCCAGGAATGGGTGGGTTTCCCTGAAGGCACCGGCTGACTTTTTTTTCGCTTTTGGGAGGGGCTGGAGGAGGAGGAGTCAAATGGGGAACATGGGCCATGTTGAGCACAATGCAGAACCCATGACACAGCTCTGTGAGCCCCAGGGCTGTTGGGGTGTGGGCACATCCCAGACAGCTGTTTGCCATGCCTGGCCTGGCTGCTGCTGTCCCAGGGCAGGCGCAGCCCGGCAGGCCGGGAATAGGCCCGGGGCCCACTGTGGTGTGTGTGCCGTAGGTGAACAACGTGCGCCAGACGTTGCCGGTGAGCGCAGCAGGAGGGGCCATCACGGTGAGCAGGAGCGGTCGCTACATCGTCCTGGAGACAGACTTCAGCCTCAGAGTGTCCTACGACGCTGACCACTCGGTGGAGGTGAAGGTGCCCACCACCTACTTCAACCTGACCTGTGGCATGTGTGGCAACTTCAACAACCGCAGAGACGATGAATACATGATGCCCAATGGGCAGCAAGCTGCAGACTCCAATGCTCTGGGGGAGAGCTGGCAGGTGCCAGACAGTGACCCCTCCTGCGGTGTCCCTGTGCCCTCCCCACCCTGCAGTGATGAAGACGAGAAGCTCTACGGGTCCGACCAGTTCTGTGGCATCCTGACCAGCAGGCCTAGCCCTTTTGAGAGCTGCCATGGCGTCATCAACCCCCAGGACTACTTTGACACCTGCTTGTATGACCTGTGTGCCCTGAACGGTGGCCAGGAGTTCCTGTGTGCTGCTCTGGAGGCCTATGCTGACGCGTGCCAGGCAGCTGGTGTGACTCTTCTTCCCTGGAGGAATGCTACCTTCTGCCGTGAGTACCTGCCTTGCCATTGCCAGAAAGGAAAACTGGCCACAGACTCTGCTCTGAACCTCGGACCAATGTGTCTCTTAGATCTTTCCCTTCCCTCAAGGCTGTCTGTGGTTGAAGTTTTCTGGTGCTAATTTTCCCCTTGCCATTGCAGCCCTGCAGTGTCCTCCTAACAGCTACTATGACTCCTGCATGACTGGCTGTCCTGCCACCTGTGTTGACCAACACGCCCCACAGAACTGCTCCAAGCCTTGTGTGGAGGGCTGTGCATGTAGCTCTGGCTTCCTGCTGAGCGGAGACACCTGTGTGCCCGAGGCCAACTGCGGCTGCCACTTTGAGGGCAACTACTATACTGTGAGTGAAAACCCTGCCCTGCTTTGCAGACCCCTGCCACCCCACGCCTCTGCCTGTACTTTTCTTCCTCACACACTGAGGTTTGGTGTTTCCCTGCCTGCAGCAAGGGGAATCCTTCGTGAATGAGAACTGCACTCGCCAGTGCCGGTGTGAAGCCAAAGGCCAGATGGTTTGCTCTGCCCTGTCCTGTGGCGAGGACGAGGTCTGCAAGATCCAGGATGGCCAGAGGGGCTGTTACCCAGCCAGCACTGCCGTCTGCCACATCTACGGTGACCCACATTACAGCACCTTTGATGGGAAGCTCCACCACTTCCAGGGCTCCTGCAACTACACAGTGGTGACAGGCTGTGACAACTCCTCCGTTGGCTTCAGCATCACCACCCGCAATGAACACCGCGGCAGCCAGAGCTGGACAGCTCTGAACTCTGTGGCACTGTCCCTTGAAGGCCTCCACATTGCACTGCGCCAGCACAAGGCAGTCTATGTAAGTCTCTCACTTTGTACCTGGGAACAACAGACACACTGGACACTCTTAAAATGCCCCACTGTCCTCAGGGAGAGCTTGCTGTTCCATGAGCCTGCTGCGTGCTCTCAGAACAGCATGGGAGAGCTCTGAGCGGGGCCACATATGGCTGCCCATGCAGATACAGATCCTTGGTTGCTTTCCTGAGCTTTCAGAGTGCCATTGGTCCAGTTGCTGCTGTCCTCGTAGGCCTGGACAGGGTTTCTCATGCCAGCAGAGCTTCTGGCTCACTGGCACTGGCACTACCCCATTGAGGAACAGTGACCTCTCACTGGAGGGCACCTCTTCATGCTTCTGTCTCCCTGTTCCCCTTCTCCAGATCAACGGTGCCCTGGTCTCCCTGCCTGCTTCTCCTGCCCCCGGCGTGACCATTTCCCTGAGCGGCTCCTACGTGCGGGTTTCCACCAAGCTGGGCCTGCAGCTGCAGTTCAATGGGGACCATGAGCTCCTAGTGAAGGTGTCTGAGAAGTACAAGGACAAACTCTGTGGGCTGTGTGGGACGTACACTGGGAGCCAGCAGGATGACTTCATGCGACCCGATGGGGTGGTTGTACCTGACTTCAACGACTTTGGAACCAGCTGGAGGGTGCCAGATGATGAGTGGCCGTGAGTCCTTGTTCCATCATGCAGATGAAGGACAGGAGGGAGTGTGGGAGAGGAGAGCAATGAGGGACATCAGGAGGGAGGGCTGGTGATGGCAAGTGTGGGGCAAGGGAGAAGAGGCAGCTTCCTGAGCCCTGGGAGAATGGGCTGAGCTTGGGCAGGATGCTTCTCCTAAGCTGCTTGGATCGCAACTGCCTCAGTGGGTTGTTTCTGTCCTCCAGAAACCAGGGAGGGCAATGGTGCCTGTGGGGCATGTATGTTCCACGCTGTCAAGTGACAGCCTTGGGTGCCTTTCTTAGTGAGGGATCTGGACTGCAGAAGCTGAGGTTCTGGCTGGGGAGTAGGTCAGGAAATGCAGTGGCTGCTGTCAGCAGGCTGCAGGGAACTCAGGGCTGTTTGTCTGCTTTGTAGGTGTGACCCAGCCATCAGCCCACCTGCATCCTGCTCCCCTGCTGAAGAGGAGGCAGCTAAGCAGCAGTGTTCACTCCTCACACAACTCGGTGGCCCATTCCAGCCATGCCATGCAGTTCTGCCACCCAAGACATACTTTGAGAGCTGTGTCTATGACCAGTGTGCCACGGGTGGCAGCACGGAGCAGCTCTGCAATGACCTGGGGGCCTATGCTGCAGCCTGTGCTGAGGCGGGCGTTGCTCTGGGAGACTGGAGTGCTGGCACTGTCTGTGGTAAGCCTTCTGTTGACCACCTCTGATTTCCTTGAATCTCAGGGACAAGGAAGGGAGCAGTTCTGGGGGCAGTTCATGGGGCAGAGATTTCCCCGTGTATCACATAACTAACCACTCTGGTGAGCCAGCCCTTGCATGAGGAGACTCTTCCAGACAGGTGGAAACCCTGTCCTGCGCTTTGTTTGCAATGGAGTGGGGTGTCTTATGGGAATTGTGCAACATCCCCATTTGGGGCCAAATCTCCATTATCAAACATACCTCCTCCACGTGTGTTTCACTCTCTTTCGTTCACCTGCTCCTACAACCTTGCCTCCCTTTCAGGCACTACAACGCCACCTCCACATATAACAACGCCACCATCGCCTGGAACGAGCACAGGTACTGCTGTCTCCCATCTGAGCTTTTTAGTGGCTATGACAAGCTCTTCCCCCTTGGCTGGCCACTCTTGCCTCTCCATGGGCATGCCATAGATATGCATGGATGTACCTGAGCCCTGCTGTTCTTGGGGAAAAGGTGGCCTCACCCTCACTCTAAAACGTCTGCTTTTCTTTCTGCCCCATGTTCAGCTCCACCAACAGACTGCAATTTTGCCTGCACATTTGAAGAGGACTTCTGTGGGTGGGTCCAGGCAGATTACAGCAGCATTGACTGGATAAGGAACAAAGGCCCAACACCCACGCCAAATACTGGCCCATCCTCTGACCACACAACAGGAGGTAGGAACAGCAATCAGGACACAGGCTGAGGGGTGTCCCCTCAAAGATGGCCACAAACTTCTAACAGCAAACACAGACCACGTCTTTGCTGCCCTTCCTCCAGAGCAATTTGTCTGGAGTCCCTGAGGGCCAGATGATTCCTCTGGGAGGATTTCCAGCCCTGGCAATCAATTTGTGCTGCCCCCAGAGCAGGCGAGGACCTGCCATGCAGGGGAGAATGCAAAGCACAGCTTGATGACCTGTCAGTCTCTTGGGAAGACAAATGAGTCTGTGACTCTGTTATGAGATCCTGGCTTTTCCAGAAGGCAAAGAGGAGGGTTCTCTAACTCTGCAGAGCCATGTGAGGACTGTGACAATACTATGAAGGTGTTGCCATGTCCCAGTCCAAAGCATCCATCTCCCATGGCCCTGAGAGCACATTCATAGAGGCACTTGGTTCTGGGGAGGGTTGTAGCTTGTGAAGGAACTGTGTTTGCTCTCCCCTCCTTTGGCCTGCCTGAAACTGCAGTTGGGGTGCTCCCAGGACTGTGCTTGGGTTGTCCCTGGCTGCTTTGGGTAGCTCTGATGCATCTGTGACAATGTGGCTCGTGCTTTGTTTCAGATGGCTACTACATCTTCCTGCAAGGCAGTGCTGATACTCTCCCCGGTTTTGTGGCTCGCCTGGTCAGTCCGGAGTGCAGCTGGGAAGGAACACTCTGCTTCCGCTTCTGGTACCACATGTACGGAACTGCTCAAACCATGGCCCTGCGGGTGTACCTGCAGAAGGGTGAGGAGCTGGTGGAGATCTGGCAAGAAACTGGGAACCATGGAGACAGGTGGTACTTGGGAGAGGTCACAGTGAACACCACAGGAAACTTCCAGGTAAGGCCACAGGCTCTCAGTGTCACCTCAGAGGAGCTGTGCTTTCTAATGGCTCTTCACACAAGCAGCTGGAGCTAATGCTGGGAACCATTCCTTCGTTTAGATCCTGCTGGACGGAGAATGGGGTGAAGATGTGAGGAGCAACATAGCATTGGATGATCTCTCCATTGTACACGGAGCCTGTGCAGGTACAAGGCTTGGCTTTGGGAATGGCAGCTTGAGGCATGTCACTGACCGAGGCGGCAGGCTGTGCTGGAGGCACAGCTGGGCTAGAGGCAGGAGCACAGGTTGTCTTTGGGCACTGATGCACCTTGTGCCCAAGTCTACTCTCCTCTGGGAGGTTGGGGCACTGGCAATGCATGCAGTCAGTCTTTTGGTTCACATGTTATAAGGCCCAAGGACAAGACATTGGCCACAGGTACAGAAGTGCCTTATCTGCTGCTGTGACCCAGCTAAGCTGGTGGCAGAGCCATGGAGTGGGACAGCTCTGCCTGAGATGACACTCTTCAATCCCTGTCCTGGCTATGCCTGGTCATGGTGTTGGGTCCTTCAGAAGGGTGAGGGAGCCAGCTGTCTGCAACAAACCTCCCTTGTTGGTACACATCTCTCTAACTCTCTCTTCTGCTAGGTACATCGACACCAACACCCACGGTCCCCTTGCCAGGTAACACAACACAGCCTGTAGTCACCACCTCACCAACCAGACCCACACCCAGCTCAGGTACTGCCATGTTTCATCCCTGTCTCCTACTGCTCCTTAAAAGTGTTCATTTTGTGTTCTCCATTTCCATCACCATGGGGCATGTCTGTCTCTTCCTTTGCTCTATCTAGGCTGTTGGAATTGTTTTTGATGTGGAGTCACTGTTCTGTGTCTGTCCTGGGCATCCTGAGCCTTTCTGGTTGTGGTCTTTTGGCTGTTTGTGATGACTGGTCAAGGTGCCTCGCAACAAAACTCCCCTGCTGGTGCCCATCTCTTCTAACTCTCCCTCGTGCTATGTCCTTTGACACCAACACCCATGAGAGCTGTGCCAGGCACCACAATGCAGCCAGTACTCACCACCTCACCAACCAGACCCACACCCTCCTCAAGCGCTGCCACCTCCCATCCCATTCTGATTCTGCTTGTTGAAACTTTTCATTTTGCTTCCTCTAAGGCCCATGATGCAGGGTGGTGGGTCTGTACCAAAGAAGGGTGTGCCTCCTCCTATCTCCCAGTTGTGCTGCTGGTGGTAGCACTTTTACAGAGATATAACAGGGCCATCCCTGCCTTTGGTCTCTCGGGCCAGTGTGTCTGCTTTTAGAGGAAGGCTGGATCAGCTACTTACAACAGAGGCCCGTGTTGACACTTGCCACTTCTTCCTCTGTCTCTCCATAGGTCCACTTCCTACTACACCCCCTACTCTGCTGCCTAACATTACAACACCATCAACACCAAGACCAACAACACCACCAGGAATGACCTCAGGTACTGCTATTATTCCTAGAGTTTTGAGTCCTCTCCAAAATCTATACTTGGAACATGGTGCATTTCCTTTAAAGTGCTGTTATTTGATTTATTTCACTCTCTCTCAATAATTAGACATGCATTGAATGCTCTTCCCTTTCTAAGGGTATGTGTGGGACAGCTGTACTTCCAGCAATAGGATGTTTCAGTAGCTTTGAACAGTATGTCTGTAAAAATTAATAATATCATGATACAGATCTAGAATGCCTCTGCTTGTCCATAAAGGCAATAGACCAGTCATGCACTAGATACTGTTTGAGCAAAGTGAGCTGGGGAGAAGAGGCAGTAGGAGGTGCTCAGCTGAAAGTTTCCTCTGGTCTTTCCACTGTCAGGCACCTGTGTGGTGGAAGGAGACCCTCACTACCACACATTTGACAAGCAGTTACACAATTTCATGGGCACCTGCACCTACACCCTCTCCAAGCTGTGTGACAGCAACAGCTCCCTGCCCTACTTCAACGTGGAAGCGGCCAACGAGCACAGGGGAGGCAACACCCGTGTGTCCTATGTCCGATACGTGGATGTCGATGTGGCTGACCTGCGGATAAGGCTGGGACAGGGCGGAGTGGTGACGGTGAGCCTGAGGGGAAGATGCTGTGGGGCTGTGGTGAGCAGAGAGAACTGTGCCAGATGGGCTGCTCCAATCCTGTCTGGCTTCCTGTCCTTCCAGGTCAATGGAATGGAAGAGATCCTGCCTTGCAGCCCATCCGAGGGTGTGCAGGTCTTGTCCAGCGGGCTCTACACCATGGTCATGACTGACTTTGGCTTGAGAGTCAAGTTTGATGGGAACCATCGTGTGGAGGTGACGCTTCCAAGCTCCTTTGGGCAGAAGGTTTGTGGCATGTGTGGCAACTACAATGGGATAGCAGCAGATGACTTCCAGAACCCAGAAGGGACAATCGAGCCAGATTCTACCAGCCTGGGCAACAGCTGGGAAGTGTCCAACAACAGCAGGTGGGTATGGTTCCCAGTAGCCCTGGGGAAACAATGGGCAAGGGCAGGAGGAGGAGACACCAGGAGAAGTGCACAAATGACCCAGGAGCCCTACTGCCTGTCTTTCCACAGCTGCTCAGCAGGACCTCTGCCCACCCCAGCCTGCAATGAGACCGACAAGCAACTGATCAGCAGCAGCCATTTCTGTGGGCTCCTCAATGACACCAGTGGCCCGTTTCAGGTGTGCCACGCTGTGCTGAGCCCCAGCAGCTACTTTGACACCTGCAGCTATGACCTGTGTGAGCTGGGGCTGGACCGCGAGACCCTGTGCAAGAGCCTGCAATCCTATGCAGATGCCTGCCAGTCCCTCGGTGTGCAGATACCTGCGTGGAGGAACGCAACCTTCTGCCGTAAGTCCAGACATGGTACCTGGGGCTGCTACTCTAGGGAAAACACAGGACAGGATTGGAAGAGTAGGCTGGTGAGTAAGATCTATTCTCCCTATTGGCTGTAGGGATATACAGGGAGATATCAGTATTGGAGGCACCGCCTGTGTTGTCTGTGTTTCATTTTGATTGGATAGGGCTGAGAATACATGTAGGGCCAAAAACACCATAAAGAAAATAGAGATAGAGCTACTTTTTCAAAGGGGGATTTTCAGCAGAAATGTGTATTCTGTTCCCCAAGTAATTGTTGGGTCATCTGTCTCTGCAGCGATTGCTTGTCCAGCCAACAGTCACTACGAGCCCTGTGCTGCAGCCTGCCCTGCCACCTGTGTTGACCCAACAGCTCCCTACAACTGC
Source organism: Zonotrichia albicollis (assembly GCF_047830755.1). Taxonomy (NCBI): domain Eukaryota; kingdom Metazoa; phylum Chordata; class Aves; order Passeriformes; family Passerellidae; genus Zonotrichia; species Zonotrichia albicollis. The sequence goes on along the minus strand of NC_133827.1, from coordinate 30,608,452 downwards.
AGCCTGCCGTGCGTGGAGGGCTGTGTGTGCGACAGCGGGTACCTGCTCTACAACGACCGCTGCGTGCCCAGCCAGCAGTGTGGGTGCTGGCACAATGGGCAGCACTACCCCGTGGGCTCTGAGTTCTGGACGGACAACACCTGCTCCTCCAAGTGCACCTGTCCCTCTCGGGGAAGCAAAGTGCAGTGCTTCAATGCCTCCTGCCCTGCAGGCCAGTACTGCGGGGTGCAGAACGGCAAACCCGTGTGCCTTGAACACTCCTACGGCATCTGCCACGTCCACGGGGACCCCCACTACCAAACCTTTGACAAGGTGACACACAACTTCATGGGCAACTGCACCTACACCCTGGCAAAAGTGTGCTCTAACACCACCTCCCTGCCCTACTTCAACGTGGAGGCCAAGAATGAGCACCGTGGCAGCCCCCAGGTGTCGTACGTGCGCGAAGTCGTGGTTGAGGTGTATGGACAGCGCATCGTCATTGTCAAGCAGCAGATGAGCCACGTGCTGGTACGCAGTGGGGCTGGAATGAGCATGGGGCAGCTGCAAGGCAGGTCTGGCTGCTGTTGTCAGGTTCTGGCACGCACCAGAAGTCCCAGGAATGGGTGGGTTTCCCTGAAGGCACCGGCTGACTTTTTTTTCGCTTTTGGGAGGGGCTGGAGGAGGAGGAGTCAAATGGGGAACATGGGCCATGTTGAGCACAATGCAGAACCCATGACACAGCTCTGTGAGCCCCAGGGCTGTTGGGGTGTGGGCACATCCCAGACAGCTGTTTGCCATGCCTGGCCTGGCTGCTGCTGTCCCAGGGCAGGCGCAGCCCGGCAGGCCGGGAATAGGCCCGGGGCCCACTGTGGTGTGTGTGCCGTAGGTGAACAACGTGCGCCAGACGTTGCCGGTGAGCGCAGCAGGAGGGGCCATCACGGTGAGCAGGAGCGGTCGCTACATCGTCCTGGAGACAGACTTCAGCCTCAGAGTGTCCTACGACGCTGACCACTCGGTGGAGGTGAAGGTGCCCACCACCTACTTCAACCTGACCTGTGGCATGTGTGGCAACTTCAACAACCGCAGAGACGATGAATACATGATGCCCAATGGGCAGCAAGCTGCAGACTCCAATGCTCTGGGGGAGAGCTGGCAGGTGCCAGACAGTGACCCCTCCTGCGGTGTCCCTGTGCCCTCCCCACCCTGCAGTGATGAAGACGAGAAGCTCTACGGGTCCGACCAGTTCTGTGGCATCCTGACCAGCAGGCCTAGCCCTTTTGAGAGCTGCCATGGCGTCATCAACCCCCAGGACTACTTTGACACCTGCTTGTATGACCTGTGTGCCCTGAACGGTGGCCAGGAGTTCCTGTGTGCTGCTCTGGAGGCCTATGCTGACGCGTGCCAGGCAGCTGGTGTGACTCTTCTTCCCTGGAGGAATGCTACCTTCTGCCGTGAGTACCTGCCTTGCCATTGCCAGAAAGGAAAACTGGCCACAGACTCTGCTCTGAACCTCGGACCAATGTGTCTCTTAGATCTTTCCCTTCCCTCAAGGCTGTCTGTGGTTGAAGTTTTCTGGTGCTAATTTTCCCCTTGCCATTGCAGCCCTGCAGTGTCCTCCTAACAGCTACTATGACTCCTGCATGACTGGCTGTCCTGCCACCTGTGTTGACCAACACGCCCCACAGAACTGCTCCAAGCCTTGTGTGGAGGGCTGTGCATGTAGCTCTGGCTTCCTGCTGAGCGGAGACACCTGTGTGCCCGAGGCCAACTGCGGCTGCCACTTTGAGGGCAACTACTATACTGTGAGTGAAAACCCTGCCCTGCTTTGCAGACCCCTGCCACCCCACGCCTCTGCCTGTACTTTTCTTCCTCACACACTGAGGTTTGGTGTTTCCCTGCCTGCAGCAAGGGGAATCCTTCGTGAATGAGAACTGCACTCGCCAGTGCCGGTGTGAAGCCAAAGGCCAGATGGTTTGCTCTGCCCTGTCCTGTGGCGAGGACGAGGTCTGCAAGATCCAGGATGGCCAGAGGGGCTGTTACCCAGCCAGCACTGCCGTCTGCCACATCTACGGTGACCCACATTACAGCACCTTTGATGGGAAGCTCCACCACTTCCAGGGCTCCTGCAACTACACAGTGGTGACAGGCTGTGACAACTCCTCCGTTGGCTTCAGCATCACCACCCGCAATGAACACCGCGGCAGCCAGAGCTGGACAGCTCTGAACTCTGTGGCACTGTCCCTTGAAGGCCTCCACATTGCACTGCGCCAGCACAAGGCAGTCTATGTAAGTCTCTCACTTTGTGCCTGGGAACAACAGACACACTGGACACTCTTAAAATGCCCCACTGTCCTCAGGGAGAGCTTGCTGTTCCATGAGCCTGCTGCGTGCTCTCAGAACAGCATGGGAGAGCTCTGAGCGGGGCCACATATGGCTGCCCATGCAGATACAGATCCTTGGTTGCTTTCCTGAGCTTTCAGAGTGCCATTGGTCCAGTTGCTGCTGTCCTCGTAGGCCTGGACAGGGTTTCTCATGCCAGCAGAGCTTCTGGCTCACTGGCACTGGCACTACCCCATTGAGGAACAGTGACCTCTCACTGGAGGGCACCTCTTCATGCTTCTGTCTCCCTGTTCCCCTTCTCCAGATCAACGGTGCCCTGGTCTCCCTGCCTGCTTCTCCTGCCCCCGGCGTGACCATTTCCCTGAGCGGCTCCTACGTGCGGGTTTCCACCAAGCTGGGCCTGCAGCTGCAGTTCAATGGGGACCATGAGCTCCTAGTGAAGGTGTCTGAGAAGTACAAGGACAAACTCTGTGGGCTGTGTGGGACGTACACTGGGAGCCAGCAGGATGACTTCATGCGACCCGATGGGGTGGTTGTACCTGACTTCAACGACTTTGGAACCAGCTGGAGGGTGCCAGATGATGAGTGGCCGTGAGTCCTTGTTCCATCATGCAGATGAAGGACAGGAGGGAGTGTGGGAGAGGAGAGCAATGAGGGACATCAGGAGGGAGGGCTGGTGATGGCAAGTGTGGGGCAAGGGAGAAGAGGCAGCTTCCTGAGCCCTGGGAGAATGGGCTGAGCTTGGGCAGGATGCTTCTCCTAAGCTGCTTGGATCGCAACTGCCTCAGTGGGTTGTTTCTGTCCTCCAGAAACCAGGGAGGGCAATGGTGCCTGTGGGGCATGTATGTTCCACGCTGTCAAGTGACAGCCTTGGGTGCCTTTCTTAGTGAGGGATCTGGACTGCAGAAGCTGAGGTTCTGGCTGGGGAGTAGGTCAGGAAATGCAGTGGCTGCTGTCAGCAGGCTGCAGGGAACTCAGGGCTGTTTGTCTGCTTTGTAGGTGTGACCCAGCCATCAGCCCACCTGCATCCTGCTCCCCTGCTGAAGAGGAGGCAGCTAAGCAGCAGTGTTCACTCCTCACACAACTCGGTGGCCCATTCCAGCCATGCCATGCAGTTCTGCCACCCAAGACATACTTTGAGAGCTGTGTCTATGACCAGTGTGCCACGGGTGGCAGCACGGAGCAGCTCTGCAATGACCTGGGGGCCTATGCTGCAGCCTGTGCTGAGGCGGGCGTTGCTCTGGGAGACTGGAGTGCTGGCACTGTCTGTGGTAAGCCTTCTGTTGACCACCTCTGATTTCCTTGAATCTCAGGGACAAGGAAGGGAGCAGTTCTGGGGGCAGTTCATGGGGCAGAGATTTCCCCGTGTATCACATAACTAACCACTCTGGTGAGCCAGCCCTTGCATGAGGAGACTCTTCCAGACAGGTGGAAACCCTGTCCTGCGCTTTGTTTGCAATGGAGTGGGGTGTCTTATGGGAATTGTGCAACATCCCCATTTGGGGCCAAATCTCCATTATCAAACATACCTCCTCCACGTGTGTTTCACTCTCTTTCGTTCACCTGCTCCTACAACCTTGCCTCCCTTTCAGGCACTACAACGCCACCTCCACATATAACAACGCCACCATCGCCTGGAACGAGCACAGGTACTGCTGTCTCCCATCTGAGCTTTTTAGTGGCTATGACAAGCTCTTCCCCCTTGGCTGGCCACTCTTGCCTCTCCATGGGCATGCCATAGATATGCATGGATGTACCTGAGCCCTGCTGTTCTTGGGGAAAAGGTGGCCTCACCCTCACTCTAAAACGTCTGCTTTTCTTTCTGCCCCATGTTCAGCTCCACCAACAGACTGCAATTTTGCCTGCACATTTGAAGAGGACTTCTGTGGGTGGGTCCAGGCAGATTACAGCAGCATTGACTGGATAAGGAACAAAGGCCCAACACCCACGCCAAATACTGGCCCATCCTCTGACCACACAACAGGAGGTAGGAACAGCAATCAGGACACAGGCTGAGGGGTGTCCCCTCAAAGATGGCCACAAACTTCTAACAGCAAACACAGACCACGTCTTTGCTGCCCTTCCTCCAGAGCAATTTGTCTGGAGTCCCTGAGGGCCAGATGATTCCTCTGGGAGGATTTCCAGCCCTGGCAATCAATTTGTGCTGCCCCCAGAGCAGGCGAGGACCTGCCATGCAGGGGAGAATGCAAAGCACAGCTTGATGACCTGTCAGTCTCTTGAGAAGACAAATGAGTCTGTGACTCTGTTATGAGATCCTGGCTTTTCCAGAAGGCAAAGAGGAGGGTTCTCTAACTCTGCAGAGCCATGTGAGGACTGTGACAATACTATGAAGGTGTTGCCATGTCCCAGTCCAAAGCATCCATCTCCCATGGCCCTGAGAGCACATTCATAGAGGCACTTGGTTCTGGGGAGGGTTGTAGCTTGTGAAGGAACTGTGTTTGCTCTCCCCTCCTTTGGCCTGCCTGAAACTGCAGTTGGGGTGCTCCCAGGACTGTGCTTGGGTTGTCCCTGGCTGCTTTGGTTAGCTCTGATGCATCTGTGACAATGTGGCTCGTGCTTTGTTTCAGATGGCTACTACATCTTCCTGCAAGGCAGTGCTGATACTCTCCCCGGTTTTGTGGCTCGCCTGGTCAGTCCGGAGTGCAGCTGGGAAGGAACACTCTGCTTCCGCTTCTGGTACCACATGTACGGAACTGCTCAAACCATGGCCCTGCGGGTGTACCTGCAGAAGGGTGAGGAGCTGGTGGAGATCTGGCAAGAAACTGGGAACCATGGAGACAGGTGGTACTTGGGAGAGGTCACAGTGAACACCACAGGAAACTTCCAGGTAAGGCCACAGGCTCTCAGTGTCACCTCAGAGGAGCTGTGCTTTCTAATGGCTCTTCACACAAGCAGCTGGAGCTAATGCTGGGAACCATTCCTTCGTTTAGATCCTGCTGGACGGAGAATGGGGTGAAGATGTGAGGAGCAACATAGCATTGGATGATCTCTCCATTGTACACGGAGCCTGTGCAGGTACAAGGCTTGGCTTTGGGAATGGCAGCTTGAGGCATGTCACTGACCGAGGCGGCAGGCTGTGCTGGAGGCACAGCTGGGCTAGAGGCAGGAGCACAGGTTGTCTTTGGGCACTGATGCACCTTGTGCCCAAGTCTACTCTCCTCTGGGAGGTTGGGGCACTGGCAATGCATGCAGTCAGTCTTTTGGTTCACATGTTATAAGGCCCAAGGACAAGACATTGGCCACAGGTACAGAAGTGCCTTATCTGCTGCTGTGACCCAGCTAAGCTGGTGGCAGAGCCATGGAGTGGGACAGCTCTGCCTGAGATGACACTCTTCAATCCCTGTCCTGGCTATGCCTGGTCATGGTGTTGAGTCCTTCAGAAGGGTGAGGGAGCCAGCTGTCTGCAACAAACCTCCCTTGTTGGTACACATCTCTCTAACTCTCTCTTCTGCTAGGTACATCGACACCAACACCCACGGTCCCCTTGCCAGGTAACACAACACAGCCTGTAGTCACCACCTCACCAACCAGACCCACACCCAGCTCAGGTACTGCCATGTTTCATCCCTGTCTCCTACTGCTCCTTAAAAGTGTTCATTTTGTTTTCTCCATGTCCATCACCATGGGGCATGTCTGTCTCTTCCTTTGCTCTATCTAGGCTGTTGGAATTGTTTTTGATGTGGAGTCACTGTTCTGTGTCTGTCCTGGGCATCCTGAGCCTTTCTGGTTGTGGTCTTTTGGCTGTTTGTGATGACTGGTCAAGGTGCCTCGCAACAAAACTCCCCTGCTGGTGCCCATCTCTTCTAACTCTCCCTCGTGCTATGTCCTTTGACACCAACACCCATGAGAGCTGTGCCAGGCACCACAATGCAGCCAGTACTCACCACCTCACCAACCAGACCCACACCCTCCTCAAGCGCTGCCACCTCCCATCCCATTCTGATTCTGCTTGTTGAAACTTTTCATTTTGCTTCCTCTAAGGCCCATGATGCAGGGTGGTGGGTCTGTACCAAAGGAGGGTGTGACTCCTCCTATCTCCCAGTTGTGCTGCTGGTGGTAGCACTTTGGCAGAGATATAACATGGCCATCCCTGCCCTTGGTCTCTTAGGCCAGTGTGTCTGCTTTTAGAGGAAGGCTGGATCAGCTGCTTACAACAGAGGCCCGTGTTGACACTTGCCACTTCTTCTTCTGTCTCTCTATAGGTCCACTTCCTACTACACCCCCTACTCTGCTGCCTAACATTACAACACCATCAACACCAAGACCAACAACACCACCAGGAATGACCTCAGGTACTGCTATTATTCCTAGAGTTCTGAGTCCTCTCCAAAATCCATATTTGGAACATGGTGCATTTCCTTTAAAGTGCTGTTATTTGATTTATTTCAGTCTCTCTCACTAACTAGACATGCATTGAATGCTCTTCCCTTTCTAAGGGTATGTGTGGGACAGCTGTGCTTCCAGCATTAGGGTGTTTCAGTAGCTTTGAACAGTATGTCTGTAAAAATTAATAATATCATGATACAGATCTAGAATGCCTCTGCTTGTCCATAAAGGCAATAGACCAGTCATGCACTAGATACTGTTTGAGCAAAGTGAGCTGGGGAGAAGAGGCAGTAGGAGGTGCTCAGCTGAAAGTTTCCTCTGGTCTTTCCACTGTCAGGCACCTGTGTGGTGGAAGGAGACCCTCACTACCACACATTTGACAAGCAGTTACACAATTTCATGGGCACCTGCACCTACACCCTCTCCAAGCTGTGTGACAGCAACAGCTCCCTGCCCTCCTTCAATGTGCAAGTGGCCAATGAGTTGCTGATAGTGCAGCAGTCTGTTCTTTCTAAGCAGCCCTGCAAATTTTCTGATTTAATTCTTCCTATTTAATCAGAAAAGGCGTTTCTGATGTAGCACTAAAAACTCTGCTCCCCTTTTTATAACAATGTCTTAATCACGCCTTTTACCCAACTTTCTTCATCAACCTCTTGCATAGATTTCTGATACACCAGAGTAGATTCTTTATGTGTCCAAAGACTGAAGGCTTGGTTGGCCTTTGGAGTCTATTGAGTGATGTAATCACTGTTCCATCTGAGCAATAAATTCAGCATTAAACAAACAATCTGGGAACCTAGAAACTGCGAAAGTCTGGCGAAGTCTGACAGGGACGTTTTCCTTCTTCACAGGTCGTGCTTCCTGCAGTGCCTCTGGGGACCCACATTACAACACTTTTGACCACAAAGTCCATAATTTCATGGGAAATTGCACTTACACCCTCTCCAAAGTGTGCACTGCCTCAGAGAGTCTTCCATACTTTGATGTGTCCACAACAAATGAGCACAGAGGAGCCAACACCAAAGTCTCATATGTGAAGTCAGTGCATGTGGAAGTCTATGACCATCAGATTTCTCTGCTGAAAAACAAGAAAGTGAATGTAAGAAAATACTATTTAAAAGACATGTATAATTTTTAACTGGCATGCAGATAATTATTAGCTCTGTATAGTTTCTAACAAAACTTTATATTTTTATTAATTATATATATGCCTCTTGTAATGAGATCTCCAACAATCTTGCTCAGATGTTCTTTGATCAGTTCCAGTTCCCCTATGCACAGGATCCTATCTTTCAGCAATCTGTTTTAGCTGCTGGTAGTTGTAGGAGTCCCAAAAGCCATACACTGACTTTCACAATTTGCTGTACAGGTTAATGGTCACAGAATGACCTTGCCTGTATTTATTGAAAAGAAGATCAGTATTCAAAGCAGTGGTGGATATGTTCTCTTGGAAACTGACTTTGGACTGTGGGTGAGATATGATGGAAATCACTATGCAGAAGTCTCTGTGCCCTCTAATTACAGTGGTCTGCTCTGTGGCCTCTGTGGTAAGTGGTAGCAGTTGATTACTTATTTTTTTTTCCCTTAGCATGCAGAAATTACAAGAGTAGTTTGTGTTGTGACTTTCTGATTATTTGGTTTGGATCATCTGGAGTTTTCTCATTCAATTATCTCTTCATGGGTTTTTCACACTTTCAATGCAGGAAATCTGCCTAAGAATATAATGGTGCAAATAGCATTGCTTTATTTTTAGTCACACATTCTACATGTAGGATGCAAAAAAATGAGCAGGGTTTTTAGATAAGTTTTTTCTTGGATGTAATCTAGTTACATAGCAACTTACAGACTTCCTGTTCAAATGTCTGAGCAGCAGCTCTTGGTCAGTAATCAAAACACAATTCTCCTCTTATTTTGCCCAGTACAGATTGATGTTACATACATATTCTCCCTAGAATTAAAATTCTCTCATTTTAATTTATTTTACAACCTGACACTTAAGTTTTTTCTACTGGTTTGAACTTCATGTGTCCCATAAATCTCTTTTTACCCTCACAGGTAATTATAATGGTGATCCAAATGATGATAATATCAAGTCCAATGGTGACATTGCAAGTGATTCCACTGATCTTGGAGAAAGCTGGCTGGTGCCTGAGAATAACACTATGTATGTAAAATCATTTCATCTTGTTGCATTTGCTGTACAAACACTTAAAATCAAATATCCACTAATCTTTGCCTTTTTCCCCAGTACCAGTCTACATCTTGCAGCTGCCCATTAGAAGTAGGGAGCTGGACTTTTACATAAACCAGTGAATGATAAGAGGGCTTGTGTTCTTTAAGTCTCATTTTCCAAAGCAGGAACTGTTTGTTGAGTGTGAGGGGGGATGGTACATCAGTCAGTTCCCTGACTGGAAGCCATAACTGTTTGGATCCCATAGCTCTTTTTTTTTTTTCAGCTAAGAATAAGCTTTTGAATCACCCAGAAGGGATCAAAAAAGGAGCCCATTCAGTGAGAGGGCTGACATCAGCTTTTCAAAGAAGTTGGATAAAGTCTTGTGACTGAAATAAAATGCAGTCTTTTGTGCAGGGTAGTGATTTATTAATTTTCCACAGAAAATCTGATAGTAAGAGATGTGAAGCACATGTTTGGTTTGCTTGCTTTCCCCAGATGTTCCAGTGGTGGGAAAGAAGAGCAATGTGATCCTGTGTTGGAGAGTGAAGCAAAGAAAAACACAGCATGTGGCATGATCAGAGACCCAACAGGTAGTGTGTTGGTAGATCTATGTGAGCCATGTGATGGAGCATGGTGTAGCTTGTGCTGTCCCTTCTCTAGAGTCTCTTTTTCTGGGCTTCTGTTGGAAGCATATAAAGCCTCTGGTGTGAATGGCCAGTGTAAAACCCATAGGTGCCTGGCTAGAATGTACCATCTGTTCAGACAATGCCAATGTGTCCATGAGTTTTATCTGAGAACCATGGCTGGTTTTTGTGTTATAGTGGCTTGTACCCTGCTTGCTAAAAGAAGCAGCTCAGATGCACTGTCAGTGTGTGTATTACAGACACTTTATCTGAAATTCTGTACATGTTCCCTGCAGTTGGCTAGAATTAGTGGTTTCCCTAGGCAGCAATGCTTAATTTATGTAAGTTATGTTGTATCAATCATGCAAAAAGAAGAAAACCTGATCCAGGGAGCCCATTGTGTATCTCTTTCAAGTACTAGATTAATTTAACACAGCCTGGAACACCCACAATATAAAATACATGGTGGTCAGTCTTAACATTCCAGTGGGTTGTTTCTATCCTTTTATATATCTTCCTTGATTTACACAGGAATCTTCAAGGACTGTCACAGCAAGGTGCCTCCACAGAATTTCTTTGAAAACTGTGTTTATGATATGTGTTTCACTGGGGGACAGGCAATATCCTTATGCTACGGACTGCAGGCCTATGCTGAGTCATGTGTCAATGCTGGGATATGCATAGAGTGGAGGAATGCTACTCTCTGCCGTGAGTGTTTTGATATAAATATCTATTCTGGATTTTAACTTCATTGTCCTCTACCTTCTCCATGCATGTTATTTCGTTTTATGTAATGTTCTGAGTATAGTCAGTCTTTTATAATGTCTTGAGCCTGCTTCAGATTCAGAACCATTCCAGGATTTGTATAAGTCACACATTTAGAGAACATTAGGAAAAATACATGTTAAATCCTTTAAGTTTTATAATATTTATAATTTGCTATTAGTTTCTTGGAAAAGTCTGGTTACATTCAACTGTGTCTTATGTGAGTTCTGCATTGAAGAAATAAGTTCCTTTGCTTCAATGAAAATCTATCATCCTCAATGTAAGTGGAGCTGGTAGTCCTCCATAAAACATGCTTATCAATGGCTTTGGTTAAAAAGAAAAGGGACCTTTTTTTAAAAAAAAAGAGACCTTGAAAAGAAGCTGTTTCTAGGAAGTGCTCTGTTTCTCTCTAAAGCAAAGAAATTGAGTACTGTCAGGTCTCAATTCTCTTCAGAATGACTTTATGGCAAATTTAATATAATGAACTCATATTTCTGAGAATAAAGCTTTCCAGGGGTTCCACTGGTGCTGATTCTAAGCAACACTGGACAGGTTTCTGCTCGTCAGACATACAATCATAGAATCATAGAATGGTTTGTGTTGGGAAGGATCTTAAATATCATCTAGTTCCAACCCTCCTGCCATGGGCAGGGATGCCCTCCATTAAAACAGCTTTCTCAAAGCCCCATCCAACCTGGTCTTGAATAATTCCAGGAAGGGGGCATCCCCAACTTTTCTGGGCAGCATTTTCTAAAGGGCATTTAAGTCCATAAACCACACACCTGGAGAGAAAAAAAAGTCCTCTAAAGGACTTTTAAACCATACTTAAATAAACCATAATTGTTCTTTTTTGCTTTTTGCCTTACACTAATTTTTATTATACCAGTTACCACTGGATTATCTTCTGCAGATCTGCACCTTTTTTCTTTTTCTACTTTTCTTTTTTGGATATGATCAAAAACTAGCTCTGCATTTAAACTAAACCACAAAAACATGGATAGGTCTAGGAGTTGGTCAGTTTGGAAAAAGAATTACTGTGATAAAGCACCCAGTAAGTCATCCCTAAGAGGACAGACCACAGAGAATTTTTACATAAAAAGAAGATAGAACAAGAAATGAGTGTTTAACTCTCCAAATTAGATTAAAGCGGTGGACACCCAGACTCCATAGTCTGAGGCTATAGGCTAGGACCTAAATATCTATGGCTTCATTGTAGTAATAGAGAAAACTCAGTAACATTAGAAAGATTGACTCTCAAGTGCTCTCTTCATCAGTGATGCAAATAAAAATGCAATTAAAGTCCAGACCAAGGGAAGGAAGTCTGGCTAGATGACTGGAGATGTCAGCTGTAATTTTCTTACAGGATTCAGAGAACCTGTTGTAGGGACAGAATTAAATGAGAATCATATGTAGTGATTTACAACAGAATCCAGCCAAATCCATGTTTTTCTGTGTTTTTTTAGACAACAGAAATGAGCAAATACTTCAGGATTTCTGTAAAATGTAACGTTATCCCTGGGGACCACGTTTTGAGCAGTAGAAGCCCAATTCTATCATAAGCAGGAGGGGTGTGAAAGTATATTGTTCTCAAGGAGTCTCAGTGAAACACAGAGTGTGATTTTTAGTTCTATTTTGGAATATATAGCAGATGTTCAAATAGTAACTACAGTAATGGGGACATATCACCTGGTATGGGAAAATATTCTTCTATTCTCTTAACTGTGTCACTTGATGCCTTTAAATCAGCAGAAAAAGTTTTGCACTCAGCACTCTCCTGTCAGACTTTCTAACAGACATTTTGTATAGTTTCAGGAGCAAACAGTGAAAGCATCAGGAAGAACTTTATTATGATTTTGCCCTTTTGAGTGATCTTTTCTTCTCTCTTTATCTAGCAATGTCCTGTCCTGGAGGCAGCATTTACCAGAGCTGTGGTACTAGGTGTCCCTCTACCTGTTTGAACATGTCAGCAGATGATTCCTGCAGTTCTTTGCCAGTGGAAGGTTGCTTCTGTAAGGAAGGCTATGTTTTGAGTGGAGACAAATGTGTGACAGAAAGCAACTGTGGTTGCATCGATGACAAAAATCAGTATCACCAGGCAAGTTACATCAGATATTTAAAGAAAAAAAGGAAAAAACCAAAAACAGGGGGTCTCATTCTTTACCACTGTGAGGGAAAAACCATGTTAATAATACTACCCAATTCATATTTACACCATTAATAATTTCAAAATAGGCTTACTTTGCCAACTTTCTTGGTCCATATATTGCATGGCTACAATTGCCCAAATGATTATATATCATGAACATTCAAATACTAATAATTTGATGTCCCCTGTGGTTTTACCTTCCTATTTATCTTACAATATATACTTCTACACCCTTTGTTTCCCATGTAGCTGAATGAAAGCTGGTTCCCCCGTTACCCCTGCACCGAGCGCTGCACCTGCAGGGCAGATAACACCATTGAGTGCACATCCTGGGAGTGTGGGGTCCAAGAGGAGTGCAGTATTCAGGACGGTGTGCTGGGCTGTCATTCCAATGGTGAGTCCTGCCTGAAAACCACCCCGATGTCAATTCCATCAGTAGATCCTCTTTTCTTCTAGCTTTAGTATAAATATCTTTTCATATGGGATGGCAAAAAGTCCCAACTGGCTGCTGCCAGTGTTAAGAGATGAAAATGCATGATGCTCTGTCATGCAAGCACAGATGCCCTCATGTTGTAGTGGAAATCAGCAAAAACTGATGCTGCCCAAAAGTTTGCAAGGTTTCTTGGATTCTGTTTGTGCTGATAATGAAAATTCAAGTCCCACATCACCAGTGCTGTAAGCTTTACATTTGGTTGCATTTCTGTGAGAATTGTATTCTGTGGGCCTGCATAATGACAAGTGCATTATGTATTGATGTATATAGATGCAATTTTATTTACTTTATATTTACATCTGTATTTATACAGTTAATTATGTATTTTAATATAGATAAGTAGAAAAGCTTTGTATTGCTCTCAACTATACTATAAAACATAGCTACAAGAGCATAGAGAGGTGTACACAGAAGTTCATTTGCTGCCAAGTTGTCCTTTTGTATACAATTTGCAAGTTAAATTTAAGAGATGCTTTCTGGAAACTTCTTATTTATAAATAAATGTCATTGGCATGAACCTGAAGGTTTGGCATGCCTCTCTGAAAGTTTGCCCACATAATAAAGATCAGGATGAGGTTGCTATACTAATGAAAACTGCTTTGGTCACCTGAGTCCATGGTGAGATCCAGTACAAAATCCTTAGATTATTTTTTTCACCTTCAGGTCAAGCAATATGTCAAGTGGTAGGAGATCCCCATTATTTCACTTTTGATGGAATGAAGTACACTTTTGTGGGAACCTGCACCTACACTTTGGTTGAGGTTGTCAACACAGCCACCAATGTCATTCCTATAACCATACTTGGCAAGAATGAAGACAGAGGACTAAGAGGGGCCACATATGTGAAAGAAGTCTACATAGATGTGTATGGTGTACGAATCACCCTTCAGAAAAACCAAGGAATCCTGGTAGGTGGTGGTGCTCCTTTTTCTGGCAAAAAGTATCTTAAAATTAGCTCACTTAGAATAGCTGTAGGAAAAAGGATCTTCATATATGTCCTAAGGAACATATATGCATATGCTTAACAATTGTGGGCACCCCCATAAAGTGGATGTCATGAAGAAAAATAATTAATATAATTTCTCACTAGTTCCCGAGGCTTCTGGTTTGGGTTTAGTGATTTATTGTCCTTACGCTAGAGATTAAACCCAGGACCTCCAGACTGGAGAACTGTTGCCTTAAATTAAAGTCAAATGCTTGAATTAAGACTCCCCACTTTAACAGTTTTTATCAACCCAGTCATCTATAGAGAGCAAGGCATAATGTATCAGCCTAGAAAAACATGGAGAGCCATGGCAGGGAATCTGCCCCAAGAGTGAGAAAGAGCTTGCTCACAACCAGGGATCTCTCCAGCTCCCTGTTAAAGGCACAGGATATGAGTCCTGCCCAGCCCTCCTCAGCTAAAAGGCTGATTCCTGCCACCCATGGTTGGAATATGCAATGGTGGAAATGTAAAACTGTCACAGAGAAATTTTCAGCACTGCTAGGAATATAGACTGTGAGTTTCCATGGAAGAATATCCATACTGACAAATACACATCTCTTCAGCTGAACAATGAGAGAGTCTACACTCCAGTGCAGAACCGACTGCAAGGCGTGACCATTGGAAATATTGGCAGATTTATAGTAGTGGAAACTGACTTTGGTGTGATAGTGAAATTTGATGGCAATCACCATCTGGAAATCACCCTCCCACGCTCTTATTTCTCACAGGTAAGATTTAGTATACAAACATCTGGAGTTGTTTCAAAACTGCTGGTTTGTGCATTTACTTCTAGTTCCTTTTATTCATGTGTTTTGCTGTTGCATCTTTCTTTGTAGCTCTATTGTACCAAATGTAATTTTTTTCCTTCCTGTTTTTTTCTATTCACAACAGTTTCTTTGTGTTCCAAGGGGGTAGTTAAAGAAAATTACCTGTCTAGGGGAATACTTCCAACTTAGAGAAATAAACAGCTTGAAGCCCTAGGGAATCAGAGATTTACTGTAACTTCTGTTCTGTTTCTCCATGGGTGCAGTCAAAATGTCTGAAATGTCTGGCACAGGATTGGTTGGTGGTGGTGATTTGGTCACATTATTTCACAGGCAACGAATAAGAAGTTATTGGGGAAGTTGATGCAAAGAGGTCATGCTTAGAATATGTTTTATTTTCATCTGCAGGTGCATGGCATGTGTGGCAATTTCAATGGTAATCTTGAAGATGATCTGTCCTTGACCAATGGTACAACTGTCACTGCCCCACAGTTTGGAAATAGCTGGGAAGTGGAGAAAGACAGTGATAAGGGGTAAATGTTAAATAATTTTCATACCTCCCATCTTGCTTCAGGAACACAGTGAATTGTTTTCAATTGTTTTGACTGTCTGCTATTTTGTAAAATACAAACACGGTATACCAGACTTTTCTCTTCTTGAATTTGTAGCTCAAAAAACATCCTCACAGGATTTTCCCACAGGAAACCACTGCACAGGAAAATCACAGCTGTTCTATCAATCTACATACACACTTGTAGAATGAGTCTTTGGGGCAGTCCACAGTGTGGACTCTGTTTATTTCACACTGGCAACACCCAGAGCAAGATGATGGTGCTGGGGAATGGTGAGGGCCAGCTGCTCCCTGGCTGACAGGGAGCCATGTGTGACACACATATGTGACAACACAGCTGAAAAAACTGTGGTCTCACCAGCCAGGGTCCATCCCACTCTACTTGAGCAAGGCAAGCAGGGAAGTCCCACAGAAGGAAGCTAAGGTCAGCCTAGCTCAGTTCAGGTCACCACACAGAAATTTATAGTGATGAGATAGATCCAAGGTCAAGCTGTGAAGTCAATCCTCTAGTCAGGGTCAAGTTCAATGAGAGTAACAGGTGTCAGACACAGTATGGGGGTTGTCAGGCAGGTCTACTTCTGCTCAGTCTTTCATCCATTGACAGAAGGAAGTCAGTCTCCAGCATTTTCTACTTTTCATTGGAAAGAAACTTTTCAGTTTCAGTCTGTCTTATAGCAGCCTGTGTCTGTGCTTTCTTGCAGTTGTTTGCCAGACTTAAGAGAAGATGATGAGCCTCCTTGCACTGCTGAGAATAAACAAGTCATTGAAAGACAGTGCAATGTTCTAAAATCAGACAAATTCAAAGTGTGCCATAGCCTAGTCAACCCTGATGACTTCATAGAGATCTGCGTCTATGATATGTGCCAGTATGATGGCATGAAGTCTGCCCTCTGTGATATAGTTCAAGTCTATGTGGACACCTGCAAGAATCATGGAATCACCATTAAATGGAGGAATAGCACATTCTGTCGTAAGTACACAAGCAAGTGAAAAGCCTGAAACCTGAATGACTGATAGCATGAAAAAAATAGCACAATTAATTGAACAAGTAAAAGAAAATTAAATCTAAATTATCACAAAGTGCAATTCTACCATCACAATTCCATTGCTCCACTGAACTGTATTCAGCTTCAGATAAACCCAGTGATAACTAGACAAGCTGTGGATATTAATGTGGAGTTAGAATGGCATTGGTAGCCAAATGAGATATTGTAGTGAGCCTAAAATGGAGAAATAATATAACCAGAAGATCAAAAGAAAGAGGGATACTGTGTTAGAACACAGGGCTCAATGCCACTCACTGTGATTTGAAAAAAAACTCTTAATTTGCCCAGTTATTAATTATGCACCCTGTTCTCAGATTAATTTCCAGGGTATATGCTTCACTCCACTCATTCAACAAAACTACAAACAAATGATAAAAAAACTAGTAAAGATATTGTGGAGGGGTTTTATCTATGGGATCTTTTTTACAATTTAGTATTACACTGTGGGATTATCAAATAATGTTGTGGAGGACAAAACAGTTAACTAGTTAAAAAGCAAGTCAGATGAATATTTAATAGATCCATCAAAAATCCCTAGTTGCCTCCTTGCCATGAGTGTAGGAAAATACTGGACTAACAAACATGTTACACTGTTTCTTGACCTGTCCCCTTATGCATGTCATGGCAGAAATAGGGTTTAGAGCTAGATGAACCTGCAGTCTGACAATACATATCTGCTGCTCTTGCATGTCTGTAGTTAAGCTAAATTTACATCTGGTTTGCATAAATGGAAGGTTGAATATTTTAAGGAATTTGCCTTTAAGAGTCTCATTTCTAGCAGTGCCCAAAGAGGCATTTGCAGCTGAACTGGAATACTAAATCTGGAGCCATGTGGTTTTGTCATACCTGTAATAAAACTGAATAAGCAGTTCCAGAGAGCATTTTTTGTTCTGTTTTTGGTTGTTTTGTTGTTTGAGGTTTTTAAAAGTAGCATATTCAAATAAAAACCATCTGATGATCAAAATCAGTTATTAAAAGGCAGTTCTGTACTACCATTCCATAGGCCAAGGTGTAGCTTTCAGTGTTTGAAGTGCACTTTGTAAATGCATTTAATAAGGCTGGCTCTGTTCTCCCCCACAGCATTGCCCTGCCCATCCCGGAGCCACTACAAAGACTGTGTCTCTCCCTGCCCATCAACATGCAGTGACATTTTTGCCTCTTCCCTTTGTGAGAATACAGAAGAGTGCACAGAGGGCTGTGAATGTGATGATAATTATGTGCTCAGCAATGGCAACTGTGTGCCTCTCAGCAGTTGTGGCTGCAGGGATGATGACAACAATTACTACAGTGTAAGTAGTTTAAAGAGCAAATCTCTGACTTCAGAACTTGTAGAAAATTGATCTCCTGCCCATCTTAATATGAAAGAGAGAGAGAGAGATCAAAGACTTCAGGATCTACTTCTTAAATACCTTTCATCTGATTAGTAAAAGCTGCTGCCTTGGGTATTAGGAGATACAGAAGCTTGTTTGGTACTTTGCACCTGAGGCCAAAACTGAGGCCTATTTTAAAACTGCCAATTGATCAGAATTATTCAGGCAGTCTGTCCTAGTCCAGTTTTGTGTTCAAATTCTTATGTTGAAGACAGTAAGATAAATGGACTGAGATCCCCTCTCACAGGCTCTTGGTGAGACTACACTTAACCAAGCAGTTGTGGAATTGCCAACTGAACAAGGTTGGACCCAGCTAGTGTCCACACCCATGGCTTTTGAACTTCCATTGCACTGCAAAGCTGAGCACCTTGATAACGTATTCTTAACACAACTTGTGTCCAGGCTGGGGAGACATGGCTAACTCCACACTGCACCCAAAGATGCCAGTGCCAGAAGAATGGTGTCATCAGTTGCAGGAGCTACAGCTGTGATTCTAGAGAAACCTGCGTGATCAAAAATGGAAAACACAAGTGCAATCCAACAAGTATGTGCAAGCAGGTCTTCACTTGGGTTCACTTGAGGGCTGCAGAAGGAGGGAGGATGTGGGTGTACATACTTTCTTTCATGGAATTTCATTCTTTCACTGGGAAAGAAGGAAACTCTGACTGTTTTCTTGACAACAGGTTATTGAATCACAAAAGGTCTCAGTTCTCATAACAGAAGGTTCCTATTCCATGTAGAGAATTTGTAGAGGGAAATGGATACCTGGGTATAATTTACTTATATCTAGAAATTTGACAGTTCAGTCTGACTAGTTTGACTGAAATTTCTTTTAAAAAAATTCCACTGCATCTACTGAACCCAGTTTGTGAATCTCATCACAATAACCCTGTTTTTTCCATTGCATGTTTACCAAAAAACCAAATCAAAAACCAATAAGCAAAACCAGGACAGAGCAGATCTGGACAGATATATGATAGGGCAGTCAGAGGACTTTGGTGCTTTTCATTCAACATTTTTGTTGGCTAGGCAAAGTTAATCCCATATTCTCTAGGTAGGTTGGGTTGATTAGGAGAGATCTTGTTGCATAGTGTCCCTACACTTCAGTTTTGAAGAACAGTATGGCATCAGTCCTACTCTATTGAGGATCAATACAAAAGCATAAGGCACATTCAGTGTCCCTGGTTCATTTTGGCAAAATATCTGAGCAGAGGCACCCCAGCAGTTTTAAGGATATGTAATCCAATATTGCTTTCCTATGCCTTGCTCCTGGAATAATGGTTTACTCTGTGCTCAGTGGTCCAGGAGAATACATAGAGGATAGTCCCTGTATCTCTGTATCTGATTGTTACATCTTGTAACCCAATTATCAGTTTAGTAACCTCAGCAGAAATCAGTGACAGCACCGAGTCAGCCAAAATTAAACATTGCTTTTCAATTATGTAACAACACATGGCAGAGGTTATGAAAACAACATCTCTTATTAGGCCAGTTCAAGCTGTGCTTGTGTCAGAGTCATTCCTCTGCAGAGAGCCAATGAGCACAACTTAGTCTTCATAAATTCTATAAACCCTAATGTTCTGCTTCAGCTCAGTTGTCTCACAGTGGTTCTCAGCAGAGGAGTGAGTTTCTCTGTCCATCTCTCCATTTGCGTTTCTATTCACTAGAGCGAGTCCTGAGCACCCATCTTTGCTTTCAGACCTGCATACTAGCAGCAATCATTTTAATCTAACAGTTTGGACCACTCCAGGCGTGCCATCTGGCACATGCACATTCAGACTGGAGAGTAATGAAGCTCTTTCTTCCCTTGCAGGTTTTGGGATATGCCAGGTCATGGGCGACCCACACTACATCACCTTTGACAAGCTGGTGCACCACTTCCAAGGAAAATACACGTATATTCTGGCTCAGACCACCCCTGACCTCCCTGACACTCTGACACAGTTCAGCATTGAGGGCATGAACTATCCTTTGCTTGGAAGTCGACACATTACTTACCTGAAAGAGATGCTCATCAATGTTTACAACCACACAGTGCGATTCAGGCACAACAAGCAGATTCTGGTAAGTCACTCCCCCCTGACTGCAGAGCACAAGGAAGGCCCTCCCTTGGAACACTTTTAAGTGATGGACATTTTTTTTTAAAAATTAAAGTATTAAAGTGAACTGTGTTATTACAACAGTGCCGTGAGGCCACCACAAATGAGATTTTCAGTTGTGTGGAGTCTTTTTTCTCCATAGCTATGAGAGATACAATTCTACATCAAACAAATAAATCAATAGATATAGTTTTAGCAATGAAACCCCAAATATCCCAAGGCTTACAATAAAGCCACACCAATTTTTATCAGTGGTAAGGAAAGGTTTGTTTTATGCTAGGATAATTAATTTCCTTCCTCTTGATTGGTGTGTAAGAGCATACAGAGCTGCTATACTACATTTTTAGCTAAATAAGAGATATTTGTTTGGATGATATGAAAGTACTGTGTTCAGATCACTTTCCTCAATACATGATTTTGTTAACTTAAAAAAATAAATGTTGTTAAATTATCCAATATATTTATCATAAAACCAGAGAAGTATTGGATTATATCATTGACCTGTACAGAAATCAGATTTTAATTTGGCCTATTTATAATGAATTTTAATTTTTTTGTTCCTTGTTAGTTGGATGGTGTGAGAGTGAGGCCCCCAGTTCGACCTCATGAAGGTATTCGTATATATCAGAGGCTAACAAGAATTTACCTGGAGACAGATTTTGGCTTATACGTGAGCTTTGATGGCATCCAGAATGCAGGTAAGTGCATTTTTGCTCTTTGCAGGAATATTTTTGCTCAGCCCCCAAAAATGTTCTCATTCCAGAGGAGGTCTAGACCCAAGGCAAAACTTGAAATCTTCACTCTTTGCTCTTATGGTCTTTTGTTATATAAAATACCAGAAAATAACCAGAAAATACCAGAAAGAAGTGCTTCCCAGAAACAAGAAAAAAACCCCATAAAATTGGCATTTCTCTATCCGGATCCCACCAGGAGAAGTGAGATATAGAGTCAGACTGTCATATAGTTGTTTCATGTTAAGTAAGGTCTGAATGATAAGAACAACAGCAAATCACTTTAAGTTGTTAATTGGGATGATGGGGCAAAATCTGGATCTGCCCCATGCCAGCTGAACCCAGACAGAGGAGTTGTAGGACTGAGATCCTGAAGCTAGAGACTGTGAGTGTATCATTTTGCCTGCTTCCTCTCAAGCCTACTCCAGATAATCCCATTCTTCAGTGTTTGTCAGGACCTCCCATGGCCTATACACAAGTCACTCATGTCACCTGGACACATGGTACCTCTCTGTTCAAAGCAGAGCTACTCCTGATTTACAGTAGCATATAGCTGTAGTGTTTCTGAGTGCATGGTGAAAGTGCCAGGCTCTGTATTTACATGGGCATCTTTCCAAACCCTGAAATTCCAAGTGCAGAAAGCAAACGTCTGTCTATAGAAATTCTGTTTCTCAGTGATCAAGTGCACTGTAAGTGAAGGGCAAAAAGTGGGTGATGCATTCCCTTTGTTGCAAAGCAGTAAGCAGCATGCTCTAAGAGCACCCAGGCAGTGATCTCATGTTATATAAAAACTTGTGAAAAATTACTTTTTCATTATCCACATTGCAGAGCACAGAAACTGTGAATACCTGTATGAACAGGTATGTTCAGGGCTATGCTCTTATGCTGCATATTAAACCCATGTCATATTACCACCTGCAATCTGAGTCATGACATGTGGCACCTGGCATGATTCTACCTCTTCCATACACTCAGTGGCAACAATTTCTGTGTAACAGCTTTTTTTCCTTCTGACTTTGCCTAGATATAAAGCTGGCTACTACCTACAGAAGCAGAGTGGAAGGCTTGTGTGGTGACTTTGATGGGAGATACAGAAATGACTTCAAAAATCCACATGGTGTTTCGGTGAGGAATGTGAATACATTTGGTGAAAGCTGGAAAGTTCCTCTAAAAAGAAGCTCTCGCCTCAGGTACTTGATTTTCTATTTAATATTCCCAGTAAGCACTGCCACTAGAAGTGAGTGAATTAAGTCATAGTTAACCTCTAGGAATAACTACGCTGTCTCATTTCTCTTATCTTTCTTCTTCCCATTGTTTTTGTGTACGGACTTTTCCTGCTCATCACTAAGGTGAACTATCAGTTTGGCCAAAAGAGGGCTGAACTGTCAGTGCATGACTCCAGCTCAGTATCCCTCTTTGGAGTCACAGCCATTACAACTGTCAGGACACAGGGATGAATAACATCTTTCCCAAGC
Source organism: Zonotrichia albicollis (assembly GCF_047830755.1). Lineage (NCBI taxonomy): Eukaryota > Metazoa > Chordata > Aves > Passeriformes > Passerellidae > Zonotrichia > Zonotrichia albicollis. Next base: position 30,586,542 of record NC_133827.1, on the reverse strand, counting down.
TCATGGTTCCTGAAAGAGATAAATACATGTACTAGATGGGCCTGAGCGAGTGCAAATCGTGATTCAGTGTCAGTCTTTCCTCTGGAGCACAAAGGTAGCTTTGAAATCCATCAACATAAATTCACAGTTCCTCCCATAAAAGGTTATTGAAGAGTCTGATTCTCTTGCTTTCATGGCTGTCTACTTTGTTTTCTGCCAGTACACAAAAAGTAAGGACGTTCTTTTCACAGTGCATGAGCATAATATTTGCGGTCAGGAAAATTCTGTGCTAATTAGTCCATACACAACATTGGAAAAGATTTTTCTTGTTTCCTTGAGGTTTCCTTCCTTCCTTTATCCCTGTTGCTTTAAAAGCCCTTTGGAAATTGGTTATCAATTAACACATTACTTTTTCAGCAAGTAAATGGAACTGTAATATATTTTGGCTATATATTTTGTCTGGATATATTTTGACTACAACATTTTGCCTGTTGTAATAGCAGACAGTATATGGGGCAGTGTTGAGCATAAAGGGGCTCTGGAGTCTGTGCCCATAGGAAAATTCTGGCATTTCAGTCATACAGTGGGTTGTTCAGTGAAAGTGAGCATATATGCAAGAAATAGGGCTTTATTCCAGCTGCATCCTTCTGACTAACATTCAACGTTTGTTGAATAGATTGGATGGAGGAAGCAATGGATAAGACGTATCATTCAGAGTTTGCAAAGAGATAACTACAGATATCCTGTTTACTTTAAATATCCATAAATCTCTGAGATGGTAGGAAGTGTTCCAGTACATCTTTGATTTGCTATATCTCCTTCTCATTCAGGATAAAACATGAAAGATAAATAAACTTACATTTACACCACAAGGCAGAAGTATTCTTGCAGTGCTGCTCAGAGCATTGTACCATGAATGCTGGATGCTCACATAACACTGATGATTTCATGATGACTTCATTTACAGACGAGATGTCAACTCAGAAAACGAACCTGAGGAGGAACCAGATACAGGGCTTTTCCAAGGTTGCAATGAAAATCAGCTGGAGCAGCAAAACACAACTTCAAAGTGTCAAATCCTGACTAACTTGAATGGTCCTTTTGCCAAGTGTCATTCTGCAGTCCAACCAGATTTCTATTTCACGTAAGTGTCTACTCCAGACAGAGTTTTTCTCCCCATTTCCAAAATAATTTTGGCAATAGCTTCTGTCAACAACTATCTTCAGTCATCTGGAGTCTCCAGGCTATTAATAGGAGCTGAGGATAGTAAGTGTCTTTGTAGAATTGGACCCAGTGATTCCATTATTGATATATTTACATTCCCTTATTTATTTTTAAATAGCTGTGATTATCTTTCTTTCATTTATTCAGCATTTCACTTCTCTGCTAGTTCTACAAAGCAACTTTCCTCTTTTCCCAACCAGATAAAGCATAAGTGTTAAGCCTGGAATTTCCAATGTGCTTACAGTTCTCATCCACATTCAGTGAGACTTTAGAACCTGGGTCTATTGGGTAGCAGTTCTAGTTTCATAACATTTGTATTGTGCTATAGCCAAAGGCTAAAGCTGACAGTGATACTTCTTGAATTTTTCACGGAGAAGTACAAAAACCAGATTAGTGAAGATTAACTAACCTGGTATCTTGAAGAAAGTTCCCTCTGCTGTGTTTCAAGGTTGCTCTGCTCCTACATATACAATTCCAACATACCCATGTCTGAGCTGTATTCATCCCCACGTTCATCTTTCATGCTTCATCCATCATCAGTCACAACTTTGCAAAGTAGCTGCCAGTTTTCTTTAGTTACATAATTGTGCCTAACATATAAAGACAGATAATGCTCACCCCAAAGTCCCTCTTATCTGGGAGAAGAATGTTACAGTACCTTAAGCCAAATAAAATGAACCACTATCCATATTCTTTACATAAGCTATAAGACTTAGCAGCACTAAAAAGTGCTGTATAAGCAACATGTATCCTGTAACAGAAGCAGAGGGCAAAGAAGAACTTAATGTGATAAGTAAGGCAACTGTTTATTACTTTATTAGATTGCATATGAGGAAAACTTTCAATTTAGGGTCACAGTTTAGTAGTGGGCCTGGTAGAGTTAGGTTAAAGGTTGGGCTTGATGATCTTGGAGGCCTTTTCCAGATTTAATGATGATATGATCCTATTTGGACGCCTAACATAGCAGCAGCAGCTGCACAACAAATAACCTGATCTTTCCAATCACGTGCTTGGGGTATTCCTCTGTTTCCTGTCAGCCAGATAGTTTTGTTGGAAAACAAACTAACTCAGAGTCAGGCAGAAAAGCAGATGAAAACCACCAATAAAAAATGTACTGGGAATTAATGTTTTCTCATGTTGCACATAGGAGCTGCCTGTTCGATAGCTGTGTGGAAGGAGATGAGATCTTGTGTCAAAGTCTGGAGGAATATGTGCTGGCCTGTCAGCAGCAAGGAGTCAGCATGGATGGCTGGAGGCAGCAGACAGACTGTGGTAAGCACAGGAAGAAACAGAAAGTAGGGATTCTACGTACAGGACTCTTAAAATCTGAAGTTTAAGCCTTTTCCTATATCATATCTTCTCAGGGAATAAAAACATATTGATTCACACTTCACTCACTCTTCACAATTAAGCACACTTGTTTTTCTGGCCTCTCCTCTGTGTCCTATGCTGACTTTTGTATTTAAACCCCAGCTTTGAGAGATACTTTGAAAATCAGAGCTGTCAACTCCCTGTCATCAGGAGCTTTGTGAGTGAAATGATGTCCCCATTCCAAATGGGACAAAAAGTTTCCATTTTGGAGACTATCACAAGCTACAAATCTGAAGGCAAAACATTTAATTTCACACTCTCTTTAAATCTACAAAATATTCTAATTATCTTTTTTTTCCCCTGTGAAATTTCAAGATTTAAAAAAAAGATTAAACTGAAAACTCAAAACTCTCAGACTAAAAAAATGCTGAAATAAGACTTATAATCATCTCAAACATGTTTTTCCTCATTTTATATTTAAGTTTGGAGATTCATCAAACCATGTTTTCCCTGTGTCTGCTATGGTTAGATGACTTTGTATTTCTGGTGAAACACAGTTCCCACAGTTATGGAACAGCTCTGGCACTTGCAGGGATGGCAACCCTGAACATGTGAGAAGTTGTTTTGAGAGCAGCGTATACCAGGAACAAGAGCACAGAATACAAATAGCTTGGATGATGCATTTCCTGACTTTGCAGTGCTTTACTTACAACTTCAGAGCTATTATATTTGCATGCACATCTGTGTGTGTGTATTTATCAAATTGCCTCCTACACAATGGATCAGAAAGGGAAGAATTCTGTAAGGAAGTAACACACAGCAGCCTGGTATAACTGGCCTCCTTATTTTTACAGGAATGTCATGTCCTCCCAACAGCAAGTACAGCTCATGCATGTCTGCATGTCCAGCATCCTGCAACGACCTGACCAGTCCCTCTGAGTGTGAATCCCCCTGTGTTGAAGGCTGTGAATGTCTCCCTGGTTATGTTCTTAGTGGCTTAGAATGTGTGCCTTACAAACAGTGTGGCTGCACATACCTTAACAAATACTATGAGGTACGGTCCCTCTGTGGGTCAGACAGCTCCCACTAAACAGTATCTTCTCTTGTTAGTTATTTTGACCATCTCCTCATAATCCTCAGCATGTAATTTTGCAGTAGAAACATTAGAAACAAAGAGAAATTGTTTACTAAAATTCTGATTTCTGGAGAAAGGGAAGAGAGGTCAAGATCTCTTGGTGTCCCTCTAAAACTCTGAAATGGCAGATAGCATTTCCACATTGCCTTGGAGGTATGATGTGATCCATCTGCCACTCATCCCAAGCAACAGTTGCCTATTTTTGGTTGCACGTGTACCCTGCCTGGGGATAGGATCACATGCCTCAAACTCTTCTTTTACTTTCTTTCTTGGGCCATCCTCAAGTTTCAGAGAGCTGCATTAATAAGCTTCTTGCTTTGGTTTTTTTTTACAAATTACTTAAAAAACTATCTGCCCTATTGCCATTCATCAGGAAAGCATTGGAGAGAGCATAATGAGGGTTCCAGGGCTACATTCATGTTTTTTCTGGCTGATTTTATTTGATCTTTTTTAACATCTAACTCCTGTTTTTCCAGATTGGAGAAATATTCACCACTGATGACTGCTCTCAGAAATGCCAGTGCACAGAAAGCTCCACTGTTTTCTGCTCTGATGAAGTGTGTGGGTCTGGAGAAATCTGTGACATTTCAAACTACACTCGTGGATGCTACAGGAGTGAGTTAACTGCTATCACATTGTCTTTAATGCTATGAAGTCCTGACTAACTTTAAAGAGCCTCATTGGGTTAGGGATAGTTGCAAGAGAGAGTGTACAGAAGAAAACCATGCAAGGGATCTTGCTCTGTTGTTTCACTGGAGAAACAGTGTTTCTTTCCCTTATTCATGTTATCAGATACAAGAAACATGCTAAAATACAGGGGATGTGCAGCATTAGGAGTCAGTGTAATCTAAGCAAGAACAGTTCTCTTCAGGGTTGGATTATCTGAGAGTCAAGTGTTTTTCCTTTTTTCCCAGGCGGCCCATGTATGCCAAATCCTTGTAAGAATGATGGCATTTGCTCTGAAACTTCCAACAGCACCTCTCTCCACTTCTGTGAATGTTCAGAACTCTACACAGGACTAAACTGTGAGGCTGAAAAAATAGGTAATAAAACTATTCTGTATTTCTCTGTCTCATTAAACACATCATTTTCAAAAATGGATGTTGTTGTGGAGAAGAACTGGGCTCGCTCTTCATTTTCATGGTGTAGGTTAGTAACCCAGTGGGTGAGAGCCTGTGATCATCCAAGCAGAGAGAAAGGTCAGAAATCCAGTGGAGAGGTACCAGAAAGCAGGACAGCAGGCTTGGTACAGCACACAGGACCTGGGTCTGACACCACTCCAGAAAGCCACAGAGAACACAAAAAATAACAAACACACAGAAAAGGGTGGAGAAAAACCATTTCTGTTCACAGCATGGTTAGCTTTCAGTAACAGGCTCTTGTTTGTTCTTCAGCTGAAGACCCTGGCACAGAGGATTCCGACTACACCGTTGCCATTGTCATCGGAGTTGTGGCAGGAGTAGTTGTTATTGTCATTCTCATCTCCTCTGCAGTGTACCTGTTCAGGTAAGGCTTTTCCCAGCTTTGCTACATTCAGCAAGGACACTTCTTTTAGCACCTGTAAACCTCAAAACTCTCATCAATCACATACCTGCAGAGCAGAAAGGAGCCATAGCACTGGGGATCTCTTCTGAGGAATATGAGGGAAAACTTTTTTTATCAGGAGTGAACACATCCCATTTCTTTTACACAGGGCATATGCATCACTTATGATAAAACTCTAGCTTCTCCAAAACTCACTTCTGTTCATGCTCACAGCATTATTTGATCACTCACTATAAATAAGAATTGAAATTAAAATATGTTGGTTTTTTCTTTTTTTTTCCCCATTGTACAGAACGAAGAGAAATGTGGATACAGTTGTTATAACAAGGGATTCTTCTTTGAAAGGGTCCAGGGACAAATTGGATGCCAGAGTACGTGAGCAAGATTATGGCTGCATTGTGAACAGTGCATTTGATCAAAATGAATCCTCAAATGCACATCTATAGTTAACAATATTGTTCCTAATAATTTGTCATACTTTTTACTCTGTATTTTAATCATATTTCTAATATTTTGAGAAGAAATAATAATAAATTTATCATTGCATTTGTTGAAAACCTTTGTAATTGTTCATTTAAAATAGCTCTCAGATCTTACGTTGTAGGCCCAAAATGAAATATGTTCTAACTGACGGAAGAGACTCTGTTGTCTTCAAAGGAAGTTTGAAAAGCATAAATTCCAGACAGATTTTGATGGCACAAATGTGCTGCACAACACGACATCCACACCTCGGAGAGATGTACAAACCATAGGCTGATGTGGTCAGAATTCAAACCGAAAGAGAGTAGGTAAAGGTTAGGTAGCTGAAAGTAGGTTTAGGTTAGATCTTAGAAAGAAATTCCTTACTATGAGGGCAGTGAGGCACTGGAATGGGTTATCCAGAGAAGTTGTGCATGCCCTGTCCCTGAAAGTGTTCAGGGTCAGGTTGGACCGAGCTTGAAGCAATCTGGTCTGATGAAAGGTGTCCCTGCCCATGGCAGGGGATTGGAATGGGATGATCTTTAGGTTCCTTCCAACCCAAATCATTCTATGATTCTATGAACTATTTATAGCATCCCAGACAGGTCTTCATGACATCTTACCCAAATCCTTCCAAGGGGAGGGGATTAGTTGACCAACATGGACACAGTTCTTTATCCCACTTGTAGCAAGGCATGTCCAGCTGGGGAGAGAAACAAGAAACTGAGCTCACCTGAGGACAGATGTAATAAAAAGGATGAACTCCATTCTCCTCTTGGAGTGAAGGGGCAAGAAGCAGGCTTGTCACCACTCCCCAGTCTGTGGGGACTAAATAAGAGCATAACTTAACAAAAACTTTCTGAAGAATGAGATCGTATCATAACGTCTCTGTGGGGATCTTTGCAAACCCAGAAGCTGCCACACAGATGAATGTGAGAGGAGCTCTGCATCAACTCAGCCCCAGACCACACCAAGGACTGCCCTACATCAGGAGACCAAAGGCATTTGCAGCAATGCCTACCTACATGCTGTGTGTGAGACCCACCCCACGACAGACCACTCACAAAGCTCAGAGACTGAAGCATTGCCTGAGCCTTGTCCAAGTCCAGAACAGATTAGCAGGGCTATGAGTGAAGCTTTGAGACATAAAGCTCAAGCTGTTGTTTTGCTGTTGCACCATGATTAATTTATTTTAAGGATCCAGATGTTTGAGACTCTGCTATGGCAAACCTGGGGCTGTGCAGGTGAGAAAACTTTGGATGTGTGAGTGTGGAGTGTACAGGGAGTCAAGGGGGCCACCTCAAAGGGACTCTGACAGGGCCTCAATCCCAGCTCAAGTGCAGCAAGTGAGACTGCCAGAGTGAGTCCTGGATGGCTGGACAGGAGGGTTTCCTTAACAGGAAACCTTGTTGGACAGGACTTGCTGGTTTTTCTTCTGTAGTGCTTGTTATTATTTAATTGCCCTTTTTCCTTTCCCTTGTGTCCCTAAACTCATGTGCACTGTTAGCCAGAGAAGGATTTGCAGTCTCTGGGGTGAGTTAGGTTATTCTGGTCCATTCAAGAGCACAACAGCTGTCCATACACACAGGCTACATCTATTTTGGAAAGGGTATGAATAGAAAGGGCCTTTCAACCTCATTACACAATGAAAATGAATCAGTGAGAGAAGCCTACTCGTGCACAAATGAACTGTCAACTTTATGCTGGAATTTCACTGTGTTTATAATACCATCTTTGCTGCCTGTACAGTGGCAGTTTCTATCGCACTCTCGTGCCTGCCACAGCATGATTCTGTGATTGCCCACCCGTGGGTGGGAGCACAGGCCAGTCCCTCCCCTGCAGGATCCCAGCCCAGGCTCCCCCAAGCAACAGGACCCTGCTGTGCCCAGGTAAAGCAAATATCTGGGTTTCCATGTATATGTTTGGGGTTTTTTCCATACCACAAGAATTGCCTTGGTGATTAAATTTCCACTGCAAATCTTTGCAAATAGTTCAGATTTAAAGAAAGGGATGATACACAAAGCAGAACTGTTGTTCAATGCTCCTCTGAATTAACAATGTCACTGGAAGACAGAAAGATGGCAAATCTTCCACTGCTCTCATCTTTTATATCAACCAGCTTGCTTGCCTGATTTCTGATGTGCAAGGCTTTAAATACTGCTTAGTTCAGCTTACCCAGAGGACACTTTTCTCATTAGTTTTAGCACACTGTGCCAGCAGCAGTAAAGGAGACGGCTGTACAGGCTCAGCTGTGCTTATTTCTTGGACCGGGACCCTGGCAGGGCACAATCATGAAATTCCTCTGCTGTCCCAAAGGAAATGCACAGGCCACGTTATAAAAACACATCCTAAAAATCCCTTTGCCCTAAAACTATTTCATTCAGAGCTCCACCTCCTCTGTTTCTCATCACGGTGAAGAAGTAGAACGGCAGCACCCCATTTTTCTCTCGAAAGGTTTCCGGCTGAGGGGTGCTCACTCACTCACCGCTCGGCCGAGCGGGACCGGAGCCACCCCGTGGCTGGAGGGGCTCGAGGAGCTGCGGAAGGCTCCGGGAAAGTGGCAATGGCGCGTCCTCCACGGGGACGGGATCGGAATTTCCACTGAACCAGTGGTTTTCGAAACAATCTCCCAATGGGAGTGGGAGCCCGGATGGGGGGGGACGGTGGGCGGGAGAAGGCGGGGGCGGTGGGACGGAACGAGATGGAAGAGGAGACGGATGGGGTAGTTCTCGGTCAGCGTCGCCCGTGAGCCCGACAGGATCGGAGCAAGCGCCATCTTCATCCTATTTATAGCGGGAGCCGCGGGCCGGGATCCCGGCCACGGCAGCAGCGGGAAAGGCGTCGGGGTGAGTGGGGCCCGGGGGATGCGGGCGTTCCCAGCAGGATGCGGCCCCTGCAGGCTCTGCCGGGCGGCCGCAGGTGCCGCAGGGCCCGGGCCCGGCTGGGCAGCGCGGGCAGCCCCGGGGAGCCGCGTCCCGGCAGCGGAGCGGGCCCGGCCCGGCCCCGGCGGAGCCCCGAGCGGAGCGCGGCCGGGAGGGGAGCGCGGGCACGGCGGGCGGGCGGGCGGGGGCAGCCGGGCACGGCGGCAGCAGCAGCCGGACGCCCGCCCGGCCCGGCCCGGCCCCGGGCGGATGCGCTGCCTGCGAGCGGCGCCCTTCGCTGCCTCGCCCTGCGCCGGCGGGCGGCAGCGGCCCCGAGCCGGCTCCGGCCCGGCCCGGCCCCGCTCCGGCAGCCGCTGCCCTCGGCGCCCGCCGCTGACACCCTCCGTGCCTGCGCTCCCGCCAGCTGCCCCTGCACGGCCCTCGCCTGCCCGCTGCGCTCTGCCCTGCGCTCAGCCGGCCCGGCTGCAACTGCACCGCCTCACTGCGCCAGCCCGGCATGGCAGAAGGCAGGAGCGACCCCCAGCCCGGGGACCTGATCGAGATCGACCGGCCAGGTTACCAGCACTGGGCCCTCTATGTTGGGGACGGATATGTCATCAACGTCACACCTGTAGGTAAGGCTTGTGCCGCCAACAAAGTGTGTGTTGAGATGCCCCAGGAGCCCTGTCTCCCTCTATGTGCTGCTGCTGGTAGACTCTGAGTGTGTAGATGACCTGTCCAGGAGCAGAGGAAATCCATCTGAGGTTGTGGAGAGTCCAGAGACGGTCTGCCTGCCTGCCTTATCTCTTCCCTGACTTCCCCAGATGAAGGAGCCCCATCTCTGTTGGTGAGCACCACATCAGTATTCACCAAAAAGGCCAAGGTGAAGAAGCAGCTCCTGAAAGTGGTGGTGGAAAATCATAAATGGCGTGTCAACAACAAGTATGACCGCTCCCGCACTCCTTTCCCTGTGAAGGAGATCATCCGGCGTGCCGAGCAATGGATTGACAGGGAGGTGCCATATGATGTGCTTACCAGCAACTGTGAGCACTTTGTGACCATGCTCCGCTATGGAGAAGGAGTCTCAGACCAGGTGAGTGTCAGGGGTGAGCCCTGGGTGCCTCCCAGAGCAACTCCTGGCTGAGACACTGGGACACAGCCTGCAGCCTGCAGGGCACAGCTCGGTGCCAGGCGTGGGCTCCAAAGCAGCGCTGCCTCCCCAGAGCCCCTGCCCCTGCAGGCTCCCTGTGCTCTGGCTGCACCCTGGCAGTGCCCTCTCGCTGAGTGCCACCTCCTGTGGGGACAAACCTGGCTGCTGCCCCTTCTGCTAATGAGGCACACGCCTCTCACTGATTTATTTACCCTGAATATCCCTGCCTTTTCTCCCTTATCATGTTGCGTGGGGAGTAAACATAAGTGCTCCTCGTATTTCCAGCATGTGTTTTGCTTTCTCTTTTATAGGTCACAAAAGTAGTAATTGGTACTACAGCAGCTGTAGGAGGTATCCTTCTTGCTGGCCTTGCCACTGCTGTTGTGAAGGGCTTGTTTGGGGACTCATCCAAGAGAGAGAGAAAGTACTACTGATGGGCTATCAGGAAGAGCTCAGAGCAGGGCAGGGGGATCTCCTGGCCACAGCATTCACTGATCAGCTTTTGCTGCACCTGCCATCAAGGCTTCCTAGCAACTGTGCCACCTTTGCTGTAATCATTAAATAATATTAATATAACAATAAATAATTAATATTTAATAAATAAATTGTCAGAAATACAAACTTTATTTGCCCGAAAATCTTCTTTTATCTAACTTTGCATCCAAGTTCAACTGTTCAGCCTTGCTTTTCCCCGCTATATCATTAAGAAATAAAAAGTCAGGATTGACATCATTTAAAGTGACCTCCGGCAGCAATAACCTGTTTACCATTTCTACTTTTATTTCATTGCCTGTGATGATTTTTGTGGTGGGCGCATTTGCACTGGTACAGGCTTTTCATCCCTATTCATCAGCTGGTTCCTGTAGGCTTTTTTTGTAGATCTGTGATTTTAACATCAACTTTCCAAAAAAGTCAAAAAAGTACTGCTGAGGGTTTTTCCACCTGAGGGTCCAAGTAGGTGGGAAAGCCCTGGCTGCAATGTCTGCAAAGGAGCAGGCAGGGCATGTGCAGTGTCTTGACTCTGTACTTGTCCTGCTTAAACTGAGAAACTCCTGGGAGGTCAGAGAGAAGGTCAGGTCTTTTAAGCTGTACCCTTCAGAGTTCTACAGGAGTGCTCTGGTTTTGGCATGATGGTGTTTTGCATGGTTTTTCCCTGCTTAGAAAGAGTTTACAAACGTACTGAGCCACACCATTTCCTTGTCACAAAGCTGATGTGTGCATGGTCTTGGAAGAAAACCCTTCAGGCTAAGTGTGCTTTATTGTCCTTTACCTGGAGCATCTTCCCTGAGTGTTTGGAAGCAGGTGAGCTGCATCCCACCTGTGAGACACGGAGTCTGTGCTGCTTTTCTTACAGGCAACTGCAGGTGAGAGCAGAAGAGCTGTGTGTGAGAGGCTGGCTGGTTTTGTGTGCTCTGAACAGGTTGTCCAGATTTAACCCCAGCCAGCAGCAAAGCACCAGGTGCCACTTGCTCACTCACTGCCCTGGCAGCCCCATCAGGGAGGGAATCAGAGGAGTTGAAGTGAAAAAATTGTGGCTTCTCAAAAAGATTGTTTAGTAGGTAACCAAAAGCTCTGCATTAGAGGAACACAAAGGAAGGAATTAATTCATTGGTTTTCCAAACAGCAGTTTTACCATGCTCAAAATAACCAAGTCAATCTTCCGTTTTATTTTTGTTCGGCCCTTCATTCTTACATCTGAGGAAAGACACTGGCTTTAACACAGGAGAACACATCATAATGAAACTGAAAATGAAATTGGTTTTTAAATTCCTGTAAGTGCAATTGAAACTTCTTCAATGGGAAAACTATTTAGGTTATACAGTAACCTGAGTAGCCTTTCTGCTCTCAGAGCATTCTCTCTGCACACCCTGACAAGTGAGCGCTGTGTGAGGGCAGCATACGAACCTCTCACATCTCTACTTCATCCTACAATAAAGAGAACTGGCATTATTTTATCTGGGGAATTGTCTTGCTGTTTGTGAAAGCTGCAACATTTCCCAAACTGCAGAAGTTTGCAGTTGTACTGAGCATCTCTTTGCAGTCAGGGTGATGTTGCTCATTATGGGCTGCCTTTTCTTGGAGCCTGGTGGGTGCATTGACAGGATTTGGTGGAACACAGCCCAAACCATAAGCTGAGACGGTGAGGAGAAGCAGCAAAATCCATCAGTTTCTACATTCTGCACTTCTGAACGTTTCTAGGAAATGCTTGCAAGACCTGAGATCTGCTCAAGTTGCCATGGAATAGAGTCAAGGCTGTTCTTTTCCCAACCACTGAGAGAACAGCCCTGTGCTGTGGGGCAAACCCAGCACAAGCACAGTGTGTCCCTAAAAAGAATGGAATTTGTAGGACATTAAACAATCTGAATGTGGTGCACATCAGAGGATGAAAACCCGGGCTGATTCAGTACAAGACAGGGAATCCCCAGCATTGTGCTGCCCTGAGCCTGGCTCAAGGGCTTCACCTGGTCCTCTTCATTCTCTTTCTAGGTGCGGTAATGTAAATCTAATCCATGAAGTTGGTGCTATAAAGTTTTTTGCATTTACACCAGGCTGTTTGCACTGGCCATTTACATCCTCTCTGGGTTTGGTATTGGTTAACTGGTACACAAGCCAGACTTTAAACAGAGGTTGTTGTTTTACAAGATGATACCCTGCCACATGTATGGGAGCAGTGTCATGTGGAAGGGGCTAACAGTGGGCTTGTTAGCTAAAGGAGCGAGAAGAAGCTGAGAAGTAATAAGAAGCTGATAAAGAACTTTCTCTAAGGCTGTAACTAAAGAAATTGAGAGAAGAAAGGTAAGAGTACTTTGCAGCTAATCGAAGCATTTTTAGAAAGTTAGGTGAAGTCACTATAACTTTTCACTAATAGCACAGTATTGACTTATTGTAGCTAATAGATAAGGTAGAAGAAAAGAAACAATTAAAAAATGTATAAAAGATCAGCCATGTTCACTAATAAAGTGTTGCCAACTGAGACTACTTGTAGTCTCTCCTTTGTGTCGTGACCGCCTGGACTGCAACAGTGTCAGGGTTGGTGCCTGCCATGGAACAGAAGCACCCCTTGAGGGAAGGGGCATCTGGCAAAGAGGGGGTGCCCCAACTTCCGTGGTGGCAGGACCAGATTTTTCATCCAGCGGTGGATTTGGCAACAACCTCGAGCAGAGCCTGGAGCAGGCGGCGGGTGTGCCCCGAGGGGCTGGATCCGGGGCAGAGCCGGCAGTGAGCCTGGCAGGTAACACCCATGCGCCCTGTGCTCCCTATTTATAGCGGCTAGAGGGGACTTGGAGCCCGGCCACGGCAGCAGCGGGACAGGTGCTGAGGTGAGCGGGGCTCAGGGGATGCGAGCGGGCGTTCCCAGCAGGATGCGGCCCCTGCAGGCTCTGCCGGGCGGCCGCAGGTGCCGCAGGGCCCGGGCCCGGCTGGGCAGCGCGGGCAGCCCCGGGGAGCCGCGTCCCGGCAGCGGAGCGGGCCCGGCCCGGCCCCGGCGGAGCCCCGAGCGGAGCGCGGCCGAAAGGGGAGCCGGGCACGGCGGGCGGGCGGGCGGGGGCAGCCGAGCACGGCGGCAGCAGCAGCCGGACGCCGGGCCCGGCCCGGCCCCGCTCCGACAGCCGCTGCCCTCGGCGCCCGCCGCTGACACCCTCCGTGCCTGCGCTCCCGCCAGCTGCCCCTGCACGGCCCTCGCCTGCCCGCTGCGCTCTGCCCTGCGCTCAGCCGGCCCGGCTGCAACTGCACCGCCTCACTGCGCCAGCCCGGCATGGGACAGGACAATTGCAAACCCCAGCCCGGGGACCTGATCGAGATCGACCGGCCACTTTACCAGCACTGGGCCCTGTACATGGGGGATGGATATGTCATTCATGTGACAGGTGAGGCTTGTGCAGCCTGGCAAGGTGCAGAGTGAGTGTTGGGATGCCCCAGGAGCCCTGTCTCCCTCCCTGGGCCCCTGTATGTGTAGCTGTTCTTTCCAGGAGCAGTCAGGAACCCATTTGAGGTCCTGGAGGGGTCAGAGACGGTCTGCCTGACTGCCTTATCTGCTCCTTGGCTTCCGCAGATGAAGCCTCATCCATTTTGCTTAGCAGCTCATCAATACGTGCCACAAGAGCCAAGGTGAAGAAGGAGGTCCTGAAGGATGTGGTGGGAAATCATAGATGGCGTGTCAACAACAAGTATGACCGTTACCGCACTCCTTTCCCTGTGAAGGAGATCATCCAGCGTGCCGAGGAATGGATTGGCATGGAGGTGCCATACAATGTGCTTAACAGCAACTGTGAGCACTTTGTGACAGAGCTGCGCTATGGTGAACCACTCTGTGAGCAGGTGAGTGTCAGGGGTGACCCCTGGGTGCCTCCCAGAGCAGCTCCTGGCTGCTGGCTGTGAGCCGGGCACTGGGACACAGCCTGCAGCCTGCAGGGCACAGCACAGTGCCAGGCGTGGGCTCCAAAGCAGCGCTGCCTCCCCAGAGCCCCTGCCCCTGCAGGGTCCCTGTGCTCTGGCTGCACCCTGGCAGTGCCCTCTCGCTGAGTGCCACCTCCTGTGGGGACAAACCTGGCTGCTGCCCCTTCTTCTAATGGGGCACATGGCTGTCAGTGATTTATTTACTCTGAATATCCCTGCCTTTTCCAGATTATCATCCTAGAGTGTTGTAAATATAAATATCCCTCATGTTTCCAGCCTGTGTTTTGTTTTCCCTTTTATAGGTCAGTAAAGCAGCTACTGGTAGTGCTGCCGCAGCAGTAGGAAGTATCATTCTTGCTGGAGCTGCTCTTGTTGGGATGGCATTGTCTGAGAGCACATCCAGGTGATAGTGCCACTGATGGGCTCTCAGGCAGAGCTCTGTCAGTCAGAGTCCCTGGGCACAGCAGTCACTGGCCAGCTTTTACAACATCTGCCATCAAGGCTTCCTTGCAATCCTGCCACCCTTGCTGCAAACAGTAAGCAATCCTTAATAAAATGTCTGCAATACAAAATTATATTGCCCTAAAATCCTCTTTTATCTGAATATTGTTTTGTGTGCAAGTTCAGCAGTCCAGCCTTGCTTCTCCCTGATATCCCATTGAGAAACAAAGTCAGTGTTTTACAGACATGCTCTAAATGTGGCATGATGGAGTTTTACTCACTTTTTCCCTGGCTACAAAGTGTACATTTCCCAGGCTCTTCTGACTTTCTTTGGGAGTAGTAGAACCCCCAGTGTGGGGAGGTTTGACAGGAAAACCAGTGGGGTCTCTCTCTATCAGCTGTTTATTCCACTGTACCATTGACGTTTTCTCCCATCACCTTGTAAGTGCAGTGGTTGCTGGCATTGGACCTGAATAAGCATGCCAGGGGATTTTTATCATCCCTTCCAACCCAACCCATTCTAGGATTCTGCTCTTTCAGTTTCCAAAAAAACACTGAGGCTTAAAGAATTGTGAGGGCAGCAAGGAGACTTTGCCTGCCAGAGCTGGGGCCATGGTCACTTCAGTGACCAAATGTTGATTCCAGTGCATTCACAAGCATTCTAAAGCACCAGATCAATCTACCCCCAGCCAGCAGGAAGGCAAAGCCAGCGTCCCTGCAGTGCTGGGGCTGAGAGATGTGCAGAATGAGCTGTGCAGCACCTGTGCTTCATCTCCCAATGCACTGAGCCACACCATTTCCTTGTCACAAAGCTGATGTGTGCATGGTCTTGGAAGAAAACCCTTCAGGCTAAGTGTGCTTGATTGTCCTTTACCTGGAGCATCTTCCCTGAGTGTTTGGAAGCAGGTGAGCTGCATCCCACCTGTGAGACACGGAGTCTGTGCTGCTTTTCTTACAGGCAACTGCCTGGCCTGCAGGGACAGGTGAGAGCAGAAGAGCTGTGTGTGAGAGGCTGGCTGGTTTTGTGTGCTCTGAACAGGTTGTCCAGATTTAACCCCAGCCAGCAGCAAAGCACCAGGTGCCACTTGCTCACTCACTGCCCTGGCAGCCCCATCAGGGAGGGAATCCAAAGAGATGAAGTGAAAAAGTTGTGGCTTGAGAAAAAGATGGTTTAGTAGGTAACCAAAAGCTCTCCATTAGAGGAAAGCAAAGGAAGGAATTAATTCACTGCTTTTCTAAATTGGGGTTTTACCACTGTCAAAATAACAAAGTTGATCATTCTTTTTATTTTTGTTCATTATGACATCAGAGTAAGACATTGGCTTTAATACAAGACAACACATCATAATGAAACTGAAAATGAAATTCCTTTTTCCGTTCCTGGAAATGCAATTGAAACTTCTTTCATGGGCAAACTATTTATATTATACAGTAACCTGAGTAGCCTTTCTGCTCTCAGAGCATTTTCTCTGCACACACTGACAATTGAGCACCATGTGATTGCAGCATACAAACCTCTCACATCTCTACTTCATCCTGGATGACAAGTGTTGGAGTGTGAACTGGCATTAGTTTGTCTGGGGAATTGTATTGTTCGTCTTGAAAGCTGCAAGATTTCCCAAACTGCAGAAGTTTGTAGTTGTACTGGGCACCTCTTTGCAGTCAGGGTGATGTTGTTCATTATGGGCTGCCTTTTCTTGGAACCTGGTGGGTGCAATGACAGGATTTGGTGACACACTGCCCAAATCATAAGGTGAGAGTGTGAGGAGGAGCAGCAGAATCCATCAATTGCTGAATTTTGAGCCTTTGTAGGAGCTGTTGGCAAGCCCCAAGTCCTGCGTTTGCCATGGAATAGAGTCAAGGCTGTTCTTTCTCAAGGCTGGAGAGAAATATCCTTGGTTGTGATCAGGGGCAGGGGCACAGCCTATCCCTAAACAGGAGGGCTTTTGTAGACATTTCAAGCATCTGAATGTGGTGCACATCAGAAGATGAAAACCTGGGCTGATTCAGTGCAGGCCGGGGAAGCCCCAGCCTTGTTCACCCTGGTCCCCTTGTCTGTGTTTGTGGGTGGAGTTAACATCAATCTAATCTATCAGCTTTTTGCTGCAAAGTCTTTTGTGTTTACCTGAGGCCATTTGGGATCCCTGTGCAGCATCCTCTGCCACTTTTGGTAGCAACTGATAGACTGGTACCCAAGGCACGTTTTGATCATGATCCAGTGGTTGTCGTTTTGTAGGAAAATGTCCAAGAGAGTGACAAAACGCAGGGTCAGGGCTGTCCCATCACTGGATGGGAGGTTAACTCGGGGATAGAGTCTGCCCATAATGAGGTGGTAACCCCACTACCTCGGCAACCACATCACATTTTCAACTCGACAGCTGTATTTGGCACTACCCAAGGGGAATGGAATCTTCCTCCTGCACGGGATGGCTGGTGACAGACGTATGGGGGCAGGAAGGGCTGCGATGCCAGAACGATTGTGCAATTTCCTCTACAAAAACTATTTATACTGGGATTAGCGGACTGGCATGCCGGCCACGGCAGCAGCGGGACAGGTGTTAGGTGAGCGGGGCTCGGTGGATGCGAGCGGGCGTTCCCAGCAGGACGCGGCCCCTGCGGGCTCTGCCGGGCGGCCGCAGGTGCCGCAGCGCCCGGGCCCGGCTGGGCAGCGCGGGCAGCCCCGGGGAGCCGCGTCCCGGCAGCGGAGCGGGCCCGGCCCGGCCCCGGCGGAGCCCCGAGCGGAGCGCGGCCGGGAGGGGAGCGCGGGCACGGCGGGCGGGCGGGCGGGGGCAGCCGGGCAGAGCGGCAGCAGCAGCCGGACGCCCGCCCGGCCCGGCCCGGCCCCGGGCGGATGCGCTGCCTGCGAGCGGCGTCCTTCGCTGCCTCGCCCTGCGCCGGCGGGCGGCAGCGGCCCCGAGCCGGCTCCGGCCCGGCCCGGCCCCGCTCCGGCAGCCGCTGCCCTCGGCGCCCGCCGCTGACACCCTCCGTGCCTGCGCTCCCGCCAGCTGCCCCTGCACGGCCCTCGCCTGCCCGCTGCGCTCTGCCCTGCGCTCAGCCGGCCCGGCTGCAACTGCACCGCCTCACTGCGCCAGCCCGGCATGGGACAGGACAATTGCAAACCCCAGCCCGGGGACCTGATCGAGATCGACCGGCCGCTTTACCAGCACTGGGCCATCTACGTGGGGGATGGATATGTCATTCATGTGACAGGTAAGGCTTGTGCAGCCTGGCAAGGTGCAGAGTGAGTGTTGGGATGCCCCAGGAGCCCTGTCTCCCTCCCTGGGCCCCTGTATGTGTAGTAGTCCTTTCCAGGAGAAGTCAGAAACCCATGTGAGGTCCTGGAGGGGTCAGAGACAGTCTGCCTGACTGCCTTATCAGCTCCTTGGCTTCCGCAGATGAAGCCTCATGCAGTTTGCTTAGCAGTTCATCAATACGTGCCACAAGAGCCAAGGTGAAGAAGGAGGTCCTGAAGGATGTGGTGGGAAATCATAGATGGCGTGTCAACAACAAGTATGACCGTTACCGCACTCCTTTCCCTGTGAAGGAGATCATCCAGCGTGCCGAGGAATGGATTGGCATGGAGGTGCCATACAATGTGCTTAACAGCAACTGTGAGCACTTTGTGACAGAGCTGCGCTATGGTGAACCACTCTGTGAGCAGGTGAGTGTCAGGGGTGACCCCTGGGTGCCTCCCAGAGCAGCTCCTGGCTGCTGGCTGTGAGCCGGGCACTGGGACACAGCCTGTAGCCTGCAGGGCACAGCCCAGTGCCAGGCGTGGGCTCCAAAGCAGCGCTGCCTCCCCAGAGCCCCTGCCCCTGCAGGCTCCCTGTGCTTCCAGGGTGGCTGCACCCTGGCAGTGCCCTCTCCCTGAGTGCCACCTCCTGGGGGGACAAACTTGGCTGCTGCCCTTCTTCTTATGGGGCACATGGCTGTCAGTGATTTATTTACTCTGAATATCCCTGCCTGTTCCAGATTATCATGCTAGTGGTTTTTAAATATAAATATCCCTCATGTTTCCAGCCTGTGTTTTGTTTTCCCTTTTATAGGTCAGTAAAGCAGCTACTGGTAGTGCTGCCGCAGCAGTAGGAAGTATCATTCTTGCTGGAGCTGCTCTTGTTGGGATGGCATTGGCCGAAGGCGCATCCAGGAGATAGTGCCACTGATGGGCTCTCAGGCAGAGCTCAGACACGGTCAGCCAGAGTCCCTGGCCTCAGCAGTCACTGATCAGCATTTGCTGTACCTGCCTTCAAAGCTTCCTATGAACTCTGCCACCCTTGCTGTAAACATTAAACAATCCTTAATAAAATATCTGCAATACAAAATTATATTGCCCTAAAATCCTCTTTTATCTGAATATAGTTTTGTGTGCAAGTTCAGCAGTCCAGCTTTCTCTGGCATCTTCAGAGATTCTCCCTGATATCCCATTGAGAAACAAAGTCAGTGTTTTACAGACATGCTCTAAATGTGGCATGATGGAGTTGTACTCACTTTTTCCCTGCCTATAAAAGAGTACTTTTCCCAGGCTCTTCTGACTTTCTTTGGGAGCAGCAGAACCCCCAGTGTGGGGAGTTTTGACAGGAAAATCCAGTGGGGTCTCTCTCTATCAGCTGTTTATTCCACTGCACCATTGAAGTTTTCTCCCATCACCTTGTAAGTGCAGTGGTTGCTGGCATTGGACCTGAATAAGCATGCCAGGGGATTTTTATGGTCCCTTCCAACCCAACCCATTCTAGGATTCTGCTCTTTCAACTTCCAAAAAAACACTGAGGCTTAAAGAATTGTGAGGGCAGCAAGGAGACTTTGCCTGCCAGAGCTGGGGCCATGGTCACTTCAGTGACCAAATGTTGATTCCAGTGCATTCACAAGCATTCTAAAGCACCAGATCAATCTTCCCCCAGCCAGCAGGAAGGCAAAGCCAGGATCCCTGCAGTGCTGGGGCTGAGAGATGTGCAGAATGAGCTGTGCAGCACTTGTGCTTCATCTCCCAATGCACTGAGCCACACCATTTCCTTGTCACAAAGCTGATGTGTGCATGGTCTTGGAAGAAAACCCTTCAGGCTAAGTGTGCTTGATTGTCCTTTACCTGGAGCATCTTCCCTGAGTGTTTGGAAGCAGGTGAGCTGCATCCCACCTGTGAGACACGGAGTCTGTGCTGCTTTTCTTACAGGCAACTGCCTGGCCTGCAGGGACAGGTGAGAGCAGAAGAGCTGTGTGTGAGAGGCTGGCTGGTTTTGTGTGCTCTGAACAGGTTGTCCAGATTTAACCCCAGCCAGCAGCAAAGCACCAGGCAGGCCCTTGCTCACTCACTGCCCTGGCAGCCCCATCAGGGAAAGAATCAGAAGGGTTGCTGTGAAAAACTTGTGGCTTCTCAAAAAAAAAAAAATAGTAGTTCTTTGCTTTTTTTAAACATTAGTTTTTCAATGCTTGAAATAATCAAGACAAGAATTCCTGGTTTTTTTCTGCTCTCCTTTGTTATTACATCCTTTCCAATATTTTTTTAGTTTTAATACAGGAAAACATGATATAGCCAAACTGAAACTGAAACTCATTCTTGGTTTCCTGGAAATGCAATCAAAACTTTTTGCAGCTGTACCAGTTAGATGGTTTTACAGCTGTCCATGAGTACAGTCAAGGCTGTTCCTTTCGCAAAAGCTGATAAAAATATCAATGTATGTGCTCTGAGGCACAGCCAGGATGGATGCAGCCCGTCCCTAAATGGCTTTTGTAGGGATGTCAGCCATGTGAATCTGGTTCACATCAGAAGATGAAAACTTGGGCTGAAGCTGCAGCATCGTGCAGCTCAGAGCCTGGCTGTAGGGTCTCACTCACTCTCTTTATTGTGTTTGCAGGTGGATTCACATAAATCTAATCTGTTGCAGACTAAATTGCTGCTAGTAAAGTCTGGGGTGAAGAAGCAAAAAAGGCTTTTGCATAATATCCATAGATGTTTAATTCAGCCACGCAGGGAGATGTTCTGCCCTCAGACCCACACCCCCCAGGTCCCACTCTATCCCCCAGGGGCCTCCCGGCTCACCTTGGTCTCCAGGCAGTATCAAGGTGAAGCCCAGGCAGGGAAAAGGGACGGAGAGCCTCAGGAACACCTATGTTCAGGCATAGGAACAGGGGAAGGAGCTAATGGGGTGTACCTTAAGAGAAGCCCCTCCAGGGTCTCCACAACTCCCCGTTTTTTTATATTATTAAGAAAGCTTTTCTGAAGGATCAACTGAATTAACTCAAAATGCCAAACACATTCAAAAGCACCTATAAGACAATGTTCAAAATGCAAACAATTCCGAGTCCCCAATGTCCAAACAGATTTTTTGGAGTATGTTAGAGCTGGCAGGATAGATGTGGGGTTTTCTTAGCACGGTTCTTCAGGAAACTGAGTCAGGAGAAGATTTCTTCAGCAGGGGCTGTTTCTCTGTCTCCTGTGGAAAGTAGTCAGCTGTGATAGACTCTGCACAAGGCAGTGTAGGTGGTGGTGTGCCTGTTGGAAACTCCAAATAGAAATCATTACTTTAAGAAAAAATAGTTACTTTAGGGAAATTTTCCTTTCTTTCCCTCCTAATCATGCTCCCTCTGGTATTACAAAGGAACTCTGGGGGCAGGGATTAGTGGAGGGAGACCATGGGAGAGGGGAAAGGGTGGTAGGAATTTGTGGGAACATAAAAAAGGGGTAATAGGACAATGGAACGGAAAAGGGGAAAGAGAGAGGGGGGCAGGAAGGCCACAGGAATTGGGGAAGGGTATTAGAAGAAGTGGGACTTACCAGACCGGAAGGTTCTTTCATTATCGACATGGGCTTTTGGATTCAGGACAGCTCACCTGTGTTCTGTGCTCTTCTTGCTTTTAGGCTGTTGCTGGGGCTTGATGGTTGTTGTTTTTGGGTTCTATTTCTTTGGTAGGTGTGTGGAGGACTTCTATGACGTGGATAATATTTTGCAGGTTTGTAGTGTGGTGCATGTTTGCTACCTTGCACTGGAATTCTGCCAGGTCCTGTCACATCGGCTGCTTGGGGGCCTTTTCTTCCTTGTATTATATTAAATTCCACAATTTCTCCATCTCCTAGACTGTGGAGGTGTTTCTTGGGATTATTCTTTTTTATAGCAGTCTGATGAACAAACACATCTTCTTTGTTATCAATCCGAGTTATGAGACAGTATTTGTTTTTCACATTGAACCATCTTACTGTCCCCAAAACGTTCATGGCAAGGACTTTTTTGCCTGTGCCAGTGGGTTGGTGTTGGTGTTGCCGGACGCGTTGCTGGTGCGCTGTCGTGTGAAGTGCGTTCCGCTCCGGCGCTGCCGGCGGCGCTTAGGCTCGGTCCCCTCCCGGGGTCTGTCTCAGCTGGCGCTTGCGGGCGCTGCCAGTGCGGGGCTCTCAGAGCGGTGACGGTGGTCAGGGAGCGGCGGTTTCGCTGCCAGGGCTGCGGTTCTGAGCCATCCCCCGGCGGGGCTGTCCGCCTGCCCTGTGACAGCGGCGCCCCGGGCCCGCCGGTTCACTCGCCCGCCCTCGGCCCGAAGGAGCGCTGGACAGCGAGCAGCGGCCGGCTCGCCCTGGCCTTGCTGAGCGCCGGTGGGGCGGCCGCGGCTTTCCGCGGGGGGAGAGCCACGGCGGGGCACGGTGCGGCGCAGCTCTGTGCGAGGGGATACGGCTTAATATTACCATCCCTACCGCGTCTCAGGGTGCTATAGCAATCGGGGTGAACACGTCCGTGGGAGGAGGCGCGGGGAGCAGAGTGCGGAAGGGGAGACCTCACGGCCCCTGCCATGCGGTCTCCAGCATCTTGGGCAGCAGGAGTACAGAACCTGGGGAAGTCTTTCCTTGTGACAAGGGAGGGGATACAGGGGAACAAAGAGAGGAACGCGGAGGAGGGGTTTTCAGCTGGTGTTCATTCTCAAGATTCACAACGCATAATTAAAGGAGGGAATTCTGTATTTGTTTTTGACCTTTCCCAAAGTACTTCCAAGAATTCATTGGTTAGGACTAAGTTCCGGGAAATATAAGGAAAAAGCTTAAATAACCACTGTACAAAATACTTCAACTCCTCCTCTGAAAAGCAAAAATTTTCTTGAAGAAAGGACTTTTTAAGGTAGAGGTAAACTTCTTGTTGCGTATGGGTGAGTGTTGTCTCCATCTTAGCCCAGTCTCTTCCCAACACCAGAGAGTACAAGGAGGAAGAAACTAAAATTTCAAACTCACCACACTGGGGTAAGAAAATTCTTGGGGTGGTCTAGTGCAGATGTTTTCCAGGAGAAGAGGTCTCAGACTAATCTGGAGGCCCCACGTTTAGGGCACCTTTTGTTGCAGCCTGAATTGCTGCTAGTAAAGTCCAGGGTAAAGAAGCAAAAAAGGCTTTTGCATAATATCCATAGATGTTTAATTCAGCCACACAGGGAGATGTTCTGCTCTCAGACCCACACCCCCCAAGGTCCCACTCTCTCCCCCAGGGGACTCCTGGCTGACCTTGGTCTCCAGGCAGTATCAAGGTGAAGCCCAATCAGGGAAAAGGGAGGGAGAGCCTCAGGAACACCTATGTTCAGGCATAGGAACAGGGGAAGGAGCTAATGGGGTGTACCTTAAGAGAAGCCCCTCCAGGGCCTCCACACTCATCCAGGCTTTTTGCTGCACAGTCTTGTGCATTTGTATGGGGCCATTTCAAATGCCTCTGCAGCATCCTCTGCCATTTGTGGCATCAAATGTTTGACAGGTACCTGTTATAGATACATATTGTAATATTGGCTTTTTGCAAATGTTAAACTGGATTTTATATGTGTGATGTCAAAATAACTTTGTTGTAAAGATATAGTTTTTATTTCTCTTGTTAATTAAGCTTAGACATATTAGTGAAATAGCTATGTGGGTGTTAAAATGCCTGCTTGGATGAGATAAAATCCAATTAACATAGGATGAGGACACTTGGTACAGATAAGCCAGCTATCAACACTCACAGTCTGAAGACAGTGTGGACCCAAGCCTAAAATGGAAATGATAAAGAGAAGGAGCCAAAACCACAGCCAAGAAACATGCATGCTCTAATAAAGAGGACCCAAGGAGGGGCCATGTAAAATATTTTATGGAATATATAAACTAGTTTATGGATATGTATAAGGGTCTACAAATATGCAACAGGCTGATGTAAAGAGAAAAGGTACTTAAGGGATATCCCCAAAGATCACAGTGTGCTCTTGGCTGAGTGCCAAGACGCACTCGGCCATAATAACCTTTGCTGTACAGTCCTTGTCTCCCTGTGTCCTTTATAAAACTTTTAACTTTTCACAAGAGAGTGAATGTGTTTTTCACAGTACGCAATGCAGGTTTTAATCAGCACCCAGGGGCGGTTGTTCTGCCAGGAGATGTCCTGTGGGATAGTGCTGTTGCCCATCACTGGACAGGAGGAGCATCTGGGGACAGAGGATCACTGCAATGAGGGGGCAGCTTGGCTTCGTCGGGTACAAGAAGAGATTTTCCAATCAACAGGAGTTCCTTGGCACCAAGACTGGAAGCGGAACCCTCTTTGGAGTGGGAGTCGAGTGTGATGGAACGGGCCGGCTCCGGAGCGGTGCTAGCAGTGAACCTGGCAGGATTCACGCAATTTCTTGTGCCATGAGTTTATAATGGGAGCAGCGGGCCGCGAGAGAGCATGGCAGCAGCGGGACAGGCACTACCCTAAGGAGCGGAGCCTTGCCGCTGCACGGGATGGGCGTGCCGACGAGAGGCTGTGAGCCAGAAGGGGCTGTGACCCCACAACGATAGTGCAATCGCCTCTAAAAAACCTATTTATACTGGGAGCAGCGGGCCGGGAGTCCGACCGCGGCAGAGGAGGGACAGGTGCTGAGGTGAGTGGGGCTCGGGGGATGCGAGCGGGCGTTCCCAGCAGGACGCGGCCCCTGCGGGCTCTGCCGGGCGGCCGCAGGTGCCGCAGGGCCCGGGCCCGGCTGGGCAGCGCGGGCAGCCCCGGGGAGCCGCGTCCCGGCAGCGGAGCGGGCCCGGCCCGGCCCCGGCGGAGCCCCGAGCGGAGCGCGGCCGGGAGGGGAGCGCGGGCGCGGCGGGCGGGCGGGCGGGGGCAGCCGGGCACGGCGGCAGCAGCAGCCGGACGCCCGGCCCGGCCCGGCCCCGCTCCGGCAGCCGCTGCCCTCGGCGCCCGCCGCTGATACCCTCCGTGCCTGCGCTCCCGCCAGCTGCCCCTGCACGGCCCTCGCCTGCCCGCTGCGCTCTGCCCTGCGCTCAGCCGGCCCGGTTGCAACTGCACCGCCTCACTGCGCCAGCCCGGCATGGGACAGAAGAATTGCAAACCCCAGCCCGGGGACCTGATCGAGATCGACCGGCCACGTCATAAGCACTGGGCCCTGTACATGGGGGATGGTTATGTCATCAATCTGACACCTGTAGGTAAGAGTATTGCAGACTGGCAAGGTGCAGGGCCCTTCTCGGGTGCTTCCAGAGCCCTGTCTCCCTCCATGGGCTGGTGGTGAGCCCTCTGTGTGTTGCTGTCCTTTCCTGGAGTAGAGGAATCCCATCTGATGTATTGGAGGTGCCAGAGAGGGTCTGTCTGCCTGATTTATCTCCTCCCCCCTATTTACAGGAAAACAACTTCTCAAGGTGGGAATCCACACTGTGCCAGTATTCATCAGAAAGGTGAAAAAACAGCGCCTGAAGGAGGTGGTGCAAAATAATTCATGGTGTGTAAATAATGAGTCTGATCTGTGCCACCGTCCTCTCACATTGACGGAGATCATTTGGCGTGCTAAAGATTGTATTGACAAGGATTTCACATATCGTGTGTTTGGTAGCAACTGTGAGCGCTTTGTGAAAAATCTCCGCTATGGAGACGCTATCTCAGACCAGGTGAGTGTCACGGGGTGAGCCCTGGGTGCCTCCCAGAGCAGCTCCTGGCTGCTGGCTGTGAGCCGGGCACTGGGACACAGCCTGCAGCCTGCAGGGCACAGCCCAGTGCCAGGCGTGGCCTCCAAAGCAGCGCTGCCTCCCCAGAGCCCCTGTCCTGCAGGGTCCCTGTGCTCTGGCTGCACCCTGGCAGTGCCCTCTCGCTGAGTGCCACCTCCTGGGGGGACAAACCTGGCTGCTGCCCTTCTGCTAATGGGGCACATGGCTCCTCCTGATTTATTGTTCTGATTATCCCTGCCTATGCACCATTACCATACCTGGGGCTAAATGAAAGTGCTCCTTATGTTTCCAGCCTCAGTTTTACTTTCCCTCTACCTGCCAAGATAGCAATTGTTTGCATGCTGGCAGTAGGATCTGTGCTGTTGCCTTCACTGTGTGGGTGGGCTTGCTGGGGCTGAAGTCCAGAGAGAAAGAGAGCACTGATGGGCCATCAGGAAAAGCTCAGAGAAAAGCAGGGATTCCCCGGCTGCACAGAGTCTCTGCCCTGCTTTTGCCACCCTTATAGAAAGTATAAAATGAAAGCTTTAATAAAATGTAAAAACTCAAACTCATCATGCGTAGAATCTTCTTTTCTATGAATATAGCTTTGTGTACAAGTTCAGCATTCTGGCCTTGCTTCTCCTTCTCCCTGCCATGCCACTAAGCAATACCAAGTGATGCATATCATCATTCAAGGTGATTCTCAGAAACACTGGCCTGTTTGTCACATGTGCTTTTACTTTTTGTCTGTGATGAGTTTTGTGATAGTCTGCCATCACTGGAAAGCAAAATTTTGCTTTCCTTATATTGCCACCTCCCCTCCTGTGCTTTGCTGAGGGCTGGTGCAGGCCTTCTATCACCCTTGTTTTATCAGTTACACCCTACTGGCATGTTCTATGGAAAAACTGATTTTAAGCTTAACTTTCTCAAAAAGTAATCTAAACTTATTGCTGAGTGTTTACTGTGTGTTTTCCAGTTAAGGGCTTCTGTAGGTAGTGAATTGCAAATTCTTGACATGACAGAAGAACAGGACTCCCCCAACCCTGGAGATCTGATCGAGATCAAACGAGGACCTTATGAGCACTGGGCCCTCTACATGGGGGATGGATATGTCATCAATCTCACACCTCTAGGTAAGGCTGGGGCTGCCTGGCAGGGTGCAGAGGGGGTGTTGTGGTGCTCTAGGAGCCCATTCTACCTCCATGGGCAGCTCCAGGTGGATGCTGTGTGTGTAAATGAGCTCTCCAGGAGCAGTCCAAAAGCCATCTGAGGTTTTGGGGAGGGGCAGAGAGGGTCTGCCTACCTGCCTTATCTCCTCCCTTCCTTCCCCAGATGAAGAAGCCACAACCCTGTCAGCCAGCAGTGGGTCAATACGCACCAGAAAGGCCAGAGTTCAAAAGGAACTCCTGAAGGTGGCCAGAAATGACTGGGCTGTCAACAACATGTGTGATAGTTTCCGCACGCCTCTGCCCGTGGAGGAGATCATCTGGCGTGCTGAGCGTTGCAATGGCAAGGATGTGACATATGATGTGCTTGGTAGACGCTCTGAGGAGTTTGTGACAAATCTCCGCTATGGTGGCGAGGTGAGTGTCAGGGGTGAGCCCTGGGTGCCTCCCAGAGCAGCTCCTGGCTGCTGGCTGTGAGCCGGGCACTAGGACACAGCCTGCAGCCTGCAGGGCACAGCCCAGTGCCAGGCGTGGCCTCCAAAGCAGCGCTGCCTCCCCAGAGCCCCTGCCCCTGCAGGCTCCCTGTGCTCTGGCTGCACCCTGGCAGTGCCCTCTCGCTGAGTGCCACCTCCTGGGGGGACAAACCTGGCTGCTGCCCTTCTGCTAATGGGGCACATGGCTCCTCCTGATTTATTGTTCTGATTATCCCTGCCTATGCACCATTACCATACCTGGGGCTAAATGAAAGTGCTCCTTATGTTTCCAGCCTCAGTTTTACTTTCCCTCTACCTGCCAAGATAGCAATTGTTTGCATGCTGGCAGTAGGATCTGTGCTGTTGCCTTCACTGTGTGGGTGGGCTTGCTGGGGCTGAAGTCCAGAGAGAAAGAGAGCACTGATGGGCCATCAGGAAAAGCTCAGAGAAAAGCAGAGATTCCCCGGCTGCACGGAGTCTCTGCCCTGCTTTTGCCACCCTTATAGAAAGTATAAAATGAAAGCTTTAATAAAATGTAAAAACTCAAACTCATCATGCGTAGAATCTTCTTTTCTATGAATATAGCTTTGTGTACAAGTTCAGCATTCTGGCCTTGCTTCTCCTTCTCCCTGCCATGCCACTAAGCAATACCAAGTGATGCATATCATCATTCAAGGTGATTCTCAGAAACACTGGCCTGTTTGTCACATGTGCTTTTACTTTTTGTCTGTGATGAGTTTTGTGATAGTCTGCCATCACTGGAAAGCAAAATTTTGCTTTTCTTATATTGCTACATCCCCTCCTGTGCTTTGCTGAGGGCTGGTGCAGGCCCTCTACCATCCTGCTATTATCAGCCATGTTCTACTGGCTCTTTCTATGGAAAAACTGGTTTTAAGCTTAAATTTCTCACCAAATATACTAAATTTATCACTGTGTGTTTACTTTGTGTTTTCCAGCTGAGGGCATTGTTATGTGGAGAAATGCATGTTCTTGATAGGGCAGAAGACAAGGTCTTCCCCAACCCTGGGGATCTGATCGAGATCAAACGGGGACGTTTTGAGCACTGGGCCCTCTACTTGGGGAAAGGACATGTCATCCATGCGACAATTGGTAAGATTGGTGCAGCTTTGCAGGATGCAGAGGGGGTGTTGTGGTGCTCCAGGATCCCGTTCTACCTCCATAGGCTGCTCCTTGTGGACTCTGTGTGTATGGATGAGCTCTCCAGGAGCAGTCCAAAAGCCATCTCTGGTTTTGGGGAAGGGCAGAGAGGGTCTGCCTGCCTGTCTTATCTCCTCCCTTCCTTCCCCTGTTCAAGGAGACACATCCAGACACAGCAGTGGGTCTGCATTTCTCAGAAAAGCCATAGTGAAGAAGGAGGATCTGGTAGTGGTGGCTGGAAATGATACATGGCGTGTCAACAACAAGTATGATTGTTACCGCACTCCTTTCCCGATGAAGGAGATCATCCGGCGTGCTGAGCCATGGATTGGCAAGGAGCTGCCATATCGTTTGTTCCGCAAGAACTGTGAGCACTTTGTGACCATGCTTCGCTACGGAGATGGAGTCTCTCGCCAGGTGAGTGTCACGGGGTGAGCCCTGGGCGCCTCCCAGAGCAGCTCCTGGCTGCTGGCTGTGAGCCGGGCACTAGGACACAGCCTGCAGCCTGCAGGGCACAGCACAGTGCCAGGCGTGGCCTCCAAAGCAGCGCTGCCTCCCCAGAGCCCCTGCCCCTGCAGGCTCCCTGTGCTCTGGCTGCACCCTGGCAGTGCCCTCTCCCTGAGTGTCACCTCCTGGGGGGACAAACCTGGCTGCTGCCCCTTCTGCTAATGGGGCAGGTCTGACCCAGATTCAATTACCCTGATTATCTTTGCCTGTTCTCAGTTATCATGTCTGGGGGTAAATATAAGTGCTTATAATGTCTCTAACCTTTGTTTTACTTTTCCTTTACAGGCCAAGGCAGCACTTCAAAATATCAATTCCATTTCTTCTGTAGTGACGGCTGGGATAGGAGTTACCAGTCTTGCAGTTGCGGCTGGTATTCCTGTGGTTGGTCTTCCTCTTTTGGCCTGTGCTCCTTTTGTGGTTGCTGGTGGTGGTGGTCTGCTTGCCAGTATTGGTTTCACTTCCAGTAATATTGCTCGTTCCTTCTCTTCTGCCCAGTTTGAAAAGGCAGGGAGAGATATACTAGAACAGAGTTGCTGTTAGGAAGAGCTCAAGCAAGGCATGGAGTCCCTGGTCATTGTTCAGCTTTTGCCACAAGTGTAATGAACGCTTACTAGCAACTGCTGTGATAATTAATTCAAAGACTTATTAAAATGCAAAAATCCAAACTCATCTTGCCTAAAATTGTCTTTTATCTGTTTGAGGATAGCTTGGTGTGCAAGCAATTTCTCCTTAACTACCCTCCTCCACCTGCCTAATACACTGACTTCTTTCTCAAGGGTTTCTTTTTTCCAGGTCTTCCAAAGCCCCATTTTACAGCAAACCCTCTTCCTGGGCCTCCACCAGCCAGCTAGGCAGCATTCAGACCCTTCTAGCTCCCTTTCTTCTTTTGGAAGAAGTGAAGTTGTATCATGGGGCTTTTTTCCAACTCTCAGTGTCCCTACAGTCAATCTACACCCTGACTGTAATTTTTCAGTTTTTCAGATCCTTTCCAACTTGAAGCCCTGTATGGCCTTTCTCCCCTGCTGAGTGATACCGATAAAGACAAAAACCTGTGGTGAGAACCCTGTACTGATAAACAGTGGGGATACAACAATGACTCAAAATGTTGTTGGTAGCAGCAGAATGGTACCAACAAACTGAATCAGGCCTGAAATGGTCAGGTGTTCACAGCAAAGGAAGGATCTCAACCTTCCCTGCTCAAAACAGAACACAAATCCTACTTACAGCTACAGTACTGTGGGTTTGGTGCTGCAGATGGTTTCTGTGTTTAGGATCCATGTTTAGGGTCTCTCAGAAGAGTACAAAACAGTTCAAATTCCATAGACAAATATCTTCGCCTTAAGGTATTGCAGAGCTACTTAACTACCCTTCATCTACAGCAGTTTGTTTCTTTTGTTTGATTCTGCAGCTACAATTTTAATACCCACATTAAGCTGCTGTTGTTTTTACATTATCAATTTGCTCAGCAGTTCTGGGAATCAAACACATTTCTACACAAACAGGTAATTATCTTCACATGCATTTTGTTAAAAGGCATTGTTACTGGCTGCTCCATGACTGTCTGCAGCATCTGTATTGAAAGTTTTTTTAAGTAAAGGCAGGCAAATCTATTCTGTGGTGACCGTTATGTTTTGCCCTTTCACATGGTTCCACTTCTTTACCTGATCGAGAAATATTAGCTATCATGCACAAAGCTCTCCTAACATCCTAGCACAGAAATTTGAGGGCCAAACCCAATTCAAACTCCCAGACTTCTATATTTTCTGCAGTTCCTGAGGAATTAAGTTTGGTTTGTCAGCATCTTTGAGAGCTGTGCACTCCCACTCGCAATGGCATGCACCTCAGAGCTCAGAGCAGGCAGCAGGACCCCGTGAGCAAACTCACCTGATGTCCTCCAGCAAACAGTGGAGGCTGAGGGCTTGGGAGGTGAAAGATGAGGTCACAGACACCTCCTGTTCTAGCAGTGATATCACTGCATGGATCACTTTCAAAGCCTGAAATCCATGGCATTCACAATGTGGACAAATATCCTTCCCACCTCATAATTAATAAATAATGAACACTTGTTCTTCCAGAAAGGTGTCATGTCTTGTTTATGCTTAAAATGCTATATCCATAATTAGTGAGAACCATGTTTGGGGGGAGAAAGCTTTCCTTTGGGGGACTTGGAGGAGTATCTTTGGGGTCAGACCCTCAGACTATGCCAGGTTGTTTTCAGCTCTGTTAGGCTGCTGGACAGCACCAGCAACCGTGCAGGAATTGCTGGAGTTGGGGCTATGTGTAAATGTGGGGGTTTGCCTTGGTGTTTTTCTCTCAGCCTCATTCAGAGCTGCTTTCTGTGCTGTGCTGGAGAGGGGCAGTGGCTCTGTCTGGGTGAGGGGTGCTGGTGCTCCAGATGCACAGGGGTGCCTGTAAGGGAACTGGCAGAGAAGCAGCTGCAAAGGATGCAAAGTGGGATGGCTTGTGCAGAAAGGGAGGGTGGGAAAGATCAGCCGGGAGCAGCACTACACGGGACAATCACACTTCAAGAAAACACATTATTCATTTGGTTCCCGAAGAAAAGACAAAGGGAACCTTACTTGAGTTCTGAAACCCTTCAACAACGCTAGACTTTGGCCAGCAGACATCCTGCCAAAGATAGGCACATTCACCATTAACTGCAAAAAAGAGCATTGGGCTGCCTTGGCAGTGTTTGTGCTTCCATTGCTCCACTGAGGCAGGATTAGACCTCCCTGGTGAGTCCCTGACACTTGTCAAATGTCCTAATCCCCATTCTCAAACCTTGACATGGTTTTGCTCCCCTTAGGGCTTAGGTGTCCTCTAACTGAATATTTATCCTGCTGTTTTCTGCCTCGCCTGTTCTGTCAGAGGTGCTGAGGTGCCAGTGATCACCACATGCTCTGCAACAGCCTTCAGAGCAGCCAGGCATGGCAAGGGCTCCCCAAGTGCAGAACAGATGGTTGATGACAGCAGCAACAACCCTGCTCAGCCTGAGGTTTCTTCTACCTGGAACTCTGGCTTAGAGAGTATAAAATCTGAGAATCTGTCCAAGCTCAAGCTTTTTAATGAACTGAGAGATAGGAGTTGAAGATCTCTGCTGCTAGAGGTGGTTATTTCACATTCCTGATGGTCCTGCTGAGCAAGGCCATTGCTGGCTGTGGAAGTGGCACATGGCCATGGGGTTGATGTTTTTAATTAAACTGGAATTGAGAAGGTGACCATGGAGTAACTCCACTGTGCAGCTGCTCACAGCACCACAGCCACCACTGGCATCTGAGGGGTTACAAGATGCTGAAAACAAGCTGTTCAGGTTAAACCTGAGGCATGGTGGAAGTTTCCTGGAGCTGTCAAAATGCGATGTTACAGCTGCTGACAGAAAAACACTTTCTCCCAACAGAACACCACTGACATGAAATAAAATAGGGGGACAAGTAAGAGCATTTTTTTTCTCTGAATCTACTTTTGACAGCCAGCTGTAGAAGTGTTTGACAATTATCTGAGAGAACTTTTCATTCATTGCAAAATGGTTTCAGGCTTCTTCTTCCAAGATGATCTTTACCTCACTATGAGCATACACCTACTAGAAATAAGACAACATTTCGTTTCAGACTGAGATCATAACATGCCATTTCCCTTCCACCTTGTCAGCCTCCCTCCAGGAAACCAGGGACACAGCCTTTGCAAGCTCCCGTTGTAAAACTTTCACCTGGCAATACTTTATTCTTTACACATTTTCACACATGCCAGCCTGCTGTAAGCCACAGGCTGCTACTTCAGACACTGCAATTTGGCCCAGCAAATTGTCACACAGACAAGTATGTATAACTGCATTAATTGTGCACACTTCAAGCATGACTGAGGTAGCCACTGCATCTGCAAAGCCTTGCCAGTTATTAGTGTAGTAATGTCACAAATCCTGAGGAAAGAATACCACTCTATTAATGATTTCTCCCCAATGGATGCATAGTCCTTACCACACTTCCATACACCCTTGGTAGAAATGGACTAACCCCTAGGTTTCCTCTGTTCCTCAGAGCTTCTGGATCCCCAGCAAGGAGACGGTTATTAGGCATTAAAAGCATTAAATTCCCCCTGGCACTCAAAAGCAGCCATCCCTGGCTGTGCTTACATAGGGAGCAGCTGTGTTTGCCTTGCATTTTTCTGCCAATCTCCAGGCAATGGCAGCTGGAATGGAACCCTCCAGTTTGCTTCAATGAGCCTGACTTTGCTGCCTGTCAGTAGTAAATCACATGACTGAAGCAATTGCTTTAATGCTTATGTGTTAATGTCAGAATTCTTCTAAATACTAAATTTTCACTTTTCTGATAATTCCTGTGGTTCGAAATGCAAAGAATTCCTTTTAACTCTACAGCATTTTTGTGCATATACCTTCTACTACACACTGCAATCACAGCTTTCCAGTGTAGTATCTAATGATTCATTAATCTGGAATCAATAGAGAAACAATCTAGATAGGATAAGTGGAGCTATTGAGAAACCTAGGAAAGCAGAACATTATTTTGAAGACATATTTCTTGCTGCTGTTGGTTTGTCTGTAGGTTTGTGTCATTAGATCTTACATGGTTCTAAACAAAATCTTTCTATTGTCTGTTAAAACTGCTTTCACAGAATCACAGAATTGTTATGGTTGGAAGGGACTCCAGAGATCATCCAGTCCAGCCCCGCTGCCAGGCAGGGTTACCTGGAGCTGGAGACACAGGAACCATCCATGTGGCTTGAGAACACCTCCAGAGAGGGAGAGCTGCATGACCTCCGTGGGCAGCTCTGCCAGGGCTCTGCTGCCCTCAATTAATAGAAAGGAATTCTCCCTCATATTGAGGTGGACCTGTCTGTGTTTTAGTTTATGGCCACTGCTCCTCCACTGAAAAAGCGAGGCACCCTCCTCTTGACACCCACCTTTGATATATTTATATTAATTTATGAGATTTCCTCTCACTTTCCCCCAGACTATGCAGGCCCAGCTTCCACAAATTCTCCTCATAAGAGAGATGCTCCAGACCCCAAATCATCTTTGTGGTGTTTGCTGTACCCTCAGGTAGCTTCTTGTCTTTCTTGCATTGAGGAGCTCTTCACCTCTTTTCAGGTCAGTGACACCTAGAATAACAGAGCACAGAGCCACAGATCACTGGTTCTGTGTTTGCTTGGGATTGTTTTGAGATATTCAGTGAATCACAGGAGTGACCTGAGTATCATATTAGCAGACAAATTTGAGTACAAGCCTATATTATTCTTGATAGACAAAAAAGAAAAGCCTGTGTTTATTGCAGCAAGAGGACAGAAGCCTTGGCTTGAGTATTAATATCAATTATCCTTAATAACAGTAATTTCCATGTCCACAGT
Source organism: Zonotrichia albicollis (assembly GCF_047830755.1). Lineage (NCBI taxonomy): Eukaryota > Metazoa > Chordata > Aves > Passeriformes > Passerellidae > Zonotrichia > Zonotrichia albicollis. The sequence goes on along the minus strand of NC_133827.1, from coordinate 30,552,492 downwards.
GAGTTTTGCACTGCTAAGATTTAAAGCCTTTACAAGCTGAGTCAGTAACTCAATGCTGAATTTACAAGGCAATAAGTTAGGAGGATATTTAAGAACTTGTGCAGCACAACACATTTGATGTGACACAGGCAATTACTGTGATCCTACATCTGCTCTGGGTATTTTGACATATCAATATTACTTATGCACCAAATCTTCAGCAGATGCAAGTCAGCTAAGAGATACAGAGCACCTGAACCTCAGGCTGTGCATCTCTCTAGTTGCTGGGCTGTGTGCATCTTTAACTTACAAGTAATGGAAACTTGTTTGTAGAATTAACTAATGACATTTACTGAGCCCAAGGCTTGTTTGTGGATGGAATCACACACATGCAGTTGCAGTGGGGCCAGTGGAAATCCTTTTAGGATTTCAGCTCCAACATAAGCTCTGATTAAAGTTTTGATTAAGGTCAAAATCACTATAACGTTGCTCTTTTTGTATGACTGTAGAAACTCCACATGAGTGTTTTGTCTGCAAAAGCTGCACAATATTTCTGGTAGTACTTTCATGTACATGTTGTACTGTTCCTCCCTGATCTTCTGTGAAGCAGTGGCTATTCTCCACAGCCCAGAAGAAAATGGGAATTGAGGTAGGATTGCTATTCCTTCCACAGGAGCCCAGAAGGGGTCAGGAAATTGTGATATTATCTGGGTCATTGATTACCCAAACTGATTCCATCCTGAACTTTAATCACTAATATCACTCTTGATAAAGTGAATTATTAACAGGTGAGTGTTCTGTTTTTGACAAACTCACATTCTCTGTCTTCTGGCTGTGTAATCAGACCACTGACTTCAAGTTTATGAACCATCATCTCAACAACTGTCATCTCAGCATACTTCTCAGGAATCTTGGTGTTTTTCTTTATATTTCATTTGTTTTCCGGTCTTTGTCCCACCCTTTCTCTTAATAAACACATATTAATGCAATATTCCTGAATCGACAGTCCTGGAAAATTGGAAACTGAAATTTGTTGAGTTACAGTGACATTGTCATGGGAACAGAGCAGCCTGTGGAACAAGACTGATTTCACTGTTGCCATAGCAGTGTCTTCCTAGTGTTGTTACAAGAAATCCTGCTCCTTCTGCTTGGAAGAGGCTGGTTTGGTATAGATTTTCAGCTGTCAGAACACAGGGCTTCCCAAGGGCCTTTGAAGATGAAGTCCCTCTGAAGTGTGGTCTGATCATCTTTCAGCAAGCAACAACCAGGCTCTCCCTTCCCTGCCTCAGACTCCAGTGTTTCCAAGTCAAGTTAAGAGAACAAATGGAGGCAGCCCTGAGTCACTCAAAACCCTTTCAGATCCAGGGGATTTCCCTGAATCTCCTTATCCAAAAGGACAAGTCTCCCTGTTTTCACATACAGTCCCCCAGGCAGAGGATGGAAACCTAAGGATTTTCTGAAACTTGAATATTGAAAGCATATTGTTGGTGGGACTGATTTTAAGAGGGCCAAATAGTACTCAATGATTAATTCTCATGAGTTTATCTTGATGTGAAGTAACTGAAATAGGAGAACACTGTGGTGGGCTGTGACAGGAGTCTTATTTAATAACTGCTGTGTGAGCAGTAACCACCCTATTGGAGAGAAAACAATTCACAGCATGGTTCTCAAAATATCCTGGGGATGAGCCCTTGGAGAGGGGTTGTGAGTCTGCAAAGGGAGTGCATCAGCTCGGGCTGGTGCTGCTCACTCACAGGGCTGGATAAGCACTGCTAGCCTACTCCCAGTGATCCTGGGAGCAGTTTGAAAGCCACAAGGAGCCCCAGCTTCACTTCCAGAAGTAGATTTTACATTTTCATAGCCACAGGCACTTTGTCCCTCCCACCTTGGTGTTAAAAATGGGTAAGTTGGTTAGACCCTTTTGGCACCATGCCTCAGCATAACTCAGAGATTCATGCCCCAAACTCTTTCTATGAAAGAAGCATCTTTCTGTTTCTTTCTTTTGTCTTTCAGCCCAGCCCTGAGGTTTGTTCCTTCCAGGGCATGCAGTTCAGACTGAAGATATGCAAGGCAGGGCTGGGTGAAGACACTGTAATGCCATAATGGAAGTTAATTCCCCCCTGGGGAGCTGCTGGCTGACAAGGTGTGTCTGCCAGACCACAACACGGCCCTTCACCATTTAGTCTGGCCTGTTAAGGAGAACTTTAAATAGATATATTTATGTTTGATCACCACTAGCATCCCCTGTTACTAGCACAGGCACAGTGAAATTAATCTGGAGGCAAGCAGCTCTGTTACAAAGCACAGTGAATCCAGGACCTGTTGTGCCTCTGGGCCATCAAAGCCTCTTCTGTTTCCAGCACTTTATACCTTGTTCTCAGCCTCATCATAATTGGCTTATTAATTAATTAATACTTCAGAGACTGTGAAGCTGCTAAACATCACATAAAACCAACAAATATTTATATCTTATTAAACATAAAATAGGATATTTTGTAAGTAGAATTAAATTCCTTTACTGCCTCTCAGTTTTAAGCTTAGCTGACAGCTAGTCTTACAATACATTTAAAAATGTGAACATTTAGGAAAGGGTAATTATGCAAATAGACTAATGAGATCCATGCACACAGCAGCAGCTCCTCCTCGTGTTCTTGGCAAGAGGTCACCAGCACCTCCCGAGCTGGATGCGCATTGGACACATCTGCAAGAGCTTTACATTGTGATACCCTCCAGAGGATGGTTTTAATTACAGGAATTTATTCTGGCACATGGATCCAGTTTTGTTCTGCTGCTTATGTGAGGCACTGCCTGCAAGGGTACCTTGGTGAAAATCACACTGGCACTGCTTGATCTGCCTGCCCTTTGGTGGTGGTGCCCTGAGAGCCTGTTCAACGTGCACCTCCTCACTGGGGCCTCCCCAGGGCACTGCAGGAGGCCAAGAAGAGATTGTACTACGTGCCTGCAGCCTGGTCCCGCTGGAGGAGTACTTTATTGGTTGACACTTATTAATTTCATCTCATTAATTTGCATCAGATAGTAATTTCCTCTCTGCTTTCTTAAGAAGTATTGGGAATGTGATTATTCTCCTCTTGCAATGAATTTCTTCTTTCATTCATTACGGCATAATTATCTCTGTGGTGTTGAAATATCTGGTGTACTAATAACTACTAATGATCCTGGGAGTTGACATGGGGTGTACGATTTGTCCTGGCCACTGGAAAAGATTAACACTTTGAGCTTGGCATCACACGCACTGAAGTGCTGAAGTCTGTTATTGTATTTTGCAATATCAATTAAATAGTACAATGTTTAATAGAATCAACTTTTATGTTTATATGGTTATTTCTTATTATTTCAGGCTTGGAATTGAGATCTAGCCTGCCAGTGTTTAGGGACATCCCTAAAGACATGTGACATTTGAAGCTCTGATCCGTGGTTGCATGGATTTTGCAGAAGGTAGGTGATATTTGACAAGCACCAAAATCAGCAAGACTTAATTTCAACAGAAGGAGCATTATCCTAACATTTACAAGATGAAAGGTTTATTGACTAGATTAAGAATATTTATTAACTGTGCTGAGAATGACATAATTGAGCAGCCCTGTGCACATTCTCCTAATGCCCTCAGGGTAATTAAAAGCACTCTGGCCGCTGCTGAGTTCTGTTTGCCTTGAATTAGCAGCCTCCCTTGTGGCTGCACGGGCCCAGGTGTCTTCTTTAGAGGGAAGGAGCTGAGTAGGAGCAGGGACACCAAAAACTCTGCCTCCCCAGAAACACTTGGGTAGCTGTCTTGAGAAAAAGGTTGACAAGGAAGGAGAAGAAATGACAGGGCAGTTAACAGCAGAGATCCAGAACCACTCCAGGCTGGGACACGGCAGAGAGAAGGGCAGCTCCTTTCCTTCTCTTGCCTCCTCCCAGCCATGGTTCTGTACATTATGTATGAGGAGGTTGGGACACATTTTTGTCCCTGAACCAAGTTTATACCCTGCTGTGTCTTGATGTTTAGGGCTAACACTGGCCTCTCTGCTCTGAGTGCTTAAGCTGAACTGCTGCAACAGCAGAATCCAAAAACTGAAAAAATACACATTCTGTCAAGTAACCCCATTTATTCATGTATACATTTTCACTTTCTACTCCTAAGAGTACATAACTTCTACTTGTTTTTAATGTGGATAAGAAAGTCATATTACATAATGACAGTGTCCAAAAGCTTAAGACAACTGTGAATTATTCAAGCCACCGTTTTTCTCCCTTCTGCTGCAAACTACACTAATAAATAGTAAATAATTTGCTGTCAGAACAGGTAGAGACACCTCCCTTTCAGAGAAGCTTAGCATTTCTATCTCCTGTGCTGCACCTGAGAACATCCCTTCATTCCCAGTGCAGCTCCCATCAATCAGGACAGCATCACAGGGGAGACAGAACCTTTTCCCACCTAAAAGAAATGTGTCTCCAGGGAGTAAGTAACAAGATTCCTGCAGACCATACATACAAAAATGAACTTTACTTGTGCACAAGTTTTGGGCAGTAAAGTAAGTCTCAAGACATACACAGTATCAGTAATCTTCTCCACTGTATTATTTTAAGCCAGTGCTTCTTAGAAATAATACTGGCTGAAACACAACAGCTCAAAGATCAGCCCTTTAAACCTCTCTCTCCAAGTGAGCATGGGTGAGGATCTGAGGCTGGGAAAAAAAGCACATACCTGGTTGGGAGCCATGTGTCTAAACTCCTTAAAAACCACTTGCAAACTGCTTGACAAGATTTTTGTGTAACCAGCCTATAGCAGAGCCAGGAAGCAGGTCTTGGAACGCCAGAATTGTTATCTAGTTGTTTGTTTGTGAAAATAAATTTCCAAGCTGTTCTAGACTCTTAACACAAATTACTGGTTTCAACTGTATAATGACAGATGCTGCAGACACAGATGCATCATTACTGCATCATACAGGCTGTAACCACACTTCTTGCTGCCCTGCCCACCTCACCTCCCTCTGCCCCATTCCTCCTTTGCTGTGCAATTCCAGATACATTTCAACATGTCAGTTCATTATACAGGCTGGTGAGGAAAATAAGATGCAGGTGACACTCCTCTCTTGGTGCAGCTGGTAACCTGAACTTTGTTATGCTCCTCAGCGAGGTGGTGCAGCTTGGGAGGCTGCTGTGGATGGGAAAGTGACTGCAGCAAGACACCAGTAGTCAACAAGAAACAGTAAGTTACGGTTCTGTGCTAACAGCACAGAAACTGAACTCAGAGTTACCCAGGGAGGTTTCACATCACTCGTTAAATGTCAGGATGCAAGTTCATTGTTCATAGAACCATGAGGTTCACAGAAGCTGTGATGGGAACATGGATCCAATTTTCTGTTTAATTCCAATTCACTCCCCTGTATGTTCCTTGGCCTTCAAGGAGCAATTCCTGCTTCATGCCAGAGTCAGCACACTTAAATGCAGCCTTGCTGTCTGCAGTCCCTTAGTAGAAGGTTTATTTGTGCTCAACAGGATATCAACAGTACCACCAAGTTGTGGTTGCAAGAAGAAATACAGAAATTGTAATTTAGCTGGGTGTCTGAGCTTTGGCAGTTATTGAAATTTAATTCATACAACTGGATCTCCTGAGATAATGATAAAGTTAATTTTCATTGCAAGTCCATTAGACAGAATGCCTTATCTTGATTTAAAAATTGCAATTGCAAAATGATGGACATGAATACTCTAAGTACAAAGGTATCCTGGCATCTCTGAGCAGTTTTTCAGCATGGGAGTGCTACTCATCCTACAGATACTGCAGATACGAAAAATGTGATGTGCAGCCAACACACCTGTGCAGGTAAAAGCCCCAGCTTTTCACATGGACTTTGCCAAGATCAGTGAGAGGCAGCAATAAGAGTTCTCCTGGGCAGCACTCCACAGGCAGCACTTCAGCTTCCCAAGGAACCTCTCAAAAGGCTGAACCTTGCCCTTGCTCAGTAATTCAGCTCAGGAACAATGATTTTAGCAGTGAATTTGGAGGCAACATAAGTTGTGCCTGGCTCTAAGCAGGACGTGATCTTGACAAACAGGTCAGTGCACCTCAGAGCTGCCATCCCTTCACTCCCTCCACCACCTCTAATCACACCACACCATCTTCAGCAATTGCAACTCTCAGTGTTGACCTCTAAGCCTTATGTCTTCCTAAAGATTAATAAAACATATCAGGAGTCAGAAATCCCCTTGCCTGGCTGGTGGTGCTGTGCTGGGGGCACCTCAGGACAGGGCTGTTCCTCCTGGCTAGGGAGCAGCTTATCAGCTAACACATGTCTGCAGCTAGAAGATATTGGCAGGCAATTCTCTTTGGCAGCAACTACGTTGGAAACCCAAAGTCAGACTTTGTTTGTAACATGTTTGTAACTTTGTTTGTCATGACTGTAAGTCCTGACAGTAAGTCATGTGATTTCCCAGCAGAGCCGTCTAACAAAGGCAGCATTTCTGATTATATGTAATGGCTGCTCAGGATACAGTACCCAAATATGGAGGAGGGAGAAGACTGGGTTAGCAGAAAAGTCTTTGATCTTATATGATTTAAGAAAGTCATTGTGAATATATTTATTTGGAATAAAGAAAACCTGATGGTCTGTGAGGTCAGCAGTAATCAGGCTTAGACTACTGCTAAAATAATGGTTTGATTTCTTTGTACTTGCATACTTTTAGCTGTTCTACATTCTGTCAGCCTTATGACAACAGTCATCACTTGCTTTTATGTTTTGTGTTAAAACAGACCACAAGCCTCACGGATATCTGAGAGCATAATTTTTATTATTGTGGTACCTAAATAACAGCAAAAGGTTTAAATGATGTTTTTCGGAGATTTGCTCACCACTCGGATTCTCTGAATTAGTGACAGACTATTCTGGAGGCTAGTGGAACTAAAATAGCCATTGAAAGTGTTTTCTGCATAAAGATTGGAGCTTAAATGAACTATTCATCTGACAAATTTGGTCCCTCACTGAAAATTTAATACATTCTTCAACATTTACTAGAACAAATAGAAAGACACTAAATGAGGGTGCCAGCCCTTGGACACTGAAGTTGTATCTGGACTGAACTACCACAAGCTTATGAGGACCAGTCTGCCTCCAGGCACTACCATTAGTATTTCAAACATGAGGTTTCAGCCTTGGATGAAAAGGCAAAGTTCAAATTAAATAAACTTTTCAGAGTGTCACACTGGAATTTACTTCAAAACCTCTGTCCAGAGGGCACTGAAAGGTTGGTAACATCAAATTTAACCCATTTCAAGAGCCCTGGAATTTTCATGAATTTTGTAGGGTTTCAAACGTACTTCAGTAAAAGTCCAGGAACAGACTAGTTTAGAGTCCCAGCATTCAGAGGTATCTCCCATTTTAAGGACACTCATGTAGCATCCATATCCCAGTGAAGTGAACACAGATGGCACGAAAATATCCTGCATACAGAAACACATGCCTGCCATTTCTAGATGCAAACTCAGCAAGTAACCATCCATAACTGTTTCTCCTCTTATCCACAAGATGTATTTGTTTTGTCCTCTGTAGAGGAAGATCAGTCCTGCAGTATTTCCTTATTTATTCAGGAAAAAACATTCCGTGTCTATGTTGTGGGAGAAAAGGAAGTTATGAGGTGAAAAAGAAATTAAAAATATCAATTTTGTAAATATTTCCCTCTGTACTTTATTCTGCTGTTGAGACCACAAGTAAACCCAGCAGCAGCATTTCTCTGGTGATTTTTAGTTTCTGGACTACTAAACCAAGGCTGTTAAAGAAGAACGAGTGTGCCTTAGCTGGACTAAAATACAGATCATTAGCAAGAGCCTCCATGAAAGGGCAGTTGTGATTTGGTTCCAGCAGCTGCAAAAAGCAAAAGTGCTCCAGGTCTGTGCTGCTGCTCAGTCAGGAGGCAAGATCTCCCTGTCACAGGAAAAGTTCTGTCAGGAATGAGGGCCAACAGCAGAGGAGAAGGGCATCAGTCTTTGGCAGTACTGCTCTCCAAGAAGAGACACAGTCAATAAGGGAAATATTTAGCTGTTACAAGCATGCAGCATCTCCTTAGCTTCCCTATCATTCCCTGCAACCTTCTGCCAGGCATGTGTGCTAATAGCCAAAAAAGAGGCTCAGCAGCTCTCCCCCATGGATTATGCCTGTGAAGAATCAGCCACCCCATCCCAAGGCACCCAGGTGAAATTTCATAACTGTGTCCCCAAGTGCTGGCCTGACTCACTGACCCCTTTGAAAAGGAGCAGAGGTGATGACAGTGCCTAGAGTGACTGAGGTTAAACATTGCCTGGCATCTGAATTCTGCTCTCTTGCAGGTAAGGCTGTATTTCAGCAGCAGGCAAGCAGCTTTTATCTCCTCAACCCAACAATTACCACAGGCTTACCAAGACTTGATACTTTTATAGTGTCAGTGATATCTGAACATAAACCACATGCCTGGTCTGCAATGCTACTGCTGCTGTCACTGTATCACATACAGCAACATATTGGTTTTGTCGGGGAGTTTGTAACAGGACAGTGAACTTTGTCTTCAGAAAATGTTACTGTACCTAAAAGACAGAATGACAGGAGTCCCTGCGCTAAACCTGCTCTTTGGTGCCTCCAGCTGTAAGGAATGCAGAGAGCATCCAGCCTTCTCCTTCCAGTGGCTTTTGCTGTGAACTGGGAACCCAGGAAAACTTGGGAGACACTTCTAGGAATTATTATGAAATATTTCTAGTTTGTGTCAAGTTGTGTGACAGGAATTTACCATTAGGTAAATTACCGTAGGTGGAAAGGTATTACTCCATTTGCTTATGTCAAACTTGTCAAAAACAGATGATAAAATTGCTTTGAGTCAAATAAATGTTTTTTTCAAGTTGAAATATTGTTTGTTTAAGTTTGTTGAGTATTTTATTTTTATTCTTAGCTATTATTTCTTTATTTTCTTAGTTATTTTCAGGTTCAGGCTAGATTATTTTCAGACTCCACTCTGGTGCAGGTATATTGACTCAAAACAATTAACGTTTTCTTCAGATTTGCTCTCTATTTCCCAAGCTGATTTTTAAATCTAAAACCCAAATAAGTCTTCCCCAATTGATTCCCAGCTTGCCTGTTTCCTGTGGCAGCACATGAGTGCTTTAGCACTCAATGGTGGGAAAATACAGTCTCCAGTGCATCTCAGCCCCACCCAGTAAAAACATGGGCTAGCTCCAAGAGTGGCAAACAAGCTGTGAAGGCAACTCAAAAACATAGCTCCTCTGCACATCTTATCCAATGAAGGAAGAGTTCCTCTTGGTCCAAAGCCCTTCTGATTGACTATCTTGTTGTTTTATCCAGCTGGGAACCAAAATTGCAAAATGCAGTGAGGAGAAATGCAGATTAACATCAGTGGGCTAAGAGAGTATGGGCAGGTAGAAGCTTCTTTTTTTCTTAGTAGGTAACACTTGCTGGGAATGTGCAGTATTGTTGCATCTATGTATGGCAAATACAGCACAGCAAAGTGAGTAAAATTTTTTATCAAAGGTTAGCAGGTGAGGGATATGAGCTGATGATTGAATTGCATCTACAATTATGGAGAAACCAGAGACTAAACCTCTGATGGTTGGACTCTAAGAGCATGCCACAGAATTAAAAAAAAATATTTTGAGGCCTAGCTGGCTCCACATCTTTTATTTCAGGCCTTAGGTCCTAGAGGTTAATAACCTCTTCAATATTTGCTTCTTTTGGCACTGGTAAAACTGATGCCAGGTAGCAGCCAGCTGTGCAGAACCTGCCCTGGTAAAGAAAGCTCACCCCACAAGGGACAGTATGACCTTGAAGGATCATAATTTGTAATGAACACATTCCATTCTACAGTGTAATGGATATCCTGAAAAAATACCTCCTGCCAAAAAAAAAAAAAAGAAAAAGTTAAATAATGAAATCATTCTGCTTTGCAGGTCAACATTTTTTTACCTATAAAATGCAAATATCACTTGCTAAAAACTAAGAGGGCAAACAGGTTTCCTGGTAGCAGTGAGCTTGCAAGAGAGTGCTTCTTGCTCCCATCATGGGAAAAGCACAACGGTGCTGGGAGTGGACACTTCCAGAAAGCTTTGGCTGTTTGCAGCTCCTTTCAGCTCGGGAAGCCAAGTATTGCCAGAAGGGTTAAAACTAAACTTCCAAAAATAAGCAAGACACTGAGTAGCAGTATCTGAAACTCCAGGAGGAATCCCAGGGACACCTATGCTCAGCAGCCTCTATTAGCAGTAAGTTCTACTTGTTTTCTCAAAGGAGATCTGCCCAGGGGAGTGCTGCTATTGCAATTAGCTACTGTTCATTTGGAGCATCTCCCACCCTTAGGGACCCCAATAATGCAGTTCAACAGAGGGACACAGTAATGGCTGTTTCAACCACAAATACTTTACCAATATTCAGCTGGCAGTCATTTGTATATGGGCAAGGGGACAGAGGAAACATCATTGTGGCTTTGTATTACTGTAGAAGATGTTGTGCTTCCAGTTAATTTAGATGTAAGCAAGAGCTGGTTACTCCTAGAATGGGAGAGCAGCTCTTCCTCTTTTTAAGTCACTGAGTCTTTTAAGATCAAATTCAACTGTCCTGGACATTTGTTCACTGCAGTTTCTTTCAGAGCGAGTCCTCATAGCTGTCAAATGTTGGATTGCTATGGCCTCCCATATTTCCTTCTACTGTTACTGCCACAGAATCTGAGAAGAAGGTTTCATTCAGAGGTGGCCAGGCTGAGTCCTGCTCCAACACACGCTGCAGCCTCTTGTAGTGGCTCTTTGAGTGGTACTGGAATGTCTTTTTCAGAAGCAGCCACAGGGGTCTGTTCTCAATGACTGCTTCCTGTAAAGGTAAAAGCAAAAAGAGGGTTTAAGAGGACCTGGACAGCCATTTACTCTTCATCCAAAGTACAAACATGGGGAGAACAGTGGAGACACAGATCTCCCACCTGCCCTGCTTATCCATGTCCCTTAAACAGTCTTTTATTGATCACATTTCATACCAGCTCCACCAGCGTTCTCCACCAGAGAACTGTGACCAGTTCCTCCTGAGACTCTTCAGGATCTGAGCAGAAAACACCATAGACTACCCATATTTTTCTAACCTGGGGTAGGGTTCCCACTCACCAGAGGAAAGAAAAGGTGGCTATGCCTTGCATTACCTTATCATTCAGATGGAATGCTTTAAGAAAAGGGAGCAAGGGTGAGGTAGCAGCAATTACTCCTGTTTTACTAGATAGTCCCAAATTGAGCTGAGGAGGAGGGAGAAAGAACAAGACTTGACCATTTTATCTCTCCAGTAGTGGTGACCAGCACATCCAAGGATGCACACTCACCTCAACAAGGAAGGACACAGCCAGTGTGACTGCAAGCATTCCCACCATGGAGATTCGCCACGTGGTAGGGGTGCAAACGAGCTGGGGGAAAAGCAGGAGAAGCTATTCAGCAATGAATCTACAGTAAACACTGGTGGGCACTTGTGCAATAGAATACAGAATCGTTTAGGTTGGGAAAAATCCTAAAGGTCGTTAGGACAAACCATAAGCCTGGCACTGCCAAGTCCACTGCAGTGCCACAATTACACTTCTTTTAAATACTTCCAGGGATGATGGCTCAACCACTTCCCTGAGCAGTTTGTTCCAGTCTTTAACCCTTTCAGTTAACAATTTTCCCTAATCTCTAGTCTAAACTTTCCTTGGCACAACCTGAGGCAATCTCCTCTCTCACTTATTACATGGGAGAAAAAAAAAAGTGACCCGCACCTTGCTCCAACCTCCTGTAAGGTAACTGTAGAATTAAGATCACACCTGTGCCTCCTTTTCCTTTTCCTGAGACTGCACAAACACAGCTCCCTCAGCCACTCCTTACATGACTTATGTTCCAGACCTTCAGCAGCTTCATGTCATAAAAGGCTAAACTCTCAAACTGGCTAACGCTGCTGATAAGCTAATACTGCTATTTGTCTTGAGGAATTACTGATAAAGATGCTTTTAAATCTATGATGCAGTAGAGAAAACCATTCTTTAGAACTGCAAGAGGAAATCCAACTGCTTTTAACTTTCTAATATTAAGAAATAGTTCAAACGGACTGGCTTTCTTTCTGCTTTTGGAGATGCAGCTCAGATCCACAATTTGGACCAGCAGTTTCTCCAGGGCTAGGCTAGTGCAGAGGTTTTTATTGCTACTCCCTCATTTTCTGTTCTTAGCGATTCCAGTGAATTCCCTCCGGACTTCTTGGGCTGAGAGTTTTGCAGTTCTCCCCAGATGCATTTTTATCCCCTTGCAGCTGCAGTGCTGAAAAGCGTCCTGTGCCACCGCAGTCCACAACAGGACGATGACTTGCTTTAAAGTGCCATCTCGTGGCAGGTTCCCTAACTGGGTTTGCCTGCTGAGACGAGCTCTGATTAATAGTTATCGGCAACAGGGATAAGTGGGCTGTTTGACATTTAAATCCGAGACCCGGACCCTTTGACTATATTTCTTTTTACAAATTCCATTAATCCCATGTCTAAACCGACTTGCTAACTGACATGCAAACATACAGGACTGGAAGGTGCATTATGTTCAGCACTTGTGACTCAAGGCCACTGTTCTGTTTGCAAATGTACAGAAAGAACAGCTGTGTGGTGCATTTCATATTTTGTTCCTGTGACTCCTACAACAAGACTGTGAGAGTGTCACAGTAGAGGAGGTTAACATCTCCCAGCATCAACATACTAATTGTCAGCTCCACTGACAACCCTGTCCTTCAGCTGATGTAGATCTTATCCTGCTCTCACGTTTGCACAAGACAACTCCCAGCCCGCATTCTGCCAGATGACAGAAGTCAAGCCTTATTGGTATTTATTAATCAAGGATCAAGACAGATCCTCTCTTGCCATGGCAGCCCCACTATTCTTTCCCTGCAATTGTTCTAAACCCAGAACCTGCTTTGGGAAACTGCAGGCTACCTAAAATTTAAACGGGGAACCTGAGAAGATTGGGGACTGGAACTAAGAGCTGCTCTGAATGCCAACTGGCAGATTTTGGCAAGAGGGCCTTTGTGCAAAGAGAAACACAAGAGAACTTGAGAAACACAAGAACATGGTGCTTTATTTTAAACTCACAGAGCCCAGCCCTGTTCTGCTCCTGGCTTCACAAGCCACCAATACACCACACATAAGCTTAGTGATGTTATCTTCTGTTGCTTGGACAATGTGCTGAAACAATCAAAATTACAAGTGTGGCTGTCCCACTGAATGCACAGATACATAGTTTGGAGTCACAGTATTTCCAGAAGTTTCTACAATCCCATCATCTAAAATCCACCTCTTTAAATATGATTTGTCTTTAGAGGTGCCATATCTCCCTGCAAAAATCTGTGCCTTTTGTGAAAGTAATCCCAGTGTGCTTATAATGGACTGGCAGTAGGAAGAAAATCCCCTTTGGAACAATACTCACATCCATCTTGGAGTAGAGACCATCAATGTCAGCAAACATCAAGAAGAGGCAAATACCCAGCTGCCCTATGAGCACCAGTATGAACACATCTGAAGGGATAAGAGCAAAGAAAGAAACCCACAGGCTTAGGAGCATTCTCAGCTGTTTGCCTTTATTGTAGAAGATTGTAATAATTTTCTCTGTTACACAGTCATCAAAAGAATCCATGAGATATAAAGGAATTTTCAGCAAGAGAAAATGAACATAATATAACCCCAGCTTTACTAAATCAAGTGGATATACGTGGGTGTGGGACAAGCATTGTAGCCACAGATTTAAAACACCAAATGGGTATTTTGAACAATTGATTTGACCTTCTATATCTGAGAAACTTTATAGCTTTCCAGTGAGTCTCTCTCTGATCACAGTATATTGTGTGATTCAGAAAAATGGCCAGGATATAGTCTTGATCTTCTTAATATGATTAGGAATGCTGCCTTCAATTTCAGTGACGACAAGACTTTGGTCTTGATCAGGATCTAAAGAGTCTAGGTAATGGAGAAGCTATTGCCTTCTCCATCTGTAGGTAAATGTTCCAATGATAAGTAAATTAATTTTCTCTTCAGCTGTCATGCACTGAACTTCATCCTCCACCCACTCATTTGTGTTTTGCCTTGTTCTGTGACACTGATGACCCACTTTCCTGCTCTCTACAAGGAATGCCCCCTCTTCACTATTACTATACTGAAACATCAAAGCCATGACACCTGCTGCATTATTTTTACTCTTCAGTAAAAATAATAAAAAAGAGATGAAGAGAGCTTTGTCTAAGAGCATGCTGCAGTAGTTGTCCCAAAGAGAAAAAGAACAGCTCTTCCATGACTCACTGCATTTTCTGGAATTGTCACAAACATATGTGCTCATCTTCCCTTCACACGCAAGCCTCTCTCCTGATTTTTTGGCTGACATAATTTTGGTCAAGTTTAATTTTCCCCTATTAAACTGACCTCCTTATATAAGTTGACTTATTTTTCATTTCTTCTCTCCCCATACTTACAGTTGGTGTAGATGGGTTGCCTGAAAGGCTTTCCCTTGGAAAACACTAGTGCTACAATGAGGCAATTGATGGTACTTAGCAGCCACACTGTGGTGTTTTCATAGCTCTTGAAGCCATTGTCTGTTTGCTCATGAGCTCCATCTCTCACCCCATGGAGGCCCAGGCTGGAGGATGAATTCCTCTCATGGTTGTTCACTGATAGGCAGGCACTGAAAAAGAGTGTCACCCTGCTCAGGGAATGATCATTGTCCTGGGTATCTCCCCCAGCTTCCACTATTCACTATCAGGAATCTTCCCTCACAGCCATGGCATAGGTTATTGGCAATGCCCACAATCTCTCCACTGGTTGAACTTGCTGAACTTGTTAGAGCTTGAGCTCAGACCTGGTCTCTCCTGCAATCAAATCCTCCTCTCTGTGCTCAGCAGAAGCATTCTCCCCACAAGAACTGTGCATGGCAGGTCACTGGGGAGCTTAGGGACCTCAGGCAACACTGGTTAAAGTGTTTGCACCCTGTGGGCAGCACAGGATCTGCTGCAGCTGCTCATCAGGCCTGCATCAGCTGATCAATAGTTTCACACAGACCTGCCCCACTAGGTCAACCCTGTGGTATCCAGAGTCCCAGAGAGGGGTCCTACCTGTGTATATCGGTCTGGGAATACCAAGGCTGCTCCTGGACCACCACAAACCCGAAGATCTGCATGCTGAGGCTGAAGAGGATGTTAAGCACAACAGAGAGCAGCAGTGGGGGTGAGATGAGCTGGCTTGGAGGCCTGTAGGGGACCAGCTTTGGATAGGCACGTGTGAAACTCACTGAAATATGCACAGATGTGTTTACTAGTGTGTCCACAATACAAGCAGTGATGCTGTGTAATACTGACTGGCACTTTTACAGTCTGCAATATTCTTAATAAAACATACAAAGATTGTATCAAGTACAAAAACACAGAATTGTTTTCTTACGAAATCATATTGACACAGAAGAGGTTAATTAATGTCATCTATCATGAGGTATTTTTGAAAAACAAAATGTTGGGTTTTTATTTTATTTGGCTACTATCAGGCCCAAGATTATGATCATATACTTATGCTCTTCTCTTTCTGTCACTTGTTAGCTGTGGCTTGGGATTTTTTTCTGCCATGTTCTGCTCATCCTCCTGAACTAAACATCTAACCAGGTTATTTGAGCTGGAGAAGGACAGCATTACCTGACACAACAGGTTTTCCTCTGCTCTTAAGTTTAACATAATTATCCAGACTTTTACTCAAAGAGTTATGCACAAAGCTTTGATTCAATTGCAGATAAACTACTTACAGCAATGTAGCTTTTGGCACACAGTATTGTTGTGGCTGACCTTTTAGGCTTGATTTCATCAAAGTCTTTTCCTGTTGTCTGTGTTCCAGCAAGGATGGAACATACCAGGATGTGGTTTTGCTATATGCTTCTCATGGCCCTGTCCTTGCCATTCCTACTTCTTTCCCTGCACTTATTCTGTCTCAATAAAATTGTCTTTCTGCCTTAGCACTGGCTTCCCCTCTTATTCTTGGCTTACAGCTCCCTGTTCTGTAATGTCTGACATCTGTCATGTCTTTCTTCTCAATTTTCACCTCTCTTTTCTTTCAGGGCTCGGGTTTACACAGCTTCAAATGTAAACTGATAAAAACTAATCTCTACTTTTTCATTTGGGCATGGAGTCAGATGTCTTCTTAATCTGCCTTGCTAAGTCAACAGGAAACTGCCTCAATAGACTTTCCACTGCACTTGGTGTGGGTTTACTCCTTGGTCCTAAAGATAGCAGCCCAGTTACCAACAACCTACACGCTCAGCAAATGCACCACTAAGTAATTCCCATATTTAGGGCTCTTCTCAAACAAGACCCCTCTTCTAATAATCCAAACATCCTGTATTCTACATAGAGGAAGTTTAGTCTGCAGAAAGCTTGGTCTCCTTTTCTTCCTTTCTCTATCTACAATTATGTATTTCCGAGGAGGAGAAAAGTATTTGAGATCATTCTCTCATTAATACATAGGATGTCTAAGGGGCTTACTTGTCACACCAATTACAGTGGTAATAGCCAGATCTTGGAACAAAAATTGGTAATTCCCAAAGGAGTTTAGTTGCTGAAAAGAGGAAAACAAAGAAAAAAAAATCACAAATCAGACATTTGCCATAGGCATGTTTATATTGTCTCCAGAAAGCCGTATTATATCCATGGAGCTCCTGCTCTGTTTGTTCTGAAATGCTGCTTTGCTGTTTGTTCTGCAATGCTGCTGTGCAGATAAGGAGACCACACCTTTCACCACCCTGCCAATAGGTTCCTCACCATTGGGCCTGCGGTGAATATTCTCATTTTGCACATTGTTTGGACTAACTACACTTTCAGTTCACTCCAGGCAATAAAAGAGAAGAACATTTGAAGAGACTGCTTTCTCACTGCTGGGTTACTTCTGAACACAAAGCCCTCCTCTCCATCTGGGAAAAAGCCATGCAAAAGTGGTTTAAGACACTCCAGGGGATTTGCTTACTGTCACGTTAATTCATGCTTTAAATGCTGAATAAATTGTAACAGCATATGCTTACACCAGATTCTTCCTTTTCACAGACATATGCCCTTATCCAAAACACCATTCAGTATTGCAGCTTTCTTTCTGCCCAGCTTGGATCTCGAGCCCTTTGGCTAAAGTTAATGGGAAGAATCTTGCCAGTTTTCTACTGGAGGGCTGCATGATCACACCACAGAATTTTGCAGCTCAGGTAAAGGTAAATCTCCATCTCCCAGTCTCATGTGGCTTTTATGCCCTATTTCTCCTACAAAGAAATAGAAGCTTATCCACTTCCAGCCAATGTGTTCCCAATACATACCCAGTAAAGCAGGAGAACACCAAGGTACTGAATTATGCTGTACAGCGCCATGTACTTGAACATGCAGAAGGAAGTGACAAGAGCAGCACGGCCTTCCCTGTGTGAAGATATAAGTAAAGTACAGCAATTAGGTGGTGGGTCTGTTCTGATGCCAGTTCTCCCAGAAGGCTGATGAAAAACAAGGCAGTTGTCACAAGAAGAGAGGCCTTTACCAGTTTCTTGCTGTGAGGTGAAATAAATAAAATCTGACCTAAATGAAAGTAAAATCTTCATTTACAGAGAACTTGCCCAATGAAATGGGCTTGATTCCTGTCACCTGTGTTCTGAAGACTCCAATTTACCCCAGCAACTTTTTCTGCTGACATTAAGAGTGTAGGTAGCAAACTCTGTATGAGGAAAAACTTAACAAAGCCAAGCAGCTGCTCATTGAGTTCAGAACTAACAAGTCTTCTCCTCCTACAGTAAGCATACAATATCCAGTCAGGATAATGCTCTCTTCCTGGCTACTCAAATGCCCCAGAAAGGAAAATCAGGATCCTGGCATAATAGATGCCACATTTTACTGGCATAGGGTATCAGAAGTAGAACATAAAATTCATTTACAGGTTGGCTGGCAGACATTTGATTCAGCTTTATGGACCATTGTTCATGTTATCTCTTTTGCATTTAAAATATTTTTGATGACATAAAGTTTAACTGTAAATGTCTTCCTCTTGTGATAGTTAATGTATCTTAAAGGAATTTCAGATAGGGACTAGGCAAATGGCAATTTCAAGGTGAAAGGCTTTTTTAGATATGCATATTGTAACTTGATGGGAACACCCAAGGCTAATGTTTGAGAGGAGTGGGAGCTTCCTTCTTTATGAAATAGGTAAGAAAACCCCATGCTTACCTGATTAGCTCTGGAACACAGGCTATGCTGGGTGTTCGGGATGTGAACGGTGAAGCCACAGATGCCTCCTGCTCCGACAGGGATATCCCTGCATGTGCCACTTTCAAAGCCTGAAAGTCACATTCCTCCTCAGAGCTCACCAGGAAGACACAACAACTTACATGTCAGCCAAGCAGTGACCCCTTATTACAGGAGGTGTTCTGGGACAGCAGTCCCTCTTCACTCCCTGGGTGTGCTCCACCCTGAGGGCTCCTCCAGTGAGATGCCAAGTCCAGGGAAACAATGGGGATGAGAGCATGGGAAAGTTCATTTTCCACAGATCCCACAGCCATCCACTACCTGCTGCAAAAGACTCAAATACTTCAGACTCAACCCAAACTTCTTTGGCTCTGCCTCCTTTTTTTAGCACTTGTTTGTTCCCACACTTTATGCAGTTAGTCTGGGTTCTTTGCTTGCTCCCCCCAGGAGAATCTTCTGGTGGTTTTTGTAAGGAAAATGAACCAGTCTTTGAGATAACAAACTGCAAAAATCTCTGCCTAGGACAGCTCTTGCATGGTAAGGACCACACAGTGAGATCAGGTCTAAATCAATACTGGTGATAGTACAGCTGCTCTGTGAATAAGTGGTACACCCCCATCTCCAGCATGTGCTCAGTTTGGCATATTCTACTGGCATTGCATTAATTTCTCATTTTTAAAATATACTGTAAAAAATTTCCCTTACCCCACAGTCATTGGCTCCATCTCCACACATGCCCACAAAGTAACTAAAAAAAGTGATAAGGCAAATGAGGAATCAGACCCTGCTCCATGCAAGCCATTTATGCAAGTCATACAAGATTTTTGTTAAAAGCCTTTTTAGGAAGTTAAAGCCTGTCTGACCAGACAGCAGTTGAGGTGCTCACAACTGCACACACCAGGTTGATAATCTGAAATGCTCAAATCTAAGGCTCACCTTGCTCTAGGACAAGTCCTGGGGCTAGCTATGTGAAATAAGGGTGAGGTCTTCAAAAGACTTGGGAAACAGCTGAGCAACAGGAAACAAGATGCTTGTGGTTTAGAAATATATCTACCTCTCTCTCTCATTCTCTCTCTATTTATATTTATTTGTGTATTTATTTATTTCTATCACTGTAACTGTGAACAATCCAGACTGTCCTGACACATTTTCTAACCCATCACGTTGAGCCAGCAGTAGCACAGTAAAAAGACAGCAAGCTCAGAGAAGCTGCAGTGCTGGGAGAGATTCTTATAAATCTTGAGGAAACAAGTGTCAATCCTTCAGGCCCAGAGAGAAGTAAAGATGAAGGATGATATGAACAAACAAAATCCAGGACCATGGAAGTATTTGATCTTTGACAGTTTGCCAAACCAGAACTGAGTTCAGTGCCTCTTTTTTAACAGACTTTTGGAATTTAATTGCCAACTTGCAGATGTGTGAGGGTTTCAGTTTTGTGCAGTTCCATGAAACTCTATGCTAAACAAAAGCTAGCTCTTACTAGACTCTTTACAAGCCTTTAAATTCAACAAACACTTTCAAATTCATTAGGAACTTACTCCAGCTTTTGAAATTCTTCTACAAGACTGGATTTCTGACTAGGAGACATTCTAGCAAAAACTGTTCCATTCAGCAAGAGCTGTAAGGAGAAAAATAGGAAATTATTTCTTAAAAAACGTGAAGTAAGTGATTTCAGTAATCATATGAATTTAAATCACCAAATATCACATTTATAAACAACTGATTCTACACTCTGAAAGGAGGGAAAGGCTGATGATCAAAGGTAAAGGAGATCTTAATTAATACTTTGAAAAAGTAACAATGACAATAAGGACAAGAGACCTGGCATGCCATTTGAGTTACCTGATGAACACAGATTTCCAGGCAGGGAGTTATAAGAAGAGAATTTGTGAGAATTCATTATAGTCTGTCCATGGAACAGACAAGCTATGCTGAATTGCACCATGTGTAATATCACATTTTCTCCTGTTTTCAAAAACAGATCAGAGCCAGAGCTATGCAAGGGGTAGGGATTAGGGCACAAATGTTTCAAATCCTGTCCTCACAACTTAAGGTATGCCTGCTCCTCTAATATGCTGAGAAAAATACAGGGATTTTCAGATCCTTCCCCATATAATAATATCAGAGATTCATCCAGCCTATAAGTATTTCAGGGTTATAATTGTTCCCAAAGATGTCCTGATACAGATCTCTTCAGCTAATTGTACCAGGACAATTCATATCTCCTGAATGGCAAGGGTATTCCAGTTACACAATCCAGATCTTACCTTTGGAAGTAAGTGCCTGAAATGGTGTGCTACAATTTGGTAAGATTTTCCACTCATGGCAAAGTGATACTGGCCTGATGCCAATGCCAGCCTGATTCCTGGGTCAGTCTGACTGTCATCCTCCTATAAAATGAGACAGAATGAGTGCTGTGCCCAGGCCCTCAAAAGCTACTCTGCATTTACACAGAAACTACTAGAGACAAAGTAAAGGGCATACTGTGAAGAGAGTACTTCTGAAGGCTCTGGGAAACTTGGATTCAAGACCTATGGCCTTTGCTTGGATTTGTAAAGGGACTGAGGCATATAATGCCAGTAATTTCAGTGTTAACTGGGTTTTCGTTGCATGAGTTCTATCAAACGGATTGTTGCATTTGGTAGAATTCATGCAACAGTGCCAATCTGGTGGGCTGCACTGGAAATGAGAAGGGACTAAAGCCAGCAGATGTGCACCACATCTAAGGAAGTCTTTGGGCAGTGAAACACAGGCAGAAGTTGCTCAGGCTGAGGAACCACTGCAGATATTCCCTGCCATCTGCCTGACTCTGTACTTCCCAGAGAAGGCTCAGCACCTTCACATCAACTCTTCAGGGAGAAAGTAACTAATCTTTTTCCCAGCTTCTCTGTGCAGATGCTTGATGAAATAAATTTCTTAGCCCAGCTTGCCTATGATTCACTGTGTACATGCAATTTCTCAACAGTGGGTCTGTGTTTTAATTCTGCAGGTGTGGGAAGTGCTGACACTCTACCTGCTTGAACAGGGCTGGTTCATTCAATGCAGCTCCACAGATTTTAAGTCCACATCTATCTCATCAAATTTGTCTTGCAAGAAAAGCAAGCATTTAAACTGGCATCAGCTAAGCATGAGGGCTAGAGACAAATCTTTCTGATATTTCTGCAAAGCTGGTCTCAAACCCAGCTAGGCAGTTAGCAAAAATGTGTTCACAGGATAAAATGCTAGGAAGTAAACTCTAGGGGAGCGCATTTTTATAAAGATCCCCTGTCATAAACACTCTTCTAGCACATATTCTGCTGGTGAATGGCAGTTCTCTGTTATACTACCATAATCCCACTCCTTGTTTAAAGCATTCCATCCTAGTTTGTTTTCCTGCTTCTCATATGCTCACCAGGCCTCTGTAATCTTCAATTTTTTTTTCTTCTAGGAATTTCCAGGTTATAGATGCTGAAAAAGATCCAGGCCCTTCATTTGCTTCCACAAGAATCACTCTGTGTGTTGGAGCTATCATGCCAGCATTTTTGGCAACTGTTATAGCTGTCTGAATGTTGTCCCCTACAAAAGTCAAAGGAAGTGTTATCTAAACATTTCTGCAGTGAGGAATTGTTTATTCACTAGCCTGAATTCTAAGTTTTCAAATATATCCAGAATTACTAAAATTTCAGTGTCTGTGCATAAGAAAGTTTTATATAAAGATTAAAACTTTGCAGATAAGGTTTGTCTCAATCAATAAACATATTTTCATTTGAAAAAGAAACATCTTGTTCTGGACATGAAGTATTTTCATATTCAGCACAAAGAAATCCATATGGGGAACGTGCTCCTAGATTATTTGTTTTAAACAAAAACAGTAAGGGGTTCAGTGCTCTGTTGCCGCTGGTATTCTTGGTTCTCTTTGATTGGCTTTGGTGTATGTGGGCTGAAAGGGGTGAGGCCCAAGTGTTTGGACAATGGAAAAACTTTGGGGTTATTTTATCCAAACTCTGGTTTGGATTTGGATAGAATAGCCCTTCAAGAAGAAGAAGAAGAAGAAAAAAGATAGGCAGGCACTGGTAGGCATGAGTTAACAGATGTCAAAAGGTTTGGAGATCTGTCCTGGGAACGCATGCCCCGTTTCTGCTCATTTCAGGAAGCCCTATTAAAAAGGGATCTCGCACAACAAGCCTTTATTAGAATCAGACATGGCCTGGTGAATTTGCCAGGGACAACATGGTTCACCTTATGTCATTTTTAAAACACAGATGCTTCTTGGATTGAATATCCATGCCTTCCAACCAGTGGTGCTGACAACAGAAGACTTTTCACTTAAACATTATTGGACTCCCTGTGTGGGCCAGTGACCACAAAAA
Source organism: Zonotrichia albicollis (assembly GCF_047830755.1). Taxonomy (NCBI): domain Eukaryota; kingdom Metazoa; phylum Chordata; class Aves; order Passeriformes; family Passerellidae; genus Zonotrichia; species Zonotrichia albicollis. The sequence goes on along the minus strand of NC_133827.1, from coordinate 30,529,922 downwards.
CAATGCACCTTTTTTAGATACCTGTGACCATAACAGTCCTGATGCAGGCAGCACTGAGCTCTTCCAGAACAGGCTTTGTCTCCCTCTTTAATCGATTCTCCATTATCAGCAGGCCCAGGAATGTCAGATCAGATTCTACCTCCTCCCTAACAGTTAAAGAGAGACAGACAGATTAAATTATTTATTTTCCCTCTATCACCATTGGATTTGGTGATAGCCAGTTATAACTATCAACCATCCCACCTAACTCAAAAGAATTAAAATAATTTGTCTATTTTCTGCAGACCCAGGATGTCTCTGCTTTGTGGAGCTATTTCAATACCAGTAATGCTAATTCAGTACCAGAACCCTGACTTTCCTGCAGGACTCCCAAACTGTGGTGGTCTGATTTGAAAAGTCCCTGCACACTAGACCTTCTCATTTGAGGACTGTACAACAAAGAAACACATCTGAGTTTCTGTGTCTGCTCCTCTTGACAGTAAGACCTAAGCAAACAGCCTGTGGCAATATGTTTTCCCCAATTCCCTCCAATTCTGTTTTCCTCTACATTTTTCTTTTCACCTGTACTATTGCTTTTTTACAGTTGAACATATGTACTTGACAACAGAATTGAGTAGACACCCCACCCCTGAGTCATGAACTAGAGGTCTCTCAAGGACACAGGTCAACTCTGAAGAACCTGAAAAGAAGAAAAGCTTTCAAGCATTTATTTTAGACACCAAGGAGATGCCATTGCATGGTAGTCAGAATAGCTGAGTCAGGTGGTGCCTGAATGGTCACTGCTTTTCACAAGCTTTCTTCTTTCTCTTGGCAGCATAAACATCACACACGCTGTAACTGCATACACAACTGCAAAATCTGGGCCATTTCACACACATTTGCTCGTTGGGTGGAAAGGTCTGTTATGACACCTGTGGCAAGATTTATGTAACCACTTGCAGTCTACCTCAGTACCATCAGCCCTTTCAGCAAAGCAAAAAACACTGTGAAAAAGCAAGTGAGCCTCACCTGGATTAGGACCTGTAGCTAGTAAAGACAGAGGACATCTCAGTACCTCCAGATATTTCAGAAGTGGTGATTCTGGAGTATCACATACAAAAGCAAAAGGCTTTTGGAAAAAACTATATGGATTCAACTGAGAAGTGCTCCTTTGTGAATCACAGTGTGGTATTACAAAACTAATACCACAAGCATAATAGAAGAGTTTGCTAACTTCAATAGAAACTGAACAGGGTAAAACTGAGAAAGCTAAATGAGTGAACTAACAGAACAACAGAAGACACTTTGCTCTGGGCTTTGTGGTTTTCAAAACCCTAACCCTAGGCAGAGCAGTAAAAGCACCCTTGGGCTGAGGCTGGTTCCAAGGAGAAAGCTGTGGAAGAAGCCAGGTCTTGGCAGCTCTGTGTTCCCCTTGGCATGCCTTTCCCTGCCTTTGACTGAGCTGGAGATCACTACTGGGGGTCATCTACTTTCTTTGCTGAATTGAAGAGTGTAGGTAAGAAAAAAAATTTTTAAATACTTCTCTTCAGTTGAAAACATGGGTAAATCTGCAAGGAGACCAGTGCAAATGATGGAATGAAGAGGGGGCATGTGCTAGTGTTCAGAGTGTTATAGGCTTATGCTTCCTATGTTAATTCAGAGTTTTGAAATTGAATAAATACGTAAGGATTCTGTGCATGTGCCATAGGAGTGCCCTCTATCTTGTCCCAGGCCTATATCCAGATTTAAATCAGATTCCCACTGGCCTGAATCTAACAAAACTCTGTATTATGACTCTACTCTTGGCAGGGGTGCTGTGGTGATGGTGCTCTGTGAGGCACCCCTGGCCCATGACTGAACGTGGCCAGGAGCGGTGTTTTTCATGTTTACCTTGTTAGAGCAGCAGGTGGCTTCCCTGCCTGCAGAGATTTACAGGCCAGGCCAATGACTCGAAAGCCCTGGGCTGTGTAGAGCAGGAGCTTGCTTTCAAAGTTCGATGGGACTGTGCAAAAGAGGAAAACACCGTTTATCACAACATTGAACTGCTTTCTAATGAAAGGAAGCCTTGTAGCATGGAAGGTTTATGTCCCAGAGGACCTGTAAACCTAGAGTCTACCAATAATAGGCCAAGCATGTAAGAAGGGAGTTTTTGTTCAAAGAAAGGAAATTTTGTTCAAAGAAAATCTTTGCCTCTCTTTTATCACTTGGAACTTTGGTCCTAAACTGCAAAGACCTACCTTCTTCCAGGGTGTCATGAAGGGTATCTGCTTCTCTAGATGCCTTCCCAAGATTTGGAGAAAAAAACCTCACTTTTTTGAGGGAGGCGGAGCTGTAGACAACTTTTCCAAATATCTATTCTGACAGGGAGTGTACATCTTGTATAGGAGTTAGCAGTTACTTTTATTTCTTATCTCTCTCAAAATCCTTCTTTGTTGAGAAGGGCTGTGTGAGAGATTAGCCTTAGACTTGGAAGACAACAGAGACACTTTTCAGGTTTTAGTATAAAACCTTAGACAGACATCTCATTTTGGCCTTCCATTTCATTGCACCATCCAAAGTCACTCTTTTTCTAGGATGCATTTATAAATGTTTGTTACCTGTTTCTGCTCTGCACAGCATGGCCACTGTTTCAGGAGCCCCTTTTGTGAAGGCCTGTGTGTCCCCACCAATTTCCTGGGCAATGACAGACATTCTTTGCAAGGCTGAGGAAAATGGGAACTGATGTAAAATGGTAATTCCTTCCACAGGGGCCTAGGAGAAAAGCAAATGGATTACATACTCTAGCAAGGATTTTAAACTCAGACTGAAGGATTTTAGGTGTGTCCTTTGGGCCATAGTAAGAAGCCAACCATGTATAATGGGCCAATTTGTCACACTTAGAAATGACTGGTACATAAAGATGAGATTAAATTTGTGCAGAAATATTTAGCTTAAGCAGTAGGAAAAGTTTGTTGACAATTTTAGCAGACTACAAAATGTAATTTACTGAAAGGAATTTACTAGTCCTGTTTCTTTAATAAGACTCTGTTAGGTCTCACACTGGTCTTGCAAACGGAAAATGGTTGTCAGAGAGTGTCCCACCAGTGTTTGTCACCAGTAAGGGTCTGACATCAGCCAGCAGACTCCACTGCATTCCCCACTCAGCTGAGTTCAGAGTGAGTCTCAAGCCATGAGGACAGGCACATCCCTGAGCTGGACAATCTCTAATCCAGCATCCCCCTGTTTCTGGTGTGAGCAGCAAGCTCCCCCAGGCGTCTGTAATCAGATAGAGCAAGGCACTCTCTCTGCAGGCAGTACAGGAAAGACAAAGTGCGGAAGAGCTCTCTTGGACAAGGACACCCAATCTTTCCTATACTATGCTGAAAGGTAAGCCTTACACTGACAGTCTAACTTGATCATGGATGTGACTCTTGCAAGTAACTTACAGTGGTGGCTTGAAGTCCAGGTCTAACAACAGTGGCATGTGTGGATTCTTGATCTTCATTCTGATGTCTGCTGGAATCATCTATCACCTGTGTATTGAAAAACAAAAATATTTCAGACTGAAACACCAGTACAGCAGAAAGGAACCTCAAGGATCCATTTAGAGCTTTTCCTTGTCTCTAAATAAGGTATCTTCTTCATTCCTGGGAGGGGTCTGTCTAATGTCAAACTAAACACTTCCAATAATGGAAAATCCACAGCCTCTCTTAGCAATCGAGTAGAAAGCCTCACTGGGTTCACTAAGACACTGCTGTACCCTTGCACAGCAAATAGACAATGTCCTCTCACAGACAATAAATCCTTTATTCATTACAACAGAATTAAATAAAGGAAAATTTTTAGATATAGCATAGACTCAATGAGAAAATAATACACAAGGATTTGTATTAATGTAGAAAGCTCTGCTCTTGAAATATTCCACAAATCATCTGGATATTTTATCATCACAGCATGATTGTGAGGAACAAAAATATTTTTTCATTTCAAAAGAAACTCAATTATTCCTGTTTCACAGGACTTATTTAACAGAATTCCTGAGTTTTTCATAGCTTTGACAGGTGTCTGGCTAAACCTGAGATGGCAAGGTGATCTCCCCACTGTTTGCATAACAATAAATCACCACTTTACCCAGTTGGTAGCCTCGAACATTTTCACATCCAGTGGGTCTCCTTGGATCTTGCCTTCCCAAACAATTAATGAATGACAAACTGCCAGTGCTTTGAACACTGGGCCCCAAGGCAGGCCGTGATCTGCAGGGAAACTGTGAATATTCTGAAAGCTAAAGCAAAAGAGAGCATAAAAGTTACTCCCAGAGAACACCAAACAACAAAAGACTAATGGAAAAAAAATCCTAAATTGGGGGCTGTTAAAATCTCATCCTGAGCCCAAACCACACGGATGTTCTGGGGACTTTTCTCCCACATGAACTGCTTTTCATGCACCTATAAAGGCTGGGATACACATGCTCAAACCAGGTGTGTGATGCTAGTTAGAGAATCCAATGGGATGGAGAGAGGAACAGATTATTATAAAATATCTTCCTTGAGGCTTGTGCAAAGATTCTTTGAGTTCTGAAGCTGATACAAATTTGAGCAAGTCTATGTATGCACATTTCTGGAAATGTAAATGGGCAACATCATGGCCACTGAAAGAACAGAGTATCAATCTTGTGGGTAAGAGTGACTTCCTGTCATAAAGGGTTGGGGTTACACTGCAGTTTGAGATCTAACCCAGGTTTTCAACTGAACACTGCCCAGACCTGCTGCACCAAATGCTGGCAACAGTGGCTGTATCTTTTCATCTGGAGCAGGACCCCTGGGATAAGGCAAACAATGCATTTTCCAGAGGATACAGAAATAAAATTTAAAATCTAAACATGGGGAACTTCAGCTGCTTAACTGTTTAACAATAACTGTCTTCCAAATTTGGTCCTTTGTCTAGTAGAAGAATCTAATCACTAACCAAATTTAGAAGCCATTGGCGTGTCAAGGAGCCTTACCAGTTTCTTTCAGAGGGCAGCAAGCCCCAAAGATCCAGGCCATCTTCTGTTAAGGTGCCAGTCTAAGTTAAAATGTATATTAAAATTAACTTCCCACATAAGAGCTCCAATAGAAATGAAAAACAAGAATTATTTTAAGAAGTTACTGTCCAAAAAATACCAGCATGGTGCAGAGAAAAAGTGCTACCAGACAATTCCTAGATTACAAGAAAAACAAGAAATTGCCACAGCTTCTGTTCAGACAAGAACTGAAGTACACAGCACTGGTCATTTTGTTTCTAAAATACAATAGAAATGCTCATCAAACCCCAGCCTCCCACTCCCAGCAAAGCTCCATCACCAATGAGGGCATAACCACCACACAGCCATTACTTTGTCAAAGCAGACAAGGTTCAGCTGCCCACACACGTTGATCCTCTGTGGGCTGATGCAAAAGATGCCCTTTTTCTTCAACCTCTGCTGGGTATAAATGATTCCTGTTGTCAAGGCAGCTGGCAGAGCTGGTGGGACAGCAATAGTGATAACATCCAAAGCCTTCTTCACCACTTCTCCTGTCTCCTCCTGACATAATAACAAGGACAGTTATCAGGAAGAGAGTGGCAAGAAGCACTGCTTGCACTGAGCCCACTTCACTGCTCCTCCCTCCTCTGCAGGTGCTCCAGGCTATGCTGTTTTCTGCCCGTGGTTCACCACATATTCATCTCCATAAGAAATTAATAGGCTTGATTTAACCAGAGGCTTTAAAGCCTCATCACTGCTAAAGAGCAGCCTCCAGGCCTTCATCCATTCTCTATGCAAACAAACCTGCCAGGTTCACAGCCTCCTCCAAAACACATGTGTTCAAACATGCCAGCTAGATCATTGCACCCGCAGTCAAACCTATTTTCCCATGACACAGCACACAGGAATCTGCTATTTATATGGGCATTTGTCCAAATGCCTATAGGCACAGCTCTGGATTCCATGTTAAGGTGACAGGTGAGACATATGGGATGGTGCTGAAAACGAGGGCAGAATGTATGAGCTAATGATTTCTTCTGACCTTATGTTCTAGGAGTTGTGAAAGGAAATTGCTTTTACCTGCAGGAAGAGGAATGGAAGTAACAGTTACTTTGTAAAAGCAATCTATAATTTGGGAGCTTAGAAGTCAATGTAAAAGCGACTGCCAGGATGCTGAGTGTGGACACCGTTATTCTGGGCAGCTGATATGAATGCTAAAGAATTGAATGCTTTTCAAATTGGGGTCCCAGGACTGAGACACTGCAAACTAAAGCAAATTTGCAGTTCAGAAGTACTTGCAAACCATCATAGAGATCTACTATTGCTACTTCTGAGTTTGGGACTTTGACCACAAATCATGCTGCATTTGATGCACTGAATTTCTCTCATGTTCAGGTTCTCCCTTCATTGATATTGTCTCAGACCACAGAACACACCAGTTTGATCATATTTTGTATCTATTTTATGTTAGAAGGAAGTACTTACCACTCACCTTATATAAACCCTCACAAAAGAGAAAGCATTTAGTACATCCTGTGATTCAGTCTTAAAACATTGACAAGACAATTTCAGCAATTGAGATAGCATCAGCATGTATTTTACATATTACAATGGGGAAGTTAAATTAAAAAAAAAAAAGGAAAAACTGCAAAGCAGACACAAGAATATGTTCTTAAACATACTTTGTTTGATATCCTAAGGGGAAATAATCTTCTGAGCCAACTGATTGTAGATTATGCCTCAGGAGAAAAATTATTCAAAAGCTGAATTACAGAATCAACCTTACAACTCATGACTTGGACTTTACATTGGCAGATAATTACCATGGCATGAAATGACTTCTTGAAAGCTTCTGAAAAAGTTCTAAATCAATTAGGCTTTAAAATTTCCAGAACTACTGTTTACAGTGTATAACTGTTCTCCCATTGACTTTGATGCATGAGAATGAGTGAACTATTTTAAAAGGGTTTCAGGTGAACCATTTCTCCTGCATTAATAACTCACCCCATTAAGTGCAAATACACACACTGTGTAGATCATTCCAATGGCTGCTAATGCTATGAGGCACATCAGGAACCACATGGCATCCCTGTACAGCTTGAAGTTCATGGGTTTAGGGTACAGAATGGATCTCACCAGATCCCCCTTGGCTGTGTTGAAACCTGGAAAGACAAATCATTCCAAGGGGAAAATATTTATTTTAATTCTCTGCAAAGAATGGGGGGCTTCAAAATTATTCATAATTTCTGCAATTTATGAAAGAAGGCCCAGGTGTTTCATTTTAGTGTATGTGACCTTAGAAAGGAGTTATTTTTGTCTTAGCGGGGGAAGGATTTTTTTCCTATCTTCCTTACGGGGAAGGATTTTTTCAATGTCTTAGAAGCAAAGCAAAATTCTTCTTTGTAATCATATGCTGGCAGTTTTTTAGAAGTTACGCCAAGCAAAAAGAAACAAAGCATAATAACTTAGCCTAGCCCAGGATAATGATTCTCCATCTGTCTGTTGTAAATATGGATTAGTGCCTTTAACTTTATGTGATTTGATACTTTGTCAGACTGTTCCAGTGGAAAAAATCATGGAAGGAAAAGTCAACTCAAGTTTTGACTGACCAGTCTGCAGCACCACAGCTTTCACTACTCCTCTGTCATCTGCCTTGGTCTGGATGACCTCTGTTCCACAGAAGAGGACATGTTTTCTGTAATCCTCTGCACAGTACACTCTCCAGGGCTTCAAATTATCAGCTTGTGGTAGGTGGATCTTTGTTACAGGAATACTTTCTCCTAGGGAAGATTAGTTCAGATGAGGAAAACTGCCGTACACTTAATAACAGCCTGCTGACTTTCAAATAAATACCCAGACATCTAGATGGTAAGTTAAAGGTATTTACTAGAGAAACCAGTTCACAGAAATTTTATTTTTATATTTTGACATCTTCAGAGTGAATAGAGCTTAAAGCCTAGGAAGTGAACAGACTGCTACAGAAGAGTTTTCCTCTGCATCAGTACAGCTTAACTTCAGTAAGTCTGAGAACTGAAAGCAGTCCAAGGACTCCAAACCCTGGCTGTAGATGTAGAGGCTTGAAAAGAGGCCTGAACTTGTGTTGCATGACTACCTTTGAATGGCCACAAGTTGTTCACCTAATTTGAACCTCATGTGCAGGTCACTACACATTCCCTCAAGCAGATGGGAACATGATATCCCCTATTCTCCCTCTCTAGTAAAAGGAGAGCCTTTAGCTCAGTGCTTGACAGGTGACAAATATCCTATTTATGTCAAAGCAGTCAGTAAGGTGAAGAAGAAATATTTTGTGACAGCTGAAGTTTTTTAAATTAAAGGTGTTTCTGGAATTTCTCATTTATATGAAATTTCAGAACTGTCAGTTTCAGTTTGATTCAGACCAAGACCAAATTTAAAGACAAGAAATGGAACTGTGACCTCCTCCTGCACCAAAAAATCCTGCTTTCCAGTAACCTCTCCCATCTGGTGTGTCCTCCACTGCTATCACAGGAATGTGAGACTAAGTGTCTGGAGGGCTAAACAGACACTCCACAGGAGATGTTGCAGCAATGAGACATCCAGTAAGTGACAGAAACCCCTGCAGCCAGAGTGGACCGTGGGCCCTGTGTAGGAACAACTTTGCTTCATATCCATTTTCTTCTCCTGTCCTGCTCACTCCTCTTCACTGTCCACTCTTTCTCTTCTAATCAGATCACCTCTTCCTAAATGCTTCCCATGAAGGTAGGAAATGATAAATTGCCCTTCCTTAAGTCTTTAGACAATTAACAACAATTCAGTCTCTATTACATGGAACCAAAGGATCCTCTTCTCAGCCAGCTATGGACTGTCTCACAGATAGGGGTGTGCACGATAACTCTGTCTGTCCTGTGTCACTGGCTGAAGCCATGGGACAATGATGGTGTTCAGGTGGCAAACCTGAGAGGGATGGCTGTACCTGTCAGCATGCTTTCATTTACAGTGCACTGCCCGCTGACCAGGATGGCATCACAAGGCAAAAGGGTTTTGCCCTCTTTCAAAATCAGCAAATCTCCAGGAACAAGATAGTGTGATTCCAACTCTTGGAAACCTGAAAATGAAAAGTAGTGCAAACTTTGTGCTTCATATATTTCTCTGTAGCAAGGGGGAAAATACAAGGAACTAATTGCTAAATAGAATTCTTTGTAATGGCTGATAAACAAAGGAGCACAGTAGGACCAATGTATACAACCTCCAATATTTAAGAAATGCCTAGGCATCAGTTCCAATTGTAGAATTTCTCCTTATCTACCCAGGATCCCAACCACTAGTTACTATTCCACTTCACTGACCTAACTGAAAAGCCTTGGATCTAAATTTCTTTATTTGACTTCATCTCTTTGGATTGTGCTCTAGATACCTTTACAATGAACAGACTTTGCATGGAGCAATTAGGTGGACTCACAGCCATTTAATGGGTATGTTGTTGGCTATGTCAGCACTGCTTTAAGAAAAATTACTTCGTTTTCCTGACAATTTTCATCTAAGGCTGCACTCACGTATTAATATGTTTGATATGCCACAACGCATTTCCAACTCAAATTAACTCTATGTGCAGAAGTGAGTTAACTGAGCTGAGAAACAGATGAAAACCACGTTAGAATAAATCTGTTACTATACATGCTTTATGTAAATTGCTATAGAAACAAAGCACATTATAAAAAAGAAGTAAAGAGGAGTCACCTTCCTTATTTCTGCAGACAGTGACCATGATGCTGTTATGAGACTCAACCAGTTTGTGCAGTTTAATGGATTGCTATAAATTAAAGAAGAACAAACAAAATGTTACATCTTACTTACATGATGCAATTTGTCCACTAACAATCACTTCCTTCTGTTATTTGTGGTTATGAGAGCCTTCAGAAACTGGGCTCCAGCCCTACCAGGAACTATACCACCAGAGAGAAAGAAATCCCCCACCCTAATTACAGAGACTGTAACAAAGTGTTCCCAGGTGAAGCACTGGAATGGGGAAGGGAGGATGTGGGTAAGGTACCACACAGAGATTATGATGACTAGGAGGCCAGGCCATTGCACCTGCTGCTACACAATGTCACAAGACTAAACCTCTGAGTAAGTCTTGTAGCTCTGTGTGCATGTTGTAGCATGCTGGCCTGTCCCAGACATTAAAAGTAAATCTGCCTTGTGGAAAATGTGAGGTGTCTCACCTTTCTAAGATCATATACAGTCAAAAATATTGAGAGGAGAGACATGAATATGATGGCAATGGCATACTCCATGTAATCTTCAGCAAACCAGAGACACACACTGAACAGCTGGAACACGTAAAACGGATTTAGGACCTGTTTGGAGAGACAGCAGTGGTAAAGAGCTGGCCACATTTAAATGGCCCAAATATACTCAGACAGTCCAACCTGTTAGAAAACATCTGGAATAAAAGACATTAAGTATTGTGACTTCTGACTCCCTTAGTAATTTTCTCAGCAGTCACTTTAGTCTAATCAGATTGGACCATCTTCAAGTGACCGAAGGGACAAATAATATGGACCAATAGGATATTACTTGGAATGTGAATGACTCAGTCCCATCCTTGTTTTGTTTACTTCTAACAAGAAATGTAACAAAGGTGAGAGAAGAGCAGATTGTGCTGTGAGCATGGAGCTCACATACCATAAGCACACTGCCACAAACATCCTGTTTAGGCCACCTATAGGTTGTTTGAAAGAGATATTGGTGCTATGTGTGGTGCTGTGCCCAAAATTATGAGCTCATTGGAGCTCTCTGCAGCTATAGGTATGTACCAGGTACTGCTGTTCACTTAACCTCTGTTAATTAAGAGACAGCCATTGTCTGGAAGGTTTGATCTCCAGTGCAGCTTGGAAACCTCCAATGGCCCCCAGAAGGCAAACAGAATGAGCTCCCAGGACACAGATACATAGAAATACCAAGCAGACACACAGGTAAGGAGATGGAGGATAGGAAAAAGGGAGAATGAAGGAATTTATGATGATTTAATAGAACAGCTTTCAACAGGATTTGAAAAAGAAATGTGTTTGAAGAGTGAGTAGTGGGAAGTTAAATCAGATATAGAATCAATTATATGCACATATGGCCTCCCAAGCAGCTTAGAATAAAAGTAACAGAAATGCTTTACCTCTTTGATGAGTAGCTTCCAAATAGGGATCACTGGAACATCAATAGTGTTTGGCCCACAAATAACTCTCCTGTATGGGATAAAGATGCATCACTTACAGATAAAATAATGACAGTGTCACTTGCTCCAAAAAATACAGATTTCAGTAGTCCTGAGAGCAACTTATGATCCCAGTTTAAAGGCTGGGAGGATATTTTTTCAAGAAAAGAAATTTAAATGTCCCTACAGTGCTTACATCAGAAAAGATGGCTGTACCAGTGACATTTACTTATGCACACAAGAAGTGCAACACAACCTATTAGGCAAATGTTTCCATCATACATCTGATTACTTTGAGAGATGATAAACAAAGGAATTCTGCATCTAAAACTAAATGATCCAAACCCAAATAATTTTGCAAAAAGTTAAGAATTATTGGAATGTAAGATTTGACATGAGCTAAGGTCAGGAGCTGAATTACAGTATTCAATCAACTGAAGATTATTTATTTCTCTATTTCATAAATACATGTTCTGTAACTTGCTTAATAATACAGTAGTTTATGAGAATAAGTTCAATGACTAGAACTAGTTGATTTGGAGCTGCAGTGAAGAAGCAAACACACAACTTATCTGCACTCTTCCACAGAGACTTTCTCTTACTCCAAATAAGAAGTGCTTAAAGTTAGTTACAGGACACAATTATTCCTGATTGAGAACAATAACAAAGATGAATACTGAGACGCTTCAAAAACTTTGACAAGGAATAAACAACATTCTCTAGCCCTTTTCATTCAATATTTCCATGCACAACTGTTTCATCTAAAATTACGTGCATATTAATAAATACACAAAAAACTTGTGGGAAGTGCACCAACAGATCAAATTTACATATCTTTGAAATCCATATGTTGAGTGTTCACATTTTACAATGATTACCTGACATTTTGTTCATTGCAGGTGAGACCAGAACCAAATTTATCATGTATAGCTGAGCAAGTGTAGTGATCTTCTAGGACTCTAAAATAGAAAGGGAGTATGTTCCTTAGGATGTTATTCACAAAGACACTTCACTTCTTCAGAGACTTGTGCAACCAGTGCAGTGAACTCACCCAACTTTCTGGAACTGTTTTGCATAGTCATTCCAGACATAGCGGATTTTTTGCACTTGGATAGTTTTTACCTGGAAAACAAGACAGGGACAACAAAGCATGCAACACAGGAAATAAAAATACTCTGAGACTTGATCACAGAGCTCATATAGGCATCCTCACTGGGGTCAAGTACAGATCAGGGAAATTTTAACGGGGCAAGGATGGAGAGAAGACAGGATTGCATTCACTGACACCCTGGATGAATTATAGATTGGGATCCCAAATCTATAAATGGGGAACAGTGCAGGTTCCAAAAGGCTTTACAGATCTTTAGGTCAAGCAAGTACAAAGCAGTTTTCTTTCTGAAAAAAGGAATAATCTTCACTCTGATCTCACAGAATGCATGTAAGAGATCACTGATGCCATGGTGCCTACACAAGCAGCTGAAAAAGCCAACAGCTTTCTTGTCTTCTGTCTAGTTTTGGGGAAAGCAGGGGGCTTTGGGCTATTTCCAAGCATGATGCTGAGTCTTTCAGCTAAACAGATGTGCCAACAGACAAGAAAGGCCATCCCAGGATACTGAGTCACTGCTAATGCTAAGCCCTTGCAGAGCAGTTATCCATTAGGAACACACGCTGTCATTTATAACTTGCAAGAGGAGTCTGTCCTGTCTAGCACAACAATAACAAAGCCTATTAGAGATAATGGCATGTACTATCAGCTGGTAGAAGGCAGGGATATACACCTGTACACATGAGTGATAAAGAAATCAGCTCCAGGGAACTCTCCCTGCCCAGAGCAATAAGCATTATTATAGGCCAATGAAATCTAGACTCAGCTCATCCACCAACTCAAAATGGAGCTATAACCACAGTCATTAACTTAACAAGAGGTCTGAAGTTAGGATTTTATGCAATAGGAGCTGCAATATCTGCAATGCTAAAGTCTGGAGTGGAAGCAAGGGACTCAGCTCCCTGTCGGAAGAGGTCCTTGGACAGCTCTTGGGCACTATAGAACACTGTGCACTCAGGTAGCTTAAATGGAAAAAACACTTTGAAATTGAATTATAAGCAGGGGCTTTTGAATTGCTAGGGAAGGAACAAATTGTTCTCTCTTTGCTGCCTTGAAATCTGGTCCTTTCTATCTAGATGTTTTGATTGATATGAAAGTGGTGTTCAAAGGCCCTATTATTTGAGGCTATATTTGGCGTTTTTTTGTTACTAATTTGATCCTCAAAAGAATGTTACAGACCTGTCTCCACTTTTTTCATATTGTGCCAGTTGATTAAATTAGTTGGCACTAAACTTTCCTATGTACATTAATATATGTCCACAGTAGAAGTAGCAATAGCTTTGCTCAGCTCAAGTTAGGTTCATATTGAAAATATTTACTTAAAATTGTTGTAGATATAAAAAGTAATTATAGTAAGTCAGAAATTTCTTTTCTGAAAGGGAAAATAGCTCTTTTCTGGATTCCTCAGTGCAGTGCTCTAGTATCTGTAACCAAGAGCCAGATTTACCAAATGTATCATTTTGCATTCCTATTGCTCACACAAACTTAACATGTAATGCTAAGCAAGGCACATGGCTAAACTGTCTGGTACATGTTTTAGACATGGGTTAATTACATTGGATCAATCCATCATCTACCTTCTCCCCAATGTCTCACTGGGATCTCAAATCTATGGGACTGGCAGAGACCAGGATACATTTTTGCAAGAACTGTTAACAGTGACTCCTGTTAACCCGACTCCAGAAAATGCACTTTCAAGAAGAAATTGATGCATACAAAGACAAAGAAGCAAAATGTGTCAATGAAACTTTTCTGGAAATACTGATCCAGCTCAGGCACTTTTCTGTTCTATTCCCTATCTGCATTAATCCCTGTTTACATGTTACTGGGGCAGCTGCATTCAGTTCTGCACAGTCTCCTTTCAGACACACAGTCACCTCTAAATTCCCTGATTCCTATGCCAAGAGTGGTTTTTTTTTAATTTTTGAACTGATTCTCCGCTGCAAACCCCAGTCTCCTGAAGCTCTCCTACTTATAACATAGGTTTTCTCTCATGAGAATTTCTCAAATGAGAATTCTCATTTCAAAACCCCTGTCAGAATAAGACTTTTTCAGAGGTGAGTACAGTTGAATACAGCTCTTTTCTTTTTCCACAGCTCATTGTGTTCCTCAAGCTGCAAGATTCTTAGCTGCATATGTTTCACAGTTACTTTTACTCCATGAAGCATGGCTGAGATTTGCCATCATCTCCCAGATGCTGCACAGAATACTTTACTTACTAGCAAACTTGGCTTCATTACAGCTTTGCTGAAGATTGAGTCTTCCTCAGTGGCTGGATAGTCTGATCTGCTTTTGATAAATGCAGACACAGAGATCCAAGTCACAGTCTTACGAGAATAAGTCCGAAAATCATCCTAAGTGGGTATAGAAGAGAAATGTCACAATTTGCCCCAAACACTGACCAAATTCACTTTCACCTTGGAGTTAATGATTACAGCAGCCTTTCTAGAGTATACTACTCTGGCTTTTTTTAAGGATTAGCCAACAGAAGCCTCCCAACACTTGTGATTTAGAGAAAAATCATTAGAATAGGAACAGAACCACTGTCCTGTCAAAATGCGAGTACTGCAAACACTTCAGTGACCACAGGTCTGGTATGTGGCTGATAAGGATGGAATGTGAACACCCAGGTCAAGATCTAGGGCAGGCAAACAGCAGGGCAATCTGAGATGCAGTGACCATGCTGTAAAGGGAAGATCAAAAGGAACACAGTGCTGTGCTGCAAAATGGATGTTCAGTGCCAGTGCCTTTACAGCCACTCCTGAGTTAACACTTCATTGGAAGTGTCAACACTTATGGCACCTTAGACAAGCTTTTACCACAAACTGTGTTCATGACCTTCCCTTTCTTAATAAAGCAAGTTGAACATTAGAACTGCCTGATGACAAGCGTTGGTAGTACACTCTGAGAGATTAGAGGAACTACTGTATTGAGCAGCCTCATGCTAAGTTTCAGTCCCAAACACTGAACTACATGCATTAAGGCCAACCATGAGACTGACTTACATTCTGTGTGTGAGCAGTTTTGCAGTTATGAAACTTTAATTGGAAAAGGGAAGAGTAAAAAAGATTTGTGTACCAAATATGAGCCCTTTGGAACAATTTAATTGTTAAAAAAAGAACTTTGATAATGTTTATATATCTTATTTCCCCGCTTTTCTTCTTAAACTGGTCTTTTGAGTAGAATAACATTTATTTTCTGATATTTATCTTGAATTTAGATTTCAGAATGAGTAGACATTGGGATTCAGATCGAGATGGGAACCAGTGAATAACACAGGTGCTCATCATTTGAACTAAAGTGAATCAAAATTCAATAACCAAAGAGAGTTAATAGGCTCTTATATTGCAAATGCAGAGATAATGATGACTTAAGGTTTTATGTGAAGCAAAAGATAATTCCAAGGATCAAGCTGATGAGATTACTTGTATCCTCATTAGCAGTAGCCATCACATTTGAGAACTGATGTAATCATAATGTAGCACAACAAAACAAAATTATCATTTTAACACAAATTATTATGAAGGAAATCTTAAATTTTCAAACACTTAGAGCACATTTGAGAAAGCTTCTTGATAACAAGAACATACAATATGATTCAATTCCTGTTTAATTACACAAAGGATCATTTAAAAACTCATTTATTTGAAAAGTGCTTGGCATGGCACATCTTTTTAAAATTACACACAAGAATAGGTAATTAAAAATGCAAACTGAATTGAAGATTAAGAAGGGATATTAAGCCTAATATGATGTTTTTAATAAAAGAAAAAACATACTCCCAGACTATTAGAATGCAGATTGTTTCATTATAAAGTATTCAACAAGCAGATCTGTGATTTTCAAAACCTGGGGTTTTAACTACATGCTGCTGTGCTAGTTTAAGAAGGCAGCTCAAACACAGAGGCAGTAAGTGATCCGTTTTGCAATTGCAAACATTGAAAATGCCATTGTTCAGAAATCTTTGAAGCAGAACAAATCAAATTTCTGGAAGTAAACCAACTCTGCCAGCTCCTGCAGTACTCAGGCTCAGCTGGTATTCAGACCCAAGCCTCAGTTTATTTCTTTAGTGTTGCAGTAGCTTCCATGAAATAAAACCAAGGATTTGCATATGTTGCAGTGCTTCAGTACAGCCCTCAACAGCAGTGACCTGTATCAGGAAGCTACAGCAAAATATGCCAGCTCTGAAAGCATTAACTGCAGGATTGCAAGCTTATTGGACATGGGGAAAGGCTGATGGGAAATAGAAACACAGCCAAGAAAACAATCAGTCAGTGTAGGCTTGGCCTCTTCTGTGTAGTTCTGTATCCCTCATGACACACTTGGACGCTGCTGGGACGCTGCTAGACAAATCTTTAATTTGGCCCAGTAGATCAATTTGGCAGAGAGGGACATCTTTGCCAGAACAGCCAAGTGAGGGAAACGGGACCTGCTGGATACTGCCAAACAAACAGATTCTTTAGAATCTGGAGCACAAGGCTACAAAGTAGAAAGCACAGGGATGATAGAAGGGAGGAGGAAGGACTGAGAACAGTCTTGAAACCACAGATATTACAGGTTTTATCAGCCTAATGTCTTTCACCTTGTCTGATCAGCTGTTACACTCCATTCCCATCATCATCATACACATAATTTGTGGGATATTTTGAATTTCTTAGATCAACAATGGTGCATATAAGATATTATTGCAGGAAACCAGCAATGTAAGAGATTTCAGCCAACTGGATACCTTACAGTTAACTCACCTTCCAAATAGCCACCTACTAGGGACTAATTAAAAGATTAAAGTAGGCACCTACCGTTGTTCTAAGCAGAACAATATCGGCTTCTTCCAAGCTGCATCGGATGCAGTTTATCCACACATCCCACTCTGGCTTCCAGTAAAACAGCAGCCTCAGAGCCCCACAGGACAAGATGTACCCAGCAATGCACAAGGCCCTTCGGCAGCCTTGAGTTTTGTAGCCAAATATCTCCTGTACAGCAAAAAGAAGACAAAAATTATTACTATTTCTCCTAAAGAAATGCCTGGAATACTTCACCTTCCTGTCACTCCCTGCTCAGCCACAGCTACTGTTAGGTATGGTACTGTGAAAAACAAGCCATAGAACTTGTATTTGGCTACTTTAGGTATCCTAAGCATGATTACCAAAAATTTGCATCTTCAAGAGACTTTTCATCCACATTCCCAAAATGCAGATTGCTGTAGCCTGACCACTATTTTTATGTAGCTGTGAAACTCAGCATGAGACTGTTTTGCACATGAGTGTGATAACAAAATATGGAGGTTCAAACCTTTATTCCAAGTCAGGGATTCAGATTTGACCATCAGCTTTTTTAAGGGTGAAGAGCTGAAGAGCTTAAGTACATCTGTACCAGGAGACCAGGAGATGGTGAGTGACCAGTGCAGAGCTGCTGCCTTAGAACTGATCACTGCTCTAGCAGTGATCTGCACTAATGCACCTCTACTTCAGAGACTCAGCCAGTGTCTCTGCTTGGTGCCGAATGACACTGTGTGCCTGGAGCTGCTGTGCACAACTTGGCACAGACACAGCTTTTGGAGCTGCTACCCTCTTCCATGACAGCTCCAGTATGGGGATTTTGGAGCTTGTCAATGTGCCATTGGCCTAACAGCTAATGATGATGATGACGATGACGATGATGATGATGATGATGATGATGATGATAATAGTAATAATAACAACAACTGCTAGAAAGAACATCTAATGAACTCTTGCAGAATGCTTTACATGTCAGAAGGCCAAAGGAAGCAACTCATTTTAGTTGTATGAGTAGGTATTATTATTCCACTTTTAAAGCTGGGGAAATTGTTACAGTGAGGTGACTTGCCCAAAACATGTCTGTCAGCATTACATTTTAAGAGCTGCAGGTCTTGGTACCATGGCCAAATTTCCTCTCAGTACTGCTAGCAGGGACTCAGTAAATGTGAAACAAAACATATACAGTGCCTTTATAGAGAAGATGCAGCCTAAGCTAAGATGGAAGATTTCATGGCTGCAATTACATCAGGTGACCAGGAGAATTTGCTGGCATAAGGGTTAAGGTTCCTCAATTCCTTCTTCTGAGTATATCTGCAGCAACTGTGTAATCTGCTTCTGAGGATCAGATATCTGCAGCCACAGATATTGCAAGATACATTTATAAGGTGAGAAGAAAAGGCAATGTAATTGTAGGGATGACTAATGCATAATTCCTGGTTCTGTGCTGGAGTCTTTGCTTGTTATGTGAAATGCAGGCCCTGCCCAGTGGTTCCACATGCTGCCTCGGCACACCTGCTCTGTTGCATTCTCCAAAAGACAGACTCTGTCATCCTAGGCAATCTCCAAGAGGTTTCTAAGGGGAAGAAATTGGCAACTGTGAGGAAAAATTATGGTAAACAACACAGGAAAGTGGCTATACCACCTGTGAGATAAACACACTGCATTTTCAAAGGCTTCCATAATCCCTGAGCAGCCAAGAGAATAAGGCAACCATGCAGGAGATAGAAGGAAGCCCATGGAGGACAGCAAACAGGCAAGCTTGCTAGGAGGCAGTTGGTGTGGCAGTTTTGCTATTAATATTCACATGCTCCTATAACAAGGTAAAGAGTCTCCACTCAACTCTCTTTAGCTATAACCTGACCAAAAAGGTTAAAGAAATAGTGTCAGCACCCGCATACAGAATAATACAGAAGACAATGTAACTTACTCTTCACAGCAAATGCTTTCTAGCAGGATCCAGATTGCTTACTAGCTTGGATCCAGGCTTCACAGCTTGTAAGCGAGGCAAAGGATCTCCCAAGGAGACAGAGACACCTAAGGGAAGAACTGTTAAAAGAACACACCTTCGGACTTCCTTCAGTATCTGTCTGGACCTGGAATAACTGGAATAGTATTTTCAAATTGGGATGGGCATGAATATCAGGGTGGGGAAGAGCAGGATTGCTGCCATGTGCATCTAGCTTCTGCCTGTGAATCACTCCTTTAATTTTCAGTTTTTGTGTCTTACACGCCATGTCTGAGGAGTCAGTAAGGCTATACTAATAGAATGAAGAAGAGAGAGGGTGAATGCTCTGCCTATGTTTGGCAGTCATTTGGGATCATCATCTCTTGGCAGTGTTCTTCACTGAAATGTTCAATGGTTTCCCAAGTCCAACACAGCAACATAACCACAAAACTAGAGCAAACTCTGTATTTCTCTGTATTTTTGCCTAGGAAACCACGCACTAATATATGAAGATATGTATCTGAGTCCCCCTGTGCCAGCATATATTTTAAGGCCTTTTTCCTAGATTAGTTTCAACTCAAAAAGTGATTTGAATCCATAGATTGCAAGACACTTCTCAGAACCAAGCATGCATCAGTATTGCTCATCTTGAAATACAGAAGAGAGGGAAACAAGGAAGACAGCTCATCTTGGAAGAAAAGACATGTTCTTTAAGATATTCATTATGCTGTGTGCTGGATCTTGCTGCTTCTCACAAGGGACTTTCCTGAGACAGACAGAGAGACAGAGGGATACCATTGAGCTGTTCTGACCCTTCAAGGGCATGAATTGCCTATGAACAGAGATTTAGTTCAGGTTTGTTGGTTCATGTCTTGATGAGTGTGACATTTCTGAATACAGCTGTTTAGGAGTTCTACAACGAGTCAGCCAGGAAAGAATAAATATCAGATGTTAACTGATGCATCTGGGTGTCCATGGAGGAATCTACTGCCAAAGCAAATTATTTCCCACAGTTTGGAAATGTCTGGAGTGGGTCACCTGGGCCACGTCACTGAGAAGTAAAGCTAGGTAGGGAAATAGACTGAGCTCCAACTTTGAGTTGTGCCAAAGTACTCTGAGCCAGAACCTTTCAAGCTTAACTTCAGTACAGAATGTTCTGTTAGGTTGAGGAGTTTTTTCTGGCCCTCTGCTTTCAGCTGGAAGGATTATAGCAATGAATGCTGCATTCATAAAAAAAATAATACATGAATAACTCCTTGTTAAACCAGAAACTTCTCACTCATCAGATAAGTCAAAATGAAATTCTTTAGAAAAATTCTTAAAACTATTATCTTCCACAAGAAAGATGAATATTAGACCCATAACAGAGGTATCCACAACCTGCAGGAAGATGGGAGGAACAGGCACACACACGGTGCAGGTTTGTTTAGGCACATGAATGACATAGTAATTAGGGTTTAGAAATGCTTGATTCACTCAGCCTCTGCTACAAAGATCTCCAAGCAAATGCATGTCCACTATGGCAAACAATACTTTCAAGGCTGGCAGAAGTCCTGCTGAGAGGACTGCAGCGAGAACATGTCTGTCAGGTTAGTTTTATGTTGTTAAGGAAATAACTTTTGCTGTGTTTCATTTCATTGCACTCGTGCAGACATGCTTCTTTTGAAGAGGATCTGATAAATACAGATTTGCACCTTGACAACTTTTCTAATGCATGAACAAGTTTTTGGAGTTAAATGAGTGCATTTGGCATATAAAACAGCTTGCAGTCAAAAATCTGGGTTCTTGAGTGCATCAGAATAGGAAATGGTGGAAAATAAAATGAAGATTAGCTTTCTGTAAGACTCCTCATAGGAGGTAACATCATCTAAAGAATTGGCTGGTATACAGTTTCATCTCATCTCTATAGAAAAATTTTTAATAAATTGTAGTGTACAGTAAAATTTTGTTTCTTCATCTATTAACATCCCTTTTCTCTCGAGACTCGCAACAGTCACAGGAGTGACTGTAACAAAATGGTTTGACTTGTGAGTGAAGGGTCTAAGAAGAGGCCAGGATTATTGGACAGAAAAAGCTGCCAGACCTGCTCAGTGGCAAGTAAGGTTCTTAGCTGCTTTTACAATCACACAAAGCCAGCATTCAAGGGCTTATCAGTCTAGTGTCCAGAAAGTCTTTGTTACTTATTTTTAAAATAAAAATTGCCTCTAATTGCCAGGTCATCTGCACAACAGAATTTAAATGCAAATGTCAAACAAACTCAAGCACCTTTTTCTTTGGTAAAAACAAAGCCTGTAGCTACCATCAGGGAACCTAAACAGTGGCTGTGAATGGTCATATTTCTGGCAACCCCAACACCAGGTACCCTATTATGAGCAACCTGTTGCTATAACAACAGTTAATAGGATTAGACTTGAAAGACTGGCTAAGTTTCACAAGCAATTTAATAACTGAAACTCAGTCTTACCAACCAGAATCTGTTTCATCAGAAGTTTGTCCCTGTTCTCTCTGAAACCAGTAGCGACATTCACTATTGTTCCCTTAGCAACATTTCAGATTTTATTTCAATTTTTACAGTTACATTTTTCAAATTCAAAGTACATAAAATTCCTGACCCAGATTCCCTTCAGAATTGTGGCCTCTCAAAGGATGCAGACAGCTGCCAAGATGCAGCAGTAAACTGGGGTGCACCAGTTGATTGACTGCAGTTCTTCCATTCCTTCAGCCCAAGAAATGGGGGAACACATGCCTAGGACAGGCTGCTGGAAAATCCTTCCCAAAGCAGCAGCCTGTCAAAGTCTATCACAATCTTTTGCACTGCAAGACTTAAGGTTCACACTTTAGGTTTTGTGCAAAGGGAATGATTATTCCCAAGCTGTGCAGAGAAGAACGTCAAATTGGCAGAGAGCATAAAGCTGTGGTTTTACTTTCTCTTTGTATTCCACAGTAAATGTACTTCTCAAAATCTTCAAGCAGATTTTTCTGAAGGGAAGCATAATATTAGCCCTCTCTGAGGCAAGCTGCTGTGCCCAGAGTTCTCTCACACTACTAAGATCTTTCTGGTACTACAAATGGTTGTGGAGAACGAGTTTATCTCATGCTCTGAATACACTTTGCTAAGTTTTAGCTGCATAGCAGAAGAGTGAAGTTTAATTCAAGCAAATGTTCTGCAGCAATTGTAAAGTAATCCCGAAGACCTACACAAGGATATACAGGTTAGATTTCCTAAGTCAGAGTGATTACTCTTACATCCAGGACTATCTTGCACCTCAGCTGTACCAAGAAGTGGAAATAACAGAAGAAATCTTCAAAGCATTTCCTCTTATTAGAGTTCCCCATCTTTCCTCAGCAAACAGGACAGCTGGTTCAACAGAGGGAAGCATTGCACATCCAGAGTTCAAGTGAATTGCTTACATTCTTTCAAATTACTTGAACTATTACACTCTGGAAGAACTGGCACTTGCACAGTGTCAGCTGTTACATTATTAGATCAAGAGATCTGATCTTGTTTGAAAAGTCAGGAACTTCTTGTTAATAATTTGGTTCAGGTAGATTAACTGACTGTTGAAAACAGCATCAAAAATATTTTTTATGGCTTTGAATTTTAAAAAAAATTAAATTCTCTTTACTTCACATATTTTTCTTCTCTACTTAAAAACTTCTCTTTCTTCACAACTACTCTCATTTACATACAACTTTCTTTTTTCCTTTCACACAAATACACACATTAGCTGTTCTCTGTTTTCTATACACACATTGCTTTTTTCCTTGTCCTCTTACAGTACCTCATACATCCTCAGGAATGTCTTCCTCTATATCGTACTTTTTTTCTCTCTTGCATCTATGTAACAAACACACATGCATTCCCGCCTAAATTAACATAATTTGGCTCCAGTTTTAATTGCATTTTCAACTCAAGTGCTTTACAAGTATTTTTTCTTCAATTTCCATTTGGAAACCCCAGGTGAATAGCACTGATCCTACCCACTACAGGCACGTAGAGCATGGCAACTGCCATACAGTCTGGATTCATAGTGAAGACTGACTCAACACTGGGCACACACAGTAGCTGTGCATGGAAAACCTCAGATTCACAGATCCTTGAGCACCAGATTCAGGACACATGGACTCAGTAAGATACTGGTGAGAAATAAAAACATCTTCGGGATAACTGGCTCCATACAAGCACAGCTTGGGTGTCCCAGCAGTGCACAGCTGGAAGTGAACATTCAGGGTACAATAGTGTGACTGTACACAGCACCAGACAATCCACTTAAGCCTAATTAGCTCCAGCTCAATTCTGGCATTGCTAGAGACAGCACCGATAGTGGTGAGAGCACAACAGGGTGTTTATAGTCCTAGAAGGACAGGGCAGGGTGGAGCAGAGGCACAAACCCAGCAGCTGTTTGGAGCTGGGGAGCAGTGGCACATCAGCACCAGGGCTAGAGCCAGGAGCGGGGCGCAGCCAGCAGGTTTAGTAACTGGCCGGCGGAGCCAGTCGGGCTCTGCATTGCACGGAGCTAATTAGTCCCCACCCGCGGAGCCAGTGCCTTGTGCTTCCTGCACTGCTGACTCCGTGCTGCTGGGTGACTCTCTGCTGCATTCCCCAGGGCTGCATTACGTAAAATGGGGCATCTCCCCTTCCCTGGATGGCTGAGAGGGCTGTCTGAAAAATCTACATTTTTCCTTGCAAGATAACAGGTATCCATGTTCTCACGTGACGTAGTCTCTTTCACTAGAACAATAATGTCAGTGAGGAGACTTTGAAGACTTCTCCAGGATTTCTGAAAGTGAACAGTTTTGTCAACTTGGAAATGACTGTGTTCCAATAGCTTTGCTATTGAAATCCTGCAGGCACTCACAGCAGTGCTCCAGTGGCTCTGCAGCACAGGAATTTTGAGAAGCACTGCATTTACCAGATATGCCTAAGAACTGTTGTTGTACAGCTGCATCATGGATCTGACCACTTCAGCAGAATCTATTAGATGGACAGAATCCATGTGAATAGCTGACTCATAACACACAGTAATGCCAAAACAGCTCAGAAGCACTGAATTCACTTCAATTGTCTACTGGCTTTACTATTTAACAGGATTACCATGCAGGAGACCAGAGATTTGGTGTAAACATGGGACTTATTTCCAGATGTTACAAAATGCATGCAAATACATTTCTCCCTGGGAAACTCTGGAAAGAAATATAGTATTTCAGTATTTAGGAATCCCAGCTTCTGAGACAGGGTTGGCAATTCAACAGACTGCATTTGTCAGTAATTTATGCAAACATAACAGGTGTTTTTATGTTTTGGAGAAAGCCAAGGTTTCCTGTTCTCTAACTGGAGCTGATCCTGGAGACCCAGCTGTCAAATGGTTGGGGATGCCAGTCTGGCCCATCCCTCAAGCTCATATTAAACCATCTCCATCCAGATTTGTAACACCACATGAATAATCTGTTGAGCCATCATCCCCTGTTGGAGGGGATAACCAGTTAAATCCAATGGACACAACCAACCTTATTTTCTTTCTGCTAAAAAAAATTATATCCCTTTCTAGCTGTATGTTTCTGCCAAGGAAACACCCCAACTAGCAATAACTCAATCACAGTCTGTAGCATTTTATTGCAGAACACGTGCCATCTTCTGCTTCAAGCTAAGAAAGACCTAGACAGAGACACAACTCACCATCTCATTCTCTTCTCCCTGGTTAAGCTGTGCATAATGGTTCTTGGCAGGATTTTCCCCCATGAAATGACCCTCTGGAGACTTTCTACAGCACCCTCAGGACAGGTCTTCAGCATAGTGTGCTTGAACTTCTACATTGAGGAAGTGCTGTAAGTACACACCTTCCTTATAATTCTGATGATGTTTGAAGTAGGGAGCTCCTCCCTCTCTGGGGTTAGCAGGTAACACTTTATCCCTCCTCCCTCCATTCTGTTGTTGCAGTTTTGCAATTGCGAGGGTTCATGCAGAATTCAGTCAAAAATGCAAGAAAGTTCAATCTTACAAGTGTTTGACACAATATGACTCCAGAGCATAACTCTGGTAGTGCAAGCAAGCGCTGCTGGCACAAAATTTTCAGGGGAGGGCAAGAGGGGAGTATTTTTCTTCAAGAGATTATGGAATCACTGGAGACCAGGAGTGTGTCCAAATAAGAAACAAAATAGCCATTGCTGTTGTTAACACTCTTAGCAACCAGTCTGAGCTAAGTGTCCAGCAGTGCTCTCCACATAAGCTGTAGAAAATAAATCAAGCTCTGGCACTGGAAAAAGGGGCCCCAGTGTATGCAGGTGGATTTGTACGCTGACTGTGTGTCAGGATTCAGCCAGGTAGGATCTGTAACCAGGAGCTTTATTCATTATTGAGAATATCCTCATAGAATGTCTTCTGACCTCGCCATATAGCTTTGGGAGACATCTCTGAGGTTATTTACTCACTCCTGGGGAAAACTGGAGTTTCCCACTGATGTCAGTCTCCGACCTTTAAACCAGAGCCAAAAGGAAGCTGGCAGGAAAACAACTCTGAGAGTTTTGCCGCCTCTTCTTTTTTTGCCTTTTTTTTTTTTGGGCTGCATTTGCTGATTAGTCTTGTGATTCATTCCCATTCCACTACTATTTCCTTGTACTTTGCTACTTTTTAAGAAGTTACACAAGAAATATTTCAGGAGTGAGGTCAGGAAAGGCAAACCTGTTCTTCCAGTAAGTATGTTAAGAAAACTAAAACATTACTTCTAGAGTGACTGAAACAGATCAAGAGGTACCAAGTTAGTTCCTATTCCTCAGCATTTTGCTGCCATGAGGCATGGACTTGTACAAGTCCAGATCTCAAGCAACAGGAAAGAGCACTGCCTATCCTCCAGTGGGCAGGCTCAGAGGATCTGAAAGGGAGAAATGCAGGAAACAGAGAAGAGAAAGTGAAGGAATTAGGTCAGTTAATACAAACAGATGTGCACCCATGCCCAGCACAGGGACAGATGAGTTTGAAAATGCTGATGCTAAGCACTGGAGGCAAGCTGTTCTGCCTTGAAACCTAAACACCTCCAAAAGGAGCCCGGGCCAGAGGCTGCACTGACAAGGATATATCTGTACTAAGCTGTGTAAGGGTGGTTTATTGCACAAGATCAAGAGGGAAGAAGGTTCTCTCCAGACCCAACTTCAGTGCTACCCTCTCTTTCCTCCCACTGCAACTTGCTCTGAGCCTCTCCACTTTTATTCTTCTGAGACCAAGCAAAGGGAACACCAGTTGTTATACAAGAGCCACAGTACAAACTAAAACTAAAAAAGGGAACAACTGCAAAGGTAACTTTTCTAAGGCAGGTTGATGATTTTGGGAAATGACTCATTATTTTGGGAGGTGCCAGGTGTGGAAAACAGGATGGTCACACACGCTTTTTCTGCCTGGTCAGCTTTTGCTGCTTTCCCAAACATCACCCTTGCCCTTTCTAGTGCCTGTAGCAGACTAGGGTGCAGCAAGGGTCCGTGGTTGCTCTGGCACAGAGATGAGAGATGCAGAGTTCCCACCAAAGCAGGGTCTCCAGGGAAGAATAAAGACTCATACGATCTTTTAACTGTTCATAGTTTTATTCCAGCTCCAAGGTGTTCTGCACTCCTAGAGAACACCCATGTAGGAGTATTTATACCTTCAAAACTGAAAAGGAAGAAAAAACAGGTTAAAGGTGCAAAACATTCATCATTTCCAGAGTCTGAAAATCTGTCATAATAATTCATCAAATTATTATCAAAGAAGATGGTGACATTTGTTCATTTTCTTAAGCATGTTCACACTGCCTGGAGAGAAAGCAGCCTGAATTGGAACCTTTAGTAATATGATGCTCTCTACTGTTTGAAGTAAGAATTACATAGTATTTATTCATAAAAAGTTATTTGTTAGCATATTCTATGGAGTGTCATCATTCATATTTTTAAATTGAAACATGTCTTAAAAATCATACATAAATTACAAAAATAACTGGCCAAGCTAAAATATAAAAGCAAAGTAAGATTTAAAATACAGTCCCTTAAACTTATAAATAAATAGTCACAAAGTAGGCAAGCAAGAGGCAAAAACAAAAACACGTGCTTCACCTCAACTCAACTTTTATCCTAGTCCTGAAAATACATGTATGTATTATGTCATCCTTAGGCAATTTATTTTGCTTTGAAAAATCTGACAGTATAAACAGAAACCTGACCTCTAAAGCACCCCAAATCTCATTTTATGTTTCTCAGCATGTGACACCCAGTTCTGGCCACATTACAGAAAGGAAGCTGTGAATCAACTGGTGACATTCCACATAAGAGCACCAAGAAGGATGACAAAGGAGTCATAAAATATGGAAGAGGTACTTAGTGTTGTTCTAAGGAAAAAGAGACTGAGAAGAGCCATGGCAACAATCTTCAAACAGGTAACTGGAGAATGTAACATTATCCCTGTCCACTGTGGACGTGTTACAAGAAAGATTCAGACCAGGCATAAGGGAATACTTGCTGTTAAAATCAGCAAGCACTGGCATTGCCAGGTGAGCTCTCCAATGTGGTCTTTAGGGACAGGTGTGGCACACACGGCTCTGAAATGACCTAACCAGAGATGGTCCTGTGTGAGGGCAGATGGACAGAGCCGATGAACTCTTCTGATGTCACCTTTGCCTCCTGCTTCATTGTGGCCAGAAAAAAACCCCAACAACTCACAGAAGCCCACTGGGAAACACCTTGTGTTATCCAGCTTTCAAGGCAGCACTGCCATCCATGTCATGCACTCCCCAGGCACAACAACAGCTGGGGACTCATCAGAATCTTTCCTGTACCAGCGTGGGAGACCCTGGTGCCCCCATCCAGGCTTGGCTGCCCTCAGCACCTCTCCAGGCCTGCCCGAGAGCAGCCAGGGGCACAGGGACGAGGCCCCGAGGTGATCACGGGGGTGTGGGGGATCCAGAACCCCAGTGTGAGGGACTCATGACCCCGATGTGAGGGAACCGTGATCCCAGTGTGGGGATCCATGACCCAAGTATGACTAATCCAGGACCGCCGTGTGAGGGCTCCATGCCCCTGGTGCGGGGATCCGTGATCTGAGGGTGAGGGAGCCCTGATCCAAGTGTGAGGGCTCCATGATCCCGGTGTGGGGATCCCTGATCCCGGTGCGGGATCCAAGTGTGATCCAAGTGTGAGAGCTCCATAATCCCAGTGTGGGGATCCGTGATCCGAGTGTGAGGGATGCATGATCCGAGTGTGAGAGCTCCATGATCCAAGTCTGAAAGCTCCATGATCCCGGTCCGGGGACCCCTGATCCAAGTGTGAAGGACCCCTGATCCAAGTGTGAGGGCCTCCTGATCCCGGTGAGGGATCCCTGATCCCAGTGCGGGGAAGCCTGATACCGGTGCAGGGATCCCTACTCCAAGCATTACACATCCAGCCCTCCCCGATTCTCAGCTCCCAACCGCCCAGCCGCCGCGGTGCTCCCTCCAAATCCTCCCTCCTCCTCCGCAGCCGAGCCCGGAACCTTCGCGCGGTGAGGCGCAGTTTCCGGCTGGGCGGGCGGAGCGGACAGCGGTGCCCGGAAGCGGCTGCCGCTGCCCTTGCCCTCAGCGCGGCCGCGCACCTGCGGCTCCCGGGCCGCTCCCGCTCCCTCCCGGCCCTTACCATGTGGCGGACGCGGGCGGCGGCGGCTTGGTAAGCGGGACGGGCCCCGGCGGGCTGCAGGCGGCGCAGCACAGCACAGCACAGCTGGTTGGTGGGGTGCGAGGTGCGGGTGGCGCAGGGCTGGGCCTGAGGCTGCTGCAGCCTGGTAGCCCCGGGCTGGGCTCTCTCCCAGCCTGCGGCTCCCCTGGGACCGGGAGAGGCGGTGCCTGTAGGAGGGGAGGGGGCTGCTTCTCCCGCATTCTCGCCATGGGGAGTTCGGGCCGCATTCGTGTCCGTGCGTGGTCCCTGCCCGCAGCTGCCTTGCGTCCCGCTTGTTTCCCACCGTTCTACCGCAGCATTCCCGGCTGGAGCAGTGACAGGGACTGGTGGATGACAGCACGGTGTTCCTTGGCAAATTTTATAGAGTCATGGAATAGTTTGGGTTGGAAGGGGAACATGAATATCATCTAGTTCCAGCCCCTATTTGGGAACGGCAGTAGGAAAATAAGCGTTGTCTTGTGCTCAGTGAGAAAAAAAAATGCCACCGTGCATTTTGTTGGGTTGTGTTTGCTTTGTGGTCACGGGCATAGCCAGCCACTTGTTTTGTGTTTTATAAGACATTTATAATCTCAGTGCAGTGTTGCAGGTTGCAGGCCTATAATCTGGCAGAGCCACTCATATCTGGGAGGATAGTTTTTGTTATTGTTAAAACCAACCTAGCAGAGGCTTGAAATTTGGAACTCATTAAGTGCTCATTTAATAGCATTGTCCTGCCATCAGTTTCAATCTGGCTGTACTTTTCATTGGAGATCTCAAGGTGAGTTTTTGTAGTATCTCACCTCTCAAGGTGAGTATTCATCAGGAGACTTAGCAGCAGCAGGAGGAGGGAGGAAATAGAATATGGAAGTTTTTGTGTGATGGAGGAGTAGTGGGGGTTTTAATGAATTATACGATTTCAGATGTGCAAGTAAAGCAGCTGAGTTTGAAATATGCAATAACACTCAAAAGGAAGTTGTGGATTGAGGTTTTGCCAGACAACTTTAATGGAATTCAATCTTCCCTTCGGTTTAAGCACACAGACAATGCTATAAAACACAATGTGTTCTAAAAGAAAAATCACAGAGAAGAAAGTTACATAATATTGCACAAAATGCCTTTAGCCCAGGTGAAGATGAATTACAAGGAGTGACAGCTGTAGTATGTGCTACCACATGAATCTCTGCTGAAAATAATCAATATCTGTGAAATGGTAATGCCTGCAAAACAAAATAATGAACAGCCCAGTCACTGGCATGCTTCATACAGGATTTCACACCCTGATTTAAAAACCTGGCTTCAAAACTGGGAAATTAAACATTTCAAGTGTGGAGGCACTTTTGTATTGGTTCTGTTTGTAGTTAATTTCTGAGCCTTTTGTAATTCCATGTCCTAGAGGAGAAATGCTTTACTGGTTTAGGAATTGTTCTGTTCCTGCTTATTAATCTCTTTCTAGGTTCTAAGTTTCATATTGCCAAAGCCCAGCCCTGCAGAGATAGTTTAGTATGGCAGCAAAGGGAGTCCTCAGCCATAGTGACTTAGAAATGAGGACTGGCAGAGCAGGAGCTCCTTTACTGAGCTTTCTGTTGCACTGAAGGAAATTTCTAAAGTTAGATCATTGGCAAAATTGGTCTTTAAAAGAGAAAAATGCCTGAATTCTGATTTTTAATTTATCTTCCAAAATCTCAATTTCTGGATTAAAAGTCTTTTTTATGACAAAGTCTTTCATTTCTTTGGACATTAAGAATGTGCCTGTCACCTCGAGTACATTGGAAATCTTGAGGCAAAGAGCTGTATAAATCATAAAGCATGTTATTAGAAAGTGCTGTAATATTTTCCACTAAGTATGATTCACTTATTCTTGTTAAAATCTGTTAATTTTAAATGTTTTAGGATTATGAGATTAGTAATTTGCCATTTCAGTGATATGAAGCATTTCTTTTCTTTTTTTGTCCCATTTGAAAGAAGAGGCACTTGATAATATTGGAAACCCTGAAAAAGGACAAGGTTTCATTTCAACTTTGAAAATTTCATGCCTGTAATTTCACTCATAGTATACAAGTTTTATTCCCTACCCTGTGTTTGCATAACAAAGGCAGGATGGCTCCTGTGTTTTAATGTGTGCTTTTCATGGCTGAGCTCTGCTTTTAGACTCAAATTTTCCAGACTTCTGCCTCTTCAATCTGAGTTCCTTCATGAAAGCATCAATGCTCATGGTGCAGCCACCTCCAGAACTCATCTTGTCTATGCATGACCCAAGACAAAACCACAATCTGGTAATCCTAGAACCACAGCAAGTGAAAGGAATTGAAAGGTGTCATTAAGCACATGGTTGGCCTAAATAGTACAGATGTATTCCACAAAGAATTTTTTTTCTGTGTATTGGGTTTTTTTTAAAGTTTGGAAATCCTCTACTGACTTAGCGTTCACTAAAAGTTTATTTAGAGAATAAGACAGGCCAAACTGTTTTCTTATATGTTGGAAATGTTTTGTGGACTCTTTAGCCCAAACATGCTTTACCACACCTGTTACCTGCCTTATTGCAGTGTGGAAGTTAAATGCAATCCATAACAGACTTCAGAACTTGTAGTGAAGGTTTTGTGTCTGTAACCACTAGAAATACTATACCCATTAACAATGTTTGCAGCTTTTTATTTTCCTCATAAGATAGCTGTAGTGGCTGGAAATTGTGGCTTCAAGGTGATGTAATAAGATTATCTGTAACCAGCTGGAATATAATGTGGATTGCTTCTAAAGAGGTTTTTGATTTAATGGTGTGTTGAAGAAATCAGTTTAAGTTTTTATTTCTTTTTTTTAGTGTCATCTGCCGGAGTCTAGCGAACAGCAGCTGTGGAATAAAGAGAAAATCCCCGCTTCAAAACCTGCATCTTGTTTCCCGCAGTATACATCATCCCTACTACCCAAGTGCAAAGTTCCAGAGACCTCCCCTAAGGATATCCATCCAGCAGCTCTCTTCTCTGAATCGCCTTCCCCTTCACAAAACAAAACTTTTGAATGTCAAACATGGGTACCAGTCCCACAGGAACTTTTGGCTGGCCAGATTGGCCTCTAGGCTTCTCAGAGTTCGCTATCTCATCTTAGGATCTGCAGTAGGAGGTGGTTACACAGCTAAGAAGGTATTTATCTCTGGAAGATACTTCATGCATTTTGTCTTTGCTGTTACATACTTCAGAACAGAAATTCTTGTTATAGCCACAAAAATATGGGATGCCATTGCTTGGTTAACTGATGATAATAAAGAGGAGTGAATATGGAAAACATTGTTTAGGAAACTGCTGTAGATCTTAAAAGATCAAAGTATACTCATAGCTAAAGATTATGGGTTAGTATGTTTTATGTGTAGGTAGTAGTTGCTCATACACTTCTCTATGTACATTTCTTTTTCTATTTTTCTATTTCTACCATGATTTTTCTCCTTTCTCTGTCAGACCTATGAGCAGTGGAAGGACATGATACCAGATCTCGAGGATTATAAGTGGATTGTTCCTGACTTCATTTGGGAGCTTGATGAACTTGTTGACATCGGTATCACAAAGCCATGATGTTTCTCTGTCTAAAGACTGGCATGTGTAAAACTTAACATAGGCATGTAGGTCCTCAGGGCTTCACTCCAGGAGTAGCTTTTCAGCTGCAATTTGAGTGGGCTTTTATTTTTGGAGTTTGATGTGTGTTTCACCAAAGAATTTGTATCAGTGTGTTTGTAAAAAGAAAGTAAGCTCTGTTTAGCCTGGACATTCCCTAATGCATCCTTTCATATGAGAATGTTCTTGGTCCTTTCATAAAGCCATATAGTCCCATTAGTGAAAGGAGAGTTGCAGTGTGATCAAGGGGACTCACACAGGTTTTGGTAGTATTATGCAGAAAGTTTTTTCTTTCTATATGATTGACTTACAAGTGAAGACATAAATAGAAAGTAAAAAAAATGTGTAAGTGAAAGACAAGTTTGGAAATGCAGAATAGTGAACCTGCCTATCCACAAAATTATCTTGAAGATACAGAAGAAAAGAAAGTGAGAAATATAGACTTGCTTTCCTGAGCCTTCAGGTTGCAGTAGAGGCTTTTGTTTAGTTTTAGATGAAAGACAGAAATCTGAAAATCAAGCTCTGACTTACATTTTGTATGCAGGGTAGAAACGTGGTGATCTTTAAAAAAAAAAAAAAGATTTTACTGCATAGAATGGTAGAATGCTTTGGATTGGGAGGGACCTTACAGATGTTTACTTCCAGCCTCGATGCCATGTGTGAGAATTGCATAGGTAGATGCAGAGACTGAAAACTCATACAAGTTTTTCTTGTCCTTACTGCAAATGGACACTACATTTTTATAGTGCTTAAAAGGTAATGATTTTTATTTTAAGGATCACAAAATTGGCTTGTTTATGAAATTGAAAACTAATCTTTTCTGAAAAGATTCAAGACATGAGCATAGTTACAATTTCAGTACAGTTTTCAGTTACAGTAATTTTAAAACATCCATTTAAAACATTACAAAGTATGTGAAAGGATAATGTATGAAATGTGGTAAAATGTAGCAATAAGTTTTCAGCAATTATAAAGTACCTGAGGCAGCCAACTTATCAGGAAGTTCAAAGTCTAAAAAAGCAAGTGGTTTTTCAGATCTGATAGTCTTTCCCAACAGTAGTGGGGGGAGGTGCATATGGAGACTTCTTCCTACTTGTTTAAAAAAAAATTTAAAAGCCATATCCTGAAACAGTTACTAGGTTTTATAGCCTAAGACTTTTTTTTTTCCCCAAAAATAATAGAAAAAAACCCAACTCACTAACTGTTATGCTGTTTTCCTAGAAAAACTTCTCAAGGCCCTCCCTGATGCAGATGACCTTGCCAAACTTATGCCTGACTTTGAAAAGATTGGAGAGAGCCTCGCTTCACTGAAAGGATTTCTTTCTCCTGGTGAGAACAAATTTTCAGCTAAGTTTTTATTTCAAAAGCTGAATGTGTTTGATGATGAGGGTGTAGGTATGTCCTTAGATACTAAAACAAAGCAGATCCTGAAAATGTTTGTGTTTGCATTGAATATCTCTTCTGAAAGAGCTGTGGACACAGGTAAGTATGATGTATTTTTAAAAGCGAGAATTCTGGTAACAAGTGCAGAGAACTATAATATGAAATTGAATAGAAAACTTCTATTGAGCTTCAACTTCTTCTTCAGCCTGAAAGCTCAATTCTTCAGCGAGTCAGAGGAGCTGGTTGTGTCCAGCTAGAACTTGGTGAGAGTGCCACTGAACAGCAGCAATATCACAGCTGTTACAGGAGAAAAGAGTTGGATTGTTAAGAGTGAAGGTTCTTAATGTTGCAAGTATGTGAAATAGGGGATTTGTAAGAAAGGTATTCTTCTGGATTGAATGATGTTTTCCATCTGGTTCTGGACCCAGCAAAGCTTTCTTGGAGATTTAGGTTAGGTGGGGCAGTGGTGAGTTCCAAATCTTTCAGAAAAGGCGTGGGGATGGTTTGTCTATTCATTGTATCCAGGCAGTAGGAGGCTTAATGTATCTGTGAGGGGTTATATCATTGCTCTAAGTGTGTTTGAAAATATTTTCATATCAGTGTGCATAAGAAGTGTGGTTTTGTTTCTTTGAAGTACTCTCAGTGGCAGAACTAGTTTATTAGTCTTACAAATGGAGCAAGAATCTAAGTAGGGGCCAAGTTCAGCTGAGTGACAAGTAGATTACAATCTCCTATGTATTCTGGCTGTTTAAAATTTTAACAGTTTAAAATTGTGTTGTTATTGACTGATAGTGAGATGTCACCAATTACTTGTTATCATACTCACACTGGCATAATGGCCATTTCTGATTGTGTGGTCCTCCAAATGAAACAAAGATCCCTCATCTTTATCTTGCATTTTGTTTTGTGTCTATAATTTTTATTTCCCCTCTTCTGCTGATTTTTCACAGGTTACAATTTGGTTAGTGAAGTCATAGGAGCTTCTGATCTACTTCTGTTGTTAGGTGTGTAAAAGCCCTTTTTCCTGCCTTTAACCTGCCTTTTTACAGCAAACTGTTAAAGCACTACTATACTAAGAGGAGTGAATATCAATATAAATACAACTATTTGCAGCAACTTAATATGGATTTATAAATACTTTCCAACTATTTTTAGAATACTTCATAGAATCACAGAATATGCTGAGTTGCAAGGGATCCATCAGGATCATCGAGTCCAGCTCCTGACCCTTTTCAGGGATATCCTGAAAATCCCACCCTGTGCCTGAGAGAGGTGTCCAAAAGCTTGTTGAGCTGTGCTAGGCTTGGTGCTGTGACCAGATCCCTGGGGAGCCTGTTCTAGTGCCCAGCCACCCTCTGAGGGCAGAACCTTTTCCTGCCTAGGTCCTCCCCTGTGGGAATGAATAGGTGAATGGTTGATGTATCTCTGCCATAGTCTTTAGCAGATGCTTTTTATTTCAGGCTTGTTCCAGAAGCTTCTTTTTGAAAACCTGTCATTACAATAGGAAAGGGTTTTTTTCTTATTACAGTAACATCAGTGGATTTTGTATTATCCTTCTGTCTTTCTCAAAAACTAATTCTGCAATATTTTGAGAACTTTTAATAGTCTCACTGAAGCTCCCTGCTCCCTTGTGTTATAATTAATCTGCGTCATAAACTAGATATAAAATTTTCAGATGAGCTTTAAACTGAGTTTCTTCTTCAGTTTCTTAAGATGAATTTTTTTTATAGGAAC
The DNA here is from genome assembly GCF_047830755.1 of Zonotrichia albicollis. Taxonomy (NCBI): domain Eukaryota; kingdom Metazoa; phylum Chordata; class Aves; order Passeriformes; family Passerellidae; genus Zonotrichia; species Zonotrichia albicollis. Next base: position 30,494,586 of record NC_133827.1, on the reverse strand, counting down.
TTTAAAGATTATTGAATTACTAACTCATAGAGGTTGAAGCTTTAATTTTCTAGTAACTATTTTGAGAATTTTTAAGTGCCTTTTGCATCTTATTACTAGTTTCTGTAATTGTGTCCTAGGTTCCCCGGGAGAAACAGCATTCCGGGCTACTGACCAGGGATATGACAATGACAAACAGTTCAAGAAGGTAATTACTCACTTGCAAACCTGAAAATGTCTCTCTAAACAGGTATTTATGGTTTGAAAGTGCATCAGTAGCCCATTGCAGAAGTTCATTGGAAGCAGCTTGAAAAGTATTTATTGTCGAATATTAGTTCAGTACGCATTACTGCTTTTTGTATATAAAAGTATTGCAGGGATAATAAACATTTTGGTGTAAGGAAATACAATGCAGACATGAAAATGTTTAGTAATTGCATTATTAAGAAAATTGGTCTGTGATAAGAATGTGATTTTAGGTATTGTATGTGCATTTGCAATTTTTCAGGGCATGATCTCCATGGCACTTGAGTTTATAACTTATTACTGAAGTTGGTTTAGCTAGCATTTCTGCTTCAAACTCATTTTTGTTGACATTTTCATAGTTTTAATTCTTATTTAAGAATTTCTGCCTTAAAGAATTTCCATTTCCTAACATAGTCTGGTTTTTATTTTCTTTATCTAGATAAAGCATACATCATATTTTTGTTACTATTTTCTGGAAAATAATGTTACTGTATTTGGATAACCTAATGTTTTAGCACTTTTTTTCTTGAAGTCAAGAAGGTGAAGTTTATTTTTTTGTTTTCATGAACATTTCTGTTGAATTCCTAAATTGTCATGTTGCTCATTCTTTAAAGGCTTTTATTTTTCTTGTGTCTGTTTTTAAAAATTGTTTTACAAAAATGGAAGGAAAACAATATATATTAGGGAATTTGTAAGTTATCATATAGTTATTTTTGAACTGAAATATTCTGAACTATAACTGGGTTTTTTCCATAAACTTTTCTGTATATGCAGGCATGTATACATTTATTCTACATTAATTCTGCATGGTAACATAGTGAAACATGTACAAAGCTCAGATCTTACAACCATTTTTCCCCCTGTAGAGCAGTGATGGATTTTTACATGAGAATTAACCTGGCTTTTTATTTCCCCTTTGTCTGTAAAGTGTCTGTGTTTTTCTCCAGTGATTGCTTTGCACAGGTTTCACTGTATAAATCTTAAAGAACACTTTACTATTGATTTGTGAAGAAGTGGCCATCTTAGTTTATTGTCTCTGATGATTGAAATAACTGACACTTTTATTGAATACTAGTAATATCATTAAAACTTGTTATGATCCTGTGGTTGTTTTGGATGCAGGGATATCTGCATATTAACTTTGACTGTGGTGTGGAAAATATCACCAGATTAAGTTAATATGATTAAGAAAATTTTGTCTGGTCTAATGATTATATCTGATAAGAAACTGTTAATTTGCTAATTAATATGATTGGTTTGGACAGAATATTTCAAACTAGGCACATATGTATCCGTAACAGAGCATAATCACCAAGTTTCTTTGCAGGCAAAATTATTACTTTCAGGGCAATGGATAAGATGGCCTTTTTGCATTCAATGGTTGCCACTGCCAACCAATGCTAGTTTAAGAGCTGTGATTGTATGGGTTCATAAAGGGATTGTATGGCTGCTGTAGTATGATACTCAATGTGCCTGATGAGAGATGGTTTTCTTTGTTTTGTTGTGAAGAGATTAGTAACTGATAAATCTAGAAAGTATTTGTTTGGAGGAATTTTTGAAGAATTGTTACAGGATGGGATCCTCAGACAGGTCTCTAAAAGCTTCCAGTAGACTGAGTGAGAAGCCAGTTGTTTTGCAAAGTAACTTTGAGAGTGAAAGATGTCCCAAACACATTAGCTAACAAGAAGCAGTACAGCCTGATTTGGTGTTTATCTCATAATCTCTCATTTACAATATTTTTAAAAGAGAATTAACTAATTAATTAATTAAATTTAGTTAAGAGAATTTAACTAAAATTACTGGAGTGTTCAGATAAGTAGTTAAGTATGTGGCATCTAAATCTCTCTTTACCTGGATTAAATAAGAAATTTTGTTCTGGGAGAAAGGAGAGCGAACATAGTTACAAGAACTGTAGTAAAGTAAAAGTACTGTGTTGTAAGTGAGGAACTAGTTGAGGCTTCTACTTGAAACAGCTGTGTTGCCTTCTTAGGTCATCTTGCACTATTGTGTCTCCACAAAAATTTTCTTTAAGGAATAGTTTCCTCTTAAAGCAGACAAATTCCAAAGCTTAGCCTTTACCATTAAAGAAAACATATAATGATTATAGCTATGATGGAGTTGGATTGAAGATTGTGACTCAGGTCTTGGTGGGGCTTAGAGCCCTTTCTCTGCTCTGCTTCTTTGGTACTGTGGAGACCCTTTTGCCCCCTGGAGCAGTTGCAGTGTGTGATTGTCTCACCCAGCCTGCACAGGGTCACCTTCAGCTGCTGTAAGGAGCTGCACAAAATCCCACAGCCCCTGACCACAGCTGCTGCTGGAGAGTGAGAGAGGCTTGAGTAAGGACTGTCACTCACATGGATTTATTTTTTAACATTTGTTTTCTGTTTTGTTCTTCCTTGCAATTTATGCAATAAAGTTTCCATAATTTTCTCTTTTATTAAGAGTGCTATTATATTCCCAACCTAATTTCCTAATTTCCAGTTTCATGTTATAGATGCTCTGGATAAAATTGTTACCTTTATTCAAATTCTTAAAAATTGATCTCTCTACCTATCTTGTAATTTTCACTCCTTTGTATTCCTTTTAAAATAAAGAGAGAGTCATACAGTTGTAATGCAGTATATTAACTTCTAATACAAGATAATAGGGGATGGGAGAAGTTTAAAGACTACACAGTAACAATGTCAGGGTTTGTCCCAATATGTCAATACTGTACTCTTTTAACACCTGTTATTCCTTACCCTTTACGTGGTTTCTTTGACAATGAAAACAATAATGTAATGGTTGTAAAGAACTTGATTTTTGAAATCACATTAATTGATTGGTGTTGATTTTTCTAGCAAAAATTCTTTAAAGGACAGGTTGGTTTTGGTGGAGGGGACATGCAGTGATAGTGTCCAATGACAGAGAGATATCAATATTTTTATTTGTGTCTTGGTATATGCCAGCAGGGATGCTGTGTGTATAGTTCTGTGCTATTTAAAGTTCTTAATTGTTTAATATTAATTTATTTTTTAATCTAAAACAGTAAATTAATATCTAAAATATAAAGGAAATAATAATGTGATTATTGATTGTAACATTATCTTCTTTGTATGTATCAGAGAAGTCTTTTAAATGACATAATTTTTTTATTTGAATATTTTATTAAATGGTGTGACTGTAGTTGCAAATTATTCTTGTCATACTTTATTGTGGAATAGGAGTTGCATGTACCAGATGTCTTTGAAAGGAATTGCTGATTAAATAATTCGATTTGGTGGCTTCAAACTTCTGCTACTTCCTGTTTAAATGCTGAAAGGCCTTCATGGCAGATTTTTTTCAGTGTTTTTTCTTGTATTTTCGGACCCATAGCATAATGTTTAAAGGGAATGTGTTGGGTCATATTGAGAGTTTCCTTGTCTGCAAAGTATAATTCTTGTTCTTCTAATACTGAATGTATCCATGAGGCTTCCTCTCCTTGCTGCTGTGTAGGAATCAAATCTTTTGCCTGAGTTCCTGGCTCAGTTGCTCGTCTGGCATTAGAGGCATTTATTAAATCTGAAAGTGGCTTAGTAAAACACAAGAAGCTTCAAATTATACAAATCACTGTTTAGCAAATGTTTATATTTGGTCATTTGATTGTGTCTCTCCTTTTATCCATTCTCTTGTGTTGTTTATCCTTATGTGTACATGCCTGTGTGTGTATTTCATGCAACAGATGTATACCTTGATGATGAATGTCTTGAATTCTTACACCAAAGTTCTGTTTCAGAGCTTGTCTTGATTCCTGAAGTACATTTTTGAAACATTTCATTTCAGTGCATGTTTTCTTAGAAGATGTATTTTTTTTAAAGAAATTTATTTAAATAGTTCATTAATATTCTTCTCTGCATTCTCTGAAATAAACAGTTCATAAGCTTCTGGTAGAGGCTGGCATTGTATTTCTCAACCAATTTTGAAAGACAGCTCACCATCATAGGATTGTTTGATGTGGAGGGAGAAGAGAACTAAGCTTTGTGGAAATGCTGAATGAGTAAAAAAATAAGCATCAAATTTTAGGAAGTTTTGGAATGATCAGAAAGGGTTATGACAGCATGAATTTAAATTGCAGTGTGTTATGGAAGTGGAAAGGGAGCTTTTTCTTTTTTTTATGCTTAAGAAATTAGTTTTCTTTTGCTAGTTTTAGAAAGTTAAGTACCAACCAAAAATCATCTTTTTATAAACTGTCTGTATTCTTTAGGTTATTTTTGCTTTGTTTTTATTCTTAGCAAAACTTGTACTGACAAAGCTGAATGGAACAGTTCGATCATATTTTAAAGCTGAGATAGCTACAGATGGATTTTTTTAAATATTTAGATGCTTAGTTAAAGTTGAATATAATTGTAAAATGTAGTTAAATGTTGGTTGCTTTGTTCTGCCTGGATTTGCAAAGTGCATGGTTTTGCTGACTCTATCCACTCCAGCTAGCAAGAGATCTTGCTAATGAAATTCCACTTGCATTTGAATTGACCCGTTCATACCTGTTTTTCATCTGTCTTTTGTCATGCCTTTTGGTTTAACTTTGTTCTCCTTACACCCCAAATTTTTCCTCTCCTTTTTATTATAAACTGCCGGCAGGGCCTGCTTGGGGAGCTCATTCTGTTACAACAGCAAATCCAGCAGCACGAAGAGGAAGCACGCAGAGCCGCTGGCTTCTCTTCCCAGCAGAAGCGCAAGGTGATGCCCTGAGGGACAAAATGTTCTGCATTCACTCTAATCCAATACTTCAGCTCTCTGCATTTGAGCTAGAAAAATCTTACTAATTAAATCATGGATGCAAGTAATTGGCAACTTCACTACAGATGGGTAGTCCTGTTTCAGTTTAACCAAGTTGCATTTAAAGCATGATGTTAAAAGCAGAACAGGTACTTTGTGTCGCTTTGAAATTGTATTATCTCTGCCTCTATAAAAAGTGTTATTTAAAGTTCAAACATTAGAAATGCATTTAAGGAAAGTACATGAATGAAACCTGTTTACTGTTGCTTGTTTCTGGTAGTTCTGTGTTGTAAGAGTGTAGCTATTTACAGGGAATATATATCTGGGAGTTTTTCTCCTCTGCTTTATACTGTTGCCAATCTGAAAATGACAGCAGCTCCTTAGTAATAATTTTGCACAGACAATTGAATGCTGCTAATAACATTATCTACTGTATATTCATCAGTGGTAGTCCCTTGTCTGTTCTCCATCTTAAAGCAGAATTTTTACTGATTTGTTGCGCTTGTTGAACATCTGTACTTCTCTTTACTTATTTCATTTAAGCTCTGATAATTTTGTTAATTATTATATGGCTGATTGGAAATCCCTCTTAAATTGGGATGTTTTAGTTGTCTGATCTGTTGCAATCTGTAATTCTTGACCACATTGCTTTGTTGGCTGCTTTTGTGTCTCCTTAAAAACTTTCTGATTAGTCATACTTCTCAGCAGCTTTGGAATTGAGCACTGAATACAGAACTTGATCTTCTGTACATCTGAAGATAAATCCCACAGGAAGAGAAATGCTCTAAATATTAATTAAACTTTTAGGCATATTTGCATAGCTGTAATTGTCATGCTTTTGAGTCCATCAACAGAGGAAAACAATGTTCTCTGAAAGTATAGTAGTACTTCAGTGTTTTACTTTCTTGCCATATTATTTTATATGGTTTGGAGTTACAAGCTCCCTTGTCAAATTGTATACAGTTTATTGAGAGAGCTAGAGTATGGAATAATAGATTTAAGTAATAATAAAATGTATGAACACGTAAAAATTGCTGGAGAACCAATGCAATACTTGATATATAAAAACTTATCAGCCTAATAAACACATTCAGGGAAAAAATGAGCTTGATACTACATTTCTTTATGATTGAGATTCTACTTTTTAGTACTTTGTTGCAACTAATTCCACAATTCCCAAGCTGAGAAGAAACTGCAAGGGCTGTCTTTGTAAATGTTATCCTGCCCTCTATGGCAGGTACTCTGTGTTTTCATAGGATTGAAGGTCTACCTTCCTTTGCATATGGAAAGTTTTCACTTAGCATTCAATGTGCTGTTTGGCATACATGCCTTAAGACAAAGAATGAATCATGTTTGTCACACTAACTTTTATTTTTGAATCAATTTGAAAGAGGTGGTAAACTCTTTCCTTTAATACCTTGATATGAGGATATGGGTCAAAGAATCCAATTAATTCTCTTTTGGAATAACAAATTGTTTCTGTCAATGAAATAAGTCATTGCAGACCCTTCTGATACGGCATAAACCAACACTTTTTATTTTTTAACTGAGTTAAAGGCATTGTCTTGCTTGCATGTCTATAATAAAATATGATATTTTTGTTTCAGTTCTTGAAAGTTTCGTTGCCCAATTTACTTGCATGTTTTTCCATTTTAATTCATTTACTCAGTATTAAATCTACTGCAGTTGTAAATTGAATAACAGTACAAACCATCTCACAATCAGGAGAAGATACTAAAAACAAAAGTTTAATCTTCTCTTGTTGATTTTTTTGGGTGGGGGGCAGCCTGTTAAATATTTAGCAGTAAAATTGTATACCACTGCACTGTGCGTGGCTGCTTGAATGCATTTTGTCTGGGCCTTAATATTTTCATTTAAATTATTGGAAATTGCTGTAGTTCTGCACATAATCAGTTTAAAATTATTTGCAGTGAACAGATATCTGTGTACAAGGTCTCTTCATTAAAAATAAGTCTCCAGCATCCTTTTCTCATTATTCTTTATGGTGGCAATGGGGAAAGAGGGAGTAATCTTGAGTTGCAAATCGTATTGAACTGGATTAAACAAATACTCAGGTACCTATATAAACATACTGTAATCGTTGATTTTTTTTGGGGGGGAAGGATAGAAATCAGTCTTATGTGACTGTTAGTACTTCAAATTCATATTTTAGCTCTTATTGGCAACTTTAAAATTTCTAGCAATATTAAGGACCACATGTTCAAAATACTATATGTACTAACATTGAAATCACACCTGCACCAAGCACTGAGGCAGTGGCATCATTCTAGAGCTGTTTGTAGGTTTTGACACAACTTATCTAAAGTCCTTGTTAGAATTAATCATCAGTGCTAGATGATTCTTTGCATAAGATCTCACAACACAAGGCTGTGCAGTGTTTTGTTTTTCTGCATTGAACAGAAGCATCAGCCCACACAGACAGTGCCCATGGTTGGAGGGGTCTGAGGGAAGCACTTCAGAGGTGCATCATCGCCCCTCAAGGCTTCTGAGAAAATGTTACCTCCTTTGAAAGTCTGCAGCACATGGAAACACTTTGTTTTCCTTTTCTTTCCTAAATTTTCTTGCTTCTTTTGGCTCTGTGCATCACTTTCTTTGCCTCCTGTTTTTATTTTCCGCTAATATCTCTGAGGTGTTGGAGGCGTGTGTGTGTATGTAAATGTTTATTTACATATAGCAGCTTGTAGCTGCATGCATCAAATCCTCTGTTCAACTAACCCTGTTTCTGATGTACTTTTGCTACCACTGAACTAATTAACAGCAGTGAAAAGTTAATTTACAGCATTTTGTCTTTGTTCTTTATGAAAGAAAATAATGGCAATAAGATGGAAGTGTCAGCTTGGATTTCTTTCTATAAAGTGCAGACACAATTCTTCAGGCTTAACAGCTAAATGATATTGAGCACTATGAATACTTGTGGATTATAATTCTTGTTTAGTCTGTAACAACTCTTGTAAAGTTTTAGTAATGGAATTAATTTATGTCTAAATAACAGCTGTCCTCTGCATATTAGATAATATGCTCTTTCTCTTTTGAAGCCAACTTGAGTTGTAAATGTCACATGGGCTTTATCACGTGAACTTTATTTAAATATTGACACACTCAATACTTGTTTAGGTTACCATTTTTTCTAAATTGAATATTTTATCAGTCAACCATTAGATTTTGTTGTTTGTAAATATTTACATCATAAGAATTTGTATTCCATCGTTAATGCTTTTTGCCTTTGTGTTAGTAAAAGGGGATTGTTTGAAACAACTGTTTACTGCATCTTGATGAACACATTTTAGGAACATTTGGCTTAGAATGTTTCTTAGTGCTTGATCTTATTACATTAATTCCTTGAATCTCAAGGTGTCTTGTACTTAATATCCTAATTTTTCTAGTTTCAATGTAATTTAAATAATTTTGAAATAACCCTTCAAGACTGTCCTGCCTATCTAAAATGTATGAAGTTGTGTAGCGTGTTTCGAATTCTGACAAACAAATAAGAATGAAATAAGAATGCTTTATGAATATTCACAAATAGTGAATACTCACCTGAAAGTATTTTCTGTAGCAAACAGGTGTTCAGTGATTTTATCACATTAAGATGATGCTGATTCAGAAAGTGGATATACAAGATCCTGAGAGTTTGACCACTAAAACTGTATTTAGTTCAGTGGCTTGAAATCTCAGCACCATATGAAGCTGCTTTTCCTTAAGCCCACTTTCCCACTATTAAGTCTTGAAGGGTTAATTTCTACATTTGCATGTACTGAAATTCAGACAATTCTTTGATGGAAAGCTCCTGTTGCAGATGGGGCTTTCCATCAGCTTTAAATTTCAAATGCTAATTGAAGAATTTTACTTGCTGTAAAATGCATGTCAAGTCACTTTTCTTATGGGGAATGAAACTTTCAATTCGTAATTTCAATTGGTTACTTACAGGGCTTAAACTAAACAAGTGATGGTAGCCATGATTATTTTTCTTTGTAGGTTTCTGACAAGGAGAAGATTGATCAACTTCAAGAAGAGCTATTACGCACTCAGGTGACTTTTCTGAGTTATTGATGCCTTAAGTAGTGATTTATGTGCAGCAGGCTCAGATTTATGAGACAAAAGCACGCCTGAGGTATATTTGGTGAAAATGCAGTGCTTTTTTCAGTCTCTGAATGTATGAATGCAGAGTCCCCTGTGTTGGCAGAGAGCAAAGGTCAGTCTAGTCTGTTCTTCTCTGACAATGACTTACAGAAAGCAAGACCTCATTCCAACCAAGTTTTAATCTCACCTTGATTAGCCAGACAGAACTAGTTATTTGTAAGCTAGATTTTTTCAGGGATGATGCACATTAGTCATATTTATCAATGTTTGGGTTTCTTGCTCACATTCATGTACAATTGATCTTTTATCTGCAGGCTTCTAAACTGATTGGCTCTTTGGCTCAGCTACATTTTATAGGGGCTTTCCTAACCTCATGATATATTCGCTAGTTTTGAGTGCGTTTATTACTTACATTTTTTTAATAGCATATTGAAATTTGTTTGTTTTTTTTTAAAGTACTCTCAGGCCAAATACATTTCGACATTGTAGACAAACATTTTCAGAGCAGATATCAAAACTATATACATCTCTCATCTTCAGAGTACCACTACAATCTCCTAAACAGGGCTAAGCTGGTACTGTTGTCTTGATCTGAGGCTGAAGAAAGGGTCTAAACGAGGCTTGCCCATTTACATTTAAGCTCCATTTTGATTGAATGGCCAGTTCCCACTGACACTGATTTCTGTCTGGTTCCATAAGTGTAGCTTCTTTGAAAATGATGCTTAAGATGCTTTAATATTGATCTTTGTGTCCTGAGGTTTGAATAGTGTGCTCTTATAAAAACTTTTGAAGCAATCAGGTTGCATTGCGAAAAATAAAGTAATTCTGACACTCTTCTCTTGGAAGGTTTCTATATTTCTGAAAGACCTGCCTAAAGGATTATAAGTTTTTCATAGGTAAAACTTTGTTCATGTGAATCTATTATGTCCATAATTACACAAATATGTTTGTACTACTTTTTATAGCTCAAATACCAAAGAATGCTTGAGCGATTAGAGAAGGAGAACAAAGAATTGAGAAAATTGGTACTGCAAAGAGATGACAAGGGAATTCATCAGAGGAAGTTAAAGGTATGTGTTACAAAACCACACTGAAATATAATTACACCATATTTTCCATTATGCTATTCTAAATTGCATTTGTTAATTCATATATAAACTTCTAACATTTGTTTTAGGATACCTCTGTTAATTTTTTGAGTCATCAGGACTTCCATACATCTTTTATTCTTTAACTATATAACTTTCGGAGGTGGCTTCAATTGAAAACCATGAAGGGGTTACCATGTCTAACTGAATAACTTACCTAAGAAATTGGGAAATGTGGCTTGGTTTTTCATGTAGCCTCACTGTATTTTCAGATAATCTTGCTTCCAACTCTTTTTGCACACACAGTCTGATACCTTTGTGCTTTGTCATGGGTCTCATTGAGTTTGGTAGGAGTAAGTTATGGGGTCAGGGAACATCATTTAATGACTGTATAAATCCAGTGAGACTAGCTTTTGTTTTTGTCTGCCAACATCCTGAGCATTTTAAAAATAGATGTTTTCTGCTTCTCTGTGTGATTTCTTAACCTGTATGGATATTGTTCTTTCCTCTGAGAAGGGAAAGATGAATCTTACTTGTGCATAAGTTTGATAACTCGGTATCCTTGTTGATGTTTATTGTTCATCAAACTAAATAATTGTAGATGTTTAATGGAAGAAACTCAGTTTAGCTTAACCTGAAAGCTGCAAAGTTTGCACTTCATTGTTCTCTTATGCTGTACATAGGAGCTTTCATTTTCCCCCTTCACCACAGGAGTCAGGAAGTGACTTTACTTGGTAATGTATTTCATAGAACAAAGATAGCTGCAGTATAGACAGCTGTGGTTTCAAACCATCAGGAGAAAGTAAAATAATTTTTGCACAAATTTACAGAAGTAGTAGTCTGAAACTTCTGTTATCTTATTTGGCTGTGTTTTCTCTGTGTACTTTTTTTTTGTAGAAGTCCTTGATTGATATGTATTCTGAAGTACTTGACATCCTGTCTGATTATGATGCCAGTTATAACACTCAAGATCACCTACCTCGAGTAAGTAGATAACAAGTTCAATGATTTCTACTGAAACACCAGTTTTGCAATTAAATAGAGCATTTCATTATATTCCAGAATAATCCAGAGTTACTGCTAGGCTATTTTCTTGTAACTCCACCCTTTTGCTTAAGACATGTCTTTCATTTTAAAAGCAATAAGATAATTTTGAAAATAACAAATTTAACCATGCTAAGCCTGTTTTGGCTTTTAGATAAACCCTGTCTAGATTCAGTTACTGCTGCTGTGCTGAGCTTTCCATTTTCAATGGAAATGGCTGACGTTGATAGAGATGTGTGTCTTCCTAGTCAGCTTTTATCTAAACTTCCAAAATATCCTTCCAAAAGCCAATAGCTGTTTAAACTTTCACTTAAGGTGGTGGTGGTTGGAGACCAAAGTGCAGGAAAAACCAGCGTGTTAGAAATGATCGCCCAGGCCCGCATATTCCCTCGAGGGTCTGGGGAGATGATGACACGTTCCCCTGTCAAGGTAAGGAACATCCTCATCTCTGAATCAGCATTTGCTGCATTTTTCTCCCTCTGATTATGACATTGATTGAGGCATCCGTGTGCATAGGTTTATAAAATGGCCTGTAAGCAAGGGAGTTGTTTCAGCCAATGACGAAAGCTCTGCAGGTCTCTATATGATCCATGTGTACTGTCTGTGTAGGAGCAGTACCATTTAGTAATTTTGTGCTGAATGATCATTACATACAACTGTGTTACTACAGAGGGAAGTGTACATATGTCAAGTACTTTTCATGTTTCTCTGTGTTAGATTTGCTATACTTTCTCATTAAAGCTTTTAATGTTTAGGTGACCCTTAGTGAAGGTCCTCACCATGTGGCTTTATTCAAAGACAGCTCTCGGGAATTTGATCTGACCAAAGAGGAGGATGTAAGTATAATGAAATGACTGGAAGTTAATGAGACTTACTTCTGTTGATTCTCTGAATAATTTTGTATCTCTGTGATCTCTAAGCCCCTGTTTAATTAAGTGAAAGATGTTTAGTGGGGCAAGGCATTGTATTAGCTATTAAATTATCTCTTTGGCTGGCACTGAAGTGGATAAAATGTTGAGTACTCCTTGTGCCAAGACACTTTTTGAAGCATGAAGGGATCTGCAGGTAATCTGTCATTTAGTGCCCTCCCCATTTACCACACTTACTAAAGATGCATTTGAAATAATACTTATAAACTGAGATCTTCATCCCTAACTAAAAGTGGTTTTCTGTGTAGGTAATTTTTCTTCTATCACAGTTATAAAGAATTTTCTGTTTGATATTTTGCTTTTCTTGTAACAGCTTGCAGCTTTGAGAAATGAAATAGAAATCAGGATGCGAAATAGTGTGAAAGAAGGGTGCACTGTTAGCACTGAGGTAAGACTTTTCAAATATTTAATGGTAAATATCTGTATGTGTATATGTTTTGAAAGTATTCTTCAACAGAGGGATTGTGATGAATCCAGTCTGCATATACTTTGTGTTTTGCAGTATACAAGGTGTATTTGGACTGTTAAAATCAGTTTCGTACAAGAGTACTGCATTTATACTTGCATTAAAAGTTGTACTTCCTATTTAAAATGACGGATTGTTGCTGTATAAAACATATGTGTGTAAATATGTGTTCATATAGTTTCATAGTGTTTGTCTATGTAAGTATATTCAAACTAAATGGTGTATAAACTTCTAATTTCAATTTTATTTCACAGACCATCTCCTTAAGTGTGAAAGGTCCTGGTTTGCAGAGAATGGTATTGGTTGATTTACCTGGAGTCATTAGTGTGAGTATGCAATAATTTTAAAAATGATGACATGTAAATGAAGTAGTGTTATTGATGAGAACATTAGCCATTGGGGATTTTTTAACATGTTTTTTTCTTTGTTTTTCTTTAAATATTTATCTCCATATGCATATTGAAGACTGTGACATCTGGTATGGCTCCAGATACAAAGGAAACTATCTTTAGCATCAGCAAAGCCTACATGCAGAATCCTAATGCCATCATCCTCTGTATTCAAGGTACTAAGAGTCTAAACAATTATCCACTTGTATTTTTAATCATGGTTCATATGTTACTCTGGAGTCTGTTCTGATGGTATTTTTCCTTTTGTGATAATTTGTGTAGTGTACAAAACAGCATGCTGTGGAATGTCTGTTGATAAATTAAGGCAATCTGTGCAAAATTTGTGGCAACAGCAACTTTTAGCTAAGGGTTTTTGTAGCGTTAAAGAAAAATGGTGGTGATAATAAAATTCATGTTTTTCACAGAAGTGTTTTTGGAGGTAGCATGCAATAATATTGAATATAATATAATGTTGAATATTTTGAGTAAGCTGGTACTTCTTGAAAACTTAGAGAACTACAATAAACTGCTTTGTTTTGATTCTGGGAACAAAGCAATTTTTCCACTACGTGTATCCAAAAAATGGAACATAAGTCTACTTTTATGGGGTTAAATTTGTAACATGAAACTTGATGATGGCTGCTGTGTTTTCAGTACTGTTAGATTACACAGTCCCTAAAATAAACTTTGTATTTATTTTAGATGGGTCAGTGGATGCAGAACGCAGTATCGTCACAGACTTAGTCAGCCAAATGGATCCCCAAGGCAAAAGGACAATATTTGTGTTGACTAAGGTTGATCTTGCAGAGAAAAATGTGGCCAGTCCAAACAGGGTGAGTCCAAAGAGGTGAAACTCTTTTTCTCTTATTGTGCTGGCTGAAGTCACACATGGTAAAATAGTTGTGATGCTGGCAGAGATATTGGACCTCACCTGCCTATTCTAGATGGTTTTGAGTGCTTATTCTCTATTGAGTTTGATGATTTTTTTGGTAGTTGTTGTTTTAATCTCTCTCAGGCCTTGCTTTTAGTGATCAGCTATGGGACTTCTGTCTCAGCTTGCTGTAATACTATGAAGGTGACCTGAGCAAGTTCCATTTCCCAGAAAGGCTAAGGATATTCTGATATAGGCATTTTTGTTGTGTTTTGTGTTCTGCTGTGTTATGCCTTATTAGATTTATGCCTTTATTTTTTTTATTTGTTTTGTTTTCAATCTCAGTAGTGCTCATAGTCCCATGACAAACTGCCTCCTGCTGTAGTCTATGCACAGCTATGACTAGATCTGGCCTTAAAACTGTGGAATATCTCTGTGCAAAGTAATTGATGGGTTTTCTTAATCCTTTATTTTCATAGATCCAGCAAATCATTGAAGGCAAACTCTTCCCAATGAAGGCTTTGGGTTATTTTGCAGTTGTTACTGGAAAAGGTAAAGAGAGCTCTAGCTCTGCTTATTTTGTCCTTGGTAGCCCAGAAAGCTGTCTGAATGGAACTGTTGCAGCACTCTTTTCTTTTTGCAGGAAACAGCAGTGAAAGCATTGAATCCATTAAAGAATATGAAGAGGAATTTTTTCAAAATTCAAAGCTTTTAAAGTATGTTGCTATTTTATCCTTTCTGTTAAAATGAGCTTGTGTTGGTAAATTGCTAGCATCAGTTTTTCTTGTGGAATTTAAAAGGATTGCAATGTGGAAGCACTAATTGAGATTTAATATGCTTAAATTAAGTATCATGTTGAGGTGACCAATTTAGCTTGGTTTCCTAATGCTTGCTGTAAGTCAGTGGAGACAGACAGGCATCTTCAGGCAGCAGCTGATTCCACTGCAGTTCTGGGCCACTCTTCCAAGGTTTGTGTCTCTCCATCAGCCCTACAAGAGCTAAGTTTCAGCTTGTCTAAGCACTTAGAGCTGAGAGGAGTAAATCGAGCCCAAAAGTGAGTGTTAGTGCCTCTAAATGTCAGTTGTCTTGGTGTGACCATGTCGTATTCAAAGGGTTGGTTTGTGTGTTCTGAGGAAGGCTCACTGAGTGGAGTTTTGATTTCACAGGCTGGTGTTCTTCAGGAAAGTACAGTACATGATCTTTGGGACTGTGGTACCTGCACTGCAACCTCTAGAATAAAAACTTATTTAGGGTGGGGCTTTTTGTTCCTATGTTTTCTTTTGGGGCTTTTTCTCCTTGCTTTGGTGATGATCTACACTGAGTATTTTAGAGGAAGAGACTGGAATTTGGGTTAGGTGCACGGTCACATTGTTATTTTCTGCTCTGAGAAGCAAAGCTTTATTCTAGAGAGCAGAAAATGGGGGCTGAAAGCATGGGTATGCAGAGAACTTCCTTTGGCTATCCTTCTTTACAGGACAAGTATGCTGAAAGCACATCAGGTAACAACCAAGAACCTAAGTCTTGCTGTGTCAGACTGCTTTTGGAAAATGGT
The DNA here is from genome assembly GCF_047830755.1 of Zonotrichia albicollis. Taxonomy (NCBI): domain Eukaryota; kingdom Metazoa; phylum Chordata; class Aves; order Passeriformes; family Passerellidae; genus Zonotrichia; species Zonotrichia albicollis. Next base: position 30,479,184 of record NC_133827.1, on the reverse strand, counting down.
GAGAGAGTCTGTGGAGCAGCAGGCAGATGCTTTTAAAGGTAAACATGTTTTGAAAAAAAAGGAACTAGCAACTTGCTATCAAACAGTTATTTCTTCCATATGCATATAATGTTTTACCAGCATGCTTGGGCAATTGTTTCATACATTTTTTATTATCAGCATTTCCCATTAATTGGTAATTGCCCCAGGTAATTTCTAGAAAAGAACCAAAAATGTAATTTATGTTGCAAAGTACTACTTGCTCTAAAAACCAAAGGAGTAAAAAAGTATGAAGCACAAAAATCAAGTTTTTTTTTTTTTTTTTGTGAGCAAAATACAGTTCTTCCACTGGATTAAGATGTTTAAAATGGCTTCCTGGTACTATCTGGTCAGCCAGGGCAGGGCTGATGTGTGCAGAGCTGGAAGCTGAATGACTCCTCTGTGCTTTTTTAATGCATGAATTCTGCAATTTGTACATAGAGTATCTTGGCATAGACAGAAAAAAATTCTGCTCATTTGCAGACACATTAAAGTTCTTGGAGAGTTTTTCATAAGCAACATTTGTGGTGGTTTTAAAACCTTCTAAGGTAGTCATGAAGTGCTCATAGACAAATAAAAGAACAAGGCTCTGTTTCTGATTTTTGCAGCCACACGTTTCAATCTGGAGACGGAATGGAAGAACAATTACCCCCGGCTGCGAGAGCTTGACAGGGTAAATTACACTGCTGCTATTACTGTGTGCTGCTAAGGGTTGAAGACTAAGAATCTAAATTTATGCCTTTTAATTTCATTTGTAAAGATTTCTTAAAGTTAACACAAAGTACTGACATTTCAAAATGTTAGGACAGGGTAAATTATTGTAGGGGAAGGAAATACTGTTGCTCAGAATTGTGATGCTTCAGCACTTAAGTCCTTCACTCTTCTAGTATACAGTTACCTGACTTAACTTGCCCCCAGGGATAGGTCAGTGTTTCATTGTGATCATGACAGAACTGGCAAAGAGAAGTTACATTCCCTGGTCTATCAGACAGAGTAAGAAAACAATTGGGATCTCATTTTGTAATTCTTTTATAGAGATTGTGAATATTGAAATGCCATGCCTGGACAAAGGCATGGCAAGAGATGGGAGGGAAGATGTATGGTAAACCAGGACAGCTGATGATATGCACACACATTGTTCAGAACGTGACCAGGAGGTATCATTTGATGCTTAAAGGCCTTAAAGAAAAAGTTTTGGATTTTTTTACTTTTTGCATGGAGACATGATCAAACTACACTTAATCTTATTTCCTTTTGCACAGAATGAACTGTTTGAGAAAGCAAAGAATGAGATTCTTGATGAAGTCATAAGTTTGACTCAGGTCACCCCAAAGCACTGGTACAGTAATTTTTTTTTTCCCATTATTTACTAGGAGAAGTTTGCCTTTAAAATAGAGTTCTAGAAAACAACATTATCAGCTATAAGTAAGAAAATGTTTTTCTTGGACAATGTATTGGGTTCCTGTGATCTGCAATCTTGTTTTCTGTGTTCCTAACAAATTGAATGCACACCTATTAGTCACTTGTGTATACTGGAAACTATCAATAATTCTCATTTTAGGGAGGAGATGCTTGAGAAAACTTTATGGGAAAGGGTATCTACTCATGTCATTGAGAACATATACCTGCCAGCAGCACAGACTGCAAACTCAGGGACATTTAACACCACTGTGGACATCAAACTGAAGCAGTGGACTGACAAGCAACTGCCTAATAAAGCAGTAGAGGTGAGAATTTAGTTATTTAAATTAAAAAATAAAATTAGAACTTAATTAAAATGTAAAATGAAAGCATAACTCCAGAGAAGTAAGATGATGTTTGAGTGGCTGAACTGCAGTTCTTTTAACTAGCTTACATGTCGGAAAAGGCTGGCAATATCTTACTGTCCCACAATCAAAAACGTTGTATTTTCTCTTCTGGTGAATTTTATCTGTTAAAGAAGAAAAGCCAAACCTGTTTTTGCAAGGTCAACAAACCCCTCAAGTAGGTGTATTCACATTTAATAGATTTATGCAAGTTTAACAGAATTCTGCTTGCTACAATACAGTGAAGCAAAGTTTAATGTTGCTTTTATTAGCAGTGGATAAGGCAGCAAAAGAAAAGTCTGTGATTTATGTTTGTGTGGGTTTTTTTGGAAAGTCTCCAGATTTTCATACTTGAAAGAATTGTAGTAAATGTGCCTTTATCAGGTGGTGTATGGTGTAATGGTCCATTTCAGGAGAAATTGTTTGCTAACTTTCCAGGTGGCATGGGAGACTTTGCAAGAAGAATTTTCCCGTTTCATGACAGAAAAAAAAGGAAAAGAGCATGATGATATCTTTGATAAACTGAAGCAAGCTGTCAAGGAAGAAACTATTAAGAGGCATAAATGGAATGAGAGAGCGGAGGATAGCCTGGTATAATGCAGTGGGCTTTTTGCCTTGAAATGTTTTTATTAGAGTTGAATAATCAGTATTTTTGCATTCTTATGCTGTAATCATAGAATGATTGTTTTTGTGTCCATCTCACCTTTTCTAAATGATGTTTTAATTCAGTGTTCCCCATTTCATTATTATATTTTATTAGTTATTGCCCTAAATTAGTTATTACCATAAATAGTATCTAATAAAACTGTTTTGGTTCGTTCATGAATGTCCTCCATAATCCACTGGCTGCACTAGGGCAGCCTGGTGAGAATTGTTTGGCATCAGCTTATTTGTTCTGTTCAGTGTAGCCCTATAAAATAACACCATTTCATTTCCATCTTTATAGATTCTGTAATCCAGAGGGATTTCATACCTTTTGCTTTATTTTTTCCATTATTTATGCAGGCTGTAGAAAAGAATCAGAGGCACACGAAAATAATTTTGGCAGTGCTTTGAAAGGTGCATCTTGAATCTCTTGTGTGTGCCCAATAGAATCTGTTTTATCAGCCATTAAAAATGAAAAGAATACTAGAAATGGGTTATTAACTGAATCCTGAAGGAATGATTGCTGTGTGCTGAAGTGACATTGTGCATTGCAGCGGGTGATCCAGCACAATGCCTTAGAAGATCGGTCCATATCTGACAAGCAGCAGTGGGATGCAGCCATTCATTTCATGGAAGAGACGCTCCAGAGTCGGCTCAAAGACAGTGAGTGGTGTCATCTATTCCACTCTTCTTCTCCTTTTAATCTGAGCCAGTCTTGAGCTAGCTCACTTCACTGAAGGGCAGCCTTCATATCACCCAACTGACAAAGTGGTGACTGCTTGCAGTGGGACTGATACTGAAATATTTAGCAAAATGCAGCCTGAAAACTCTCATACTCTTGCTCTTAAAATGAGGCAACTGAATAAGAAGCAGTAGAGATCTATAAAGTCAAAAAAAATGGTCTAAATGCACATGTAAGAGGACAGGATAAATTCAGGGAAAATAGTTGGTCTGTTTATGGTTTCTAACATAATCAGTTTTGATGCAAGTTGCAGCCAAGGTAAGATTTCAGGGTTTTTTAGTGCATGATTTGGAACCAGGAGGGTGATCTCAGTAGAGGGTTGTGTTTTTTATGTACTTCTTGAACTATCTACTGGTTGGAAGTAATTTTTAAATTTTAGTAAAATACATCAACCATTGCTTGAAGTAAAACACACCTGATTTAACTCAGTGTAGTGTATTTTATGTTCTTCAACATTAAATGTTCATTCTTGTTCACATACCTAATTTTGAAAGTTTAAATTTGGCTGATTGCATATATTTTGTTTGATGGTTAATATCATACCTCCTTTTCCAGCTGAATCTGTTATTGAAGATATGGTGGGTCCAGACTGGAAAAAAAGATGGTTGCACTGGGTAGGCCGCACCAAAGAACAGGTAAAAGGAAAAAAATATAAAGAATTTACAGTTCACTACCTTTACAAAACTTTGATTATTACTCAATAAATTTTCAAAACTACCAATTCATTTCACACTATTTAGATGACTTCAAAAAAAGCCTCACTTGTCATTGTTTTAAATAGCATGGAGAATTTAGTATACATTTCCATGCTCCATCTACAGAGTGACTTGTAAACTGTTTTCCTTTTTTCAGCTGAATTACATCTTTGCTATTATGCCATTGACCTGTGTATTGAAGTTCTTACAGTAGAAAGAAAGCAATGTAAGCAGGTGGAAACTGGGCTGTTCTCTTCTATACTTTCCATGCCTGCCTTCTGAACAGAAGTCACATGCAGTTTCCTGTCATGCTCTACTTGGATTTAATTAATATGTGATAGCATTATCATTTGCATTGTAATCACAGTTGTATCTTCTGACAGGCCCTATTCATCATAGGATCTCCTCTCATTTGCTCATAGCTTTTCGAAATTTCCTTTGAATTTTAATTGCACCTTTTGTTCAATGCCCAGAGATGACATGGTTTTTATATTACTTTTCCTAGATGTTTCTCAAACTGATTCATACATTAAAGAAGTAAGCAGAATTTAAAGGGATAGAGTAGGAAGTAATTGTTTTGCAGAAAAGAGTTTTACAGTCAGTTAGATGCAGCCAGCTATTGGAGCATGGTAGTGACTTCAGCCTATATTAGTTGGTTTTTATGAGCAGCAGCTTAAAGGTATGAACCCATGGAGAGGTCCTGGTAGCTAATAGTCAAAAATTACAATTTTAAGCAGTGTCACAAGTGATACATGAATGTGAAACTCTGCTAGCAGATACTCATCTAGGGGAAAGGGGGCTAACACCAATGATTTTTTTTCCACCTTTCTATTCTTGTTCTGCATTTCTGTGTATAATGAAAAGGGAAAAAAATTAAATTGACAGTGAATTATCCATTAAAAATGCTATATTTGATGTATCTTTGCACAAATTCCTTTTGAAGTAACTTAAAAGTAATAGTTAATAGTGTCAGAGGTTTTTCCTGCCCTGGCTTGTTAAGCAGATAGAGTGTTTAGTGGGGAGGTGCTGATGATCTCTGTGTCGCTAATAATAAATGCCAACTAATCATTCCTATCCTAGAATATTCGTAATGAAACAAAAAATGAACTTGAGAAATTAATCAAGTGCAATGAAGATCATCCAGCTTATCTGGCAAATGATGAAGTAACGACTGTCAGAAAGAATCTGGAAGCAAGAGGAGTAGCAGTGGATCCATGTCTGGTGAGATGCAGATTTGTAACAAGACACATGGAAGCCCCCTGTGAACATTTGAATGTTTTCTAGATGCCAAAGAAAAGATTTCATCTGAATACTGAGTTTGTAATGCAGATGTTTCCAAACAAATCACTAAGTGGCTGCTTGCACGCAATTCACACACTTGTGTTGGCTGGCAGACAAAGGCTGTGCAGCACTTTGGAATCTGTCCCTTTAGACTGGAATCAGAATCTGCTGAGCAGACTTTCTTGCCTACATTGTAACAAAACTTGTTAGAAATTATTGTTCAGATGTAATCAAGGCCTTTGTGAGCAAGTTACAGTAAAAACATACTGTGTATCCTACAGCTTTCAGTGTGGTTGTATGTGAAGTTTACAGTCCACTGGTACAATGAAGAGAGAGAAATTTTTAAAAAAATACTTAGAAAAAGGCAGGATTCTTTTAGAGTGTCCTGAGGGATTGTATTGTACATCTGAAATGTTCTGGAAAATTACATATCTCATTGCAGTGAAAGGCCCTGAAAGGTAATTAGACCTCTTGTCTCATTAAATGTGAGATTTTAAATAAATGAGAATTCAGACATTAATAAGTAATAGATGTAGATTTTCTATAGCAGTGATTTATTTTCTGCAATAACTTTGGCTACCTTTGCACCATTAATACATGCACTTCTTCTAGGAAGAAGAGTTGTAATATCTGCTGCTCCTTTCCTATACAGCACTTAGCATTTTTTATAAAGGTCATAGTAGTGATCCACATCTTCTACATGAGGAGGCTGAGTGCAAACTGAGGTTTATCTAGCTAAGCAACTGATTTTCTTAATTATGTTTTATGGGTTTTCCAGAGAGGCATCTTGATACACATGTTTAATTTTGAAGAATTGAAACATAATAAACCTAATCAAGAAAAGTTATAAATGTTTGTTTACATAAGACCCATTAAATATTTCTCTAAGCTTTAATCTGGTTTAATTGGTAAATTAATGGGTACAACTCAAAAATGTGTTCTCAGTGTGAATGTAAAGAATGTTTTCTAGTATATAATTTAAACGTGTTTTGGCCAGAAACTGTATTTTTAAGCATTCAGTTATGTTCATGGAAGAGTAGGTTTTTAAATTGACAAGTCATCTGTAGTGTTTGCCAAGTGTAACTAACAGATTAATCTTATCCCAGTTGCAGACAAATTGCTGGGAAATATTTAGATGCATGTTACATGATAGGAACAGTAGAATTTGGAGTTACATTATAAAATTAAATGCAATCATTAATCTAAGCACGATAGTGAGTGTATGTATTTATTTATTTAGTCAAATTTAAATACTCTTTTCCTAGATTAAAGACACATGGCATCAGATTTATAGAAGATACTTCCTGAAGTCTGCTTTGAGCCACTGCAATCTATGTCGAAGAGGCTTCTATTATTATCAGAGGCATTTTGTGGACTCAGAGGTAAATTAAAGAACTGATATTCTTCATCTATACTGGTGTTTTGCCTTAATATTTCTATTTCAGCTGAAAAAAGAATCTAAAAGTACTTTAAAGTAGCCTGATCAGATAGCTGGTGATCTCAGATACGTTTTACACGAGGCTTGTAATGGTTAAAATGCCATCCTGGTGGTAATTATGTAAAACGACCACTAGGTATCAGCCATGACCTAAACATCTGTTTCTAATCTTTGTGTATTGAAAATGCACTGTTAAAACCAGTAGTGTACAGCTGTTGATATGTTTTTGATAGCCATTTCTCCTGCTTTCCCATTGATAGTTATTTGCTTCACTTATACAAAAAAATTTAGAAAACATCCCGATGGATTTATAGGAAAACTATGGTCAGTAAATGTTTATCGTTAATGCTTGGAACCATGTGTGATCAATGGGGAAAAAAATGAACAGCTATGAAGTTTCCAAACAGGTCTTTATAAATAACTTTTCCGGTTTTGTGAACCCGAGCTTGTGCAAGAAATGACAGTATGGATCAAATCACTCAAAGAATACACTATTTTCTTACCATGATATTTGAAATCAAAGAGAAATTGATGGAAAGATAGAGGTCCTCACTTTTTCTCATAATAAGCCATGAAGCCAGAAATATTTGTTACTTTAGAAGTACCTTTGCCTGTAAGAGATAAGAGAGGAGAAGATCACAATATGGAGAGCTCCCTCTTTATGACACTTAAACTCCTATTCATGTTCCTGTCTTTTTTAAGGTGTCCTAGTGTGAACCTAATGCTTCCTCCTGCCATCCTTGCAGGTGTAGAAACTGTCTCTTCTGTTGTTAACAAATACAGCTCTTGGCCCAGCCCTGTCTTCAGAAGCATTTGTCATGGAGGGAGGCACAGCCTGGAGCTCAGCTGTTGTCTCTCAGTGAATTTGCTACCAGCAGTGGTGTTCCAGTGAGCATTAGGTTACACTCCCCAGCCTGCATAAAGTGTGTGCAAATTGTTTTTTTGCCATGATACAGCTCTTTCTGTTGAAAATAGCAGACATGAAGGTGATGCAGTGCATTAAATAAGGCTGATGTGGTTCCTGTGAAGTATTTTTGATGTGTTTCTTTGTTATCTACACCAGTAATTCTGTGGGATTTTTGTGCAAGGTCTGGATATATATACATGAGGTTACAGTTGCTGCTAAAAGTGTCAAGGGATTCTTGTGTGTGTAGGCTGTTGAGTGGACACCAGGGGTCTGACCCCACAATTCTGTCATTCCAGCTCGAATGTAATGACATCGTGCTCTTCTGGCGGATACAGCGAATGCTGGCCATCACAGCAAACACCCTGAGGCAGCAGCTCACCAACACTGAAGGTAGGGCTCACTCACTGGAAGGACTTGAAACAAAAAATTATCTCCTTCTAAAGAAGTCATCCAATAATAATTTTGCTTAGAGGGGAAATACCCTTTGAAGTTTAAAAATCTATTTCAAAGAATTTCCATTCTGAATGGCCCAAAGAAGGAGCTTCTGTGTTCAGAAGTTTGCCTTTTCTCCTATCAGGTTAAGAAGTATGGTAACATATATTGTATCTCCAATAGATCTTCCCAAAATCCTGTCCTTAGGTCTTTGGAGTTGCAAAAGTGTTGCCCCTCACTTTTTTTGGTTGCTTTGTTGTTTTGGTTTTTTACAGTAAGGCGCTTGGAGAAGAATGTAAAGGAAGTGCTTGAAGATTTTGCTGAAGACAATGAAAAGAAGGTGATGCTTCTAACTGGCAAGAGAGTCCAGCTTGCAGAAGATCTCAGTAAGTACACACTCTACAGTGTTTTGGAATGAGCTTGAAATGAAGGAAATTTTGCCACTGTCCTTGAGAATATTCAGCGTGATGTGGGTTGTTCATGTTCTGGCATTTATTTAATATCATACAGATTTTTTCTTAAATATGGTCAGATTATACTGATTCTAAGGTGAACATAGATAGTATAGTGTGATAATATAATTTACACTAGATGTAACTTCACTTATATAAATATATTGAAAAAGGGTGGTTAAAACAGAGTAATATTTAAAGGGAGATTCCCCTTCCAGAGGGATTACAGTAATTTAATGCTCTGGGTAACTCAAAAAGTGCTCAAAAACCATAAGTGTTTTATGATTAATATAATAAAATTTTAAATAGCGAAGGTTTTTAAGGTGATGGTCTAGGCTGAGGTTGTCTCCTGTTGTCTGCCTGCACACCCAGTAGAGTTTAGACTGACTTTTAGCTGATGGACCTTGCCTTGCACACACACCATTGTTTTTTGGCAGCATTCTGCCATTCTGTGAGACTTCCACTTAAACCCCAGCTGTGCACCTGGTCTGGGAGTGGAAAAAACAGTGCTGTGCAAAAGGGAAAAGAAAAAAGCCCAGTGTTGAATGAAGTTCTTGTAGTTACATAAATACCTGCATGTTCACATCACAGGTGACCATTCTTCTTAGATATCTATTTTGTGTTTGATGTAGAAGCTAATTTTTGTCTTAAAATATGACTTGGGATATTTAATTCAGAATGAATGAATATTGTGATCGGTGTTTTTCTTTCAATTAGCAAAGTAATTAGGAAAGTTCAGGGTTCAGTAGGACAGAGAAGTCTGCAATAGGTGTTAGTTACCTAAGTATGAGGCATATTTTTCATATTTTACATCCAGAATGTAATATAAATTAAATGTTTTGCTTAAAATAAACTCAAAATCTAAGTATTTCTTTTTAATAGTGCTGATTTGGCTACACTGAAAATAATGAAAATACTTATTGGAAATATTGTTACTGAAATCCTAGTGAATCGTGTTTGTTTTCCTTTAGAAAATGTAATATTTTGGAATTGTGAATAGGAGTTTTGGTGATCTAGGGCAAATTGCCTAGGTTTTCTTGATTGATGTCTGAAACAGGTGCTATGACTGTATAATTTTCATGATAGGTACATAATTTTTCCAAACATCCTGTGTGGCTTTTGAAATCCTGTACCAACCTTTATGTAAACAGTCTTTTAGAGTAGGTAGAACGTGTTTTACAGTGTAAGAGGTTCTCCTCCTCTTTATACATGTTGAGGTAAAACGAATGGTAGCTACATAGTAGGATGGAGACTTTTTGAAGGAAAAAATGGAGGAAGTTCTCTATTTCAAGCAGTGCTGCTTGCTTTATTGCTTTGATGCTGGAAGCTGATTTTTTGGGCTTTTTCCTGCACAAACACTGATATAGAGGAAACCTTGGTGGTTTTGATTTATCCTCAAGTATTCAGTGTTTTAAAACAAAATTTAAAAACCCTAACCATGCCCATGATGTTTAAATTAACATGTCTTTATTTTGCACTGAAATTGACTTAGAATTTTGTATTGTCAACTTTGCTTTTCCCCAGCCTCAGTAATAGGCTCCCATTTCAAAGCAGTGGCAGCTGAGGTCATTGTTTTGTAAACAAAATCTCGACCTGTAGGAGCAGCCTGTGTGTGTTCATAACCTGAGGTGTCAGTGCCCTGGTATAAATGCTTGAAGTGTGTAGTTTTCATTTCATAAATTACTGTGTAGCAAAAACATGTCACTGCGCTGTATTTCTTTAAATTCAGGAGGTCACAGATCCCCCACACATTATTCTAAAGAAATAATTGTTACACAATGCAAAACAATGTATGATGACATGTTCTGCTTTATTGTACCTGTGGGAAGATTTTAGAACTACCACGGCGTAGCTCTGTACTCTGATCAGCTGTGTTCTGTCTGCATGCTTTTATTGCTAAGTGATTTTTATGGGAATATGACTGGAAAAGGGGGGTTCTTTGCATTTCCCTTGGTGAATAGAATGCTTTTCTATGGTGCTGAGGATTGTTTTATACCCCTGAGATAGATTTTGATAGAGCACTGAACTCTCAGAGAGCTGTAATTTCATTCTAGTAGCACTTTGTAAAGTTCAAGACTCTCCTAAAGGAAAAAATCCTGACTCTTGTGCCACACTTTCATAAAGTATTGGTATTTTAATTAGGAAGGGCAGAGATCTCCTGAGCCACAAAGTGCAGTCTCTCTGTTCTATGCAGCTGTGTTTATATAACCCAGCTGATTCGAATATCTGGAGCTCTGTCCTCAAATCAGTTACTTGTTGGGGCTCTCTATTGACACTGAAAACATGTTCCAGGATGTCATTCTTCTGGTGGTTACAAATAGACTTCTAATTTCCAGTCTAAATTTGTAAATAGGGGGCTGGGATTCATTTCCTGATTAGAAACTCTACTTGCAAATGTAAATTATTTATATACCTGAGGCTGGGATGACTTCTGTTGATGGTGATTATATGGGAACACTGTCTCACTGCTGTTTTATCAGTCTTTTAGTGGTGAAGCACTGAAAGTGTTTTATTGTTTATTCAGGATACTGGTTAATGGCTATTACTCACCTGGGTGACTGAGTCTCTTGATGAGAGCTCACACAGGACTCAAAACTTACTTGAGCAGGTTTTGTTGTCTGTGTTCTACAACCTTGAATGGTACTTTAGTCCTATATAAGAATATTCCTTATATGACATTTATGCCCTGAATCTTGCTGCTTCTCACTGTTAATATCTCAAGTTTTATTTTGGGTATTTTAAAGAGTAAACAGAACAAATTATTAATTTTTTAATGTACTGAAGAATGCCTTTCTTCAAAAGTATGCTTTGCATGTAACATAAATATACTCCTTAACATAAATATCATCATGATACTTGTACCAGTGAATGGTCACTAAGTTTATGGCAATAAAGAAGCCCTAGAATTAGGGTCCTTTGGGAAGAAAGGATCATGAGGTGCAAAAAGGGGCAGAGGAAAGTATGAACAGCTGAATTGGGAAAATTGAATTCAAAAATGTCCTAAAATGCAATCACTCTATGAGAATGCTTGCACTGAAAGATACACCTGTGGTTGATGTGTCCCAGAGTCCTGACCCTGGCAGCGAGCAGCCGTGGGAACAGCATAAGCACACAGTAGTTCTTGCCTGTTGTGCTCTCACAGCAGCCCAGTCTGTGGTTCCAAGATTTCCTAATCCTGAGGTAATATCTTTGTGATTAATAGGCATTCATGGAGGTTTTTTTTTCCTCCTGTGAATTTCTCTAATTGCTTTTTGAACTCATGTAAACTTTGGCATCTGCAACATCCTGTGGCAATTAGTTCCAGGGTTCAACTACACATTGTGAGAAAAAGTACTTCCTTTTGTTTGTTTCTGAGCCACCTGCCAGTTTCATTTGGTTCTCCTTAATTCTTGCACTGTGAAAAACATTCAGTAATCTTTTTCTTTTCATTTTTTTTGCCATTCATGACTTCACAGACGTGTACGCTACCTGCACTTGATGTTCTTTTCTCTGACTTGAAAAGTTCTCATGGTGTAGCTGCTCTTTGCATGGACATTTTTTCCTGGTTTCAATCAGCCTTGCCACTCTTCTCCTCTTTCTTAGTTCCACTAAACCCTTTTTGAGGTGAAAGAGCAGACCTTGCACAAAATATTTGAAATGTATCTACATTATGGATTTATATACCTGTGTTATGATGCTTTCTGGGTTTTATTCTGGTCTTTTTACAGCAATTCCTTGTAGTCTTATTTCCTCTTTTGCCAGTTACTGAACAGTGAGCTGATGCTGCAGTGATCTATCTGCTACAACTCCAAAGTTCTTGTGTGAAAAGTAACAGCCATGATATTTTGCTTTTCTTGTCATGTTTTAAAACTGTAGGTACAGCTGAGACGTGTTCATTGTTTTTTTATTATGAGGATTCAGAAACGAGTAATTTGCTATCTGTCTCTTACATGTCTGAGTACTGTAGGCTTATTCAGCAGTTAGTAGGCACCTATTTAATGCAGTTTTTCACCACCTCCTTCATAACTCTGGAGGATTATTTTTATTGAAGTTCTTCACCAAAGTTGTCAGCCATTTGGGAAACATAGCCCTGACTTGGATAGCTTCACCTGAAATAGGAGGAATTAAATTTACTTTCCAGTTGGCACCTGCATCTTGATTGTGCTCATTGCTGACGGACAAAATACTTTGATTTGAAATTTATATTTCACACAGCTAAGTATTTGCTTAGCTATATCAGTATCTTAAATACACTGAGTTCCATAAGAAGTAAAATGGGATAGAAGGAGAGCTGAAAGTACAATGGTAAAAAATTAGTATTTTAAAAGAAGAATTTCACAGAAAAGCCTCTTGGCAAGACTGTCCTGTTTGTATTGCAGGCTTTAAGGCACTGCTTTGGGCTGGAGGGAAAATCTAATGATGGCAAGTCAGTCCCTTCAAATTCCTGCAGCTGTTACACACAAGTGTGTGCACCTCTACACAAATCTTTTCCATTTGCTCTTTGTGTTGGATAGTAATTACCCTTTATTTCTACGGTACCTTTGAAAATGGATGAGTCAATATATATTCTTCAATTTTATCAGTGAACATTTGCAGTATTTGCAAATTCCTGTGTTTTCTCCTGTTATTGTGTTTAACTTTTCCAAAGTGAATGATATTGAATATTCCTGCAGGCTGCCTCTGAAGTTACTGAAGGTTTTAAATATTCTGTGTATTTTAAAATGGCACTTGGTTGGTTATTTGTAAAAGACAATAATTTGAAGTCACACCTTCCCTAGAACTGTATTAATTATGTTCTTCAGTATTGGGTTATAGGAAGATAATACCTAGGTGAAAGACTTCAACATCAATAATGTATTTTCTACTGTTTTATTTTTAACACAAATGACAGACTAGTAATTTCAGCGGAAATACCTGATAGCACGTGGATAACATGGGAATTATTGAAAAAGTTGAGTTCCCAGTAAAACACTTGGCAGAAGCATCTCACAGATTGCAGGATGTGCCGGCCGTGCTGTTTCCCCGCGGGCCGGAGCAGCTGGGGCGAGCTCAGGCGGTGCCGGTGCCGAGCGCGGGGTGGCGCTGAGCGGCCGCGGAGGGAGCGCGGGGATCCTTTCGGTGCTCCCTCTCGGTGCTCCCTCCCCTCGGTGCTCCCTCCCCTCGGTGCTCCCTCCCCTCGGTGCTCCCTCCTCTCGGTGCTCCCCTCCTCCCGGTGCTCCCCCCTCTCGGTGCTCCCCTCCTCTCGGTGCTCCCCTCCTGGTGCTCCCCCCTCTCGGTGCTCCCCTCCTCTCGGTGCTCCCTCCTCTCGGTGCTCCCCCCTCTCGGTGCTCCCCTCCTCTCGGTGCTCCCTCCTCTCGGTGCTCCCCTCCCCGGGCTTCCCTCCCGGAGCTCCACTCCCGCCGCCGGCAGGAAGATGCGCTTGCCTGTCCCTGATCCCCCTTGTTCTTCACTCCCCCTCGGGGTTTTCTGGTTTATTTGTATGACATGTAATTTATGAAGATTGTAAAGGACGGTCATTTTTTTTTTTCCTCAGCGTCACATTTCTGGTTAGCAACTGCGTGGAAAGTACTACTTTAGTAAGCTTTATTAAGACAAGACTGTTAGGAATTAAATCCTTTAATTATTTCAGAAAGGAAGTGGATCTTCAGTGTCTTATCCTAAAGCTAAGTGCCATCTCTGCCTATTGCAGTAGCACCTAAAGCCTGCTAGGTGGTGCACATAGATGTTGAATGCTTCAGGTGAATCCAAGCTTCAGGCAGGCAGCCGGAGCTCTGCCATTCACTTCACTAGACTTGAAATCTCACAGACCCAAACGAAATACATATGTCCTATCTCCATTTATTTCTTCTCCTTTTAGTCCTTTTGGACAGCAAAACTATGAATGTTGCAAAGCCATGGGATAAACAAAACATAGTACATGCAAAGCATCTTTCCTAGGTCAGCATACTATTCATCCAATATCCTGTGTCCTCACAAGTTGGAAAAGAAAACCCACTTCTTCACCAAATTATAAGTAAAACCATGTGCATGGGAGAGTCATTGGCAGGAGGTGGGAATGCCTGTGGAAACTTGATTCTGAAATTGCTAGGAATGAATGTGAATGGATCAGCCTCCAAGTTCATTTGTCAGTAATGTTGACACCTGTACAGGTGTCGTGGGCTAGCTGAGACTTTGTTCTGCACAAAAGCTTTTTGAAACATTTGAGGAGTAAGCCCTCACATGAAGAAAATACAGCTTAGGGCCATTTGTTGCAATTCTGTCATACGTTTGTAAGCTATGAAATGTAATAGTTTGCAGAACTTAATTATTTTCTTGTAAAGACTAAAACATATAAAAACTAAGCAAACCAGAGTTACAGTGAAATACTTTCAAGTTTTATATCTAAAGTCATTGCTTTGCAGTCACAGCATTAAATTTTTTATTTACTTTTTCTGTTGTTGAATGTAAGCCATTTGCCAACTTGGAGCATGAATGATTTAATATCATATAGTCATATAATAAACTTGCCATTTTAATGGAGTTAGAAAGCTAAGGTTGGCACTTCCACATGCAAGTTGCTGACTCAGGACCTGAAGTTCCTGTGATTTGGCTACGCTGAGTGGGTTCTGTTGTGTCTGTTCTGTGTAACAAACTGGTTTTCATCCAAGTGAGTCCCCTTTTTTGTTATGCATTTATTCAAAGTTGGGGATAAAGTCTGTGAAGAGTACTTTGCATATAATTATTTGCTCCATGGTTACATTTTTTCTTTCATTGCTGTTAGCTGTAGAACACAAATGTTGTGTGAAAGTAATTCTATACTGTGGTCATTACTGTAGCCTAATTAAATTTCAGTTCCTTCAGATGACTGCCAATCGTGTTTTGATTTGACCTCCATCCTTCATGACATTGTTGATTACATGTGCTCCTTAAAATCAGGCTTTGACTTGACTTTCTAAAGCCTTTGCTTCCATTTGCTCTTCTATTATGAGCTTTAACTTTTTTTTTAAAAGGTCATAGTGTTTCATAGGGGCAAAGCTCAGCTGTAGGGGGAAAGATCTCTCAAATAAGCAGATCATAGATAATTTTCCTGTAGAAACTAGACAAAACAGCTCAAAAGGCAGTGGTTAGTAGATCTTAGATCAGAAGCAGTATGGTTTTCAGTGTTCACAAGATACAGAAAAAAGGTATAATTTTCAAGATATTTGAAGATAGTCACCCAAATGGCACCCTTGCTGCCCAAAGACAGATATAGGAAAGAGGAAGGTATCTTAGGAAATGTAAATGGAATCTGATTAATTAGGGTTATTTTGTGCTCTTATTTCTTCCACAGTGTCTAAATATTGGAGTTTTAGAAGCTACTTAAGTAAAAATATGATTACTATCTAGTTGTAAGACACTTCCAGAGGTGTCAGCAGTCTTGCTTTAGTCTCATTCTCCTTTCCCCTGGTCATAGCAGTGAGGAGCACTCACTCACCTCATCCTGGGCTGGCAGAACATTACACCAGGAAGATGGTGTGGCCTTCTACCCAGAGATGCACAGCAGCCATTTCTCTCTGGGAATCCCCAGCTAATCTCCAACTTCTGTTAAACATGTGCAGGGAGCTGCTGTCTTTACAGTCCCCTGCCAGCAGCTTCCCTGAGGATGTTGGCATGGCCTGTGTCTTATCAGGGGCTGCTTGTCATTTAGAGCACTCTGATTTCTGCCCAAATCTCAATCAGTCACAAATTGTGGGCTGTTTCTTAACGAGTTCAGGCTTGTGCTGGTGTCCCCAGTGTGCTGGTGGCAGCATGATTCCTGTGCTCCCTTGGAGCTCTCTTGAGGTCCTGGTGCTGCATGGCACAGGAACTTGGGGGACAGTGTGCTTGGAATCAGTCTGTATGGTCGTGTCTTCGATTTCCCCCAAGTTTGAACCCAAGCGATATCTCACAGTAGACTTGCAAACTTCCTGTTAGAATGCAAATTAATTATTTTTGTATGACTATCATGTTTTTAACTCCCTGTAGATAATTTAAGAAATCGACCCAAGCAAGTGTACTTTGATGTGAAAGACTGGTTAAATGTTCAAGTTGTTTTTTTTTTTTCTCTTGAGTTTTGGGGCAGCAGCATGAAACTAATGAATTAAAACCAGAAGAATGTGTAGGATGGTCTGTGTGTCAAAGTGCAGATAAGGTAGTTCCTGCTTTGTGTCATGGCAGAAAGTGCTTTAGAAGGCTGCATCTTCTCACAGAGGGAAGTAATCCTCAAGGGAGAACATACATCACTTGCAGGCATCCTGTGATGGAGTGATGGTTTACTTAACTTAAGAATCCCAGATGACCAAAGCCTGTCTGCTGTGATTTCTTAGTTATTGATGAAGAGTTAGGCACTGATGTCCAGGTCCTAAAACGGATCCTTACAAAGTTCACCACATTTGTCACTGACTAAAAGAAGCCTATCACTTAAAGTTGACATTGAAAAATAGTGATAAACTGCTACATGAATAATGACATGTTTAATGCCTATTAGTCTTTCTCTAGACCCATGTCTCTTGTACTTCAGGGTCATTGTGGTGCTGTCTGCTGAATTTATTTTTTTCCTAAAATTTTCTGAATGATGCAAGGATCAAAACATCTAATTGGATGCTATTTTCTCTTTAGTACTGGTTCCTTGTGAGGGTACTTATTAATCAAAATTTAAGTACTTATCATGGAGAGATTTACTTATCATGGGAGATTTACTATAGGTATAAATTACAGGCTTGTAAATGGACCAGTATATGTTTTTGTTCTAAAGCAGCATGGAGCTGTGGAATGTAAAATTCCCATTTCCAAAAGCTGGAGAGGTCAGTGTCATGTATGTTGCACATTGTCAATTGTAGTAGACTCCACTTTGCCCATAGGAATGATAGCAAAGAAAAAAATAATAGAACCATTTGGATAAGGCAACTCAAATTCCTGACTATTAAACATTGTTATGATCTAAAAATTCATCTGATTGCCTTTTCATTTTCTGTCATATTCTAGAGACATTTTAACTTAAATAGTCCTGATGGCATGTTACTTCATTAACTAATTACTGAGTATGCTTTCTTTTGGGTGGAGAAACACCCCAAAATATATCAGTTATTTTCTATGTTAAAGTCTTTACAGTTTTATAGCCTTAAGGTTACAGTAGCCTTTACATAAGTAGTTTATCTTCATCACTGTGTATATCCTTTCTGCATAAGGAAAAGTTTCTCTTTTGTTACATCACTGGATATGTGAGGTAGTATTTCTGATTTGCCTCTATGCTTTTCACTATTTGCACACTGAAAAATGAGCATCACCATGTTCTGATTCATTCTAGTTTAACAGTTTAGATTTGGAAATTCAATCTTCCTGTATCTGTAAGTCTGATTCAAAATATGAGATTGTTTTATAAGGTTGTCTTGTCATTCTGCTACTGTGTTCTTTCCAGCTTTCCAGTAAGCAACATAGCTAAGTTCTGTTGAAAGACTGAGTTGTTAGAGCAGTTTTAATTAAAACAACTGAGATGGAGACAGAGGACTGAAAGATGCCCAAGTCCTACCTTGATATTGCAGACCTTGTGACTCTCATAAACTTGCAACTTAATACAGGATAATGATCACTGGTACATTAGGCTAACCTCAGTGACAGTGTAGAAATAGTTTGTGACCTCACATCACTGTTTGGTAATATTTTGTTTCCTTCTGTAGATGTGCAGGATTTCCATGAGCATGAATAGCTCATGGAAATGTGTGTTGTATAAAGTCAGTAGTCTCCATAATTGTCAGTTTTGCTTTAGCCCCATAGCTCAGTTCTGAAATGCTCTGTCAGAGACAGGATGCTTACCAGCCTGAGGACCCCAGGGATTGCTCCAGGAAGCTCAGCCAGCTTCTGTTCTGTTCCACCAAAGAGGGAAAACGTGTGGCCAAAACTGTTTTGTTAAACTGAGAGCTCTTCCAGGGAATCTGGAGCAGCTATAGATCAAGACATTGATTATTAATGTACTATTTCAACAGCACAATACATAATTCCCGTTTCTGGAGCTAAAGATCATTGTTAGTAATACTAAAATATTGTTGCAGTGTTCTGTAGCTTGCAAAAATAGCTGAAATGTTTTCAGACAAGCTGCTTCTGCCTGCTTATCTTTAGTGTGAAATAAAGGTAATACTGTTTCCTACAGGCTGCTGACAGCTTTGTTCAGGTGTGCTAGGAAGGGATTAATAATTCATATGTTAGTAATACTTGTAACAAAGTAACTTCAGTGATAGCAGCTGTGACTTGGGGTTTTTTTCTTGATTTTATTATATTTCTACATCAGGCTAAATATACAATTTGAAGGGGATCTGTTCCTATTTAATAGGTGAATTTGCCTACAACAGGGAAAACAAAACTGTATCTTTGTAGGAAACAGGGTTCTTGACGTTTTCTCCTGTTATGACCCTGCAAAAGGAGATCAAACTGGATGGAAATTCAAATGTTCTGATAGATAGCAACACATATAAAAAAACATAACATTAAAGGACAGGTACTACCATGTAGCATCAGTTGGCATCTTCATTCAGTCTAACTACTGGTAACTAATGACCATGCCAGCTACATTCTGCAAGCTTGCATTTTAAAGGCTGTATATTCTTCATGATTCATGGATTTACTATATGAACTACTATAAATTCCATTTAAACTTTTCAGGATTCTGCAGTGCTTTTATTACACTAATGAGCTAATTGTTTAAGAATCATTCACATGATTCATCCTCCTGCTCAGCCTTTTTAAAAAAAAACTTTTAGCTGCTGAAACTCTCTTGACTACCAATATTTATAGCGGTTTGACAGCAGGATGAAGAACAGCGTTTGTCTTTGTAACAGCTTAAAGAAAAGACCTTTCCAGCACCCAGCCATGCAGTTACAATCTTGACCTCTTTCTTTTGCTGGGAACATACATACAGCATACAAGCAGCACCTCCCATGTGTTTTCTTGACCCTTTGACTGTCCATTCACTTCCCATCTGTTTTGCAGCCTTAAAGGAACAGAGGGGGCCCTCTACTTATAAATCTGTCTTTGCAGCTGACAAATTATGTTCTGTCTCTTTAAGGGCAGCCTGGGTGGTTTTGCGGTTTTTTTTTCCTTCTTCCCCCTTAAAACTTTAGCTTTCCTCTCAGTCTTATCCAGAGGAAAATATGGTATGTGAACAAGAGGAAACTGGCAAAATATGTGATAGGTAGTTTCAAAGGATTTTCTAAAATTCAGCAGGACATGACCTTGCAGTGATCAGGGAATTATGGCAGTGTTTGCACAAAGCAGGAGTAAGCATGTTGCTGCAGGTAACTGTGACTGGGAAATCTCCTTTCTGAGGCATTATTTGGAGTGCCTGGGAGCGTATCTATCTATCTCATACCATTTTAACAAGAACTAAAGCTTGCACATGGCCCTTAGAAAATCAAGGAATGTGGCACAAAAGGCTGAACTCCAAAGAGATGATTCCTCCCTCCCCCCTTCTCCACCTGACTGTTCATAGGGGTTTGTACAACTATGGAGTTTGTGTTTTAGATAGCCCTAAGGTAAAAATCAGCTTTCAATAGAAAACTTTGGATTGACATCTCTAGTTTTAATGGTGTATTTCTGGGCATTGTGATGAATTCTGAATGACAGGGCTTTCCTTTTTACTAGAGGAAAGATGATGCATTCACAGCAGTAAATTCCGAATTTCTGCCTCTGTGGTTAACTAACCATAACATAGAAGTAGCACAGCAAGCAGCGAGAATGTTTATAGGCAAGGAGGGGATTAAGAAAGGAAGGAAGATGGAGAAAAAAAAAAAGGGGGAAGGGGAGAACTCAAGTCTAAACACAATCCAGAGCAAAAGGAACAACAACCATAAGCTTTCAAATATCAAAGCCATGTAAACATGAGTTGGAGACAGAAGTCACTTTAATGTAGAACAGGAGGATTTATTATAAGATATTAACACATTTTGTGGTCATTTCATACTGTAGGTTTCATCAAAGTACAAAATAAAAATGAATTTTTGTCCAGAAAGATCTTAGAATTTTTTTTGTTGCTGCAGTTGAAATTTTATATCATATGTGCACATTTGTAATTGGGAAGGGAAAGCTTTTTGATTTGCCCAAAGTACTCATGTACAAACTACTCATGTACAAATCTACTCAGACAGACATGAACATTTTTTAAATTCTGTGCTAAAACTATTGGTTCTTTACAGGTGAATATGCATTTGAATGTCTCAAAATAAATTTATCTTCAAAACCATAAGCAAGACAGGTTTTGTGGACAGAGGCCACATCTCTTAGTAAACCAATTAACACAGCTGGAAAATATAAGAAAACCTTTTCTTGCTTCTAGGAGTGTGTTTGAAATAAATCAGTAATATACTTTGCTTTTGTAATTTGTATTTCTTATTTGGGATTATTTGGCCTTACGTCAGGAGATTTGCTTGATAAGTTGCTTCAGCTGTTTCATTTTAGCACTGTTTATTGCTAGCTAAGCTTGAGTATCTCAGGCAGCAATCAGAAGGTAAACCTTCCTTGTAAGACTGAATATTTCAGGGGGGTTCCCTTCTGGCCAGGCTGTGATAGCAGGAAAAGCAAACTCTATCTGTGCCTGTGTCTTTCTGCATTCACAGTGTATTCCAAATCCTCATTACAGTTCAATTAGTCTGGTTTTGAGCCTTTTAGATTTGGGATCACAGGATTAATGGAAAGAAAATGAGCGGGTAGCAATATCATTTCATATGGAGATAAGGAGGGACTGAGCATGAATGAGGATCTCAAGACATCTGAATAAAGAATTTCCTCATTCTGTCAGTGAAGTTTTATGGGATATGGAGGGAGGATTATGGGAATATTCATGACCAGATCAAGAGGCATGATGAGTTGATGTATGAACCAGCTTATCTTTTAGGTAAACATGGGGTAAATGGGAAATAGAATGACCATTCATGGCCCCTAGGCCTGTGAATTTTACTGTTCTAAGATGGAAACAAGGGTTTAGTTACAGTTATTCTTCATTGATTTAATTTGATTTTTGATCAGTGCTTAACAGGTGCTGGAAGAATTGCTTATTTGTAACTTTAGGTCTGCATTAGAGCTAGCAAAGAGCACATCATCTTTCTAGAATCCACTGTAAGCAATATGTGTATTAAAACTTACACAGTACCTTGTAATAAGTGTATCACTTTTGTTAAAGTCCCCTTTGTGACATTGGGAGCATTGTATAAAAGAGCTTGGGTAGTTCAACCAGTTACAGAAGTAATTTGCTAGCAAGCTGAATGCTTTTAATCTGTGGTTTACTTATCCTTGGAAAAACACAGTATCACAAGACATAGAGCAATATACATCTACCCCTATTCTGCAATAAGTATTCTTACCTGAAACCCAGAAGCTTTTCTGTGTTTGGCATGCTGATAAACTTCCCTCAAAACAGAATGTACTGTAATTTACAAGTATAAATGACTGATGCCTTGATCTAAGTGTCAGTCAAAACCCTACAACTGTGGGTGCAGAGCTTGTGCATTTCACTTTCCCTGAAAGTGAAAGTTGGATAACATCTGATTCTTGAATTGTAGGAATGAATAGTTGTTCCACATAGAAAGTGACATGGTGCTGATGAAACTGTGGACAGTTACCCAGAACTGCAGGGCCTGCACTTGCACTCCTCTATTAGAATTCAATCCAAGCATTTATATTTACCATTTATTAAGATGAGTGTTGTGGAAATGCATAACCCTGCCCTCAGCCTATTTCAAAAGTGAACCAGTCCAGCAGAACTGCTTCTGTGAGCTACAGAATGGACTTGCAGAAGTGTGTTACAGGTTGCCTGGGATCTGCTGCTGCAAGAGGCTTTACCATGGCTAAAAATACAGGGCATGGCATGAATAATTGCAGCTATTTGGCACTCATTGTAGCTGTTCTTTTTTAAGAATAGCCAGCATATTATTTCAAAGTATTAAATTACCTCAAGACCTCATAATTACTACAGTTAAGTAATCATTTCAATTCAGTCCCAGTATAAAAACTAATAAAGTGCTCATAGTATGCAGTCAGTTTTAGTATACATGTTCTCTGAGCAAACACAGCTGATTCAGTATATTCTGGTGGAATACATATTTGCTATTTTGTTATTTTAATATGCCTTAATCAGAAAATTAGAATAGATTTGTTGGCACAAAACTTTTTTTAAGGGTGAAATAATAATTACAGGGTTTTGCTGATGCTATTAATTTTCAGAGCTGGAATATTTCATTAGCAAGAGGTTGAGAAAGGAAAATACTTGCATTTAATACTGCTAAATCTGCCTGCTTTCACTGGGTCTAATGGCTTGATCAATACAAAGAACACACTTGGGAAAACATGTTGCAATTAGGAAAAAAAGATGCCACAGAAAACCACTGAAAGTACAACATGAAGAGATCTCCTGAGTTGTGAGATCTCATTCCCAGTTATCACAGGCAGCTGCTGTTCATTTTGGAGAGCAGGGTCCAGGATTAATAATCTGTAAACCCAGAATCACTGTAGAATATTTGGGGTTGGAAGGGACAGTAAAGATCATCTTGTTCCAACTTCCCTGCCATGATCATAGGACTACCTTTTGTTTTTCATTGATGGCTTTCAAAGGTTCTGCTGAACTGAATCAGAATTAATTTTTTTTTAACCTGGTAAAAATCAGCTACTACTCTTTCTGAATTGCCAAGGTACAGCTTTTGCCCTCACACTGACTGTAATCTTCATTTTATATCAAAGTACCTTAAGAGAAAAAAAAAATCAGCTGAAATTCAATAAGCTGCTTTGGTGTTTTCTCTAGGACTTGAGTGTGATTCACTTCACTGTACTTGTGTTTGTAGATAAGCCCCACTGGGGAGGGCATGCTGAAGTGTTGAAAGTGTCAGAGGCTTACCCTTCATCACCTCAGAGCTGCAAGATAAAGAGAGAAGCTTGAGGTCTCTTCATACTCATGCAGGCTATTTTCCATACTTTATTTCAAATGCTCACTAAAATTCTCTAATTCTGTTAGAACAAGACTGCAGGGATTTGTTGAGTTGTTGTTATTATTATTACTCTTACTCTAAAATGGATTTTATGTTTGTTTGTGGGCTTGTCATCTTGTTAGATCAAACTTTCAGTTCCCATATCTACATTAGTGTTCTCTTTAGAAGTAATTTTTTCTACTTTTGCTTACATATCCCATTTAAAGCTAATTGTTTTATTTTTCGTTTTGTTTTGCTGTTACTTCAGCTCAGCAAAGTTGATAACATATGGTATTGATAAAGGGGAGAAAAAATAACAGTTTTTTTAAAAAAAGCTCAAACCCTGTATCTCAGAAAAGGGAACATATGGCTTTAATCCAATCGTATTTTTAGCTTGGAAAAAAATATTTGTCTGTGTTTATGCTCATCTAACTTATTTTTGTCTGTCCTATTGCTCTCCCCCCATTCCTTCATATTTCTGAAGTGTGTGTTTTTCATGCCTATAATCACACACAGAAGGAGCTTCAAATGAGGATGTGGTGAGATAGAATCAGGAAATCTCACAGGGTTTGGATTCCAGCTGTGTTCTAAATCTTGCTTCATAAGCAATTTAATAAATCAAATAGGTTATATGATGACAAATGTTGTATGGAATTGAGAAAAGAGTGGAAAAATGCCTAAGCCCCTGGATTTTTTGCAATCTATTTTGCCTTTTCATTCCTAGTAACTATTTGTAGTTGTGGTCAAATCTTGTTTTGGTAGGGAAGTAAACTCCTAGATTTAGTTTTTGTATAAAATGAGATTCTGCCCACATCCATCTGGTTACTACTGAAATGCAAGAAAATAAAATGCAAGTTTTAAACATTAATATCATGTGTGCCCTTTGGAGGAGGTGTCCTGAATACTGACATGTGGTTCCCTGAAATTCTCTTAGGTGAAAGGGCATGAGCTTTCAACTTTATTTGGAGTGATTAGTGGTGTTTGTTACACTTGCAGTGGAGAATGAGGACATTTGGTTAAAGAAGAAAGGGGCTAGTGGGCATTATTTAAAACCAAACAGCTCCCTGTTTGTAACAAGTGTACAGTAGTTCTGCTGTGCATGATCTGATGGAAATTTCAGGTTTTTGAAATACATTTCTAGTATTGGATTCCTTCAGGAAATTTTTTGAATTATTAAATTAGCAGGATAATTCTTAAAATATATCTGTAGGAGTTCTTAGAACAGGATAGCGTTTCCTTTTTTCTGATGCACAAAAATGTACCTCTGTAGTTGAGAAACAAAATGCTTAGAGTAATATTGATGACGGCATTAATTTTTGTTTGTGTTTGCATGTTTTTGTTCATGGGTTTTGTGTGGGTTTTCCTTTCTTTTGGTACCTGTCCTCAGGTAGTTAATAGTAATAGGTATTTGAACAGGGATCTTTTTATTTCCACCAGAAAAAGTTCGGGAAATCCAGGAGAAGCTTGAAGCCTTCATAGAAGCCCTCCATCAAGAAAAGTAGATTGTTCAAGCAGGTAATCATGTTTTGATCATAAAGAGATTGCTACAGTTATCTCATTGCGCTATATAAAATTATCCATCGCATTTGAATGCATGTTTTCATACAGACTTTGTGAAAATTTCTATTTGTTTTATTCCATTCTCTGGCTGCTGCTGCTTCTTGCTTCTAATCTGCAGAACAATACTTGCTGCTTTTACACTACAAACAGATATGAAATTTAGTAAAAATACAATTACTGACCAGTTATTTAAGTACTGTGAATCATTGTAGGCTATTTGATTACTCTCAGTTCAATATTTTTATTTGTATTATGAGAAGAAAGCATACCTAGCTGGAATCAAAATTAATGGAACACTCTTCTATTGAAGCATTTTAGTTCTTTTGTTTTTCTTAAAGACACTGTATAACATGAGAAAAATACTTGCATACAAGTAATTTCCAAATCTCATTTCTATTAATTCTCAAATCCATAAGCTCAAGTGCTGTCATACATTTGTACATATTTTAAAATAATTGTCATTCTGTTTCAACAGCAACTTTACACAAGAATGCAACCTTCTCCAGGATACTGTGCACAAAGACTGAATTGAAATGGCTTTTGTGTCCCATTCTCTTTCCTATCTTTTGGGGAGCATCCTGAAATGCTGAAGGAGAAAGAAAATAATGTCTCATGGGATTGAGAAGTTCAGTTAAAATCCACCTGCTCATTTAATTTTTGAAGCTACATGCACAGAAGGATCTGATTTGTGTATTAATGAGATAGCTTGGGAGCTTGCTGAAGTTGTACATTTAAAGATTTTTTTTCCTGAAAGGGGAAAAAAGCTTGTTATTTTTAGTATGTGTCTTGTATGCTAGAGCTGGATCAGATTCATAAAATGATTTTATCTGTTGTCATTTTCTTGCCTGCAGATGATGCTGGGAGTTTGACATAACATTTTAGTATTTGTATGTACATTAAAATGCCCTTCTAAGTAATGCCATTTGTATTTGTTATGCTCTGTGTTGAAGCATTTGCTGATCACTGTGGTACAGATTTAAAAGCATTGTATTGACATCCTGAGAGGAAGTGGTGGATTTTGTTAAACTCGTAAACTATTTAGAGATGTCAGCCAAGCAATTCCTGTAGTTCTTTCACCTGAAAGCACAGACTGCTATTCAGTGACACCTTAAAAGGTTTAGGCTCAGGAAATAATGTCAGCAGCTGGTCCTTTTACCTGTTCTTCCCTGATATATGTTGTTACTTTTGAATGTCAGCCGATTACATTTCATTTCTGGGATTGCACAGACTCAGATTTCCTTGTTAACTCCTCCCTTCACCATAGGTACAGAGTAACCTGATGGAATAGGTGTGAAATGTAAAAAGAATGTACAATTCCAACTTCTCCTTAAAAAAAAGGAAAAAATTAATTAATTAATTTTTACTAATAGCTACTGTAAGACCAAAATCACTTCTATAAGAATGTCATGCACAAGGTCCTTCCACACCCACTTGATGTCTATCATTCAGTAAAATTAGTAAGGTACTGAAAACTGCCTTTCTGTTTTGCCATAGAAATGTTACTTCAGACAGATTTAAGCATGATATAAGCTCTCTGTCACAGGTGCCTGGTGGTTAATCACCACCACATTTCTCTGCCCACACTTTGCCACAAATGATCTGGATACATTTCTGAATACTTGTGTGGAAGAAGGTGTTCGGCCTGAAACAGTTTGTGTTGCAGTTATCTGATTATGTACATTGAAAAACTGACCTGGATTTATTTTCCCTTTTGAAAAGACAATTGATTTTGATATGTAGAAATGAAAAGAGAGGAATATGAATGTTTTCCAACAGATACCTTTTGGTTTGCTCTAAGAGGAAACAATACAAAGTTTGGAAAGATGTTTCCCCAAATGTTTGGACATAAAATACTCAGCCATGTGGACAAAAAGCTAAGATAGAGCTTAAAATTATGTTGAAAGGTTAAATATTTCAGGATGATCTAACTGAATGTTTGGAGATTTTCTGTTCAAAATTAATTCCTGAAAATGAGTGTTTAAGAACTGAAAAATTAAAAAATGGCTTTTGTCATGACCATCCTCTGAAGAAAACTTCAGAAATGTGAGTTTGCCCAACTTTGAAGGCAGACACCTTTGTGTATAGCAAGTGAAAGAAGTCTGTACTTTGTAAAAAAAAACCAAACAAAGAAACAAACAAAAACTTTTGCATTTACCTAGAGATCACTGTTTGAAACTTCTGTGTAATGTAAATGTTGCAAAATATCGCATCCAGTGGCCCAATGCTCATTTCTTTTAGTGTGATGTTCCTATGGGTTTAGTTCCAACTTCTCTGTGCTGCTCATCTAAGACTTAGCATGATGTATTCCATGGAAACTAGGTATTTATTGAATAAAAATGTAACTGAAGGAATAATAAAATGTGAGGTTTGAACACGGTGTTATTGCACCTAACTGAGAAGTCACTTTGACTTTCTTTTTCTCGTTGGTTAAGTTGTGAACAAGTGTACCTTAATGATACCAGGATATGTTAATGATATCAAATTGTCTGATTGAGAAGAGCTGGGTCAGCACCAGGTCAGTGGTGACTGTACCTACTGTTATCTTTGCTATATAAATTGATGTACCATTTATGTAATACATTTAGACAAAGATCTTATATCAACCAGCATAAGAAGGATTTGCTGAATATTACAACAGTATTGAGGCAGAAAACACAATTATTTGAACTGCCTAAAATTCATGTGGTACTGAAGAGTATGTTATTTCAAACTGGTTTGCACAAGTTCACAATATTTTTCTGTATTTCATAGGCTGCCTTCAGATTCTGGAGACAGCAATTCATTGTAAGGAGCAATGACTAATTTGAAATTTCTGTGTCTTTTTAAGTTTAAGGAGGAGAATCACCTAATGTAAATATTGTTGTTGTTCCATAAATGGATATTTCATTTCCAAAGCATGTTCATTACTATCATGTAGATATGCTAAGTTATTTCTGGTCTTTATAAAATGAACCATTTACAAGTCAAGGTTTAAACACTAATGGCCAAGAGGTATTATGACACTTTTTTTGTAAAAATGATACAAATAATGTCTTTTCAAATGTCAGAAATTACTCCTTCTCAGTGGTTACTAGTGACCTCATCCTAAGTTATCAGGCTATGAGAGAAATTAATATTTTGGAAATGTTTAGAAGTGTGAAAACCAAACATAGAGGGTGAATACATCAATTAAGTTCTTGGTTATTTCACACACTGGTATGCTCTTTCATCATCAAAGCCACATGAATCTGGTTCTTTGCTGAGTGTATTTTGAACTTAAGCTGAGTTATGATGTAGTTCCAAGGCTAAAGGTTTTGTGAATTTTCATGTAACTTAATGTAGCTTAGTAATTCTTAACAATTGTATTTGAAAAGATGCAAGAGATTTCATCATTTGAAATGTCGAAATATGGAGATTTCTGTCTGAAAAAACTTGCCATCTTAGTGATTTACCATATCCCAGGAACCTTTTTCTTTTTAAATGTCAGTCTAAAGTTCTTGGATCCTGTTCTATTTTTTAATTAGTCCAGTAATCCATCTTCCCTTGCAGTAATCTTTATAGACCATGATCAATCACTAGCTAGTTTTTATTCAGTAAGATAAATTAAATGTATTATAAAACCTTTGCAAGATAGGTAACTCCTTAAGCTGTAGTTTCACAAGTGCTATGAGTTCTAGATGGCTGTTACCACAGAGCTTTCACAGCATCTAGCTGTTGCCAGGAATTTTTAGTATAAAGTACCATATAGAAAGGATGGGAAGAAGCTGAAATGGTACAGAGATTGTAATGGTTGTTTATACTGTTGTGCTGGAATGGAAAACCCATGCATATTTCTGTGTATGCAAATCTTGGTTGCATCTGCCATCACCTCAGTGCTTCAGCACATCAGGAGGTGAAATTATCCAGGCTGTTCTGTAAGAAGTGCTGAAAGTCAGAGACATGATTTTAGTTTTGACTAGTAGCGATTGAGGAAGTAGTTCTGAAGGTGCTGATGAAACAGTCCTAGAGCCAAATTCACAAATTGTTCTAGAAACATTTCTGAAATTTACTCAAGTTCTTGGGACTGCCTTTAGGTGCTGTTCCAGTGCCAATTCCAGAAATATTTCTAGTCCTGTCTGCTGAAAAGCAGTTCATTGCACATAGCTGCAAATGCTTATGTGTTTGTGGTGCAGAACACTGATAGAAGACTGTTTATTTGCTGCTCTTGACAGTCTGTAGGCTCCAAGAAGACTTCCAGAGCAGTGGTGATTTCCCAATATGACTTTAATATGGCTTTGTAAACTATCCTTGGTAGTGACAAGCAGCAAAGTGAGCTTTGTTCAGGTTTTTGACCCAAAGGACAACAACAGATTTTTGAAGGTTAGTCAGTGTGGTGCAATAACACCTTATACCATTATTAGTACAGGGGAAGATGCGAAGTTTGAATTAAAAGGCTCTTTTATAATAAGTTTTAGAACAGAAGCTTGAGTGTTACATCCATTTTAGAGACCTTTTCAGGAAACACCTGACTAACTAAGTGAGCATTACTGGACAGGACTGACAGCTGCCACATCCTTAGAACTGCAAAGGCCAAGCATGTTTGTGCTCTTATTACTGCCAACCTTACAATTTGGAAGTGACAGAAGCTCTACCTTGGACTGAATCTGCACACTCACGTTTCATAAAGGATCATCTGTTCCAGACTGCTGAAAAACAATAAATTGCACAACAAACGCCTCTTTAGATCTAGATATTATTTCACTACAGAAATCATAACTGAAAACCATTTTCACTTCTGTTTCAAGCAACTGCCCTCTCTTTGCCAGCCTCATGAAATAAGTATTAAGGTAACAGTATGCCCCCTGTATTTAGGAACATTGGGAGCAGTTTGCCTCATGCCCACAAGCCAATTGCCTGTAGCTTTTGATGTTTAGAGATGGAACATTCATTGCAGCCTTCTTTACAATGAGTCTGTTCTGGTTCATGTGAAAATCAACATCCTTTTTTGTGTTGCTGCCTGACAGGATGCTACAATACTATTAGCATTTGCAAAGGGTTTGCTCTGTCTAATAGTGCAACCCCCAGATCACAGGCTGCTCAGTTTGTGTTTCTCTATTATGTGAAAGACACAAAGAAGCTGAAGGCTGGCAAAGGCCTGTCAAATCTTGTAATGTAGCGAGCGACCCCAGAGCTTCATTCCGCTTTATATCATTCCTTGTTCCCCATCCCACCCCTCTCCTTGAATGGGCTCTGAGGTAGGTAAATGAATTCAGGGGTATGGTAGGCGGATGATTCCTTTCTGACCTTGTTCCTGTACCATTTGTTTCCAGGCTTGTTGGAGGGAAAAGGACATATCTGAACCTTTTGTTTCAAATAATTTTCTCGCAGGTTGGGGAGTTAATGCAGACCTTGTCTGAACTCACCCGAGCGGAAAGTGCTCTGGGTACAAGTCTTGACACGCTCGGTCCCTTGGAATTGCCAGATTAAAGCAGAAGGCAGTGAATTGGAATTCTTTCACATTTGGCATTGCTTAAACACCTGGACACCTTTTTTTTCCCCCAGTGTGCACGTGTTTATATCCTCTGTCGTGCCTTGGAACATCTGTCTTAAGAGCAGTCAAGAAGCAAACAAAGAATGACCTTTGAGCAGCCCAGTGTTATGTGTTTTAGCTGGGCAGGAGGTGAGGCTGAGGCAAAAGCTGACTACAGCACACACCAAACACCAGTGGCTTTCAAAGGAGTATTTCAGACTGATGTCTGAAATTGGCACAGCACTTCTTGAAGAGCATCAGGTTTGTTTAAGGGATTGATCTTTGATGATAAGAAAGGCAAAGCTTTCCTGCATGCCAGGACTGAATCTTGGGAGCAATGACACTTTTTACACACAGTTGTCTGAGCTCTGCATCCTTGAAGATACTTTTGTAGAAAGAAGACCAGAGGAATGTGAGCAGTAGCAAAACATGAGGTGGGAATACCACTACAGCTGTCCTGCAGAGTCATAAATGTGCCCTCTGCACTGTCAGTGCCATGAGGTTTGAAGAAACAGTTCATACCTCCTGAGTAATGGATTCCAAAGGCCTCAAAGACAGCACAAATTATAGAATCATAGTCTTTCCTGAATTGGAAGGGACTCACAAGGATCATTGAATTACAGCTTCTGGCCCTGCAAAAATACTGCTCTCTCCAAGCCTTCATTGCACACAGTAAGTCTGCAGTGCCTGAAGTGTCCAGTTCAAGTCCCCATCTGCCCAGGCCAGCACAGAGCTGGCGAGAGGCCTGGTTGTCATTTGAGCCCAACACTTTGTGGGGCAGGTATCCTTTCCTATCCTTTCCTTTCCTAAAGGCTCCACAAGCCAAAACAGAAATTGGGACAAATCTGTAAGAACATCTGGCCTCAGAGTTGATACAAACGACACAGGCATAAAGGGGATGAATGAGGATGGTCATACCCCATCTTGCCTTAAAAAATGTAGATACTAATGATTTTCTGTTGGTAGACTGTAGCCTGAAAGTGCAAGCATAAGGGATGTTGCCTATCACATCAATGCCTATGCATATTAAGGTACAGTTATAGACTAATAATAATGACATGTTATGGAGTAAGTAGTATTAATTTTGAAAAGCAAACTTCCACATCCTGCACGGATTTGTGGCATCCCCAAAACAAACTCTGCTCATGTTTCATTTGTGATTCCTCTGTGCTATGTTTGTATATCAGCGGGGTGATGAGTTCATTGAACAGTTGTAATCTCAAACCCACCTAAACTGGAAGTTATTTGCATGTGCAACCTATTTTGTAATTTGGGACTAATTATGGACTAAAGTTTTTGTTGCCCCACTCCCTGGATTCCTTGCTAAAACACTTAATGCTTTTACAAGATTCCAGTATTGCAGATGTATAGCTTTGTGTAGGCCATCCTTACTATCTCACAAGCAAGACCAGCAGGAATATTATCTGTATAAGACCCTTCAAGAATACATATAAATAACTAATTTTTTTAATCTTCCAACAATAACCAGGAAGACAATGTTATCCCTTTTGTTCTTATTGTACCTGCTCTCTCTGCTCTCACCAATGGCCAGAAGATTAGTTTTTATCTGGAAGTTCTGATCAATTAGATCTTTTTGCAAGACAGCAGTTTTTAAGCTATTAAATGTTTCTTTTATGACCCAAGACTCGTTACCACTGGAACTATTGCTTATAAGGAGAATAAGAGCTTCCCTTTTAAAAAGTCCTTTTTTTCTCTGCTGTCAGTTTACGCAAAGTCCATCCCTTCAGCTGGAGGAAATAACACATCCCTTGTCAGAAAAAGAAAATAATTTTCCACTGGCTAGTGCCTGAAAATTGGGATTCTATAAAGCTTATGGAAGTACAGCTAGCCAGGTTATCTGGTGAGGTTCATTTCTGGACTCTGCTTTGTTGGATGGTTTTGCACACCCTGTTTGTTATCTTTGCCAGCACAATCTCCTCCCCTGTCCTTCTCTGTCCTATGGACATGAAAATTACATCCTCACCAGGTGATATTCTCTGGCCTGTGAGGTGCTGAAAGTCAGATCAGAGCTTGCAATAATCTGTCTTGAAAATACGTGGTAAAATTTCTCTTGTCTACTACTGCTCATGTCCCTTTTCAGTTTTATTTTTAATGTCTTGGTTTTAGCTACAGACGTGTATCACATTTTATAAATATACCTCTATCTCAACATTTATATTACATATGCATAATTATGCAAGGAAAAAACATGCTGAGTGCCTCAGAAATCGTGACTTGCTGACTGATCTGTGCCTAGCCCAAACCAGAATTTATCTAATCCAGCCTGAAAGACAAATGCCACTCATAGATGAGTAACAGAGAAGAAACATTGGAGAGTGGTTCATGGCATGAGGCTGTTTTCATGTGGAAACAAGGGAATATTATAGCACTTGCTGAAGCTTTGAGCAACTCCCAGATCCTCACTGAAATCAAGCTCTGTGATGAAAAGGCCTGTAGCCTGTTGGGCCAAGAGATGGGGATTATGAGAATATTCATGACTCCTGAGAATCAGCAGGTGAGACCTAATGCACACTATTGCCCCTCACCCCTTTCCCCAGCTCATCCTTTTGGTAAACACTACATAAAGGCTGAGTTCCCAGAGTGACTTAACTCAGTTCCTGATCCTTTTTTTCCTCCTCTTTTTTACACCTCCATTCTTTATAAAAAAGATTGCAGTGGTTTTGCCACTTGTCCCGAGCAGAAGCACGGAATCTCCTTTTCATTTCTAAAAAGCAACTGTGTGGCCAAACCAGAAGTCTTGTGACATTACTTAAGAAAGCAGAATGGTATCTTAGCATCCAAGGCCTCTTTTAAAACTTAGTGAAAAGCCTTTCTGAGAGCTTGGATAAGCTGGAGAGGAATCTCTGTGACATATGTGCATTGTCTCAGAAAAGCATGGATTGGAGCCAACTGTGGGCCTCTGCCTTTAATATACTGGGTATTTGTCATGCTTGTTTTGGTGTGCTTGCTAGTCAGTAAACACCCCTGTATAGAGCCCATGCAGTTGGAAGAAGCTGCAGTATGGGGTTGATGCAGGACACAGTTCCAGGCCAGTGAGGGGCAGGGGATGCTCTGTGAAAGGGAGATTCCTTAGGCAAGATGGGCAAAAGTGTTTTGCCAGCTTTTCTGCAATGCAGCACAAGGGCATAGTCTATAGCAGATTACATCAATGAAGGTTTTGTAAAATTGTCTCAGTGTGATGTAGGTGAAGAGGGATTCTCACAAATGCCTATCCTGTCCTGATTCTGACAGCTTTTACCTGCAGGCATGAAGTTGCATGTTCAGCCTGGTGGGGTAGGGATGATTGTCAGGTCTTTAGCTGGAGTCTAAGTGTTGTCATCCCTTTGAAGCCTGAAACAGTTCCTGCAGTAAACAGAGGACACCATGCTAGATCTTTGTTCCTTGCTTTATCTCTGCAGGAATGTGTCAGCCCATTCTGCTGGTTTGTGACTCTCCTGTACAAGGATTGCAGCTATAGATCAGTGATTTGGCAGTGGGAGGTGCTGCAGTGAATGCAAGCACAGAACATTTAGGCTGCTGTCAGCCTCAGGCCTGTGCCACTTTTCCAGGACTGGGTGAAACTGGAGTACCAATCCTCCCTATATGTGCCCTGATATATGACAAGGGCAGGCACTTTTCCAAGCCCATCAGCCTTTCCAGTAGGGATAGATAGTCAGCTCAAGCCTTTCTGGGTGTGCTGAGGCAGGTGATTGCAGAATTATGGTTTGGTAAAAATGTACCCTCATGCCAACATTTGCTGTAGCCTAATGCTTGCAGGACATCTGTCCATGAAGCCAGAGTGATTATTCTGCAACAAGGCAAAGGTAACATCTTTTTAAAGGTTTTTAGCCTTTCCAGGAAGGATGGTTACATCATTTTTAATCCCTCTTGGAATTTCAGTCTGCAGGAGCTGCAGTGCCTGGCTCTGACAAAACTGTTGTTACAAACTTGCTTTCAAAATGTCTCAGCATAAGGGTGTTTGCTTGTTGGGTCCCTGTGACAGCATCCAAACAATACTTCAACAGTTCTTTCTGTTAATCTGAATGTAACTAATATCACTTAATTCTGTGACTGGAATTTGGTCCCCAACAATTGAAACTGAACTGCTGTCTGCTCAATATAGTTTTTCTAGTAACTGATGCATCTAGATCAACAAACTGACAGGCGTTGCTCATTTTACTGCTTGGCAAATATTGAACTAAAGTCTTCAGCACTGTAACACTGTTGACAATTGCAGGATAAAAGCATTGTCCTCCTTTGTTACCATGAAGTGCATCTTCACGTCTGATTCTGGCATAACACACTTGGTAAACAACACGGGATGTTGTGCTCTGGAGTCCCAAGTGTTTGCTCTGACAACATAAACTTACTGCCTGCTCTCTAAAACCAAACATCTGTCTCTGCCATGGTTACTTCAAACTGATATTGAAACAATCCACTCTCTTCCTGAAAACACTGGAGGATGACAGCATGACTGCTGTTGAAGGAGCTCTTTTCTCTTTTTGAAAGCTATCTGTACCACCCTCCCTTATTATGTTGCAGGTCTACATTGGGGAGCCCAGACTAGGCTTCAAGAGTCTGAAAAATAATACTTGACAGAAAAAAATCACTCTGGATTGGTGCAGTTAAGACTAATCCTACTGGAAAGGAAATGCTATGTTGCAAGTCCATTGTCAATTCTTTCTTTTCCAGGAGAGCATGTTAGGAGAGACAAAAGACTAATGAGCCAAAATAGAGTTGAAAAAATTCCGTCACAAACATCCTGTTATCTGAGCTGAGCACTGCTCCAAACAGTGACTGGAGAAAGAAATGCTCAAGAAAGCATTTATAGCCATTTGGATCCTGCTGCTCTAGACTGGTGACCACCAGCTTGGAGGATTGGTCCCCTCCACAGAAGTATAAAATATTAATCCACAACTTTTTATATCCTTGATGGAGACACAGATAACAACAGCATATGCTGTTTGTTGCCTTTTTGTGTTGAACTACTGGTGCTTCCTTTTCCTTTCTGCCTCAGAAAAAAAACAACAGCTTTGCCTTTGAGGTTAATGCAGTCACATGCTAAAAAGAAATTTAAGGCCCTAGAAAAAAGAAAGAGGCCAGCATGGATTTCAGTACCAGGTGCTGAGATTGGACAAGTCCTGTGACCATTTTGCATTTCAGACTCGTCTTGGGTCACTCAGAGCTGAAGGGAATGAGAGATGGGATTGTGATTGTGCTCCCAGCAAAAGGGAGAGACAAAGCTGCACGCTCCAGGAAAATGCCATCGTAATTCTTCCCATATTAGTTCAGAGGTTCGTTGGTCATGAGGCTGGAAGCTTTTGTGGCTGATGTCAAGTGACTGCTTTTGGGTATGATTCACCTATTGTCTATAAGGCTCCTTTTACCAAAAAGCAGCTGGTGAAGCCTCTATTTCCCTTAAACAAAACTGTCTTGAACTTTCAGGGGAGAACAAGGCCTTCACTGTGCTGCCCTGACTGAAATCCCAGCCAGGAGGGAGAAGTCAGACCTGTTTCTTGCTTTTGCAAAAGCAAGTACTTTGTTTTTTTTCCCAGCAATAGCTGTGAAGTAGACAAAGGAAGCAGCCATCAGCCCTAGGAGAGAGATGAGCCTGACCATCCCCTAAAGCTGCTGTATTTTTGTGTCACCTGTGAGTGTGGATGGCAGAAGTGGCTGCTGTTGTGGCTGAGCCAGCCAAAGCTTGATACAGCAGAAACTGATTTCCCAGCTGCTACCCAATTCTAGTGTCTGAGTTTTTCACAGGTTTAAAGCTCATTTTTATACAATCCACTCAGCTCATGTGATTTTTCCTTTTAGATGGCGTTCATCTATATACACTCTATGCTAGAAATGAGACAACTCACTTGCAGAGCCTGGCTTCACTTCTGAAGGAAGCAGCTCCTAGAAAGGCTCAGCCAGAGCTTGTCAGCTGTTTGGGTGAAGGAAGCAGAGGGGGAAAGGACAGCCTGGCACCTCAGTAAAAACAGTGGTGAGTTCATGTGGGAAGGGGAATGGCAGCCTTCTGATGAGTAAGTTGGATTCTGTGTGAGGCAGCATCTTCCAGGTTCCCTCCCAGCAGGAGCTCATCAGGCCAAGTACAGTGACAGCATCTCTCTACCCTGCAGAGGCTGTGGAGTTGGACTTATGACATGGTAACAAACTCCCATTCCTCTGCAGATGGACAGCTGGCTCTGTATTAAACAAAGGCAAGAACATTTTATATTGCCATTTAAAATACTTGTCTATTTATTTCACAGTTTGGTTGTGCCTGCCTTGAAAACTGCATATGTGTGTATGACAGCCTGGGAGTTCTCTATGCACTGGGGTCAGTTTATTAACTCTGCACCAGCAGAAACTGTGGTCTTCAAATGCATTCTTCAAAATTATCCAAAGCTGTGTCTTAACCCCAAAAAGGCAAATTTTTAGTTAAGAAGATATTTGAGAACTAGCATTCTAATGAATCTGAGGTCCAGTTCCTAAGTAAAGGAGCTCCAGAAATTCTCAGCCTTTTTACTCCATATTCAATAGCAACAAAGAAATCAACTGGAACGAACCAACCAGCAGAAGAAATTTTATTGTGAACATTTACATGTTGGTAATGGCTCTTTCAGCCACTGATAATCAGAATCTGTAATGGAAAAGAGCCAAGCAATCTTTAGCCTCTATCAACTCCACTCAGAAAAAGTGGAAATATGCATTAAGCCATATTCAGAGTGTATAGTAAGCACTAAGCTTGGAACTTTTGGCTGCAGTGATTTTTTTCTAAAATCAACTGCACAGTTGATTTTAGGATGAAAATAATCCCTGAATAAGACCTATAAAGCCCTGAATAAGACCTTTTATCTCTCAAAATGTTAATTCATGTATGGTTGGAGAGTTTTCCCAGAATTTGTCAGGTTCATTGGGCCTGATAATTTTAGAATAAATGCTAATGTGAAAATTGCATTCTGGTTTAAGGAAATACTCACATGAACAAAGGCTTCACTGTGACCTGAACTGAGTATTGCCTGAAGTTTACTAACACCTGATCCTAAACATTATCAGAAACACTACTCAGATTCAGCAAACTACTCCATTCCAACATTTAGGGAGAAAGAGGTTAGCATGGAGCAGAGGAGCTGCCTTGGGCAGACAAACCTGCAGAGAGAAGAGAATGGGCAGGGTATGCCACACTGCACACTCACATTGGGCTATTCCAGGCTCAACAAAGCCCTGGAAGAAACTATTGTGGTTTAATTGTACAAACCCACGTGGCTGACAAGAAGTACAAGGGTGCCTTTTTTGCTTGTTAGAATTCTTAAACCAGTGCTTTGCTACAGCCTTTTTCTCTGGAAATGCCTCGTTGTTGAAATATGCTGTGCCTGAAATCCTCTGTTTCCAAGTCCTTCTGGAATAGCTTTCCTGTATGTAGGGCTTAATTTGTAGTTAAGAGACAAAAGGATCACCTTGAAATCACATCAGATTAGATGACAGAGGAGTGATAGAGTGTGCAAAGAATAAGTCAAAACCTTTCAGGACAACTATGGCATAAATTCCCAAAAACACGTCTATCCTTTTGTTGTCAGGAATTTTGCCAGTATTCCAGTTTTCAGGTCCCCCAGAATGCCATTCCTGTGAGTTGTGTTTGCTCATCACTGGGACAGTGATGTGAACTTTGCTTGGAATTACTCTAATGAGGAACAAGGGCAGAACTACCTCAAAACAATTGTCCCAGTCAAACACCCCCATGCAAAATTGAGGGCTTTAGGTGATAATGAAGACAACGGGCTTAGGGAGTGAGAGGTATAACAGGTTTCAGGTAAACATTTTCAAGATAACATTTCATTTATAATAAGCTGAAAATAGACCTGTTAGGTCCAAGATAGAGAGGTAAGGTGAGTTGTTTGCTTGGTCAGAAGGAGATTCTGAGGTATAACGCACACCAATGATCATCTGGTCTCCTTCTATCAACATTAATCTTGGATTTTCAAGGTTGTTTGATATTGTTTGGGTGGGGATCCACTGACTTAAATGAAGTTTTTGCTGCTATTTGTTTCCACTTGCACTGGAAATCAAAGGAGTTCAGCAATCCTTGACATGAAATATTTGAGTCAGACACCAGACACGGCGTTTGTGCTTTTTCTTGCTTGATTTTTTTGTTTTTACAAGGCAATTTTCCAGTGTAAGGTAAATATTTGGTAAAGAAAAGTATTTCTACATCTGAGATTTTTTCCTTATTTTCCTATTACAGATTGTCTTGGGGAATTTGGAGATGGCAGGGAACAAACAAAAATCCATTACCTGCTAGTAAGCAGCTTCTTAGAAGTGTTTGTATTCACACTCCTTGGTATTTCTGGGTGGTAGAAAATGGGTCAGAATGGATCACTGTGATCATCTGCACCAAACTTCTGCTGGGCTAAGGGAGATTTGCAATAAAGAAGCATCAAGGGCTAGTGTGACAATTCTCTGTGATGGCTCTTGTCACCAGATAAGTTTGCTAAGCTTATTACAGTCATTGCTAAACAACACCACCTTATTTTGTCTAAGTTTATGTTGTAGTTTCAAGCACTGAGATTTCATTCTGCCTTTTATCTGATGCATTAAGAGTTGTCTTGAATTGGATGTGTTATCACTGAGTGTTAATTATGACTGGGTGCTGAACTTGGAGGTTATTTATTCTGTTCCCTACTAGCCTAAGCAAAGGTATTGAACCTGGATGTCCAAGCAGACCCTCCCAGCTTCAGCCAGAATTCTTTCCAATGCTCAGAGAGTTCTGTGCCTGCAGAGACTGGCAACCTGCTTTGCTGATGGAAACTAAGAGTGGCTGAAGGAGCCAAACATGCAAAACCAGCTCAGCAATCCTGGCTGCTGCTCCTCCACTACTGACCCCAGGCCCAAGGTCCTGGTCTGGAACTGGATCATGGTTTTATTCTGTGTGACCCTATCTGGCTGGCTGCCATCCCTTGTAGGATAGGACTTGCAGTGATCATTCCCAAAGGTTGATGAGGTCTCCAGTGCAGTCAGAAAATCCTTTCTTGGAGTTAATGATTCCCCAAAGTCCCACCCTGGTCATCTGGGGGTGACTGGCAGTTCAGCCCCTTTCAGCTTTGACTTTTTTAACCCAGCTTGCTGGGTCTGGCAGAACTTTAGATCACTTTGCTTTTCATTTGGCATTAGCCCACTTGAAGTAGGAAAGTTTATGCCTGGAAACAGTTGGTCAAGATCTGAAAGTAGAAAATATTAATTCCAGGCATGGAGAGCTTTTAAAAGAGCAGGAATTTCATGGAAATAAACCAGTGTAGTCTATTAAGTTCCTCTCATGGACTTTTATGAGGACAATTATTAATATTGTTGAAAATTATACTCATGAAACGTGTTAATGGGAATTGTGCTGGCTGCTGCCAGAAAAAACTGCAACCTTTACAGCTCATTTGGAGACAGAAATATTCAGCAAAGTAGCCCACAGGGTGCAAAGGTTCGCGTGGTGCCGGCTTAGACTAACTTAACATACGCCCTCTGTAGCCCTGGCATTGTCCAAAACCTAATGCCCATAATAAAAGAGAGGAAAATTGGACCCCAAGTGGCAAGGATTGTAAACCCCTGGAATTCTCCTAATCAGAGATATTCAGCTATTTTTAGTTCATAATGTTTAGTCAAATAGCAACAATGATTTTTCTTCTTTTTTTCAACTCAGCTGCACGGTGTGTTGGAGGGGGTCTCGATGGCCTGTGACCTTGCCTTTATCTGTCAGTCTGTCACCACTGGTCTTCAAAGTGCAGCTTAAAGGATCTGAGGCTTCTGTGTGGCCTTGATGTGATCTGCTTTCCTGGTAAAGTTTTTCATTAGCGGGTGCTTTTTTAAGCTGGTTGGAACTTGCTTTGCTTGCTCTGTGGGATGTTGCTGGCTTGGGGGCACTCCTGACCCCCACAACCAGGTTTAATAACCCTGCATGGCCTGTATTTGCAAGCTTTGTGTGTATGGTGGATGCTGCTTCTGCACAGGGGATGCTGCTTCCTGCCTCATTGATCAGGCTCATTCTTTTCTCCTCCTGCCTCTGAAATCTCCATCAAAGACTCTCAAAAGAAGAAATATTTTTTGAAGTACAGTTGGTTGGATACAGTGACTGAGCAACAAGCCCATCCATCTGCACAGGGCTTACCCACCTGCTAAGAGTACTGCCCCTCCATCCAGCCCAGATCCTTACTGACCATGCTGTGTCAGCCATGCATTTCTTTCCCTCTGAATCTTAGGGAGAAAAGGTACCCAACAAAAGAGCAGTCCTGCTGCACCAGACCACTGGCCTGGGTAGTCCAATATCCTGTCTCCCAAGTTCAGCCAGCAGCACATGCTCAGGGTAGAGTGAAAACAGGACAAGTGTGCATGATATTTGTGGTTAGGAGCCTTTTGAGCCAGAGCTGCTGTCTATGTGTTCAATATAACTTAGCATAGGACAAAAAGTATTCTGGGGACATGTGGTTCACTTGCATGATCCCTGCATTTGGGTGGCTTTTTGTGGACACCTGGATGCAATTATTGATGATGCTAAAAGACCTGTCTTGGTCACCAAAGGAAAATTATTTATACATCCATGGCTGGAGCAAAGGTGTTGGGTGTCCCTGTGCAAAATGAGTGGAAGGGCTGAGTGTGAAACAACTTTGTCATGGCTGTGGCTGGCTCTGAGTGACACTGACCTGTCACTGCCATGGCAGGGGGGCCTGGCTGGCTCCCCTCAGAGGAACAGTGTTCTTGCAAAGCTGCTTTCTCACTGCAGCACAGCCAGCCCTGTGTGTTTTGCCCATCAATAACTGGGTGGGACAGCAGCATTGATCAGCTGCTGCCCTTGCTCAGCAGGCTGTGCTTTGACTTCAGCTTCTTTGCTGAGACTGTATTTGGTCTCAGCCAACTGGGGAGCCATGGAGCACTTCTGGAGAATCCAGACTGGTCACTGAGCACTGGTGTGGGGAGATGCAGCCCCTGCAGTGCAGGCTGGGCCCACTTTACTGCAGAGCTGGCCAGGGACATGCAGCAGCTCTTCTCCCCCAGTTCTAACAGAGGGGTCTGACAAACACTAAATCCAAGAGATGGGAAGAAGGATTCCTCCAAAATGTTTGGTTTGCTTTACTGCAGTCTGTAAGGGGCAGGCCACAGCAATTACCAGCATGCACAAGATGCCTGCTATGTTGCTTGGAGTGTTTTTCTTTACGTGTCAATACAAACCTAGAGCCATTTTTCAGAGTTTGCCAATGGCTATAATTGAAAAGGCATGAATTGCCCTCAAGAGATTCCCCACTGCTCTGCATTATTATCTGCTGGATGGCAGCTCTATAGGCCATGTATCATTTTTTTCAAATAACCAGTTAATTACTAAATAAAACAACCTAGCTTTCAAGCTGATTAGCCTAGATTAATGACCAGCAGCATGTTTCACTCTCCTCAACAATTTATCATGGAAAAGAACTATGTCTTTAATGATTTAGGTACCTGGTCTATTGAGGCTTGCTCCAATCTGTACAGCCTCCAATTTGATTTAATTGCTCTTCTTAGTTTGTGACCTGGAAAAAACCAAGTGACAGCT
Organism: Zonotrichia albicollis; assembly: GCF_047830755.1. NCBI lineage: Eukaryota > Metazoa > Chordata > Aves > Passeriformes > Passerellidae > Zonotrichia > Zonotrichia albicollis. The sequence goes on along the minus strand of NC_133827.1, from coordinate 30,437,246 downwards.
CCCATTAGTGAAGCCCAGCTTGCAACTTGCTTACAGTGTTACAAAGGCTCACTGGGTGTCTTTCTCTGCTGACTTCATTAAGAAGATATATAGAGGTCAAGTGTCACTTTGGCACAGAACAAGTACTATGCCGTTTATCAGCTGAAACAGGTTGAATCAACCTGTGTATTTTATTTAAGTTTATATTCATTCTTTTTCCCCTCTCACTGTTTGTAAAAGATGTTTTTAGAAGCTTCTTGTTTTGTTTAAGCTAAGATTGAATTTACAGACTGGCCTTAAAGGCATTAATTGCAGTTCATTTATTGTTACTTTGGCATGGAAACTTTGGCATTGCACTCCTCTACAGTTATTCAATAAAAGATCTTTTGTTATAAGGGCTTATTCAGGGCCCTTGAGTTTGCTTCCTAATTAATATTAGACTTCCTTGCAGTTGTGCTCTGGAGTACAAATGCTCACTTCCCAAGGATGTTGCTGCAAAGGCACATTGAATGTGTCTTTAAGTGCATCCTGAATTACTGACTTATTATTGGGCAAATCTCCGAAGTCTTCACTTTGCCAAAACTCCCACTTAAGACAATGGGCCCATGGGAGTTGTCTGTCATTAACTGAGCTCCAGCAGTTGTCTGGCACTCAGTGAACTGAGTCATGGTCACTGCCCCTGAGAGTTTACCATCTACCCTGGACACAAAGACTCAACAAGGCTGAGAAGATAATGAGGCAGCATGAGCTGGAGCTGGGCTCGCAAACCTGGCACTGCTCTGTGGACTCGAGGTGTTTGTGAAGGGCAGAGGAGCCACTGCAGACACCCCTGGTCACTGCTGTGCTGTGAAAGGCAGATTTCAGTGTGAGCTATGGCTAACCTGCTTTTCGTTGTGCTTTGCAGCAGAGAGGCCAAAATAAGATGAAGTCCCTTCTATGTCCTCTCTTTTTAAGGAGATTTGTGGCCCTCTTGGACTGGGAGCTGCTGAAAGAGGCTGCTTTGCAGTGTCCTGTTCCAGGATTTTCCAGTCTGAGGGAAGGTTACTGTCTGGCTGACATTCTCTAAGATTTTAAATCCCTGAGGTTCTGTTGCCTGGTGGCAAGGTCAGACCATGACAAACACTTGGATAAACGGGTGTGTGGTGCCAGCCAGTCCCTAACTGCAGCTCCCTGGTCCTGGCTGTGCAAGGCACTGGGCAGGGATCTGGGGAGAGCTCTCCTGCAAGGAACAGACGTGGTCACTGTGTCAGTAACACTGGGGCAAGTGGCAGGAGCACATCCTGCCCTGAATGGGCTCACTCTGTGGTACTGGTTACATCTGAGGGCCAAGGAGAGAAACCCAGAGAAAGAAGATGCACTGGGGGGCTGTTGAGGTGGAGAAGGGTTTGGAGAGAGCAGGAGCTGTGGATTGTGCCTAAGGAAACTACAGCAGGGTGAGGAAGTGTTAAGTCTTTTCACAGATGAATTGTTACCTTACTGGGAGGGGTAAGCAAGCTCACAGGGCAGCCACAGAACCCAACTCCTTTTTTTTTCCTATCAGGATCAAGGCAGGTCTAAGAGGGGATGGCTGTGACTTCCTGACATATTCTCAGGGATCTCAGACAAACACAAATTTTTGTTCTTCTCTTTCCACAGACAACTGTTACTGCTAATCCTTTCTGCAAGAAACCTTTCAGGGAAAGGTTGATGGGGTTGACTGGTACCATCATGAGCATTATTATCAGTGTCCCAAACCTATGTTGAATGTGCTGTAGATTCCTGTCAAGCCTACTAGAAAGCTCTCAAAGTCCAGAGACCCTTTGATCTACCCTCAGTATAAGCCTTATTACCGCCCATGTGCCCTCAGTGCTGTCCTGCAAGAACACTGTGCTCTCATATTACTATTGCTGGAGAGAAGACTCCTGCCTCTACAAAAAAATCCCTTGCAAAGAAATGCAAAATTAATTTAATTTCATATAGTCCTTGCTACTACTCTTGAAAAAAAATACAGTATTAGGTACTTAGGACAACAAGGGAAGTCCAGGGTCTGTGTAGCAGAACAACTCCCTGCAGTCAGCCTTGAATAGGCACATGCACATATCTCCCTATTCTGTGGCTGGATTACTCTAAGCATGGAATTTAATGGAGTTGAGCAATTCAGGGTTACTGGTTTATTTGCCAACGTTGCACAGGAAACATCAAACAAAAGCTTCCATGTTTTTCACCAGTTTTCATTCCTGCAGATAGACAGCCCTAGTTTTTATGGAGTGACCCAGCATAGATGTGCTCCTGCATTAAGTCCTTGTGGGTGTAGGAGCCCTTAAAGCACTCTTTACTCCACAGGGTTGTGCAGCAGGGCTGGGAACATGGACAGGAGCTGGTGGCATTCACAGAGCACAGCAGCTCATGGCTCTGTCAGATCTGGGCCTGTCTTAATCACTTTGCAAGGGTCAGGAGGCTCCATCCCCTGACCCCTTCCTTCACCCAGCCCTCCTGCTGCTTGAGCCTTTTGATCAGAGCATGAACCCAGCTGTGAGGGAATGTGGGCAGGTGTACAGCCCCTTCCTAATCCCCTGGCCGTGCACCTGGGTTCCCGTGGTACACTTTGAACATGTGCCTCAGATCTTCATTTCGGGACACGAGAACTGCTTCTCCTCTGAGCATGTCTTATGCATGCTTTTTGGGTTTTCCTAAAGCAGCCTAAAAATCCCCTAATCCTCCCTTTCTGCCACATATTTCCTGCTGGTTGCCCTTTTGAGCCCTCATGCACATTTTTGTCACAAGAGAAGGTGTGTTTGCTGTTGCAGTGAACATTGCTGCTGCCAGCTGACACAAGAGGAGTGTGACAGAGCCACTGCTGGCTCCAGCTGCTGGTGCCTGCACCATTTGGGTGTGAAGATCCACACAAGGGACTCAACAACTCACCTCTGCTGGCTGCAAGCATCTATCAGTGCCAAGCACTACAAACCTCCCAGGGGAGAAAGAGAAGGGGAGATCTCTCCCCTTTCAAACCCTCTCCTGTTACTAATGGGGACAGGTCACAGCCATGGGAATAAGGCACGAGGCATTGATTCATTGAGCTTTTCCTTGTAATGCTGTAGATCTTCATTAATGCTCCCGGTTGTGCTTTCTGCTGTTCCCAGTGGGGCCACTTAATGGCATAAAGAGCTTAACAAGGAGAAGCTGTGGTCACAGCTGAGGAGAAGGGGCTGGTTTACTACTGCCAAGGCTTGTGCTGTTTATCACATGCAGCATCAGCCTCTAAATATTTCTTACCATTGGGACTGAGAGAATCACTTTGCAGAGAAGGTTATCCAGTAAATCTGGCAGGGCAGAAACAAGAGACCAAGAAGGGAGCCTCTCTTGTGACAGCACTGGTCACTGAAAGCTTTTGGCAGGTATCTGGAGAGGGCTGTTTCCTGTCATAAACTGTGACTGTGTATTGGCCATGGATATGAGGTCTTATGAGCCATGCAGTGGGGTTTCTACTGCTGTGTTTTCTTACCTGTTCCACTACCTCTCCTTGGGGAATCCCAGAGCTCCAGGCAAGAGGCTTCACAGAATCATAGAATCTGCTGAGCTGGAAAGGATCTGCAAGAATCATCAAGTCTAACTCCTGCTCCTGTCCCTGCTCAGCACCATCCCCAAGGGTCACACCATGTGCCTGAGAGCATTGCCCAAACTCTTCTGGAGCCCTGCCAGGCTGGTGCTGTGACCCCTTCCCTGGGTAGCCTGTTCCAGCCCAACCACCCTCTTTTCCTAATATCCAACCTAAACCTCTCCTGACACAGCTTCAGGCCACTCCCTCAGGTGCTGTCACTGTCAGCACAGAGAGGAGATCAGGGCCTGCCCCTCCTCTTCCCCTCAGGAGGAAGCTGTGGCTGCAGAGGCCTCCCTCGGCCTCCTCCAGGCTAAGCAGGCCCAGTGCCCTCAGCTGCTCCTCACACGGTTTCCCCTCAAGCTCCTTCACCATTCACAGTCTCCTTTGGATGCTCTCTAATGGTTTTGTGTCTTTCTTACATTGTGGTGCCCAAAGCTGCCCCAGCACTCAAGGTGAGGCTGCCCCAGAGCAGAGCAGGACAATCCCCTCCCTTGCCCAGCTGGCCATGCTGTGCCTGAGGCACCCCAGGACAGGGTTGGCTCTCCTGGCTGCCAGGGCACTGCTGACTGACATTCAATTTTCCATCAACCAGGACCCCCAGGTCCCTTTCTGTGGCTCTGCTCTCCAGCCTCTCATTCCCCAGTCTGTCCCTACACCCAGGCTGTGCCATGCAGGACCCATCACTTTTCCCTGCTGTACTGCATATGGCTGGTGATTGCCCAGCCCTCTGATTTGTTTAAGTCTCTCTGCAGGGCTCCCTGCCTTTGAGAGAGCCAATAGCTCCTCCCAGTTTTGTATTGTCTGTGAGCTTGTTCAGTATCCCTCCTAGTGCTGTGTCCAAGTCATTTATGAAGGTGTTGAAGAGCACATCAGCTGTTGATGCTGGGCCCAGAGCTGTGGAACTGGGAAAGCCCAGAGCTCTGGGAAGGGGGAGCAAGCAGAGGGAGGAATCTGGTGTATCTGTGAGATAAAGGAGTCACAGAGAAGGGAAAGCAGCTCTGAATGATGTGCCTAGCGAAACCATCAGGTGCAAATATACTGCAATTTATCTTTTCTACTTGTTCAAGCCATAGTACATATTACTGGCAAGCATACTTGAAATGTAACTGTAAAAATGTGCGTTCAAAGTAGACTTCCCCTTATTTATCTCAACTGCCTTAGCTCCTGCCTTCTCAGCACTTAATGCATTTGCTAAGCATTAATCTTTCCATGGTATTTCAGCTGGACAAGTTTACTTTGCAGCTGGAGTTTGGACAGGCAGATTAGACTCAAGTTTAAGTTATGATAGTTCCAGATCTAGAAGTCTTTACTTCAGTGGGAGAAAGTTGTGTGAAGCCATGGCTCAGCTATGCACATCAGGGTCTTTCCTCCTGCTGTCCACCCAAAGCCCCCACGGGCAGAGCTTGTTGATCCTTTGCCATTATTTGGGATACCTTCACTAAGATATTGGTGTGCAGGAGGACAAATCTGCAGCCAGGGAAGCCATGGGGTGCTGAGAACTTGTTAAACCCAGCTATAAGCCCAGTTTTCATCTTGGTGTGAATTGATGCTCAACATTTATTGCAGAGCAGGTGTTAATGGAAGGTCACCTAAGGCTTCTCTGCAGTATAATTGTGGGGCTATTTCAAGCTTTCTCATTTGGTTTTAATGCAGATCAGTGTCATAAATTGTCAAGAATCATGAAGTAAGAGTGTCTGCAATGCTGCTGGATCACCTGCCTTCCAAAACTGCTTTTTGCATGCCAAATTTAGAAATTCATCACCTGAGATCCAAGCTTCCAAGCATTTGGAATGCTTTCCAACATGGAAAGCATTACCAGAGGCTAAAGACTGGATTATGCCAGAAGCACAAAATGCATGCAGATGGAGCTGCTGCTGGCTCTGCAGTGGATGACCCTGTGTGGGCTGATTTTCCCCAAATGACATTTGGAGGGTTTCTCATGCTTGTTCCCATTAGTCATCCAGTCTCTGCTCTCAGACTCAAATCTCTGTATGCACAAACTGGGGTATTGTGCTCATCCAGTTTGGGGCATAACTAAATTCTCATTCATTTCTACCCCACATAGAGCAGACCTGTCTCTGTGACTTGAGTTAAAGGCTTTAATATCCTCTGCAGAATCAAGCTCTCATTTCAATGAGCCCCACTTTCCCCCACCAGTTCATACTTTCTAATAGCTTTCTTTGCTTTCTCACCTTTTTTTGCCCACAATTTAAAGACACTTCATTTAATTTCAAGAACATTTTTTTTAAATGAGAAGTTGGTGATTATTAATTTGATAAAAACTGGAACTCTGACCTATGCTTTTCATCGTAGCTTTCAGGTATGACATCAGATAAGTTTTGTACCCTGGGATTTGCTGTGGGGAGAAAAGCTCTCCCCTCAGCAGCAGGCTGGTGATTTACATTGTTGACAGGCATGTGTGTTGCAGCACTTCACACCATCCCTCTGCTGCATCCCTTCTGTGCTGGGCATCCACTGGTTGCTGTCCTTCCACTCAGGTTGCTGTGCTCTTGTTGCTTAAATAAGTTTTACTGCAAGGAACAAAAGTAAGTTGAAGGGGAATTGCTTTTAAAACCAAGACTAACCTCTAGACTTGGTGGTGTGCCTGAAACAGGGATTCCCTTTGCTGGGGAAGCCATAACTTTTCCGGGTTGGTGTTGCTATAGAGATGGTGTCCGATCTCTGTCTGTTAATATTGCCCCTTTGGAAGGGCCCTGAATAGGCACTGAGGTAGGTAAATTTATGCAGTGACACCGAGCGGGTGATTTTATTCTGACAAATTCCTGCACCGTTTGTTTCCAGGCTTGTCTGAGGGCTGGGACGCAGTGTTGGGCTTTTTGTCCCACGTGCTGCCCTCGCGGGGACGGAGTTAATGGAAGCCTTGTTCGGAGCCGCTGGGGCAGAAAGTTTTTTGCTGAGAGAGACAAAAGCTGAACGGGCCACCTCAGAGGTTGCTTTGGGAAGGCCGTGTCTTGTGGGCTCTCAAAGGAAACAGGAGATAACGCTTGGCCCAGGAGTCTCATGGAGAATTTGCAAGCACCCTCATCTCTGTCCTGCTGCCTTGTGCTTCCACATCTGCCTCCTGCAGCATCTTTCTGAGGGAGGGGGCTTCTCCAGAAAACACTAATTAGAATTGTTTTTTCACAGCCTGGCAAGAGAATAATTACCAGCATTGTGAGGCATGGCCCAGAGCTGCTGTTGGAGTGGGATGGCTGTGATGGGGCCAGCAGCAATGGGAAAGGACATAGCATGCCTGTACCTGACTGTGGACCTGTGCAGGCTGGTCCCAGCACAACAGGGCTGTTTGGGTCCCCATTCCTGCTCACTTGTCATTGTACCAGCCAACACAACAGGGAGTTGATCTGGGACTGAAAAAGCACCATCTAGGCTGCCAGCACTAAAGCTGTGTGTCAGCAGCTCTCGGTGGTTTGGTTTGAGGGTCTGTCTGTTTGCATATTTTCTGGGTAGTCGTGTGTTCTCAGGAGGACTCCAGCTCCTGGAGTCACTTGGTTATGGCAGACCATCAGCTGCACTCCATGGAAATAATTTCATGGGTCCAGGAAACACTGCTCACCATGAAAGCAGCACTGAAGGTAGCCTGGGATCACATCATGCAGAGACAGAGACTGAGCTCCTCCTAAGCAGACGAAGCTCAAGACCCAGATTCAGCATCACATCACCTGAATGGCACTGGGAGCACAGCATACAAGGGGCATCAGGGCACCTGAATAATCCTCAAGGCTAGTGGCAAGCTGTTCTGGTGCAGAAGACCTCCAAGACAGGACTGGGTAAAGCACTTAAAGTCAGGCTGGTGGTGCTCCATGGCTCCTGCTCTGCTCTCTGGGGATAGCAACATTTCAGAAAAAGGGAAATGCATCAATTTATGAAAGAGCACAAGATCTTTAAAACTAAGCAAAGCTTTATCATTAAAATATGGCCTTTTGGTTCTACCAATTTATAAGGGAGGAAAATAATTTCTAATTAATAAATTATTGAATTTAGTCTGTTTCTGCTATTTAAGTGTCCAAGTTTTTCAGATGTACTTTGTAATTTTTTTGTGTTATTTGATGGCCTACTTGGAAAGGACAGTATTTTCTGGCGAGTGGAATGTGAAATAACTGTTCTTTCTAAGTTCTGCTCTTTAGCCATACAGATGATCATATCACTATTCCTCTTACTGGAACTGAGTGTCTCTTGTAGTACAAATAACCAGATTAATCCAGTTGGATGTTGGCATTTTTGATGCAACATATTTGAATATTATGTCAGTTGCAATATTGATGCAGAGATTATTAATCAAAGGCAGCCCAGGGGCTCTGATCAGCCAGGGGCTCTGCTTGGTGTCTTATTTTTTTTTTGTTTGGGTTTGGGGTGTTTTTTTATGGGGGGGGGGAGGTGGTTTGGTTTTTTTGGTTGGTTTGGTTTTATTTTGCTTTCCGAGAATAATTTTATTTTTGCTCCATCCTTTTCTCCCATGCAAAGCTGGCTTTTTACAGAGAGAGGTATTATCCCTTCAGAAAGATGAGCACAAAACTAGTTGCATTCACACAGAAAATCAGGGCTAACTCCATAGGACAGTGAGGATGCTTAGACATTGGCTGGAGTGTACAAGATGCTTTCAGGCCTGTCAGGAAGAGCAGCACTATGGAAAAAGCAGGGCTCTCACTAGGATGTCTGAGTGGAGCAAGCAGGACCCTTCCTGTTGTTGATATAAATTTCATAGGAGCAAGCTGGAAAGCAGTAAAGGGGAATGTCTGCCTGTATATTTCAGTGGGAGCTGATGCAGAGCAGGCAACAAAGGCCTCTCAAGTGTCAGCTAATCTGTCCCTTGGGCTGTCCCATGGCCAGAGCTCTGGCAAACCAAACACTCGTGTGTGAGCTGTGCTGTGCACTCACGTGAGCTGTGCCACCAAGCTCATGGATGTGGTTCACGTGCAGAGGCTTTTGCAGAACAGAGACCCTAATCCCAGGGGTTTTCTCGGGGTTACCAAGGACTTTTCCCAAGTTGTGTGCCTGCTTTAGTGGTCAAGCAGCATTTCTGCTACCTTGAGCCCAGCTGAGAGCTGAGAGGACTGTTGTTTACTTGCTCCTTTTGTTTTAACAAAGAGGTTCATTCTCTCCAAACACACATGGGCACCTGGCATTTGCCCTCCCGGGACTGGTGGCCCACAGGGGAATGCAGGGCCCTGTTCTGCTTGCTCAGAGTAGGATGCCTTTGTAATGCAAACTGGGAAGGGTTACAGCTCCAACCCGGGATCATTCACAGCCATATAGCTGAGCAAGAAACCGTTCTCAATAGCACACAGCAACACTTTCAACTCCTGTAAATACTCCTCAAAGCCACACAGCATTCTTATGAAGAAACTCTGGCTGGATGGCTTGGGGATACTGTGCTTTCGGGATGATACACATCATTCTACAGCCTCAAAGGTTTAAAAAAAAAAGGCTTCTAATATAACACTGCCATTTAAGAGAAATCAGAACTGAAAAGCAGCTGTCAAACTTTAATTTCCTGGCTAATGAATGACCATGAATCCATTCTTTAATGATTCTTGACCCTAGAAACAAAATGTATTAGCACTTTCAGATTTTGCACAGTAGTGCTAAATGGGGCATGTAATGTACTAATTTAGTGCCTCTTTAGCATAATCACAACCTACATGCACAGCTACATTTCCTTGCCAGGCAGCTTTCACAAGACCTGCAAAGAACTTAGGTAGGATGTTTCACCCTATTATTCATTTCACTGATGCCTGAGAATCAATATATGTGGGGTTTTTTTCCCCTATCCTGTCTTTCTTCACAAAAAAGCATAAAATCATCCATTGATCTTCATGGGGTGATTAAGATGCCAAGAAATCTGTACTTTTCTCTACCTGCAATGAGGCAAGATACCTGGTTTTACTGTGTTTATCTTTTGAATCTAAAAGCCCAGAAAAATGCTGCATTTGGATATAAGTCCTATTTCCCGGAGAAATACAGGGTCAGACTGAATAATGACCAAACACTATATTTTAAAAATAAATCAATAACTAAAATTGATTTTAAAAAATTAATTTCAAAGTGAAATTTTCAAATTTATAATCCTAAAAACATATTTCTAGCAATAGCTTACTCTGGCTGTCCTATTCAGAAAGAAAGCAGTCTGAGAAGTGAAAGCACTCAGCTTGATGTGACTACCAGCTCCCTTTTTATTTGGCTTCCCTTTGGTCACTGTTTGGTTTATGACCACTCTCACAGTAAATATATGTTTCTTCTGTTTAAGTAGGACCTGTGTTTCAGTTTGTGCCATTGCCTGTTGTCCTTTCTCTGGGCATTACTGAGAGGAGCCTGGCTCTGGCATCTTTCCACCCTGCCTGCAGATATTTATGCACATTGATAAATCTCTTTTTCAGGCTGAACAGTTCCAAACTCCCTCTGACCACATAACTTCAAATGAACCAGACAGTGCTCTTGGCCATGAAATAGCAGCTTGGGTGCTTCTTTGTACTGTTCTAGCCTGGGGTTTGCTCTCCTCTCTCCTCTTCTCATTGCAATGGATGAGCCCTTTGGAGGGAACATTTCCAATGCACTTTTAGGGGATGTGGATCCCGATGGAAGCACAAACATCCTGAAGATGTTATTGTAACATCACAACAGGATCCTTGTAACAGTTTGCCTGATCCTACCTGGTTTATACAGATGCATGGGGGTGTCCACAAAGGCTTTGTTACCCATCTTCAAAATGCAGTTAAGCCACTTGTTATTTATTATATTAACATTTACTTGCTCTAAATAATATTGAGGCCACTGCAAGGAGTTCTGCATATCTGTGTGGTCTACAGCAGGCAGAGCACTGTGTGTGCTGTGCTCTACATGGGTTTTGTCATGAAATCAATCCTTCCTAAAGCTCGTTATCCCTCTGCGTGCAGGAGCCCTGCCAGGTCTGGCCTGGCAGTCCCTGCCTGCAGGAGATCAATACAGAGGGACAGAGGGCCACAATGCACAAACAAACACTCCTGGCACTGCAAACAGGCTGGCTGTGCTCACAGCACGAGGTGTGAAGCTGCACACCTCTTTCTGCTCCTTGAGCATCTCGGGGCTGCTGGAGGTGTTCAGTCAATTAGCGTGCCCAATACCTTTCTGAATGTTTTTATTTCCATGTGTAGGCTGCACTTTAAAGAGAAAAACCTGGATCTATGCCACACTCTTTCCAGAAATTCAGGAAAAGGAAATGGGATTGTTAAATAAAATAGCATTGATCTGGGAGTTCCTAAGGGCAGGCTGAGCAGTCTGGCAGTGCTTGCCTCTGCTGTGAGCAGAGCTGCCTGTGCAGAGAGGCTCTGTCTGTGGGGAGCACCATGCAGGGCTGGGGCTGGTCTGGCAGCTGGCAGGGCAAGTGTAAGGGGTGCTCTGAGCTGTGCTTGTGAGAGCCCAGAGAACAGCCCAGATCACTCCATGGCCTTGCATTTCTGCTCTGGGACTTGAGCAACGGGGCAGAGCTTGAGACTGCCTGGGTGAAAAACTTTCTTTTGGTGAGAAACAGAGCCCTGCTGCCCTCTCTGAGAAAACTCTGACTTCCAGGGAGGGTCATGGGTGCTGAAGGCACAGCACTGCCCAGTATGTGATTGATATTCATTCTCAGGGCTGTGTGAGTTGCCCCAGCTGTGGCTGTCCCTCCTTAGCCTGTAATTCCCACAGATATTCACAATGAGGCCTTTGCAGGCAGGTGTGTTTGTGGCCTTTGAAGGAAGCAGTGCAGTTTTTTAGGAGAGATTTCCTGTATGTCATTACTGCCATTCCCAAACAGCAGAAATACAGCATGTAATTGCTACATCTGAAACTCCTGAGCTGCCACATTAACAAGGAGTTAACAGGAACCAGAGGCTGCAATTGTTGCAGCTGTTTTTAATAACACTTATGGAGAAATTGCCTCTTTCCAGAGATAATTCACAAAGAGTAAAATTTCTACTGAGTTGACCAGATAGCAATTTTTTCTTCCATCTCCAGTAACAATTAATGCTTAGACTTGGTTACACAAAAATGCATAGACCGTAAAGAGGGGGGGTTTATTTGTGATAGATGAAAAAAAATAGTATTAAAACAATAATTAACTAGTGCTGCCTTGTGATGTGCACAAAAATTACAGCTGACCATTGCTGTGGACATGGAACCCAACCACTCCTTGCTGATGTCTGTTCTGCTCTGAATGGAGTCAAAGCTCTCTGCTCCAGTTAAGACCCTGTTTTCATATATTAATTTTTAAGGTGATGGCTGTATCATCATATCATCTGCAAGCCTTGAATGCATCTGAGCCTGAGGATTCTGTAGGACACACAGATGCCTGTTCAGCAGGGCTGGGCTTCTGTTAGTGGGTGAGTAGGGAACGTAAGCACCCTGCTGTATCTGGGAATGAAGTGGAAGACTGCAGCCTGGCTTCACAGAGCCCAAAACTTTGTGCTTGATCGATGCCCAGAGGGCTCTGCTGTTGCTTGGAAGCTGGTGGGAGGCATGGTGCCCCTCGAGAGGATGGGGGAAAGTTGTGCTACAGGCTGGATTGTCAGATGTGTCTTTTGGGGCCACAGCCTGCAGAGCCCATACTGTGGATCTCTGGGCCAAAATTGTAAGAAAATCACAAGTCACTGTGTCCCTCCTAGCAGCACTTTGCAGCCCTGCAAGTACTTGGTGTGATCCTGTGCCCAAACTGGGGAAATTGCCAGAGCAGACAGTGCTGGAACATGCTGGTGAGTCGTGTTGAGAACAGCGATGTGTGAATTGGCAGCTTTTCCCTGAGCTGGGCAGCGAGGGCTGCACCCTGCTCTCAGCACGGGTGCCTTGGTGCCTCTGCACATGTTAAGCCACCAGCCACGGCAGAGCTGCACTCCTTCTTTTAAAAGAAAAAGCAGATTCCATTGCACCTATATAGTCGGGAAACCCGGATGTGATTTCCACGGACTATTTCAGACTCATCCCTAACTATTTTGGGAGGCATCCTGGGATGTGCTGAGATCCCCTGGCTGCTGCGGCCAGGAGGTGAAAGAGCTGAGTGAGCTGGAGCCACTCCTGCCCTGGGTGGGTGCAAGGCCACCGAGCCCTGCCTGCAGCGAGCCCGGGCTGTTCCCTGGGCACTGCCAGGCTCAGCCCTGTCCCAATAACCACAGCAGCCCAGGGCAGCCCAAAGCAGCCCACAGCAGCCCAAAGCAGCCCAGAGCAGCCCAAAGCAGCCCACAGCAGCCCAAAGCAGCCCACAGCAGCCTAAAGCAGCCCAGAGCAGCGCAGGCCGTGGCCCGTCGCGGGTGGCACGGTCCCGCCCGTGGTCCCGGCAGCTCCTCTGCGTTCCTGCGACAACAGAGGGCACCAGCGGCCCTCGCTAGTGCGGCTCTGCTGCCGGACCCGGGGGATGCTCCCGGCTCTGCAGACCCGCGGGGGGAGGGAGCCTGCGAACCAAACCCGCCCCTGGCGTTCGGGGCACGGCTGCTCGCTCCCGGGCCCGGGGGTGCTGCTGGGGGTGCTGAGGATGGGCGGGGAGGTGTGAGGGGACGGGGGTGCAGCGGGGGCTCGCACCCAGGCGGGCACCGTCAGCCTTTGGGAATCCTCACTCTGCGCCTCCCGCCTGGCGGGGCCCGACCCTGTCATCTGCACCCCGAGAGAAATCACTGAAATGCGGAATTTGAGGTTAATCCGCGGTGAAATGGTGCAGGTCAGAGGCTGGGCCCGAGTGTTCCTTGAGCTGCAGCGGTTCAGGCTCGCTGACAGCGGTGTGAGCTCTGCCTCCAGTGCGGCCCGCAGGGACAGCCGTGAGTCAGCTCCAGGCTGGCTGCTGCCAGCAGGGGAAGGAGCCTGGAGCAGCCCGGCTCCTGGTGCATCCTGGCTCCTGCAGTCCCCAGGCAGCCTGAGCTGCTGCGGTGTACGGCCAGCAGCCCCAGAGCTGCTCCGTTCAGGGGTAATCCCTGTACCGGGGGGCAGTGAAGGCACACCCCGCTCCATGCAGTAGGATGGGGCTGCTCCAGCCTGCTCAGCCCCTGGCCCGCACATCCTCCCTCCTCCCGCTCGCCCCCCCTGTTTATCCCTGCCGCAGGCGTGGTCAGACACGGGATGCCCACGGAGGATGCCGAGAAGGTGAAATGTTTGTTACTTTCCTGAAGCACAGCTATCCAAGCAGGTAAGCAGCAGTCACTTTTAGTGATAACCCACTGCTTTTGGTCATTGTGTCACACGACAATCAGGGAGTAGAGCAACAAAATACAAGCACATGTCCTTCTGTTGAACAGCCCCTTTAGCAGAACATCCTGATTCACTGCTGCTGTGAAAATAAAAAGAGGCAGTGATTTTATTCCTGCTTTCTTCCATGCAGCACTGAGACAGAGTTCATCTCTGCTCTGGTTTGTGGGACACTTTCTTTGTTTCATCTTAATTTACATGAGGAAGATGAAGGGAGAAAAAACAATGAAGGGGAAAGAGCCTCAAGCAAAGAAACAACATATCACACAGCATGAAAATGCCATCTAACCTGTGACATTGACTACTTGCAAGAATAAGAGCTCTTGTGCATGTAACCCACAACCAAGAGTTTGTACCAGGGCCTCATCCTCTTCAGTCCTGCAAATTTGAAATGTCTTGCCTATTGCAGCAGGACTATTTCCATGCCAGAAGATCTACTCACACAAGCACAGGACATTGGATGCTCTGTTTATCCACAGCCTAGAAACATGAAGATCCAAAGTTTCTTCCACTGTCAGGGGCATGTGAAAGCTTTGAGCACATGCTACAGAGATAAGTAGAGACATATGCTTCATGCCAGGCCAAGATGTTTTTATAAAGAGTTTCTGGTCTTGTCTGGTAAAATATTTTACAACTTTTCTGCCAGCAGCCAAAAGGCAGTCAAATATTTAAAAGCAGTAATAAAAGTTCCTATGTGAGTCAGAGTACTACAGAAATCCTGCTAGTGAATTTCCCCATGGTAGCCTGCAAGACTAGCAAGAAAAAAAATCCCACAGGACTTTGCTGGTATGAAGTATTTTTTAACAAGCTCTTGGAAGTGGCATGGAATGTCCCTGCAAAGATCCTGAAACCAGATCCCTATGTGAAGCCTAAAAAGCAATTCTGGTATTTTTTTCTTAAATTACTATAGCCTCAAATCCGATTTTACTCCTAGGGAATCACGGGGAGGCCAGCTTCAGTGTGACCTTTAAGTGGCATCTCACTTGGGTATAGAGGAATAGGCACAAGATTCCTTAACCTGGAATCCAGCATCCTGGGATGCCCATGCCACAGATGGAGCAATGCACTGCCATGTGCATGGCCTGGGCTCAGCTCTCTGCTCTCCCTTCCTGCCGAGCTCTGCTCTTGTGGCACTAATGAAGTGCCTCTTCTTTCCCTTTCAAAGTCCTCAGGTGATCTCCTCATGCTTGGAAACTGCAATGAGACCCTGGGCTTTTTTGGAAAAGAATATCATTAAGATCCAAGGCCATGAAAGCTTCTCTGCTAATTCTTCCTGCTGCTAAAGCCCTGTCAGTAACCATTGTGCTCCAGTTTGGCTCTGCTGTGGGCAGGGCCAGGCAGGCACAGGTACATCACAGGTGTGTCACAGTTATGTCACAGCTATGTCACAGGTGTGTCACAGCAGCTGACTCTGACCCCAGTTCATGGGCTGGCAAATGCAGACATTCACATTCTCAATCTCTCAGTTGGCAGATGATGCTAACAGAGAGGGGAGTGGCACCTCCCTGCAGGATGTGTGTAGGGGCTACTTGGTCACTGATTTTGTTTTACAAACTGCTTCCACACTGCAGTTCGGGTCTGGTTTGGATGCTCTTCCCTGGAGCATCTAGGAGCTGATCTGGGAGTCCTGCTTGGCCTGAATCCCCCTTATTGCCCTTGGACCTTGCCCCCCCCTTTTTTTTTTTTTTCCTTTTCCAGACAAAAATCTGAGAGCTAACTATGTTTCTGTTGTTATTCCTGTGCTTTTGACACTAAAATGGGAAGAAGAATGTCATTTCCGCACAACAGAGCACCAGGAAATGTTTTACTTCAGCTTGATGCTAACAAGTGAGGCAATTGGTGGGACAGATCAGTCTTTCTTGGAGCTGTTTTGCAGATCCCCCACAGATATGTTATGCCAAGTGTGACAGCATCAGCACAGCACAGGAGACCTCAGCAGAAAGGCTTTGAGCTAAGCAGGACTGGGCTCACACAGGCAGGGGATGTCACCATGCCTGCCAGGCTGCTCAGTCTGTCAGCAGAGATCCTGCCCTGGATGTCCCAGGTCCCTGTCCTGTGCTCTGGCTGTGACCCCTCCTTCTCTCGTACAGGAAAGCCTCCACAACCTGCCTGCTCCCCCTTCCCCAGTCCCACTGCCGGTTGGTGTGAAGGTGTGATCGTCAGAACAGCCTAGGTGCAGGATGAAGGCTGCTGCTCTCTATTTGTGTGTGAGGGCAGCACTTCTCTCTGGGAACAGAACATGGATTTTCTGAGCCTACAGGAAGAGCCTGTGAGCCACAGCATGGGTGGAACAGCCAAGCTCCAGAGGAGCTGGGGAAAAGCTGGGGGTTTATCACCCAGGGCAGGAGACAGCCTCTCCTTCCTCCTGGGCTTATCCAGGGCAGAGAGCCCAGCTCCCAAAGGCTGCCTGCTGAGCAGCCTTCTTCCCAAGGTGTCTGACCTCCCAAAATGTGCCCTCCAAAATAGCAAGCTGCTTTGAGCACATGGCATAGAGAAGGGACAGTGAAGAAGTGTCTGGTTACCTACCTCCTTCCCTCCTCTCTGGGGAGGGAGGTCTGCCCTCCTGGGTGTCAGGAGAGACAGGAGAGTTTGTCTCTTTCAGGGAGAGTTTGGCAGTCCAGATGTATGACAAGCCTGTTACAACCCATTGCAGATTTGGGTAACATTTGGGGGAAATGCTGTCGCCAGCTGCATGCTTCTCTTGTTGGAAACCCCAGTGTTTTCCTGTGCTCAGCTTGCTGCCCCAATTCAGTACTGGCAGTGGCTGGGGGAGCAGCTGGGTGTGCAGAGCCAGCCCTTCCTGGCAGCACGGGGGTGCCTGCACTCAGCCTGGCTCGGGGTGGCTCCCTCGAGGGTGGCTGCCTGCTCCCAGGGACCACAGCCCTTCAGGGGCAGCGTGGGTTCGCTGCTCATGGGTGTCACAGTCAGCAGAGCAGAATAGGAAAGCACAGCCCTTCCACCCTCAGATCATCACAGGATCTCTTGAGCAATTCAGGGTTGTTATCTCACAATGATAGTGTAGCCCTGGGCTGTCTCTGAGGTCCTTGCTGGTGCAATGGCTGCTGTTGCATCAGAACCAGTCAGAGCAATGGGGTCATGCTTCCCAGACAAGGCAAGTGCTGATCCAAGCTGTAAAGATTGCATCTCTCTGTTTGCATTTTCAGCTGCAGGATGAATGCCAGGGTCCTGGGTTGAGCAGAGGGGATTTAGGCTAAGCAGGACTTCCACATCAGCTCCAAGTTTGTCACCTTCTGCTAAAAATCTGCAATGTGATGGCACGGGTGGCCCCTGCAGTTGCTTCTGGATTCACATGTGTTTCTCCGGTGAATCATTGAAACATACCCTAGCAGAGGCAGCATGAGGCAAAGCTGGGATTTTAGGCAAGGAAAATAACTGTTTGTTTGTCAGATGCCTTGGGAGAAGCTGAAGTGATCATAAACTGTGGAGCAGCTTGGAATTTTGCAGCACTGAGACACAGCAGGCATCCCTCATGCCAGATCTCACTCTCTTATCCTCAGCATCCAACCTGAGACCACCAGCACGAGCAGCTGGTGGCATGGATGGCTGCACAGTTGTGTTGGTCACCTCTTGCTGTTGGGATTTACAGATGCTGGTGTTTCTTGTACAGTGGGCAATTCATGTTCCACAGCAGCCTGCAGGGTTATGGTGATTCATGGGGAACAGGAAAACCTAGCTTTATCTTCAGGGAGAAAACTGCTGAACTTCAGGTTTCAGAGCCTTTGGTTTGGTCCAATTACAGGTTCAAATCCTGAGGTTCAAACAAGGTCCTTCTCCCTCTGAGACAAATGGAGTGTCATGCCGTAAATCACCAATGATTCTCTTTGTTAGCTGCTGTGTTACTTTGAAAATGGCATCATGACATATTTCAGCTTTCTGCAAAATAAATAACTGCACCATTTATCAAAAAGGTTTGCTTTCAGAAAGGTTGCCACTCTTTTAAGGCATCAGAGATTCCTGGGAATGAAGGAGATAAGAGGAACACAAGATGCCTCTTTTCTATTCTTACTCTATTTTATTTGACATTTCACTTTTTTTGCTTATTTGAAAAAGCCCTGATGAGGAGTGATCCTTGGCTGTGGCATGTCCCAGCAGACTTGGTGGAGTGTGACAATGAGTCTGACTGTGAGGGGCCTGTACTGCCTGACTGGCCCCTGAGGTGATGGGGAGCAAAGGCACCCTTGCTGCCTGCAGCACCCCTGCTGCCTGCCATTACCCTCACACAGGAGGAGGTCTGAGACTGCTCTTCTCTCCACAGCAGCAAACATCACCCATCAAACCCATCCCCAGGTCTCTTGCAGTGGAAGGCACAGCTCCTGGAGCACCAGCAGAATCCTCTCATCAGGACTGATGGGCAGTGCACAAGCAGCATATTCTGCCTCCCCAGCTGAGGAGTGCATGGATCCAGTGCATGGATGCTTGCTGGAGCATGAGGTTCATGTTCCTTTCTCACAGACCACCCCTGCAGGGCAGCATGCTCAGCTCTGCTGTGTGCAGTGCTTGTGCAACACAGGTGTGCTGCCCCAACAAGGCACCTGTCAAATGCAAACACTGTCACAGGCGAATTCCTCCTCAAAACTTCTACAGGGAGAGCTATGCACAAAAAAAAAAAAAAAATCCAGCAAGGCAGAGAAACACTTTTGAAACTTTTTATTTATCTTCTTTTAAAGCAATCTCCAGTTTTCAGCTATTTCCACACACTCATTCTTTGTCTAGGACAGGATATAACCCACTGGATGAAACATCAAAAAGCATCCCCTGTATTCAGCATGCTCAACAGTAATTTGTTTTGTAGTGTGTGCAACAGTATCTTGTTTTGTGCTTGAAATAGCAAACATTACTAGTGTCCAGCCAGCACCTCACTAACTTCTAAAAGCAGAAGTATTGCAAGCAGCTTTTTGTGCCATCTATGGGATGTCCTCAGTGCTTTCCAAATGCCTGGGAGTCCTAAGTACCAGGCAGGAATTGGCATCCTCTGTTTACACGTGGGAAAACAGAACTAAAAGAGTTTATGTCTCCTGTTTCCAAACACAGTCACTAGCTTTGGGTCTCTGTCTTCTTGGTGCCAAACTGTGAGAGCTTTTAATTTCTGGCATGTGTGCAGAACAAAGAGCAACTGTTCGCTGGTTTAACTGGTTTGACTTGTACACAGCTCAGTTGAAAAGGTACCTTAATGTGAAGTCTGTGTAGTGCACTGAAGAAGCAGATGTTCCCTCCATCCCCATTGCATCCATCAGGTCTGGATTTTACAAGTGCCCCAGTTGAAGCCAACAGTGTTTGCAGTGTCCAGTGCTGCTGAGAGCTAGGCCAGGTGTTAGATCAAATGTCTGGAACTGTGTGTAACATTTTTTCAGATGTGCTTCTCAGTGATTTTTTTCCAGACAGATGCGGGAAGTCTGTGGTGGAGCTGGGAACAGAGCCTGTTCCTGTGCTGTGAGAGGCTGTGCCCCTGACAAGACACAGGCACAGCCCTACAAAGTAAATGTTGTGATTTCATGGCTGGAGTTGAATGGCACCCGGCAATTGCACCAGGGGATTTTTTTCCCCCAGTCTTCAGATTCACAGGCATTCACTATGCAGCTAAAGCTTCAGAAAACTCTGGAATTCAACAGAAGTAGTTTGATGCCTAATTTTGGGTCAGTTGTACCAGTACTCATGTCCCTGTATGCAGCTCAGTTACAGGATAACCTTAAGGAACAATAACCAGGCAGGAAGGCTCAGACAGCTGGTGAGATAGACAGGAAAAGGATCATGGGGCTGAGTTTAATGCCAGCTTGCACAGGAAGTATTTTAGCCCAGAAGGTGGCTGTTGACTCTCATAGATGTAGCTAAAGTTGCTGCCTGTGCTGGATGATGGAGTGAGGACTGGCCTTATGGATGGGTGACAGAAGCTGTGGCTCTGCTTGCTTGGTGGAGCTGTCTGGAAGAATCACATGTTTCTTTCCTTTTTAACCATCAGTTGAGATTATCTGTGACAGGAGAGCTGTCATGTTGTGTCTGATCATGGTATCCTCTGCTGGAGCCAACTGCTTGGCAAACTGAGGGCACTGCTGGCCCTGCCAAGCCTGGCAGTGCCTACTGGCCCATCCACAGCTGGGCCACATGTGTAAGGGGTGGGCACCTGTGGGGGTGTGGGCTGCATGGCAGCTCCCTGCTGTCTGTTCTTCAGTGTTTCGAAGAGAACAAATCCACAGATTTTTCTGCCCACCTGCTTCCATGAGTTCACACTGAAAGCTGCTTTCTCAAGGAGTTCCTTTTTATTTATTTAAGATGTGCTGTTCCCATAGATTGCACCTGTTCTTAAGGACAGCACCCATGGATAAAGACAGAGAAGGCACAAAGCCAGCATTTGACTGCAGAATAAACTTCAAGCACTGACATGGCTTGGGCAGGTGAGCTCTCTAAAAAGACCAGTTGAAACCACATTCCCAACCATCCCTCTGCCAGTGTAGGTCAGGAAGGGTGGCTTTTCTTGAGTAAAATTTCAGTCAGGCTAATTTTTCTTTCTGTTTCTGTTTTAGCAAATGCTAAATATTAAGCTGTGGTTAGGCAAAAAGTAGTAAGAGGAACTTCAGACTGAAAAGCAGGACTTATACTTTTAACTTAGATAGGGAACTGGGAAAATTTTTCAGCAAATCTGCTTCCATGAAAAAAGAACATTCTGGCTGAAAGCATTTCAGCGATCTGCCATAAGAAGGTAAAAACCTCTCAGACCCTTCCCACTGAGAAATTCAGGATTTTCTGTAGTAAAAAACTGAATCTTTCAACTGTGGTTGAAGTATCTCTTTTTTTTTTTTAATGTATATCATCATCACTAAAACATGTAAAAGAAAGGAGTTTGGGGAAAACTTCAACTGATACAGGGCAGGAACAATCGTGGGCTGGCAAGAACCTGGAATCAGTGACCTAATCAGCCATTTCCCTCTCTAATTGCTATGATTCTACAGCTTAAAGAATTACACAACGTGTATTTTAGTTGGAACAAGATACTATTATTGAGTAAAGTGCATAATAATTGTGTTTCAGAAGGTGAAATAAACGTCTATCACCAGGCACTTCAATCCATCATTGTACTTTGCTAAATTACCAAAATTGCACTACATTCAATACTAAAATTACTCATAATAAAGTGCTTGCTGGACTGACACTCACAAAAAGATGTCTAGTACCCACATTTGTTTTCCTAATTGACAATTTTAGGCTTCGATCTAGGGAGGGAGGAGCGCCCTCAGCCCTCCTTGCAGTTTATAGGAATGGAGGGCATGCAGCTCCTGCAGAGTCTGTTAGAATGGAGGGCTCCTGCCTCCTACCTCTGATGTCCTACAGCTTTTCAGTCTTTGGTTAGGTCACTGTATAAATCCATTTCATCTACATTTGTAAAAATATTAGGCTTTGATACAAGCCTTTCTCATAATGATATAGCACTTGATTATCTTGCTCTGCAATTTCTCCCCTGGCTATTCATTAATTAGTGCCACATTCCACAGACTTGGCCAAGAATACACAGCATAGAGATACATCCCTTGTCTGGGATCTCTGATTGCACTCTGGGAGATGCCCACAACTTTTGTTTCTTTTCCCTGCAGTCTCTCCACCCTGCAGGATTTTAGTTGGAAAAATGCAAAACTTTTCATTTCAGAAGTCAGAACTCTTTGTTTCAGCTCCTGGATATGACATTTAGATCAGGCCCACCTAGAACGGCATTATTTTTTTGTTTTAGATTGTAGTCCAAAGATGTTAATAAACTGTGTAATTAACTGATCCTGAGTTAAATTCAGTTGGTCTTTTAGACTTTGGCTTATGTATGTGGTCACATGGGACAATACATAGAATTCTTCTACTCAGGCTAAGCAACATCCTTTTGCAAGGTGTATAACTACTTTTTCATGAGACTGAGTGAACAGCTGAAGAAATCTTGGTTTCTGAAGCCCAGAACCCTCTTATTTCTCTCAGGAATTTTCCCAGCCTAGCTCAGAACGGGTCTTTAAGAAATTTCATTGTAATGTGTTAGAATTTTTCTTTGGAAGAGAAACACATGCTCCATCCAGAAGACACTGAATTTAACTCCTTGCTGGATGTTTCCATGGCCTCAGCCAAAGGGATGAAACCCTCCTTCATAGCAGGTGACATAATCTGTCGGTTTTACTGACTCTCTAACTGAAATATCAGATGCTCTCATAGGTATTTTTCAGCTTTTTCTTTACATGAAAGGAGATGTGAATGTCTCCTCCATCAGCACTCACTATATAATATACATACTGTAAGGTCTATTAAAAAAGTTTCAATAAGCTAAGCAAATATGAGGAATTCTGATGGGAAGGAATTAAAGCAGTCCATTTTTTTTTCTTCCAAAATAAATATGCAAGTTAATCTGAAAAAGTGGAGAGTGCCAAATATTCATCTGATGTGCTAAAGTGACTCATGGCAAAGGTAGACAGTTTTATAGTGCAATTTCTTTACTTGTGTTGGAAATGGAGAGCTTCCAAGTGGCACTTACGAAACAATTAGCTCTTCAAGGATAATCAGATTTGTATGAAAATGTAAAGATAAGTGATTTAACTGTGATCTCAGCTGGAAAGTGACTGAGGGTAGTGGGCCACACTCCACAGTAGAAATCCCCTTTCTTTTACTAAATGGCACTTTTGCTGAAATGTGCTGGATTCAAGCAAGTAAGGGCTCCCTTGACTTTCATTGCTAGGATGACACACGACTGATTTGCATCATTAGAGACATTTGCTGATGGCTGAACTGCTTTGCATATAAATGAGACCTAACCTGAACAGCTGCTCAGTTGGTGGGTGTGAAGGATTTACAGTTCCAGATCAGGTCCCTGCTCACCACCAGTCTCTGAGGGAACTCCACTCCAGACTGATGGAAAACATGTAGTGTTTCATACTTGCATCCCTGGAGACTGGGCAAGTGCAGAGGCTGGCAGTTCAAATGGCCAAAAAGCCTTTCTTGAAGCCTTTAATATTTTCAGGTGAAAATGCTCATTTTTCAGTCTTGCCCTGGCCCTTGAAATTATCATGCATGGTGGAAGAGCAAAGCGGAGATGGAATAGTCCTGACAGCATGACAAAGACTCATCATTGCATCTTCAGGTGTTGCCTGTGGCCTCTCCACAGAGCTCTTCTGCTGCTTCCACAACCTGGTCATCTCCAAATTGCCTAAGGTCCAGGGCAGGCAGTGCAGAACTGTCTGTAACAGCCCTTGGGGTTTCTTCCATTGAGGTGTTTGTCCTGGAGCTCCTGTTCACTGGACCTCTCTTGTTGGCTGTGTGCTTCTCCTTAAAATGTGGTCTCTCAGCTCCACCTTTGCAAATGCACTTTGTGGAGAAAGTGGCAGAAAATGAGATTATGGCTTCCTGACCTCAGCCTCACCTGAGCTGTATGGGAAGACCCCTTAGGAAACCTGTTTCTGTGTTATTTTCAGTCTAGTTTCCAAATCCCCAGAAGCCTGGCAAAGACAAGTAGGCAGCCAAGCCTTGAGTAACATCTGCCTGAACCCTCCCTAAAGATTCTCCTGTCTATGGAGCAAACCACATTGTCAAGGGCTTCTTTAATGATGTGTCAGAGATAAGAATAGCTCTCAGCCCCAGGAGATCCAGAGAGCTTGGATACATTTTGGATCTTTGGCTAAAGCACCTGGGAAAGGGTGTATCTCTAGAGCAGAGGTGATGGTGACCTCAAATTCAAGGACTAGCAAATACCTGCATCCTGTTTAATGTCAGAGGTATCACTGCCAGTGGTAGGGTTCAGAAAAATTATATTTTAGAGGGTTTCTCATACAGCATTTGTAGATCAAGGTGTACAAACCTGAGAAAGTGTTTGGTCTCCTGGTGATGTTCACATATGCACACACAAAACATCTTGGTCTTGAAAGGATGCTTGTACCCTGCTTATTCCTCCTGAAGCTGGCAGAACAGGGAACGAGCACTGTGACCTCATGGCTATGCAATAAATCCTTGAAGATATGAAGGCGCCTGGGAACTCTGAAAGGATTGTTAAGTGTAAAGCTAGTGATGGCAAAATCCTTCAGATGCTGCTTATTGTGGAGGCAGAACTCAACATGTTATAAACACATCCTCCTTCCCCGAGTGTGGTTGGATTTATCTCCAGGTTGAGAGAGCGTTGAGATCCCATATGGAAGAGGAAGCTGTTCGGCTTTAAGAGCTTTGTTTACTTATATAAGGCCTAACAAACATGGTTGTTAAGACCCCCTAGGAGGTCTTTCTTATGAAGCTGGGAGCTATTGGATTAGGCAAATGAGAGCCAGAGATTTGCCTAATAGCTTGACAGGCCATGAGGGATTAGACACTTGTGGGCTGGTGTAAACTTGTGGGACAGAGATGCTGTGGCATGGGTCTCTTCTTAGCCATGGATAAATGCCTTGTCAATGTGGGTTAATCTTGTTTGCCTTGTCTTCCATAATGCTGCATTGCAGGACACAACCTCTGTCAATTTAATCACTGTTGGAATGGAATCGTAGGCTTTTGTTTCATGTACTCAACTCTTCCCTAATGCAGCACTTTCAGCATCACAGGGGTCAGTGATTAACAACAATTTTCAGCTCACTTTGGTTCAAACTCCTGAAATAGTTATTACTTTGGCACCAAAGGTTCTGTTGTCACTGGCTGAATGCAGGTCCATCTGGGGAGATTCCAGTGCTGCCCACTGACTGTGGATCCATCTCTCCTCACTCCTTTTTCAAACACTGATCTCCCATGTCTCTCCCTACCAAGATAACAAAGAACCACTTCCCCTGAGCTGGGATTCTCCCTTGTCACTATGCTGTGCTCAAGGCAGCAGGCCAGCCCTGGAATGGCACTTTGTGGAGCCTGGAAGAGACCCTCAGAGAGCACCCAGCCCTCACTGGTACACTCTGACACCTTTCATTTGATGGAAAGTGAGAGTCAGTGGTGACTGTTCTCATAGGTGAGTGGATGGTTCACAGTGGGACTGAAGTGCCAAGTGTTAAGAGAGGCTAAAGAAAGTGGACATGGGCCCCCACTGCTCCCAGATCCCTTTACCTTGATAGGGTAGAGGGCTGTGAGTGTGCATGGTTTATGGAGCATCATGGCTTTTACAGCTCCTCTCACTTCTGATCCTGACCAGCCTAGACAAGAGCAGCCACCTCTGCTGGGCTGGATTTGCTCCCAGGGCACAGGCTGTGTTTGTCTCATTACAGTGTGGAGTCCATCCAATCCAGCTCACACTTTTTAGATGTCTTCACATCTCCTCACTCCCTACCTTCCCTACACCAAGAGCCTAGCAGTGCTGGATCCAACACAGGAGCTGGGGCCCAAACACCTGCAGCTGCTGTGGGCACACAGCTCTGAGTTTTGCTTGATGAATGCTTGTCAGATCTAAGGAAGCCAGGAAAATTCACTGGAGGCATTCCTGAGTCTAGAGGCAGCCTCCCCCACAGCCCATTAGCATCTGCAAGACACTGGAGGGGACAGTGCAGGTGGGAGGAAGAGCTCAGGCCAGTCCCCTTTGGCCACAATGGGCGGCATCTTGCTCAGTTGTGCAAATTGCTTGTGCAACCTGGGGGACCATAAACCCAAAGGACTCCTTTGAAAGCCCAGCCCCTCCTCAGCCCTGTGCCCAGGCAGTGGCAGAGCTGCAGGCAGGAGGGCACATGGGGACAGGTGTCCGTGATGTGCCAGGTGACAGCCCCATGGCATTGACAGGGGACAAGGCTGCCTTGAGTGCATGCAGCAATGGCAGTCACTGGGCTCAACAACTGCAGAGAGATTGCTGTGAAAAACTGCCTCAGGTCTTGTGCCTGACACCTTCACTAGCCCAGCAGAGAACAGATGCAGATGCCAAAAGAGTTGTGAGCACAGACCTTGCAGGCTGGTGCTTTACTGACACATCTCCAAGGCAGCACCTTTTCCTGAGGGGATGGAAGGGGCTGCAGGGCAGTGAGAGGGTGTGGGGGGAGCAGCCAGACCCTCGCCAGTTGTACACAGAGTGATTGGCTGTGTCATCCACAGGCACAGGGCCCAGCGGTCCCAACACATGAAATGCTCTCCACCTCTGTGTCTACCTTACCTAGCAGGGAGTGGGAAGTTTTAGATTGCCATGTGAGCTCTTAGGAGTGGGTGTGTAATGGGGAATTTCTCCTCTGTTCCACAGAGCTCCTGCCACCCTGGCTCTGCTCTTTCCACACTCAGCCCTGGGCAAGATTGAAGCTGTGAACCATAAGCTGGCCAGCACAGAGCCCAAAACACACTCTCAGAAGAGTCTGTGTCAGTTTATGAATTGTCTGTAGAGTGGGACCTGGCAGAAGGAAGCACAGCCTGCCTTCATGGACATGACACGTTTGGGACTGCAGCAGTGAGGGGTAAAGCTCACCCTGCACATGCCTTCACTGCCTGTACTGCTTTGTGCTCCAACTTAGTCCTGGCTGGCCCAGGAAGGGCCCAGGCCCTCTGCTTGAGACTGAGGCTGCATCTGGTTTGGATCTCTCTGACTACTGCTGTCCTCTGGCTGCAGATTGAGATATGAGCTAGGAGAGCCCAGAGCCTGCCACAGCCTGGCTCAGCAAAGCTCTGGAGGCACAGAGTGGTCTAATGCACTTTATTACTGCTCTTTATTATCAGGCTCCACTAATGAATTCCACTAATGTGCAAAAAACCCTGTATGGCAAAGCAGCCCTTGATCTTCTTCCATGCCCTTGCTTCCAAGCCCCTTAAGGCTTCCAGCTCGAGCTGAGGAGTTCCACTGGGGACAGGCAGTGCAGCTCAGCAGGTGCTAAAGGTGCATAATCCTGAAGTGAGCTAACTGAGTGCTTCCTGTCCCGGGGTCTCACTGCTGGTTCTTGCACAGGGAGGACACCTGGGTTTCCACCAGGCTAGGAGATATCCTGCATTTTGCCCTGGAGCTGGTTTAAATCATGTTCCCTGGCAGAGGCTTCTGCTTTTCAAGGCAGTCCCAGGAGATTCCTGAGTTGGGACAAAGAGGACAATTGCTATTTAATGAATGGAGCTGGGCATATAACCCATGGTCCTGCAGCCATCATTCCTCAAACACAAAGGTTCTGCCACCCTTTCTTCCTGAGGCACGGGATCCTCATGGAGCAGAAACTGACCCTGCAGGGAAGAGGAGAAGGAAGGAGAGGGCTCCTGCTGCCCTTGGCATGGTGCAGGCAGCCCAGGGCAACTATCACAATGAGACATCATTGTTTTTTCATTCTGAGTGCTAAGCTATATAAACAGAATAAAATATCATGCAGAGGACTGCTTACATATTGCCTGTGACTTTTGTATATCTTAATTTAAGAGTTTACAAATTGCAGTCCTTCTGCCTAGCCAGCAGCTATTGAGCTCCCAGAAGGAAGTTCTTTGACCACTTCTGTCTGTACTGTCCAAATGTCTGTAGAAGAAATACCCTGGGAAGAGAACCTGTCACATTGTCCATCACTGCATACAGTGGGCTCTTACCTCTTGCTGTGCCTTTGGAGACCACTTTGTTCTCCTATTCCTTTCCTTTAACTGGCCCTGTCTTTATCATTGGAGGCCTTGTACTTAGACAAGATCCAAATTTTGCATAATAAAAGGGCTCCCTAATAGCTGGCAGTGCATCCTGCTGTTCCTTGTGTCCTGTTGTTGAAGATTAAACAGATGTAAAATTAGGAGCTGAATCTCTCTGCATTTGGGGGTCCTTGTCCATAGCTGGAGATGAGAGATTAAGATGTGACCTTTTCCAGGAAAAACAATTTAAGAGATCAAGAAATTATAATCCTTAATAAACCTTTCTCCAAAGAATTTTGCTTTAAATGCTTTAAATCCCACTGGCCATGTGCATTTTTGCTCACAGCTTTCTTTGCTTCTCTTGACTGCACACTCCAGTGAAATCCCAGATCCTTTACCAGAAATGCTTTTGAATGCTCCATCCCCACCTACTCTTTTGGACCCCTAAGGGAGACAAATAAACAGAAGGGAAGGTTTACTGCAAGCAGAAAAGAAGTCAACCATTTCCCCTCACAACAGGGGACTTCACACAGCTCAGCATCTGTGGGCCTTGGTGCTGTATTGCTCTGAGTAACTCATGCTCCTGGGCATGGTTTCCAGGCAGAACCAAGTTCCAGTCCATACCAGTGCACACTAATATCTTCTTGGCATGCCCTACTCCATCTCTTTAGAACAGGCTCACAATTGCTTGGCTTCATCTTAGGGTGGTAATCACATAAAAAAGCCAGAAAAAGTAATCACATAAAAAGTAGAAAGTGAGTTTAATTTGTCTCCTGGCCTAGCAGCAGACTCCTTTCGGTGAATGGTCAGAACTTGTGTTTAAAAGCTCATTGCAAAAAACAGTATCCATGGCTGATTGAGGTCTCAGTGTTGGGAAACCTTGAGATCTGTAAGTGGAGAAGGAGCCCCATTAATTCCTGTCTAGACTGGCTTCTGAGCCCAGGTTCCAGAGATGAAAGGACACTTTATTAAGACAGGACATAAATCCACCCTGCCAACAAGTCCGCACTCCTCTGGATTATTTACACCTCTCTCCCTCCCTCTGGTCATTGCCTGTCCCTACATAATCTACATTAAATTCCTGACAGGATTAAACCAACATGTCTTACACTTTAAATATCAGGCTCTGTGTGCTTTCCTTTCCACCATGTCACAAAAAAAGACATCATGTTTTTACAGATAGACTGAAAATAAAAAAGTAGGCGTCTAATGAAAGGAGCTCAATGTTATGACTGAGAGATAAAATGTGTGCTTGGGAGATTTTATTGTGAATGTGGCCTTTGCTGCACCTACAGCTCCTCTCCTTGGTGTGCCTGGTGCTGTGTGTCACTAAGGGCCAGCCAGGGGCTGTATGGACACAGCCATGTGGACTCTGAGCATCTCCTTTTGGATGAGGGTGACTGCCTGGGCTCAGGCTACATCCCCTCTCTCGTGCAGGACTGTCCTCCCTGGCAGTGCTGTGCTCAGCTGCCAGGGCTGGGGACTCAGGGCTGCAGAGGGCATGGGCAGTTTAGGGGGAAGGCTCTGAGGACAGGCTTTTTCATTCAGAGATTTTACAAATTTTCATTGCTCTTGAGGCTTTACTCCTTTATTTTCTGACTTTGGAAATTCCTATAGTTGTCTGTGGGTTTTTGAGTGTTTATGGAAGAGCTGCAGTACTGTATGAGAGTAGTAGATTCTGTCATCTCATGTTTGCATGAGCTTCTCCACCCTCCCTTGCAGCCAGGCAATGGGGAGCAAACAGTGCTTATGGAAAAGAGCCTCAAAAGGACTCTATACAAATACATTTTTAGGCTGAAAATGTAAAATGTTCACTCACTGTGTGAATCTCTCTGCAATCCCTGGCTCATTTCTGTTGTAGGTCCTGTTCAGCCACAGGACTGAAGCCACAGGCTTTACACAGAAATGAAAGCCAGGCAAAGTGCTTATAGCTCCAGGCAGCAGAGTTTCTGGATGATGTGGAAGTGCTGCAGCCTGCAAGGAGACATCCAGGCACCACTGCAGGACTGGAGTTGGTGCTTCCCAGGCACGTGTGTGCTCTCAGAGCAAGGCAGATCAATCCTTTGGCACAGTGACTAATACTTTGGATTAATTTGTTTGGGAGGACAGATGAGTTCATGAGCACACCCAGATGCAGGACTCCCTTGCTGAGGCAGGCCTTGTGCGTTTGCAGGGCTGCTTGGTACATCCCCAGTGATAAGAGCCCGTGATGACAGAGCTGCCCAGGGCTCTGGGACTCCCAGACTGCAGATTTCAGCACGTGGCAGCCATGGCAGGCTAAGGAAATGATGAGTGCTCTTAAAAGGATACTCTGAACTTTTGTGTCACCAGACAGAGTTCTCCTTAGAGTCATGGTCTGCTTGGATCTGTGTTTGAACTGACTGCAGTACTTGCAATCCTTTTGTATGCATTTTCTCTTGCCTTTTTATCAAATGAGCTTACTGGCATGGTCAATTTGAAGTCATTAGCAAATGTTTATCTAAAGTGAGTTTGAAACCTATAAAAAAGACCATTTGAAGTGTTTCCAAGATTTGCATTCATCTGGCCAAAGAAATCATGACACCTGGTTTACGTGTCCAATCCAACATACCCAGACTACTCCAGTTTTGAATATCAAAAGTCTGCATTGAGCTTGAAAGACTGCTTCCAAAACAAGGCTCAACCAGACTACAGAAATAATTCTAATAGGTAAACAAAAATAAATTAATAGCTGAAAAAAAGAATCACTGAACATATTATTCAACAACTTTCTTATTTACTTTTTTTCAGCACCATTAAAGGTCAGTGTCAATCTCCCTGTTAGACACCCAGCTTTGGCTGTCCATGTGCTCCAGCAGTTGACAGTGCAGGTAAATACCTAGAGTTTTGCCTTATTGACTTTACTGTTGAGTTTATTGTTAGATACTAGGGACCTCAGAAAACAATTTTTCTTAAGCAGTTTCAATCCTTTCCTTTCTAGCGGAGTTCTCTGAGCTGGAAGAGCACAGCAATAATCTCCACATCCTTTCTGCTCACACAGCAAAATTCTCTGTGCCTTGTCATGTTTTTCATTCCCAGGTTTGTGTTAGGATGAGCACAAGGCTGAATGGGACAAGAGCCTCATTGAGGCTGTCCCAGGCAGGATCCTGTGCCCCCAGTGCCTGCCGGGCACCAGCCACGCTCTGTGTGGGCAGAGCACGTGGCAGCTGCTGCAGGCAGGGACGGGCCAGGCTGTGCTGGTGCTCAGGACGGAGCTGCAGCAATAGGCTTTTGTCTAGCAGAAACAGACCACAGAGTCCCAGAATTACTTCCCACTGGCTTTCCTCCGGTTCATCAGTTTCAGTGGCTCAGTGGGCAGGATCAGCCAGAAGCCCTCTGTTAGTCTGCCCTGGGAGAGGAGGCTGGAGTAAGCAGCATGGGGAGAAAAACCTGTAGAAATAGCAGACTTTTTCCCATTTTATGGAGCATGTTTTCACATTCTCACTAGTCTAAATTCACCAGGAATTCTAGCAGGAGCAAGCTCAGTTTCATGTTATCCTCTTGCTTTTCCAGCTTTTTATACAGAGATCCTGGCTAAAAAATTGAAAGCCAGTATACATGTGTAAGAACTAAGTCACCACATGCCTACATGACTTTAACGTGATTAACAGTCACTGCTGTAGGCAGTGCTGTGAAGGCCATGTGTGTGAAAACACTGGGTAACTTGAAATTGGGAACTGCTTTTAGTGAGCTTGTCACTGTGGCCCAGAGCTCCCAAAATGCAAGGTGATGATGGGACAGATGGCCCAGGAGAACCTTCATCTGCCCCTGATGGTATCTGAGCCAGAGTGTTTTACAGCATTGACTGTTCTGCATCTCCACAAGTCCTGCAGCCAGCTTCACTGCAGACATGCTCTGTGTCACACTCTGGAACTCTCCTCCCAAGCATGAAGAACAGAGGTTCTGCTTCTTAAGCACTAAAAACCATCATCACATAAGGGTAGCAGATGGGTTAGTGTAAATCACAGGCATTAAATTCTTCCCCCAAACTTCTATCCACTGGATGTTCCACCATTTTCGTTTGGAATTTTTATTTTGTTTTTTGCATATACCTAGAATCACCTCTCTTGCCTGCAGCACACAGCTCCTTACATACCCAGACAAGTCCTTGGGTGACTCTGTTCTTCCACAGATGGAAAAATGACAGCTGCTTCCTATAAGAAGTTGTGAAATAATTTTTAATTTTTAAAAGTTGTAAATTTTAATAGTAAATTGATAAAAATATAATACTTTCTCAAGAAACAAAAGAAGTGTTTTATGACCAATCATCCTTCATCAGATAATACTGCTGAGGTAAGGACTCCTTCCAGCTGGCATGGGTCCCATCTTTCATTTCCTCCAGGAAGTGAAAAGAGAGAAGGAAATGGCTGGGAACCTCCAGGAACATGCTGATATGGAAAATCCCACCACCTCTATACTTCAGAGATGCTGCAATCATGTCTTCTAAAACAGTGTTAAGTAAGAGCTGGGGAATATTATCCACAAGACACAGAATTCTTGCAAACTTTTGCTATCTAGCCACGTAGGGGGACATTTTTTTCTTCTGTTTAACTTGCCTGTTATTTCCTCCTTCTGGCATTTATTAATCAGACTGGTTAACCATTCAGTCCAGCCTAAAAACAGATCTCACCACAAATCCTGTTCTCTGTGGTGGACTCAGGCTCTGGCTGAGCAAACTCACTTCTCCTGTCCTAACTCTGAAGGGCAGAGCTAAATGCTGGAGATAGATGTTCACCATTAAATTCACACTACAGGTTTCCTGTTTGGAGCAGCCAGTAGTGTAGGGACACTAGAGTTTCCATTTGTACACCATCTCTGTTTTGACAGGGCCCTTCATGATTCATCAACAATTTGGATGCTTCTGGCTATGCAGTATTCACTGCACCCATCCCATTCCTGATAAACAGATTCAGGAGCTCTAATCACAGGGGCAGTGTACTCAATAACCATTGCTCTTTAATTGTTTATGATCTTTATCTCTTTCCCTCCAAGGGTTTTTTCCTGTGGGAGGACCAGTGTTTCTCTTTGAACTGACTTTTCCTTTCAACATTTATCATTCAGGGCTGCTCAAGTGCTGTTTCAGTGCAGAGGCCGCTTGCAAACTATTTGTAGCAGCTGCCTTTCTGGAAGTTTGCTGTTTGCAGTGCTTGATCCCTCACTTAAACTACCCAACACTGCCTCTCCATCTGTGCACGAGAGCCCTGCACCACACAACGTGCTTCTGGGGAGCTGGTGTGCATCTGGCCTCCTGCCTCTGCTTGTTTTGTGTCTGACCCAGGGGGAGTATTTCAGTGTGCTGCAGGACCCCTGAGCAGTGTCTAAGGAGAGGTGAACCACAGCCAGGGGTGATGTTTGGGTTGGGGGCTGATCCTGGCTCCAGTGGGACTGTCCGCACCTCTAGGACTGCCCCTTCTGCCTGAGAGCTCTGCACAGAAAGCCTCAGAGCACTTAGAACATGAACATGTGTTTGGGATGGAGGCAAAGTGAAAAATAGCACGAGGCAGAAAGGAAAGCTACAGATCATTTCCATTAGCAGAGCTGTCGTGTCCCATGGCTTATGTGTGTTCTCTTGTAATATGGGAATATTTACTCAATGGCTGTCTCCAGTTGTGTCTGATTATTAAAATCAATAATGTGCACATTGATCTGACAGTGATTTGCATGCACAGCTTTTCCCATTTGTGGGTAGCCAACGGAGCTGCTTGTGTCTGAAGAGCTGTGAAACCCCACGTTGCTCCCCAGACTGTTCCTGTCTAACATGCTCCATGGCTCCTGGTTCTGATCTCCACTGGCCCCCAACTGAGCAGTTCCTGGAGGAGAACCTTGCTGCACACCTGGGAGTCCTGGCCAGGCAGGATGCAGCCAGGCCAGCTCGGTCAATATAGACTTTGCTGCAGGCTGTGGTGCAGTGATGGTTATCTTGTTCACCAGCTAAGAGTTAGCCCATTAGCACAAGTGACTTTGAAGCCATTAAATACACAAAATCGATGAAGTTGAAAAGAGGGGATCCTTTCAAATGAAGGCACCACATTATCAGCCCATGCAGGTCACAGGGACCCAGACCTGCTCTTTGGACTGCTCTCTGGGTGACAAGTGTAAATGGGATTTTCACAGGGTGGTCTCTGTCCACCACACTTGCCTCCCTGTCTTCTCTGCCTTGCATCCTGGGCACAGTAATCTGCAGGATTTTCTTTCCTGGTGTGGCTGTGCAGCCCTACTTTCCCAGCTCTGGCATTGGACAGGATGAAAACTTTCCATCTGTAGATGTTTGCTTTATGGGAAGGAGTTTTTTGCACAGCATGAAACTTTCCATTGTATTCACAATTGGTTTCCAGCAAGCTAAGTAAAGGTGAAAAATTCCTCCCTGACTGCATGGCAGTGGCACCCTGGGGCACACACAGCCTCTCTGGAGCCAGGCCCCCAGGGCAGGAGTGCCAGACAGGGGTGGCACAGCCTGACCTTGCAGGTCTACCCACAGAGACATGCTCTGGGGAATGGGGTTATGTTGGCTCAGGCCATGCCAGCTGGAAATTCAGGAGAGAGCTCACTGATGGCCTCTCCTGCTGTGCACAAATGCCTGACTGCTTTCCCCAGTGGGCAGTGGAAAGCTCCCAGGTAGCAGCAGGATTTCCTCCCTTGTGCACAAGCCAGCTGCTTTCCTGCTAACACTGAGCTTTTATTTAGCATTCCCTGAGCTGCCAGAGGGATGGGTGTGTATTTCTCAAGTAAATCCTGGCACCTTGCAATTCCTTTTCTCTCCCCATGCTGTGCATCTGCCAGTGCTCCCCAGATTTCCTGCAGGATCCCGAGTATTCACACAGCTGCTTGCAAAAAAGGCTCTGTAGTGAGTGCATTCATGCTCTGCACACTGAGCTAAAGGGGACTGATCTTTGAGGAGGGCAATAAGGAGCTTGGCCCAGTGCAAGAAGAGTGTGAGCAGGGTGATCTTCTGCATGGTGGCTGTTCACAAACATGCAGTGCTCTGGGTTCCTTGGTGTTGGGCCAAGATCTCACTGGCCTTCAGCTGTGCCTGGTGAGAGCAGCTGTGTTAAACCAAGAACAGGGACTGCAAAATTGGAAAATAAGGCCCATGGGCATGTTGCATTAAGAGTAGCTGATCTGACATGAGAAGGGTGGGTTACTGCTGTACTGGCTAGCAAGGGGCTGGGGCAGGGGAAGCAGTCTGGCTGCTCCCCAGAGGGAGAAGGGCTGCTCTGAGATAAGGAGCTCTTGTGGGGAGGGGAGCTTTCCTTCCTTGGATATAGTCCAGAAGCTTCTGTGTTAGGGATGGGAAGAAAGGGAGGTAAGAGGAGAGTCCCTGAGATCATTCTCAGGGCAGCAGAAAAGTGATTGACTTCAATGAGAGGCTCCAAATAGGAATTGGAGATAAACCTCTGTGGGTGGTGTGTGATCTAGGAGTGACTCAGGGGTGTCTCTGGAGATCAGAGCCTCCAGCTCACTGCCCTCTCCTACTGCAATCTCTCGCTCCTAAGAGAAAAGGCTCTGAGGGGAAAGGTCTGGGGAAGGTGAAGTGCCTTGGTGAACAGAGATGGCAGGGAGCTATCTAAAGCTTTTCTGAGATGAGCTGTATTTTGGGGGGATACATGCAGTGTCAGCTCCTCTGACCCATCCTGCAAGGTGGTGGTGGCATGGTAAGTGTAATAGTTTCCGTACTGCCCAAAGCAAAATGAATGCTGATAACTTTGTATTGCTTCCCTGTGTTACAAACCAACCTTCACTTCATCTTAATAGCTTGAAGTAGGACTTAAATGTTCTAAATTAGAAGAAAACACCAGTACCTGACTTATTAGGAGGTCATTAGCAACCAGGACAGGTTTAACCATTGAGTGGATAAATCTGCAGCTGGATTGAAGCCTAATTGACTCTATGATGAATCACACTGTAATATTTCATACAAAACACTAGATTTAAAACCAGCCCAAAGTGGGGAGGTCTCCAGTGTATGTTGTCACATTTAGGTCACTGACGCACACTCCTATTTTAACTTCATTCTGGTGCTTTAAAGGAAAGTAGGGAAAATAACAAATTAACCAATTTTTTTCAAAGCAACATGAAGGTATTTCACTCCAGCTTTTTTTCCCAACTAGAAAAGAAGCCACTGTGTCCTGCCCTCACAGCCTGCTGCAAGCCAGAGGCTGTTTCAGGACTGCATTTGTGCTGCTGTCTGAAAGCTTGGCTGTGACTCTGGAAAGAGCAGGGTAGTGCCAGCCCAGTGGGCTTATGTGGTGACCTTAGAGCTGCAGCTGCTCTTGCCAGAGGCATTTATTTCTCTAAATGCCATTCCTCAAGGTATTTTTGAGGGGCTTGTTGCTAAGGTCCCTCTGGGTGTGAAGCTGTGCCTCCTACCATGGGATCAGAGGTTTCTCCACAGTGTCCAAGAGTAAAGCTTGGGGATGTGTCCTTGTTAAAGCTGTGAGACAGAAATGTCACCCTGGACTTACCCTGTTTCCTGGGGAGGCAGATTGTTTTGCTGGGTTTTCCCATTAAATCCCTATCTCCTAATAAAATACTACAAGAAAAAATTCATTGTTCCTGCCAAATTTAACAGGAAATTGAGAATAAATATTTTTACTTGAGCAAGCTTGCTTTTTAGCAGCCCAGGCTTTTCCTGGGGGTGGGTAGACGCCTGCTTGGTCTATCCTTTAAGCCAGCTCTGGCAGAGCAGCTCACTGCAGGGGGCTGAGCACTGCTTGAGACCACACTGGAGCCAGGTTTGCTGCAGGGGACATTGCAGACTGCTGTCACACTTTCCCATGTCACACACATTCCCACTTTCTACAGTTTTTTCTCACAGCTGAGCTTAAATACAAGAAGAAGAGAAAGAGTTCTGCCTCCAAATGTGAAATCAGCTTTGTGTAATACCAGTTTGGGGCAAAAAAAAAAAAAGGAGTTCTAGCCCTGGTTGTGTTACTAGAGATGAGATGACAAAGAGCCCTGCTGTGGAAAAGGGCAAGAGGGGAAAAATGAGCCAACACAGAGCAGCAATCACAGTGTGGCAGCAACTGATGAGCCTCTGCTCTGGAACAACTCTGAGAGGAAGGTCTCTGGTTGCTCAGGATATGGCCACACTCCTCATCCATCCTGTTGTGAGGAGAGAAAGGAACAGCCATTAAAAGTGATGAACAGGCTTAATGGCAAATAGGAAGCCCACATAATAGAGCAGGAACAAAATGCAATTTTACTGCATCTACCAGAAAAACAAATCTTTTTAATCCAGAGAGAGAAAAATTACTCATGAAGGCCAAAAGCAAGGGAGAAAGCAAGTAGTGCATAAGGAAGTAAATAAACCATTTGGTAATGGCCTTATTAAAGTAGCAAATGATGTTTATTCCATGTGGATTGTGGGTTTTTTGCACAGGTGGCAGAAACTGACATGGGAGAGGTGACTGGTACCTGGGAGGGCACAGCAGCCTGCAGCCCCCCATTCTCAGTGTGCCCCACATCCCTGGCCAGCCCAGCTGCTGAACAAAACCCATCCTTCTCACCTCTTGTGCAGCAGGAAAGGAGAGCCCTAAGGCCACAGGGGCCCATCCTGGTCCTTTATAAAGGTTGCAAAGGGATGTGGAAATGGCCAGGGTGTGGGCCAGGGCATGGTAAAAGTTTGACAGCCACCCCCCCATTCTGGGCTCCATTCTGGAGGCAATCCCAGGGTCCTCCAAAGCCATGGGACAAACCCTCAGGGATCCAGCCCCTCTTCTTGAGCCACTCAGAATGGGTGGCTTGTGCGCTAACTCTGCCAAGGGCAGAAAGTCCACATCTAGCCTGTGTGTGTTCCCAGTCCTTTCTCCCAAAACTTCTGGAGGTTGCTTTGGCACCACAGGTCTGTCTTATGTAGCCAACCCACTTGAGCTGTGATACCTGTGAACCTGTGATACCTGTGAACCTGTGATACCTGTGAACCTCCCAGAAGGTTTTGCTGCAGCCCCAAACCTGAGTCCTGTTAAATGTCCCTCATCCAAGAAACCATCCTCCATTTTCACTTCCAGAGCACAATGTTAGCTCAGTTGCAAAAGCAATGCTTGTAGTGGGAGTGCTTTCCATTTCAGTGATCTCTAGGCAGGAAGTGCTTGTTTTTCTGTATTTTTAAAATTATCTATAAATTCTCCCATGGAGATAGAATTCCCTGTTAAAACTGTAGTTTTTTCCTGAAACCTTGTAGAAAAGGCTTTGTTTTCTGCTTAGCTTAGACAGTTAAAATTGTTCCTGTATGACCTGCAGGTTTCATCCTGCTGTGTTCTAGGGGACTTTTCACAGGCCACAAACTAGACTGGACCAACAGTCTTGTATTCACACCAGAGAGGTAATTAGAGCTACAAATGAAACAGTATTTCTCCTGTGCTTGACAGCAGTAAAATGCAAAACAAAAACTGAAAACAAAAGAGAAGAATATCAGAAAGAATGAAAAGTAAGGGATAGGAAGGCTCCTCCTCTGAGGGATTTGGAAATACAACTAACAGTTTCATCAGGAAGAAGCAGAAAAGAAATACTGTTGACTATAGAGACCTGGTGGTTTTTATTCCCTAACTTAATCATCTTCCCTAAAAAACTTCCCTAAATCATCATTTAGACACTCTCCTAGAAAAAGGGAAAACCCTTTGGCAAATGCTAGTGAAACCCTGGATTTATGACATGCAGTTCTGCAAATCTTTTTCTGGCCGAGCTTTTCTTGGGATTAGCCTGTATGAAGGAGAGTGGGAATGCTGGGGAAAGTTGCCTGTAGGGCTTTTCATGTGGTTTCCAGGGCTGGAAAAGTGTGGCTGCATTCCCTGCCTTCTTGTAAGTGGTCAGAACAGCTGTTTTATTTAAAGCATGGCTTGAAGTCTCAGGTACATTACGGGAAAAGAGCACATCAGGGAGAGACCAGGCCTCATGCAGCATGCAGCAGGGAGGTCACTCATTTAGCTTGGAGGTCTTTGCAATGGGCTGGACAGAAATCTTGGTGCTGACAGCCCTTTGAATGCTGCAGGTTCCCAGGATGCTCATAAAAGACTATGAACACCATCCAGGTGATGTGCACACGTGCTGCACGGGGATCTCAGCTGCTCCCTTTGTTTCCATAGGGCTGGTTTCACTCTCAGATGGGAACAGGCACTAATTTGCTTCCAAGGGGGAGAGTCCATTACTAAGGCTCCTTACTGTGGCACTGAAGTGCAAACCCCCTGCTAAGATACCTGCTCAGTATTTTGTTGGAGCTCTAGTGCCCTCTACTCTTGGGCAGCAAATTAAATATATGAGTGCACTGCTAGATGTTGGGAAGAGAGGAATGTGCAATAGCATGTCAAGCCAGGAAACCCCAGCAGTCCTGGAGAAACAAGGACAGCATCCTCCAGATTCCCTGAGCAGCTGGGAGGGACAGTGACACTCCTGTGCCCTCTGCCCATGGCCCAGGAGCAGCTGATGCTGGACACCTCCAAGTGCCACCCCCAGCATGGCTCCTGGGGCACTGCAGTGTTGGCCTGCACTGCCACAGGCAGAACCACCCCAGTGCATTTGTGTTTCCAGTGGCTGATCTCAATGACTGCCCTTTTTTTTCTGCTTGCTCTTGCTCCCCATGCTCATAGCTGTTCATAGCCAGCCAGGGTAACAGGTCCCTGCTGCAGTCCCACTGCTGATTTGGTCCCTCTGGCTGCACTGGTGCTTGGCCCCTTCCCCTGACTCTGTCCCCTCTTGCTCCTGTTTGAGTCTGATCTGTCCTGCAGAGTCCGTCCTGTAAATAAGTGGGAAGAGAAAGGAGGCAGAAAGATATTTTTTACCCAGCTCTCAGACATGAAGTCATCAGGTTATTTGGCTACCTGAGTCCAACTTTCTTGAGCACTGGCAGTACAGGACACAGTCTTGACAGACTGGACTTGCTGTTTCTTAAGCAGAGCACAATGCCCCTTTGTGTGGGGTTCCTGGACCGGCCAGGTTAGGTTTTGTTTGACAAAGCCTCTTTAAATTTCATTTTTTTCCTCCATGGAGTTGTGAGTAAAAAGATTTCTTTCTTCTTTTACTCAAACCTTAGCCTTGAGTTTGCACAAAGTAAGTCTGTGACCCTAGAACTAAGTTTCAGGTTTGCAAATAAGCTTGGAACCCAAGCAGTCTGGGTGTTTTGTAATCAAATTTGTGGACAACAAAAATGCTATGATTTCAAACTTGGAGAAAAAAATATGGGGCCAGGAAACCAGAAAATTATCATTTATTTCATTCAGCATCTCCTGCAAGCTCTGTGTTAAAAATTACTGTGTGAAGCTTCCTCGTGTGTCAAATGGCACAAAGAAGTTGTGAGATGTCTCACAGGAGTGGTATAAACCTCTCCCATGTTTCCAGAGTGCCTGAGGTCCTCTCGTAAAGAGGATGAGAGAAGTGAGGGGGATGGAGGGAGTTTCCTCTGAAAAGGGGAATCCAGAATGAGAAACACATTCAGCCACTGCAAACAGCAAAAACACACGCGCTTTGATTCCAGGAGTCAGACCATGCGTGCCTCAAGTGCAGCTGCCCAGATTTATGGCCTGTTATCCTCTGAGGCAATTACTAGAGTTTGCTGTGGGGATCTGCATGAGCAATGCACAGGTTGCCCACATAGCCTGGCCTTCTGAGAAATGACACGGTGCTCACTCTGCCAGCGCTCGCCATGTGCTGCGGCCGGGAGCAGCTGTGCTGGAAAACCACCACAGAGGAAATCACAAGTTAGTGAGTCACTAAGGCTGCTGCCAGCCTGTCAGGAGTCTCTCCATAACTCAGCTTTCATATGCCTCTGCTCCAGCTCTGAAGCAGGCTCAGATGCCACCTCGAGCAGCAGAATGGCTGCTAGCATGTGAGGAGGGAGCAGAAGCAGATGGAGAGATGGAACTGGTTTTCACTCCACAGTCCCAAAGGGAGGCCTATGGTGTGGAGGGGAGAAGTCACCCTGGCAGGCCTGAGCACTTCTTCCTGTGCAGCCTGTGATGTGCCCCCAGACACCCCATCAAAGCTCAGCAGAGATGTCATTCCCGGCCTCCTGGACCTGCCTAGGGAAGGTGCTGCTTGGGGCAGGGCCAGAAGCACACTGCTGCCAGGACACTTTTGGCCCAGCTGCAAGCATCAATACTGAGGACTTCCCAAAGCTGCTTGTGGCTTTGGTCCAAGTGGTTCAGGCTTTATCTGTGCTTTGGGAGACCATTTGCATCTGCTCTGGCCAAGAGCACACTCCTGTGCTGTGGGCTGGACTGTGTTTACATCACTGGTGCCTGTGAGAACCAGGAGGAAGCTGTTGACGTAAGGGTATTAAACAGGCCTCAAGCAGCAGCTTTGAGCCATGATATGCAGCCTCTCATGCCTTACACCAGCCAGCAGTGGAAGGGTTTTTCTTTCCAAGGTAGGGGCTGTGCTGCCCAGGGCCCAGGGCAGAGGTGCCTCCTGCCATCTGAGGAGGCTTCTGAAGACGAAGCTGGAGTACAAACCCTTGGGAGCAGGGGACAATGCCATGCTGTGGGACACATTTCTGGTAGGGGCAGTGCTGCTGTCTCTAAGTTCTCTCCCTGGGGCTGCCTCTGGGTGCAGGAGTGGCTGGAGGCAGCCCCAGCTCATCCCACCAGCCCACAGCTTTAAACGCCTCCCCTTCTTAATCCCTAACATCTGAGGAGCAGGATGCAGAGCAAACCGGTTCCAAATGCTTGTGTTGGGGGTGCTGTGCTGGCTCTAGCTACCCTTAAAGCCAGTGGCAAAATCCATAGTAGGCAAAGATGCTCCTGGCTGAGTATGCAGTGTTGTTTTCCTTGGAAGTGAGAGGAGGTTCTTGAGGCTCACTTTTGTCAGTGAGCAAGACCAGGTGTCTTCAGCATCAAACCAGACAGGAAAATGAGTATTTTCTATAGAAATATAGCTGGATAAGGCCTACATTTGGGATTCGATGCTTTTACTGCCTTTTTTTTTTACAGAAACTGAGCAATAATTCTTATTTTGGGACTAGGAGCTTTTCAAGCAATGAAACTATTTTCTTAAAATCTCAGTTTTAAAGCAGCTCATTCTGCACAGGGTTTTTGGATGAGTGCTCACCACATTTTTCAGCCATGTCTGTGCAGCACATGTTCCCCACAGCAGCAAG
The DNA here is from genome assembly GCF_047830755.1 of Zonotrichia albicollis. Taxonomy (NCBI): domain Eukaryota; kingdom Metazoa; phylum Chordata; class Aves; order Passeriformes; family Passerellidae; genus Zonotrichia; species Zonotrichia albicollis. The sequence goes on along the minus strand of NC_133827.1, from coordinate 30,395,889 downwards.
TGGAGGGATCCCAAGGGGCAAGGAGGGCTGGGGGATCCAGGGCTTCTTCCCTGCCTTCCCCAGTTTTAGACTCACTCGTGCTCATTGGTGTGTGTCAAAGGCACCATCAGTGGAGCATCCCCTCCGTGCTCTGGCTCTCAGCTGGTGACAGCCACAGAAAGATCACAGTGCCTGGGAGAGGTGCTGAGGAGACACTTGACAGCAGGGTGAATTCTTAGCTTGGAGTAATGCTGCCTTGTGTTTCTGTGCTTTGATCAACCGTGCTTTAAATTGACACTTGGACTTAACTTGCTTAAACTTCATGTGCAAACTAGCTCAAAGTAGACAGGTCTCCCTTGGACTGCTCAAGGAGGCCTCCAGATGAGTTCTGGTGAGCCTTGATGAGGCAAAATCCATATTTTCTACCTACTCTATCCCTTTTAGGAAGCATCCACCAGCAGGACCAAGACTACAGCAGTATATCAGCACTGGTTCATGCACCCTCACAGCCCAGGACATTCTCTTCAGCTGCTCAAAAGCCTGATTTGCGACTTTCAGGTTTTAAAAATTTGGTCTTACCTTTGGCAGGCCAGTGAGCAAACTTCCTAGACAGTCTCAGAAATGCTGGTGAAATAACAGAAGATCCCTTTTCTCAGCAGTGGCACCAGTAACACTGGCTGACATTATGAGTTGGTCATTGGTCTAGTGGAAACGCAGTGTGGTCAAACTCACAGTGGCTGGGGCTGTTCATGAATTAGGATCACATTCAGTGGATAATTTTGGAGGGAAAAAAGATGGAGAATAAACATTTAAAAAGAATATAACACACACACTTTGAATTGAGAAAGTTCTGTGTATTGTGTGGATCAGCTGTCCCACTATGAAATGTTGAATTTACTATTTTTGAATTTGTACATTAGCTTAGATTTAAAAAAAAAAACCAAATTAATCAAAAATACCATAAGTGAAACACATGAAAATAAAACAAAATGTTTTCTCTTAGATTGAGTTAAATATTCTGTTTGATCAGGTGTGATTGAGGTTTTCTTATTTTAGTTTTGTTCTATTTGCCACCTTGTTTTGGAAAGGGCATGGGAGGGACACCCACCTTTATGCTAGATCCACCCAAAGGGAAACCTTTCCAAGCTAAATAAAGACCATTTTCCATCTGTCCCTCCTCTGACCTTCTGGAAAGGCCCTTTCCATGGCTGGCACCTCTCTCAGAGGGTGTCTGCCCTCCCCACTGACACAGGGCTGCAGCCAGCGTCTCAGGGCACGTGGCTGGGACACACAGTGCAAAGACAGGGTCCAGGCTGGCAGGTGCCATCCCCCTGAAAGCCTCACCAGAGCCCACCCTGCCCCTGGGAACACCTCCCCGCTGATACAGCTCTGTGTAGCTGCAGTTCTTGCCAGCCTTGCTCATCCTCTGCATTGGCTGCCTGCTAGGGGATTCTGCTCATGCCATTGCCCGTACCAGCAGATCTGGGCTCCTCTCTGATCAGAGGCTGCTCCTGTCATTCAAACACCACTGTCTGCCTCTCCAGGGAGGTGATGGCTGAAAACATACCCAGGGCCAGCCAGGGCTGTTCCCTGTGTGGCTCCATGAAAACTGGGTGTCCTGGCATGCTGAGGCCACTCCTGCATGTCTGCAGTCAGCAGTACAGGTGATGCTGGTTAAGCACATGGCTCCTTGGTGTGAGTTAGTCTTGATCTCCTCACTGAATGCTTTACACAGATGTCCTCTGGGTCTTGTGAACATGTGTCTTCAATTAATTCTCATCAGCAGGGCTAAGGTAAAAGACTTTTCCAGTTGGAAAATGAGATGCCTGGCATGCTCCAAGCAGCAGATTGTCAGGACTGGGCTGCTCTCATTCAAATGCTATTGGCAAATTTTCCAGCAGGCAAAGAGGCAGTCACGGGTGGTGAGAAGCTTTTGCATGCAGCACCTGAAGGGTAGAAAAGTTTGGATAAATGGATCCTGCAGGAGAATGACTCTCCCCTAGCATCATCTGGAAACTGGCTCCACACAAATGTTTGAAAAGAAGAATTTCTCCCCAGGAGCCCTACATTGATGCAGACACCTGGAGCTCTTTAGTCTACAGTCACCACCCACAGAGGAGTTGCTGGCAGAAAAAAGCTGCATTGGGTGTTGGTGCCCAAAACATCACAGCAGTCTCTTCTGTCCCCTAAAGCTGCACTGACAAAAAGAAGGAATCTGTTGTTTTCAGACATGTAGACTTTAAGATGATGAGTCCTAAAATATGCTGGAAGATCGATGTCTTCCATCACTGCCAGTCATGCAGGTGGGATCTGTGCAGGGTAGATTTCCCACCTCCAAATTTTGTGGGGCTTCTTTCTCCTTCTGACACATCTGAGATGGATTTTCAGATGGGGGCTGTGCAAGCAGCAGGTAAAACCCATAGCTCAGGAAGGAGTAGGTGTGCTAAGCAAGACTGGACTATTTTCACTGGAGTCTCCTCTGAGTATGACTGCTTCTCAGACAAGCAAAATCAGGTCTAGGAAATAGTTCCTGTCCTCTTTCTCTGTCTCACTATGGAAAGGGCTGGAATGGTTGGTGGGGCTGTGAAGTTGGAGGAACTTGCAATCCCAAACACCATGGTGCCCCTTATATTTTTATCAGAGCTGCCAAATTCTGGATGGATTTGAGTGATATGTCCTGCTCTCAGGCCATGTTCATAATTTTATAATTTTCCTTCAAGATAGAAAGCAATTCAAACAGCCTTGAGAGACTGATTGAAATGACAAATCCTCAAAGGCAAAGGGCCAATGGGGACCTGGTGAAAATGTAAGTGGCTGAAATCTCAATCTCTGTCCAGCATAGTTACAGACTCTGCTAGCAGTGAGTCCATGACAAATGATCCCTTGTTGTTCCCAGCATACTTTCTACTGTTGAAAATCACCAGGAGCAGTGTGAGCAGGTTAGCTTTGCATGCCTGCTAACCCTCTTTGCTCTGGTTTCTAATGGTTGTTTCCTACCCTCTGGGTTCCCTGCAGCAGGGAAAAAGGAGGGTATCCAAATAAGGCACTAAAATGATTAAGCAAACCAAGGCTGCAGCCTGCTAATCAGTCTCCTTCAGCTGAAGGAGGCTGGCTGTGTAGAAATCAAAACAGCATCTGTGATTTGAGGTCTAGCTTCATTCTGCAAATATAAAATATGTATTTTGCTTGCTTTCTCAGAGGCAAAGGATGGAAATCTTGCTCAGAGTGACTTGTTTGCCTTAGAACAGATGGTGTAAAATGTTGCCCCTGTGAGCCTGTGAAGCAGCCACACAACAGCCCAGCTTTGCTCAGCAGAGCCCCCCACCCAGCCAAGCCAGTGCAGTGTGGAGATCAAAGCCAAATCTTCTCCTTCATGACTTTCCTGTTAGAATTATTTTTCCTCTCTTCTACATTTTTTTTCCATAATCAGAGTCTTGACTCCTTTTTCTTCCATATTCAGGCTTGAGATCAAACAGGCCAGACATCTGCTTCGCTATTTTTAAAATAATTTTAATGATTTAATAATTTCTAAGGAGAGGGAAAAGAGGGAAATGAAAATAATGACAAAGCCAAAAAAATTACACCCTTTAAAAAATTCGGGCACAGTCAGGAGTGACTGTTCCTCCCTCCTCTTCTTTTTTTTTAATCTTGAGGAAATCACCGTGATGATTGTAGCTGATGTACTCTGGCAAAACATTTAAGTAGATGTGTGCCCAAAGCATGACTCACATCTATTTTCTTCTTCTTTTAGGAAATATGTTATACTGATTAAGGCCTTTTTCATCTGAGAATGCAAAAAAAAAACTGTTGCAAACACCTCATCCCTGTGAAGCAGGAAGCAGGTAGAGCTTGTGTGCTAGATGGACAGAGGTGGAGAGTTCTGGGAGCTTTCCCAGTGGAACAGTGTCAGTTGGGAGTGACAATAAAACAAATCAATCTCCTCTTCAAAGCTGGACTATGTTTTTCATTAAAAAACTTAAATATCTCTCGATAGAATCTTACCTAAGGATGAATTGCTGCTGCCACCACACAGGATACTCAGCAGAACTATGGTTTCATGCCAGGCTCACCCTCCCACTCTTTGGGAAGATGCAGCCCAGATATCTGAAGTCCTCATGGTTTTAATGAATCATGGGCTCGGGGTTGCAGAAGGAGGAGCATGGCCAGGAGCTGTGGGGGGCCAGCCCCCATGCAGGGGAAGGAAGCAATACTGCTGGCTCTATCCACAGACCAGCTCTGAGCCACAGAGGATTCTCAGCTCACCAGAATTCTCATTTTTCACTCAATGTGACACCAGTCACACTCCAAAAGCTACAGACATCTTTGGTTGTGTATCAGCACCAGGCCAAAAGATTATGTGCAAACTCACCCACGCTGCTTATTTTTGGAGAGAAGGCAGTCAGCCTGCCAGCTGCCTCTGGGAAGAGGTCTTTTTGCAAAGAATGATGGATGATGAGAATTTAGGATATCAATCTGGTTCTCCTTTTTCAATTTAAATATACACCAAAAGTTTTCTGATTATGGAGAGGTCATTTGAATGTAGACTCTATGTACCATCATCTTGCTTTTTTTTTTTTTTTTTTTTTTTTTTTTTCTTTTTGTTTTTGTGCAGAAGTTTAAAAACGGGAAGCAGAAAAGTCAAGACAAACCCAGCATTCAAATGCGGTGTATAATCTTCTTCTTATCTGCATGCCATTGCCCAAAACAAATGCATTAATGTACTTTATGTTTCACGGTTATGAGTTGCCCTGAGGATAATCAAATCAAAATCAAATGCACCTATGGAAGATAAGGTCACTGATAGTGTTTCCCACCCATTCCCAATCTGGCTGTGAGTTTCACTACAGCTGCATTTATTACCCTCTCTGAGTTTCATTGCTGTTCCTTTAAAGATTGCTTTTCCATATGGATGGATTAGGTATAGGTTTTTTAAGCTGTATACTCTGCAGAAATCAGACTTACTGACAAAACTGGCAGATGTAGATGTGAGATCCTGTGAGTGAGAAACAGAGGGGAGCAGTGGATCACAGTCTCCCATAGGGAAGGGAATTCCTTGGAGCACAGTCTTTTGAAGCGTTCCCGCCTGCCCCCTTAATCAAGTGATCATATCAGCCACCTCGTTCCTTTCAATGGGGGAAAATTTGCAGACAAATTCCTGCCAGCAGGACGTGAGAGCTCTCCTGGGTGGTGGGATAAAGATACCTGTCACCTCCCCCGGCCTGGCTGCCGGCTCACGCTGGGAGCGTGCCTGGGGAGCCCTGGGCTGGCGGCAGGGCCGGTCATTTCCAAACCCCCGTCAGAAAGTGAAATAAGACCCAGCTCCCCAATGGCTCAGCAGCCCCTTTGACCATGGCAAACAACTGTGTAAGTGGTCCCATATGCTGTAGGTACATTAGAGGGACATAAATTGCGCTTTGTGCTCACGGTGGTGCCGTCTTGCCCCTGCTGCAGAATTGGTCTTGCCTTTTATTGACTGGAGGGGCAGCAACTCTTCCCAAAATATGTGCTAGTGGCATTGCAGCTCTGAAAACTGAATCTTCCTCAGCTGGCTAGCCAGGAGAAATATTTGAAGTGATGGACCCACCAGTGTTTTGGGCAGTGAGCACTGTGACACAGGGTACCTGTGGGCAGCAGCCCTCTCCTCCAGTCTTTGTCCCTCTACCGCTCCCCCCAAACCAAATGAAGATTGTATGGGCAAGGATAAACAAAGAGCCTGTTCATACAAGGGAAGTTTTGGGGGCAGAAAGGACTGAAAGGCTCAAGATACGGCAAGGCTTAATGCTGTAAATCTGATTAATTTACCTTGTGACAATCGTAACAAAAAAGCGAAGGCTGGGAGCTGGGGCTGCGGGCTGACCTTTCGCTCGCTCTGAAAGGAGGCACAATAGGGGCTGGGGCTGGGCAGGGGAATGACCCTGCCTGTCACTGCTACCTGCTGTTTTTGACAATGCCATCGGACACAGCTCTTGGGGTGATGAAAAACACCTTCCCGCCAAAGGCCCCTTCTCCCCCTGCCCTGGATGGGCCAGCCTGGGGCATTTGGTGTAGGCAGAGCCAGCTGTGCAGGGTGTGTAAATGGGCATCACTCATCAACTTTAATATCCACCAGGAATAAGTGCCCTGGGGACTTCAGGGTCAGCCCCTGCGTGGCCAAGCGTGTGGCTGAAGGATATACAGGAGTTATGAGGGGACTCTGGGCTGAGCTGCCCAGCAGACAGGGAAAGGCTTTCGAGGGCTCTGCAGCATGGTACAGAGCCAAAGGTCCAGCCCTTGGGGTAGGATAGCCCTATGTGTGTGAATTTGCTGCACTAGGGAGTGGCCTGGCCATATCTGAAGGCAGCAGCTGTGGGAAAGAGTTTTTCTGTGCATACCCTGGTCAGCATCTTCCTTGTGTGCCCTCACACTGCCTGACAAACACAGGATTTATTCCTCTCTTGTCCCCTGCTAACCATGCCCAAAAGTGCACAAGGAAGGCATGCAGCAGCAGTGCATACTGCAGGGAACATCTGTCCCAGAGGCATCACAGAGCAGGAAGCAAGCTTAAGTTTGGCTCAGCAGAAATGTTATTATCTGAGGAATTAACCTTTATGTTCAATACTTGTTCTCCAGACTCGTCTTTGTCTCCTGCATCTGCTTTGCCCTGAGCAGCAGCTGTTCCCACCAGGTATAATTTCTTGTTTGATTCAAATGGAACAAGTGCACCCAGAGCAGCACCCAGCACCATCCCAGCCCTGCTCCTTCTCAGGAGAGGGAGACAGTGTTTTCATACCCTGTCACATTTCAAACTCTCTTTTTCTCCTGTGACAATTTGGCTTAAGTTCTTTTCCTAGAGCCACTATCACAAGGGAAGTCTGAGGGATTTTACAGTTTGTTTTAGTTTTATCAGCTTTAAAAAAAAAAAAACCAAAACTTTAAAAGCAGGTGAAAAATAACTCAAAAACTTAGTTGGACCATGTACCAGTCAGGCAGAACCTGTGGTGTGCCTTTGAATGCATTGGCTGGTATCTCATGATATTCATAAAAAATAAATAGTTAATAAAGGTGTTTTAACTGGAACATCTGCTGGAGTTCTTGGTTGTGGAGGCTTAATTGCAGGCTTGAGTATCAAACTTTCAGAAGCTTTGGGGACAGAGATTGATTGGGGTCACCAGGTTATTCAGAATAATATCCCAACCCTTATCTCTCAAATGCAGTGTCCAATTGATTTTCTCTGGACCATTACACACCACACAGGGCTGCAAATCCCAGAAGGGGAGTGGGGGAACATCCCACTCCTCAAAATCCTCCTGATGCAAACACTGTGGTCCTTGGCAGGCTCTTTGTGAGGCACAGCTTTTCTCCATAAGGACTGAGGAACAGGTGAGGAAACCACTGTGGAAAAGGCTCAGCAATTTTCCAAATTCAGCTTGTATCCCAAAAGGTGTTGATACCCCCAGGACTGCATTTGCACAGCACCCAGACACATGTGGTGGGCCTGGCTGATGATAAACACCAAATGCTGTTCAGCATTTCCAATAAAATTACTGGATTCCACTTATTTCAGTGCTTCAGCCATCAAAACTGGGAACAGCTTCAGTCTGTGAGCAGAGCTGGCAGAGATGAGGATGTGTATGATGCAGTTTGCTTAACAGGAAAATACTTTCAGGTTAAAGAGAGCTCTTCACACCTAAGCTGTGGCTTGTTATCTACCAAGTCCCAGGCAGCTTGGATTTGCCAATCAAATAATTTTTAATCAAATGCCAACACCATCCCTGGTTGCCCCCTCCCACGCAGCCTGGGGCTTTGCTGCCTTGGGGAAAGCTGCCTTTGACATTCCAGGCAGCCCCATCCCCTCGCTGGTGAAGCTCAGACTTCCTATGGGGGTTTCCTGGCATCCTCACTTGCTGGATGAATCATCCCCCTTTTCTCTGGTCTCGGGTGGGAGTGGGCTGGGGTGCAGCCTCTCCAGGGACAGGTTTGTGCAGCCCTGGGTTAAGCCCACGCTGGGAGGGGTGGTGGCCACAGGGGACCCACTCACTTGGAGCCCTCCCAGCACGTTTTGTTCTGCAGCCCCTAATCCTTCCTGCTGTGCTTCTCACATTTGTGGTCTTCCACCTACTTCACATTTGGGGAAAGCTGCTTTCTCTGGCATCTCCAGTGATTTACCAGCTCCTGGGTCCGGCTGTTGCCCTGGGTAATTGGCAGCAGTGACATATTTGGGCTGAATTTTATTGTATGCATTAGGAAAAGTCAGCAAACAGAGTTGAGTGCCATGTCAAGTATTGCCTTTGACTTTCTATTGCGGCCGTTTGGGATCTGTTTTGTCCATGCCCTGAGAAAGCCTCTGTTCTGGTTGAGGCTTTGTCTGAGATGCTGAAGGTTAGTCTGAGGAGAGCTGTCTGAGAGACCCCACTAATCCCTTTTTACTTTTTGAACAAGAAAGTCAAGTGTTTTTTATAATAATAATAATTTGAGCTAATAAGTAACATGCTGGCTGGAGCTGCAGCTGCCTGGGGTGGAGCAGATTTGTTTTCTCCATTAATTAGAAAGCCTTAGCTAATGTCACACATGTCTTCATTTGGAGATTTTCTGGAGAGGTCGTGATTCAAGCTAAATCAGCTCTGGCTCAGAGTCCAGGCATCAACACTGGCTTCCACCACCTCAGAACTCACCTCCCTCTCTCCACTTACACCATTCAAACCCTGCTCTGCCTTCCATGCTGAGTATTCTTAGGAGGACCCCAGGCTCTGGTGTGGCCCTGAGGCAGGACACCCACCCATGAACAAGGGGTGTTTTGGAAGGGTGGGTTCCTCTTTCTGTGGGTAGAAATGTTTATTTTATTATTCCTTCAATTCCTCCACGCTGTGTTCCTGCCTCATCAAAAAGCATTAGCAAAGTAAATCTTCATCAGTGAGGGAGGTCTCGCTTCCTTTCAGGGATAACAATTCTGTAAGTCTGTGGGAAGATTAAAAGTGTGGTACTAAGTAAAAAGTCATACAGCTGGGGAAGGCAAATGCCTGTAACTGTGTTCATTAACAATATTGTATATCATCTAAATGAAAGGAAGTTTAAAGGTTTAATGATTTCCTTCTCACCAATACATGCTGCGCAGTGCCAGCTCAGACAATGAAGACAGACTAACCTGTTTTACCTCTGCCCTGCTTTGATGGTTGTTTTGCAAACACTTTAGGAAACTGCTCAAATTACCATAAAATTGATTTTCAGTGGAAGCTGAAGGTAAAACAAAATATTTTCTATTGAGTGGCTTTTACAATAAGATTAACTCCATGAGACCTCAACCTTGGCCCTAGCTGGCCTTGACAATGTCTCTCTTTTAAGAAGGTGATGCAGCTATCTATAATTAGCCATGGCTAGTTAATAACTCATCTGTTAATGTCGAGGCCCACAAATGGAAGCTTTATATGTACAAGGAACTGAGGTTAGGCCAACAAGGATAAAATCATGTCTATTTTAGTTTAATGAATTCTGTTTCCATTGTTGCTGCATTTTATTTGGGCAGCCAGATGGACAGCCAGGCTTTGGAGCAGCTTTTGGGAGGGTTGTATTTCCCTGCAGTGCAGTAGCTGGGGCTCCCTCTGCCAGCCTCTGGGCTTTGACATCGTGGCAGAAAATGGTAAGAGCAATATTCTACACCCTTCTAAGCTTGACAGTTCAAAGCTTTGGTGGTGGTAACTTGGTTAAATACCACATTATTGCTTTCTGTACACCCTGAAATAATGGGAATGAGAGAACAGAGGTCTCTGGTTTTGAGACAAAGTATTGTCCCTTGTTGCCTGTGGGTGCACACCCTCCACTGCTGCACAGAAGAAATGACCCCTCCATCTGAGTTCCCATGGCTCCAGGAGAGGGACGTGTAGGAGCAGAAGCTGGGCTGATGAACACAGCCCTTCACACGCTCCTCTGAGGAGATGCTGTGTCCCTGGTAGTAACTTACTACCTTTTGAATCAAAAATAAACCCTGGCTCCCAGTGTTAGTGCATCTTGGCCCTTAGATGCTGATGATATTCAATTTTTACATACCTTTAGAGCTTTGAGGCATTTGGTACAGGATGGCTGAGCTTCAAGTGGCTGTCGTGACTGGACAGCTCACCTCATCCATGATGAAAATGAGCACAAAAGCCAGTCAATGCTGTCAGAAACAATCCCAACTGGTGCTGGTAGTGGCTCTAGCTAGCAGTGAGAATGGGCAAGGACTCTTTTCTTGGTAAAGACCATGATACTTACTTGCATGTCAATCACTAAATACCAGAAGTGGGTTTTTTCCCATTTTAAGAATGTACATGTAAAATTGCCCCAAACTGACCCCTACCCTGAAACTTTCTGCTTTGACGTTCTGTTAAAAAATTCCAGCCTGGCTTTAGTCATGGGAAAGAATTTTCTCCTTAAAGTTGTTTTGATCAGAAGGAAAAATAAATCTTTGTTTGCATGACTAGGTCTCAGTCATGAAAAACTGACCCCAAAAAATGCTGCAACAAGTTTCCTCTGACTGTAGACACTCAACCCAGGGCATGTCATTCGAGAAGATGTATGCTTGAGCAGAGTGGGGTCTGGAGAGATTTGAAGAAGAAACCTTGGAAGCTCCTTGTTTCTCACTGTTATGTTTAGCTCAGAGCACTCGAACCGAGCAAGACGCCGGTGGTGGGACCATGTCCCGTAAACAGAGGCTGGGATTGCGACACTGCCCACGGGGAGCTCTGGGACACAAACATCCTTCCAGACCTGGATGGGCTGGAGCTGCTCCTTCCCCAGTGCCTGTGAGGGGAGCCCAGGCTGTTCAGGACAGCCAGTTTTGGTTCCCCTGCAGGGACCCAGCCATGTCTTGTCCTACATCCCCAATGTCCATTCTGTCCACGAGTCACACAGGCACTTATCGAGGTTTTGTGTGATTCACCAGTATTCTCCAGACCTTTAGGGCTTGTAAAGTCAGGCAGAAAATCTTGTAGAAATGTTTTTTCCTGCCTGAATCCCAGCCAGGCCTGTTTTGAGAACTACCTGGAAATAACTGGAAGACAGGCTTGGCAGAAAAAATTCCCACAGTTTGAGCCCTGATTGGGACTGGAAGCTGGACAAAGATTAAATCCAATTTTCCCAAATCTTAAGAAGTGCTGGGATATATAAGAGAGCAAGCATATAAATAATTTCCCTTATTGCTCTAGGCTGGGCTTTCTGAAGGACATGAGTGATGGATGAACTTGGCTCCCCTATCTTTCTGGGACGTGGGATCCAAACTCCATGTGGCTCCTTTGGAAACCTCCCCACATTCCTGGACAGAAGGGGGGCTTTTAAGTGGTGATTCCTGCCTTTTTCCCTCTGGAAACAAGATTGATTTCTTCATGTAATTGTGTTTGTCCTGTCCTGGCTTCAGGCTTTCCAACACTTAGTTCATCTTCTCCTTTGGCTGCACAGCAAATGCCAAGCAAGATCTCCTCTCTGGGAAGGATGGAAAAGTTGGTCTTTTTGTCCAATAAAACCAGAGCAGCTTTCAGACTTGGTCCCAAATGTGCTGCCTATAGTCTGACAACAAAAGTTAAATCTTGTTATAAACGCAATCAGCCTATGGATATTGGTAGTTGTTCCTGGCTTTCACACTGGAAAATATCACTGACAGACAAAAGCCTTGGAGGTTTCAGGCATTTGGCCCTGGTAGGGTACCAAGCATGCAAGATCATTTCTTGCATTAAGTCCAACCTAAGCAAACTAAATTGCAGCTTCCATGATTAATACTTGAAGCTACAGATACAAAGGCAAAAATCAGCAGTGCAGGCTGAAGCAGAATCTGAATTTGAAAGGCACTCACCATTCGGCCTTCAAGAGCACTTTTGAAGCTGCCTGTAGAGAAAATAATTAAAGAGATGAAAGATACAGTGACTGATAGTAATAAATCACATGCGGCTGTCTTTGTTCTCTCAGCAAATATAAATCACTTTTGCCTTTAAAATATAAGAACAAGCATTCTTCCCAGATTGCTTTGAATTTATTAGACAAGGTCATTAGAAATGTATTAGGGCAAAATCTGAATTTATTAACTGAGTTACTTAATAGCTTAATTGTTCAGTTAAAGAGGGTTGTGCACTCTGACTAGTTTTCAGGCAGGAGGGAAGACAGCCAGGAATGCAGGCTCCTAGGCAGAGGTGCCACTGTCCCCAAAAGCAGACTGCTGGAATCATGGGCACTGTGGTGGCACAGGGCATCTGAGACAGCTTCTAATCAGCATCAGGCAGGTGTGCCCCTGGGAATTGTCTTAAAGTTGGTCAGGGTATCTTTTGGGAAGGAAACCTGGCTGCAGGGACTGCAGCTGGGCTAGGTCAGAGCTTGGATTAGGCTTTTTTTGTGTGTACTGATTTGGAGGGCAGTTGGGACGCTGGATGTCAGACGAGTTCAGCTCCATCTTGGTCCCCACTGGGGCCACCCAGCAGCAGGCACAGCTCTACCACATGGAACTGTCTTCTGCCAACCAGGGGAGGTTGAATTCAGGTGGATTTTTGTGTGTGCATCCAGGAGGTTCTTCCAGTCTTCACCTCTGAGACACTGAGGCTGACAGTGCTCTTCAAGGTGCTCTGCTGATTGTGCTGCCAGACACGTGTCCCTGCCTGCAGTACACGACACACTCCACAGCATTCCCTTCCCATTCCCTTCCCAGAGGGACCATCTGCCCAGAGAGGCACTTCTGGAAGCAGCCAAACCCAGAACTTATTTTCACATATGCTCCTCTTCCTCTGGGCAGGGCGAGAGAGGCGGCACACAGCGGATCTGAGTCACAGGCACCAATGGCACGTCTGAGGTTTTGGTTTCACAGGCCACCAAAGAGCCATCACCACAGCTGGGTGAGCTCAGGGGAGCTGCTGGCACAGGGTTTGCAGCACCCTCCAGGGTCTGTTCAAAGCAGCACAGAGCTCAGCTCCTGGAATAGCAGGAAGAGACACCAAATATCATCCTTATCATGGCTTTCAGCACACTTGCAAGTTGCTGCCACCCAAGCATTTGCAGCCTCCAAATTATAAATCTCATCACCCTTATCCTCTGCGCTCTCTTTGAGCTTAGTCAAACAAACCTTCACTTTGTTCAGCAGGCAAAGCCTCTGTTGAACTTGTCAACTTGGCCAGCACCTTCCTCTGGGTCAGGATAGCACAAGTGAAGGCTTCCAATGAGGATTAGCTCCTCCCAGGGTGTTCAGCTCCATGAAACAATATAATTTCCTCAGTTTTTCATCATTTCCAGATAGAATTTTGTGTCTTCCCTTCTTCTTTCTCTCCATGCTTGTTCTATCTGCTCAAGAAGATCCAAGTACCCCTGGAATCAGTGTAAAACAGATTACAATCCTTGCTGAAATCAATGGGTATTTTGCTTTGTGGAAGACTCCATTATTAGATCCACAAATTTTTCGCTGTGGCAAGTTTTCTCTTTCTCCCTAACAATGGGAAGCACCAGAGAAAGGAAGAAGGTAAGAGAAGACAACATGAATGTAATGATTGCAGTAACAAACTTTATTACAGCAAATTTATGGGGAGAAAATGTCTCACAATCTTCACTGCATAACAATGTCCCGACAGACATGATGTCATTGCGTCTTAAAAGGTGTTTGAGTTGGAAAATCTTTTCAACAGCGTTTTAAG